>NC_090709.1:57143929-57859673 GCF_040954835.1 Lepisosteus oculatus | reverse complement strand
AACAGATTTCAAACCAATGAGTTTAATAAAACAACATAGTTGTGAAACATTTTGTAGTTGTGGTGCTCTCAACACTACTTTCACTTCTTCCTGTGCCTCTTGAAGGCCATCATTGTTAATCACGTGAGATTTCTCTTTAAGGAAATTCACACTTGACATATTTAGATATTAGTCTTGTCTCTGAGCCTGGTAAGTGTTCTATCTATTTTTTTTAAATGTTCTCCATCCTTCACAATAATGTCGTCCAGATAACGCTGTGTACCTGGAGTTCCCTGCAGGGCTTGTTCCATCACCCTCTGCCATAGAGCTTGAGCCCCAGAAACTAGGTGATTGTATTGAAACAGGCCTTTGCTAGTATTAATTGTCAAACATTGCTTTGATGATTCTTCAATTTCCATTTGAAGATATCCCTGGGCCGAGTCAGTCTTGGAGAAATGCTCACCTCCTGCTAACGTTACAAAATTGCCTTCTACACAAGGTAAAGGGTAATGAACACTGAGGAGTACAGGGTTTATAGTAACTTTAAAATCTCTACAAATGTGCACATCACCAGCCTTTCCTCAGTTCAGAACTGGGACTGTTGGATTTTCTCATTCCATTCAGATTTAGACAAGATTCCCATTTCCTCTAAATGTTGTAATTGTGACTCCACCTTAAGACAAATAACATATGGTACAGGGTGTCGCGATCCATCTCATTAACTGTAGCTTTTGTGTTAATTCCCTTCAAGATTGCAATGCCTTCCTTATTTCCATGTTTTGCATCAGGCAATAACTGTGAAATTCTCTTTTTAGTGGGTTTGTTACTGGAAGAGCCTAGATTTAGTGCCCTGATGGAGCTCCCATTGAGGGGACTTTTTTTCAACCGCTCATGACCTGACGATACAGACACCTCTTTTCCAGCAAATAAAGGTCTGGCTTACGTGTTTTTCAATTGGAGGCTACATTTCCTTTAATTTCCCAAGAGTCGGCACAGTCTCATCAGTGTAAGTTTCAAAAGGGCTGACCTTGTGTCTAGCTCCATTTCTAGTTTTACTCCAGACACTGCTGGTATAATCCAAATTATTCTCCTATCATCCTCCCTAATGCTATACAGTTGCAATCATCCCAGATCATCCTCAATTTAGTTTGCATCAGTTTCAGATGCGTCTTCTTCAATTTCAGAGTCTTTATGTGCTTCAGTGGTTTTGCTTTTGTCCACACTGTTGCCTGTTTTTTCTGGGATTGCATTTTGGTTCCTCTCCAGGAGTTAGTTTCTGTAATGCACATTAAAACTAAATTCATAGGAAGACTTAATTGGCGATTAACACTCAATTTCTTATAATTGTAATACTTAAGTAAACCTGAAATTCAGAATTGCGCGTTTACTACTTGCTAACAGTGCTTGTGTGAGTCTTTTGTTTTTGTTTGGGAGATGCAAATAATTGTAATACTTATGTAAACCTGACTGAGGTCAAACCCGTGACCTTCTGTTTACAAGACATAGATTTGCCACTACGCCGACATGTTCAAGTGCTTTCACTTTTTTTCCTCTCATGAGCATCGTGCTGGTATTTTTTTTTTCATCTCAGAGCGGTGTGTCCAAGGGGCTGTATAAGGAGAAGGCTCTTCTGGTGCCTTGGCTTAGTTGGTTACAGCACCCATCTACTAAACAGAAGGTTCTGGGTTTGAATCCCACTGGTGCCTTTCTTCCTGTCTGGTTGTGTTGAATGTGACATTTTGGACAATCACAAAAATTCATACACATTGAGGAAGATGAAATTCAATTCTGGTTGTCACGTGCATGAGTCTCTAAGGCGTAATCAGTTAGTATGTTTGAGTGTTAACCGAAAGGTAGGTGGATCAAACCTACCAAGAGAGGCACTTCTGGGATTTTGATATAAACATTGTCCTTAACCCTCTTTATATTCAGATTTGTTGAAGAACTTGACAAGCATTACTAAGTTACTATTATAAGGTTAGCACTGTACAGATGTATTTTGGTATTTTGGCATGTTTACCTTAATTTTAATCCTTAAGTTTCAAGAAACTATGAAAAAAAGCGACATTAATAGCAGAGGATTTTGATTTTTGACATTTGCACCTCAAATATTCACTCGTCCACGCACGAAGAAAACACAGGAATGTATTGAGTCTCATGATGAACATCTTCTGTGAAATATAATGAGTAAACATCATAAGACAACAGAAAGAGAGAGTGGAAAGTGGGAATATTGCATAAGGGTGTGATTTGTGTAGTTAATAAAACAGTCAAAAGAATATGAGAATGGTTCTTTATTAAGATACACAACATTTATGGCGACGAGAAACGAGTGCTTGACGAACTCAAAGCAAGCAGAACACTGCAGATTCTAGTTTTCTTGCTGGTGGAACCACACTTTTGAATTTTCTGACTGTTGGTTTAGCTGCGCCATGGAAGATAAGGCAGCCACGCCAAGAACCCTTGCTCATGCCCAGCTTTCTCCACTGCTTCCACTGAACCTTGAGCTCCGGATTTGAATACGGAATACAAGATATGGATGGAGGCGTACAGATTTTTTTAAATAGCCAGTGGATCTATAGGAGCTCCAGATGCCGTGAATCATGCTACCTTACTGCACTGTAATCCTGTGCAGTGGATTTTCGCCAACCTCTGTGGAGAAAAAGGTACATATGAACAGACTGTAGCTGCCTTAGACGCTTACTTTACACTGCAGAGAAATGTGGTTTTGGAATAGCATAAATTTAGACAAGGATCTGTAAGGAATCCCCAACGAATAGGTATGCAGATCGTATGCAGACGCAGGACCAGGTAGATATCAAAACAGGCGTACAATCCAAAACGTCAGGCGAGATCGTGGTCGAAAGGTAGTTCAAAATCCAGGAGATCCAAAGAGAATGTAATGTTGCCATAGACAAAATGTAATGGTAGTGGCTCTCTGAAGGCACCAGTTCTGTAGGGTTTGGGCATTTACTGTGACAATTATTAATTGTAGCAGTAAATCACAAAATTGATTCTTTTGATGGCTTTAGAATCCAACCATGCGACATAACTCAAACAACGCACACACACAGGTACTAATACACGAGGATACATTTATTAATACATAGAATATGCATGTAAAACTAACAGATCTTACCGAGAGGGTTATCGCAATACAAAAGGTATATATTCAGTCAGTTACAAAGAGTTATATAAATCAAGAGGACATACGTTCAGTATATCATTCATTAAGACTGTTTCATAAATGAACTTGGTTATAACTTCTACATTAGATACTCAAAACAAGTATATAACTCTTAGGAATTAAATTGATATCAACTGGTTGGGATAACAATTGAATTCTCAAGCAGTAATGCATTGAAGTTGAATACTCATCCAATCTCTGGGGATTCAGAGCTCCTGTGGGCACAAAGAAACAGTTGCAGGCTGTTGCTGTCCAATCCGCGCTCTCTGGCTCGGTGCCAGGCTGTGCTGTGCGGCTTGCGACGGTGCACTGCAGATGCTCACTGACCAGCTAGTTAGTGTTGGCTTTAACTAGCAAAGTTTGTGCACAGGAGAAAAGATGACTGTGGGTCCCAGCAAGTCAGGAAGAGGACCGGTTCGTTCCTGATGAAGAGCTAGTTCTGAATAGTGATTCAGCTGTCCACAGTTCAGACCTGTTCACGAGGCCTACTAACCTTGGGTGGATCCTCTGGTTACTCTCTTGCAACCTCCGCTCTAGACTCTTAGAACAAAGGAAAGTTCTGGCACTCGGACACACTGGCCGTTCCGTGGTTGTCCGGGCTGAGTCTCAGGATGGTCAGGAGGCGCGCTGTGAGAATGTCCTGCCCTTGGGAGCCTTCTGCTCCTGGGCCGTCCTGCCCTGGATTTCTCTTTTGAATTCCCTTTAGAAAAGTCCACAGAATTCTCACAGAATCCCCCTCTGAATCTCCCAGGCTCTCTGTGTTGCCTGTTTTTACCTGGAGGAACTTCAGCTCATTCATTGGCTGTCCCACGTGGGTTACTCGGCCCTACCAGTCCCTGATTGGTTGATCAAGGTGAGATATGAGTCACTTACTCCTGACACTTAGTAATGCAGTCCAGATGTCCATCTGGCACTCCCTAGACAGATAGGCGCCAATAAATGACCATTGATCATGATAGGCAGGCTTAGCTAAGTGCATCCCCCTTTGGGAGCTGTCCTTTATCAAAGGAACCTTAAATCAGCCTGCATGAATAGTTTCTCTGTGGCTGCACCACAGAGATGAACAGAGAAATGGGGCCTCATTTGGGAAAGCTCAGAAACACTTAATTCTGCCTTATTAATAAGCCTCGCCGCTACAAGAATATTACAATCCAAATCAGTAGGCGAGGTTCAAGGTCAAGGGCCAAAAGGATAGTTCGGAAACCAGGAGAAGTATAGTAAGCGAGGTACAAAGAAAGGCGAGGTAGAGCTCTCTAAGAGAAGACTCAATTGTTATTTTCAAACTGCTGCTGGCACTGGTTAGTTTATCTGGGCTGGCTGGCGGTTGTGACAAGATCTCAGTCTCAGGACGAGTCTGTTGATGCTTTTGTAAATGCACCAAGAGAACTGGCCAAATCATGTGACTTTGAAGGATTGGAAGCTGACATGTTAAGAGATCGACTTTAGAAAGAGCTCTTACAGTTGCTAGAATTTATGAAGCAGCTCAAGCAGAATCAAAAAAATGCTTTCTAACCACAGTGACAAAGCTAGAGAGAGTCATGTTTACTTCAAAAGAAACATTGAACGGGTTGCTCTCTCAAACTTTAGAAACAAAAGCTGAGCAGCAGGACGCAGTCAAGTTACAGACATAGAAGAATAGGGGATGGCTGACATTACATAACTGACATTAGAGGTGCGGACTACCAACGCACAAAGCAGATGAATGCGGAGCACAAGTAACAAAATGTCTACACTGTAAGAAAACAGGTCATTATGCACCAGAGTGTTTAGAAAGAAAATCAGTTTCCAAAAAGAAAAGAAAGTTAATACAAATAAGGAAGGGACAAAGCTTAAAAAAACGGATAAACCAGTGAGCGCAGTTCAAGAACCTTCTTCAGACTCAGATGAATTTGTTTATTCCATTGACCCTGAAGGTAAAGAAACTGTTCAAATAAATGGCCAAGAGATAAAAATGGTGATAGATACAGGAAGTGGAAGAAACCTCATTGGAGTAGAACGTTTCAAGAAAGTGTTTGCACACAGAACTAAACTTAAGCAGACTAATAAGAAATGCTATGCCTATGCACAAATTAGTCCACTTCAGTGTGTTGGCTACTTTGAGGCACAGCTGAAATGGTAGGAAAATGTAATAAAGGACAAAGCCTATGGAACTGAAGGAAATGTAGAACAGTTGTTGGGAAGAAAAGCATGTTTTGATCTTAAGATTCTGAATGTAGGAGACACTGTCAATGTGGTTGACCAGTCCTCAGAGAGGTTTCAGCAGTTAGCACAGGAATATGAGTCACTCTTTAAAGGCTTAGGACAGATCAAGGTTACAGTAGATGAGAAAGTTTTGCCAGTAGCTCAAAGTCTGAGACGAGTACCCTGTCCAGTGATAGAAGCTGTTAATCAGGAGTTAGATAAAATCCTGGATGATGGAATTATTGAAGAAGTGAATCAAGGTGCAGATGGATCTAAAATATTCTGATAATACCTAAAAAGACACCAATGATGTGAGACTGTGTGTGGATCTGTGAGAAGTGAATAAAGCAGTAATCAGAGAGAGACATCTAGTACCAACGGTTGACAGCATATTGCAAGCAGTGCAAGGAGCCAAAGTTTTTGCAAAGTTAGATGTTCGAAAAGGATTCTGGCAAGTTGAGTTGGCCCTGGCATCAAGACACCTTGCTACCTTCACCACACACAGGGGTTGTTACCGTTTCAGAGTAGTTCCTTATGGCTTGTCTAGTGCCCCAGAGGCCTATCAGAAGGCTATGGACTCAATGTTGTGTGAAATGCCAGGTGTTGTATGGTATATGGATGATGTTGTAGTACATGCGGAAAATGAAGAACAACTTGAAGAGAGGCTCAGGCAAGTATTCCAAAGATTCCAAGACAGAGGCTTAACTTTAAATAAAGATAAGTGCATCTTTGGCCTAAAAGAGATCGAGATACTGGGACATTTGGTCACTGCAGAAGGAATAAAACCAGACCCGAAAAAGGTGAGAGCTGTTTGCAGTGCACCGAGACCTGAGAATGTTGCGCTTCTGCACTTGTTCTTAGGCACTTGTGGATTTTTGATTAAATTAATTCCTAATTATGCAGATATATCAGAACCCTTAGAAAACTAACGAGGAAAGGACAGAAGTGGGAATGGACATCGGAAACTGAGAAAGCCATTGCCGAGTTGAAAAGAGCACTTGTAACTGAACCATGTCTGGCATACTTCAAACTAGATGCGTCAACAGTAGTGATCAGTGACGCGAATCCTGTAGGACTTGGAGCAGTATTGCTACAAAGACAAGAAGATGGACAGAACAAACCAGTGGCATATGCAAGTCGCTCACTTACCCCAACAGAAAGGCATTACTCACAAATAGAGCGTGAAGCCTTGGGTTGTGTTTGGGCAGTGGAACATTTTAGGACATATTTATGGGGAGGCAAGTTCACACTTCATATGGATCATAAACCCCTCATTTATATGTTCAATCCCAAAAAGGCAACATTGTTACCACCCAGGATACAAAGACTTGGATTGAGATTATGGCCTTATGATTACAAAATTGAACACATAGTAGGGAAAACCAATGCCGCAGACTCATTGTCACGTCTTCCTTTACCAGACACAGAAGACACTGGTTATGAAGACACCTATGTTGATAGAGTGCTTTCAATCAGCACTTATGAACTGCATGCACTGACACTTGAGGAACTTAAACAAGCAACAAACGAAGATGACACATTGAAATTGTTGATGTCCATAGTGGGAAAAAGGACAATGGCCTAATCCAATTCCAGACGAACTGCAGCCATACCACAGGTGTAGGTTGGAGTTATCTACATATGATGGACTGCTTTTAAGAGGACAGAGGATTGTGTTACCGAAAACAAAAATCAGACAAGCACTGAAAATAGCACATGAGACACATCACGGTGTAGTTTGTACAAAACAGTACCTGAGAAGCAACTTTTACTGGCCCAACATGGACAGTGATGTTGAAAGACTAATCAGGAATTGTTCCACTTGTGTGTTGAATCAGCCATAGCAGGAGGATCAACCTCTCCAACCACTTGAATTACCACCAAGGCCTTTGACAAAATTGGGCATTGCCCTGGTAGGTCCCATTCAGAATTAATACATATTGACTGTCATAGACTATTATACTTCTTAACCTGAGGCGGTTGTTGTATCAGACATATCTTCAGCCACAGTTATTAGAGAGAGCTGATGAACATCTTTGCACAATTTGTTTATCCACTAGAGGTAGTAATAGATAATGACAGGCAATTCATAGGACAGTTGTTTGAATCATTTCTGACTAATTGTGGAATTAAACACATCCGTGCATCACCTTACTATCCGAAATGTAATGGCAAAATTGAAAGATTTCACAGATACCTGAAAAAGGCCTTAAGAGCAGCTGTGACAGAAGGAAAAAAGAGAGAGAGGAACTCCCTAAGATTCTGCTGACTTATAGATCAACAACACACAGGGCATCTGGAGAAACCCCAGCTAATCTTATCTTTGGGCGTGATATCTGGACTAAACTACCAAACGTGGAAAAGAAAGAAGAAGAGCCAAGGGACATTCAAAAGACAAAAGATATCCATAGACATCATGAGGAGTACGCACACAAAATGAAGGGATGTAGTATAGTGAATAGACATCGCGAGACAACAGAACGAGAGAGTAGAAGGCGGGAACATATGGTGTGAGAGCGTGATTTGTGTAGTTAATAAAATAGTCTAAATCATATAAGAAAGGCTCTTTATTAAGATACACAACATGCTCGATAAGCTACTGGACACACCCGCCCCTCCCCACACAGACCGTGGAAAAGCCCCCGAGTGGGAGGGCTCTCTCTTCCTCCCAGGAGCTCTTGGACACGACGCACAGACAGAGCGCGGGGAGCCGCCGCCTGCAAACATGGCTCCAGGCAGGACTCCACTTTGCAGGAGCCGCAGAGCAGAGGAGATGGGGGCAGCTTAGCTCCTGTGCAGAGACTTGAGCTGTTGTTGCTGCGGACGCTGTTTTTTCTTTTCACGGGGTAGGACATCAGGAAGCACATTGAAGCACTGTGACATGCACTGTACAGATCCCGCCACTACTGGGCCTTATTTCCCCGGATCGAAACCGGGCGGAAACAGGCCCGTTTCGTTTGTTGCCACGCACACTGTTTGGTGATTTGCCTAGCGCTGTGATCGAACAGACCCACTCACCTCTTAGTGTGGCGGGATCTGCACAGTGGATGTCGCAGCGCTTCCTGCTTTCACTTCAATGCATGTCCTGATGTACCCTGGTCTCCCGCGTAGCAGGTGGGGATACTTGCCACTATACTAACGAGGAAGACATCGCTCTCTGCTTAGCGTGCAAAACACTTACTTGCAGCATTGTGGGTGCTGTGGTTTAAATGTTATTGGTTTGTGAACAGAATACCCCTATCCCAGTGCATTGTGCCACATTAAATAAACGCACGAGAAAAAGAGATTCAGAACGCAAAGCTGTGTCAGTGTTCTGTGTAAAAAATCAGTTTGAACATCATGGGAGCTGTTTTTAATTAGCTGCTGAGTAAAGAATATTTTAGTCTTCCTGCTGTCAGTAGTATTGTGCATATAGTTGACTCTTACCTGAATGAAAACAGGACGTAAAGGAAGGGTTTCAGAATTCAGACAAAGCTTTATTTGCGTGCTTACAGTCTGAGTAATTGGAGACTGCACTATTCTGTTGCCTATAGTCATATACGGGTTTTTCGCATGAAGCCGTATTGAACAGTATTTCTCGCGTTGTGAACTTGTGTATGCAGCGGTCCCCCGGGCTCCAGTTAGTGCGTAATTACGCATCGATGAAAAACCGGAGGTTTAAAAAAAGATAATTAGCTCACTGATACTTTGATGTAGAGGCTGTGGAAATATCCACATGTCGTGGTCTTTAAAATGTATTTGGTTTGAAGGCGTTCTGTGCTTCCGTTGCAAAGATATGGACAAAAGAATATTCGTGCTTGGTCCAAAAAATGTCATATAAATGAAAAAGTAAAGGCTGAGAAAGCATTCACAATGTGTTTTATACACAAGTATTCTCGCGATTCTTAGAGGTTTCGTGTAAACGCTACAGGCGTGCCAAAATCGTTTTCGAACTTCAAGCTAACTTTACCCCGGTCTGGTACCGTAGGTCACGTATCTTAAAATCCCAGTCATGTTTTTTTCCTATCTTCTTCTATCATAACGTACCATTTCGGACTGTCACAAAGGGCTTGATTTCGTTAAATGCATGTATTCATTCCCTTTCTGGGAAACTTGTATTTCAAGAAATTCACACAGCTTGCGAGAAATGAAATTCAATTCTTGATTATCAGTGCAGAAGAAATATTACCAGCTGGCAAAAAAAGTTTTTTTTTAACTGGAAAGTTGTGATGCAAGACACGGACCCACCATTCCGTCTGTGTGGCGTGTTCGGTTGTTAACTGAAAGGTTGGTGGTTGAGTCCACCCAGGGACGGGTTTATTTTGCGATGTAAACATTGTCTTCGCAAAGGTCGATTGGATTTCTCAGCGAAACCTTTACCATTTTAATATTTGCAGGAAATGCGAGTGCTTAACACGTGTCAGAATCACCGGGAAATGTCCAGTTACTGTATGCCCAACGTCGCAACTCCCCAGAAAACCATATTCACCCAAGAAAAAGTCGAGTCGTCATTTATACCCCCGTTGCATCCTCTGCTGAAATATTTTAAAAATGCAATGCAGATTTGTTTAGGAACTTGCAAGCATTGTTACATTAGCACGTCCATTTGGACTTCGATATTTTGACACATTTACTTTAATTTTAAACATAAATACTGTACAATCTATTGTAATTTTGTTGTACTATTAAAATATGTTAGCTGAGGATGCAAAGGGGTGAAAGGGAAAGGTCAGAGGGTGTAGTAACACCAAGGTTAGGATTGGTGGAGGTGATAAGGGTGTTGATGGTTTTTCTCTGTAGAGGATTTTGAGTTTTTTATCCTTCTCTGAAGTGAGAAACTGGAAGACTTGGGAGTTGAAGGATCTGATGAGGTTAGTTATGAAAGGAAGTTGATGTGGAGCTGTTAGCCATAAAAACTCCTTAATGTCTTTGATGTTGTCATCAGAGATAAACTGCACTCAGCAAAGATAAAATGAAAATTATCTTTGCTTACTGCCCTGTCTTTCTCACACCTGAAGAAGGCTCCACAGCCGAAACATTGTGATTCTTTTCTTCTCTTTTCAGCTGGAATAGTCCTTTACTTGTTCCTTTGCAGCCTACGCATGCTGACGCAGCTACCCACCTGATATCTAACATTCTATAATCACAACTATGAATGTCCACTTTGGGTATTTTTTCCATGATTATTTATTATTATTATTATTATTTATTCTGTCATTGAAGCATGTTTTATGTCATACTGAAGTGTCATAATCACTGAAAAAATATTTTTTTCATTTAGAAAGTAAGAAAATGATAAATCACTAGGAATTGCATTTAGCCTGTTCTGATCTAGATTTTCAATATACTTTAACATGCCATGTTCACAATGTCACAACTCATAAATGAAACAGTGAAGTGTTGTAATTACAAATGTACGTAACAAACAAATGAGATGTTTTGGTAATGAGGAAGGAGGGACATGCAATGTTCACAGGGTCAAATTTATAAAACGCTACAGTAAAATTTATTGTATTTCGGGATTATTAGAGCCTGTTACATTGTGTCTCACACCTCAGTGTCAGAATTTTGAGACATTTTTATAACCAGGGGTAGGTTCATAGCAATAAGCAGAAAGTGCGATCATCCTTTGCTCATCCTCGGTTAACCATATATTCTCATATGTCATGTTCTGAATGTCCCATTTAAAACTGCTATATTAAAATTAAGACTTTTTATGATCAGAAGGCAAGGTTGTGGTAAATATGCATGAAGTGAAAGTGAACTTGTGAGTTTTGAAAATTGGTTTTCGATTTTCTGAAATGTGTTTCACACAAAAATGCAATTTGGATAGTCACTACTTATATATTCCCCTTAACTGAGGATATGTACAGTAATCCATCCCGATTAGTACTTTTAAAAATTACTGTAGAGAGAGCCATCAGAAAGGGAATGAAAACTTGCATTAAACAAAATCAAGCTGCATGTAATCATCCATAGTGATACATTTTGTAAGACAAGACAGGAAGAAAGACACTGGTGGGATTTGAACGCAGAATCTCCTGTTTAATAGGAAAACACTTTAACCAAATCAGCCAAGATGCTGTCAGAGTATTAACATCAGGTCTGCGTCAGTGATTACAGCTGACTATCGCTGGAGGACAGTTCACTGTGAACAAGTCAGCCTGCATAAAGAGGGGGAAGAGACTGACCTCTGTGATGCACTATAGAGTTACATTAACCTTCTATCCAACTGTTCTATGCTGCATTCTACCCTAGTGGTAAATATTGGTTTCCGTGCGTGTAATATTCCTTTTTTTGTCAAATATTTTCAAGCACAAATTTTGCTGTTAAAAATAAGCGTTGTGGTTTTCAATGTTGTGATCCTTTCCCCCCAGTGTCACCCAAATTGATACATTGTGCTTTGGCAATTCTTCAGGCTATATAGTTTAGAGGAGTTCAGTTGAATTAGTTTGCGTATATAAAGTATTTCTTTTCCCTTTAATCCTTTAAAACATATTACATTTTCAAAACATTGTATCTTTCTTCCTACTAATTGTAGCGACAATGCTTGTTAATAAGACAGAATTAAGTGTTGCTGTGCTTTCCCAAATGAGGCCCCATCTCTCTCTTCATCTCTGTGGTGCAGCCACAGAGAAGCTATTCATGCAGGCTGATTTAAAGATGTTTTCTTTTGATAAGGGACAGCTCCCAAATGGGGATGCATTTAGCTAAGCCTGGCTATCATGATCAATGGGCATCCATTGGCGCCTATCTGTCTAGGGAGTGCCAGATGGACATCTGGACTGCATTCCTAAGTGTCAGGAGTATGTGACTCATATCTCACCTTGATCAACCAATCAGGGACTGGTAGGGCCGAGTAACCCACGTGGGTCTCTGATGCCCATGAAACTTTCATCCAATGAACGAGCTGAAGTTCCTCCAGGTAAAAACAGGCAGCAAGAGCTCCAAGACTATTCTAAAGGGAATTCAAAGGAGAATTCCAGGAGTGTGAGACAATTCCAGGGCAGGACGGCCCAGGAGCAGAAAGGCTCCCAAGGGCAGGACATTCTCGCAGTGCGCCTCCTGACCATCCTGAGACTCAGCCTGGACCACCACGGAACGGCCAGTGTGTCCAAGTGCCAGAACTTTCCTTTGTTCTAAGAGTCGAGAGCAGAGGGTGCCAAAGAGTAACCAGAGGATACACCCGAGGTTAGCACCAGCAGCAGGCCTCGTGAAAAGGTCAGAACTGTGGACAGCTGAATCACTATTCAGAACTAGCGCTTCATCAGGAACGAACTGGTCTTCTTCCTGACCTGCTGGGACTCACAGTCATCTTTTCTCCTGTGCACAAACTTTGCTAGTTAAAGCCAACACTAACTAGCCGGTCAGTGAGCATCTGCAGCGCACCGTCGCAAGCCGCACAACACAGCCTGGCACCGAGCCAGAGAGCTCGGATTGGACAGCAACAGCCTGCAACTGTTTCTTTGTGCCCGCAGGAGATCTGAATCCCCAGAGATTGGATGAGTATTCAACTTCACTGCATTACAGCTCGAGAATTCAATTGTTATCCAAACCAGTTGATATCAATTTAATTCCTAAGAGTTATGTACTTGTTTTGAGTATCTAATGCAGAAGTTGTAACCAAGTTAAATTACGAAACGGTCTAAATGAATGATATACCGAACGTATGTCCTCTTGATATGTGTAACTCTTTGTAACTGAATGAATATATATCTTTTGTATTCTGATAACCCTTACGATAAGATCTGTTTGGTTTACATGCGTATTATATATATTAATGAATCTAACCTCGTGTATTAGTACCTGTGTGTGCGTTGTTTGAGTTATCTCGCATGGTTGGATTCTGAGACCATTAAAAGAATCAATTCTGTGATTAACTGCCACAATTAATAATTGTCCCAGTAAATGCCCAAACCCCTACAGAACTGGTGCCTCGTGAGAGCACACTACAACAGTGTGTGATCTCCTGTCCCAGCCTGAGGAGCAGACACCGAACCTGTCTCTCAATAATAATAATACAGTGTGTGATCTCCTCTCCCAGCATGAGGAACAGACACCGAGCCTGTCTCTCAATTATAATAATACAGTGCGTGATCTCCTATCCCAGCCTGAAGAACAGACAGTGACCCTGTCTCTCAATAATAATAATACAGTGTGTGATCTCCTGTCCCAGCCTGAGGAGCAGACAGCGAGCCTGTTTCTCAATAATAATAGAACAGTGTGTGATCTCCAGTCCCAGCCTGAGGAACAAACAGTGAGCCTGTCTCTCAATAATAATAATAAAGTGTGTGATCTCCTGTCCCAGCCTGAGGAACAGACAGCGAGCCTGTCTCTCAATAATAATAATAATACAGTGTGTGACCTCCTGTCCCAGCTTGGGGAACAGGGAGCCAGACTCTCAATAATAATTACAGTGAGGAACAGTGAGTTTATCTGTCAATAATAATAATACAATGTGATCTCCTGTCCCAGCCTGAGGAACAGTGAGCTTGTCTCTCAATAATAATAATCCAGTGTGTGATCTCCTGTCCCAGCCTGAGGAACAGACAGTGAACCTGTCTCTCAATAATAATAATCCAGTGTGTGATCTCCTGTCCCAGCCTGAGGAACAGACAGTGAACCTGTCTCTCAATAATAATAATCCAGTGTGTGATCTCCTGTCCCAGCCTGAGGAACAGACAGTGAACCTGTCTCTCAATAATAATAATACAGTGTGTGATCTCCTGTCCCAGCCTGGGGAACAGACAGTAAACCTATCTCTCAATAATAATAATCCAGTGTGGAATGTCCTGTCCCAGTCTAGGGAACAAACAGTGAGCATGTCTCTCAATAATAATAGAACAGTGTGTGATCTCCAGTCCCAGCCTGAGGAAAAGTGAGCTTGTCTCTCAATAATAAAAATACAGTGTGTGATCTCGTGTCCCAGTCTGAGGAACAGACAGTGAGCCTGTATCTCAGTAGTAATAATAATACAGTGTGTGATCTCCTGTCCCAGCCTGGGGAACAGAGAGTAAACCTATCTCTCAATAATAATAATCCAGTGTGTGAGCTCCTTTCTTAGCCTGAGGAACAGACAGTGATCCTGTCTCTCAATAATAATAATCCAGTGTAGGATGTCCTGTCCCAGTCTGAGGAACAAAAAGTGTGCTTGTCTCTCAATAATAATAGATCAGTGTGTGATCTCCTGACCCAGCCTGGGGAGCACTGAGGCTGTATCTCAATAATAATAATACAGTGTGTCATCTCCTGTTCCAGCCTGAGGAACAGTGAGCTTGTCTCTCAAAAATAATAATACAATGTGATCTCCTGCCCCAGCCTGAAGAACAGACGGTGAACCTGTCTCTCAATAATAATAATAATACAGTGTGTGACCTCCTTTCCCAGCCTTAGGAAGAGACAGTGAGCCTGTCTCTCAATAATAATACTCCAGTGTGGAATGTCCTATCCCAGTGTAGCGGCAATGCTTGTTAATAAGACAGAATTAAGTGTTTCAGTGCTTTCCCAAATGAGGCCTCATCTCTCTGTTCATCTCTGTGGTGCAGCCACAGAGAAACTATTCATGCAGGCTGATTTAAAGATAAGGGACAGCTCCCAAAGGGGGGTGCACTTAGCTAAGCCTGGCTATCATGATCAATGGGCATCCATTGGCGCCTATCTGTCTAGGGAGTGCCAGATGGACATCTGGATTGCATTCCTAAGTGTCAGGAGTAAGTGACTCATATCTCACCTTGATCAACCAATCAGGGACTGGTAGGGCCGAATAACCCACGTGGGACTCTGATGCCCATGGAACTTTCAGCCAATCAACGAGCTGAAGTTCCTCCAGGTAAAAACAGGCAACACAGAGAGCCTTTAGTGTAGAATTCTGTGGACTTTTCTAAAGGGAATTCAAAGGAGAATTCCAGAGCAGGACGGCCCAGGAGCAGAAGGCTCCCAAGGGCAGGACATTCTTGCAGCGCGCCTCCTGACCATCCTGAGACTCAGCCCGGACAACCACGGAACGGCCAGTGCCAGAACTTTCCTTTGTTCTAAGAGTCTAGAGCGGAGGTTGCCAGAGAGTAACCAGAGGATCCACCAGAGGTTAGCACCAGCAGCAGGCCTCGTGAACAGGTCGGAACTGTGGACAGCTGAATCACTATTCAGAACTAGCTCTTCATCAGGAACGAACCGGTCCTCTTCCTGACTTGCTGGGACTCACAGTCATCTTTTCTCCTGTGTGCAAACTTTGCTAGTTAAAGCCAACACTAACTAGCCGGTCAGTGAGCATCAGCAGCGCACCGTCGCAAGCCGCACAGCACAGCCTGGCACCGAGCCAGAGAGTGCGGATTGGAAAGCAACAGCCTGCAACTGTTTCTTTGTGCCCGCAGGAGATCTGAATCCCAAGAGATTGGATGAGTATTCAACTTCAATGCATTACTGCTCGAGAATTCAATTGTTATCCCAACCAGAGTTATGTACTTGTTTTGAGTATCTAATGTAGAAGTTATAACCAAGTTCAATTACGAAACGGTCTAAATGAATGATATACTGAATGTATGTCCTCTTGATATATGTAACTCTTTGTAACTGACTGAATATATACCTTTTGTATTCTGATAACCCTCTCGATAAGATCTGTTTATATGCATATTCTATGTATTAATAAATGTATCCTCGTGTATTAGTACCTGTGTGTGTGCGTTGTTTGAGTTATATTGCATGGTTGGATTCTAAAGCCATCAAAAGAATCAATTTTGTGATTTACTGCCACAATTAATAATTGTCCAAGTAAATGCCCAAACCCTACAGAAGCATGCAAGAAAATGTGATCATTACCTATGGAATTTCCCACCAGCGTGGAGTTTGAATTCACAACCATGAGACTCAGTGTTCAAGAGTCACAGAAGAGGTCAGCCTGGTCTTCAGTTTGCCAACGATAAGCTCCGGCAGTGCTCCTCTGTAAAGCAGATTGTTCGGATCGGTTATGTGGGACGGCACTTCGATACTAAGATCGTTTGCAGCACATGCACGGTTTCCCCCTTCACGCAAAAAACATAGACAAAGGAAACTCTCTTGTCTTGGGCTGCTGACTCCCGGATTTAAAGCGCTCTGGGTGCCAGCTATGTCTCTAACAAGCACACTATAAAGACAGGAATTACACTTTGCTCACGTCACGCATGGAATGGCGAGGCTACTTGTTCCACTATTATCTAGTCTCACCTCATATGGTGCCGATTCCTGGTTTTCATTTAAGAAAGAGCACTGCAAACACCGTAAACAGTGCAAAACGTGTGATGAAAGAAGTCTTTTCCCCCCTTTGTCTAAAGCAGAACACAGCGGAGTCATGCCGAGGGTTGTGAGATCAAGATTTCAGTGGACCACTGTCGTCTACGTCTTTAGCTACATGAGTTGGACATCCTCTTGTACACGGAAAGCAGATTGAGATCCTCTGACATGAAAAGTGCCAGATAAAAGCCATTTCTCATCCTTTCTCTTAGTGGTGGAGCTATCGCATGTAAATGAGGCAACTTGCAAGGCGAGCAGGCTCGGTGCACACTGAACGCAGATGTCTCAGAGCAGCTGAGACGTGTCCAAGTGGCTGTCAAAGGACAGCACTTTGCCGGCGCCGTGGCTTAGTTGGCTAAAGCGCCTGTCTAGTAAACAGGAGATCCTGGGTCTGATTCCCAGCGGTGCCTTTCTTCCTGTCTTACTGTACAGAATTTATCCTTATTGGCAAATCCCATGCCTTTTAATTCAGGTGAATGCAAGTGTTCGTTTCCTTTCTGGAACAACTTGTTTTGAAAGAAATCTATACAGCTTGCGAAAGATGAAACACAAATCTTGCTTATCAGTGAAGAAGAGGTACTCCCAGCAGGCCAGCTAATACCAGCAAAGTTTTTTTTTCACCCTAACCCAGAGAATGGAGAAATGCGAGGCGCCTGTGGCTCTGCAGTGTAATCAGTTTGCGAGTTTGGCGGTTAGCTGAAAGAGTGGTAAATGGAGCTCGCCCCAGCCCGTCCTTATTCTTTTAAAGAGGATAAAAAATTAACTTCGCCGCCATTACTACCAGCTTTAAAAGACTGCCATGGGCACGGAAAAAAACACACTACAGATGACTTTTCTGGAACCGAAGCAGAGATTCCTTTACGAACCAACTGATAAAGCTCAGCCAGTGAATACTGTTAACAGAATGTGAAAGCACGATCAACTTTGTAACTGCAACCACAGGAAAAACAGCAAGAAGCAGGCTCCATTCCCCATTTAAATCTGTCGTGCGAGGCATGCTTTTTGGCACGCATGAAGTAAATCCCACAATCGCTTTTGAACTTGGACAAAGTACTTCCAAAGGAGCGCTATGCGCAAAGATTTAACAAGCTCAACCCCCGCCGATGATTTGGTGTGAAGAAGCAGAACATTCAAGTTTCACAGACAGAAGCAGCACGCCAGCACAGCCAACATTAAAACGGAGGGCACACTACGATTTGCATTGACACAAAAGTGATCTGGGCAGACGTCGTTCCCTGCATAACGCAAAAAGTGGCAAAGCGCTTTTGGGTTGAGAGGACGCAAGAAGGTTTTTGTTTTGTGCCTTGATGTCAAGCTGAGAAAGTATCTTTAAACACTTTGCTTAGTTTCTCGAGAGACTGCCAAAAAGCAGTTCCCTCCCTTTCGTCTGAAGCCAGCTGAAAGGGGGTCTTGACAGAAGCACCTGGCAGCGGTGGGATTCAAACCCACACCCCCGAAGAGACTGGAGCCTTAATCCAGTGCCTTAGACAGCTCGGCCACATTACCTGCTGTATGCTGTCTCTTTGTCTCATTACTTGCCCGGAGGAAGCCGGGTGGGTTTTGCTCTTGTCGCCCGAATTAGTGGCGTTATGACCGTGGAACCGACTGCACCTGCTTTTTCTGAGATGCTTCCCCTCTCATGGTGAGATCTCGACTTCTTTAACACCTCTTGATAAAGATCTTCTGTTGAGCAGGTTTCAGACCTCTGCATACAGCACCCTTGATGTCATTTTATTTTTACAGCAGCCGCATCAGGAAAGTTGTGTCTTTTACATTTTATTTAAACAACAAAACTACATACAATACAAACAAGAGCACATATTACGTATCAAGAAAATCGTCAGGGGCACATGCTATAATACAATTACACTTTATGAAAAACGATTACACAAGGTAAATAAAGATAAGGTCCGCACAGCTTGTCTTACATTTCAAAAGAATCCGTAAATACCCCTTTACATCTATTTTGAACTGTTCAAACATAGGACTCTTCCCAGACCATTTCACTTTATATCACATTCCTAAACGAGGATGCATCTCCTGTTTTAGAACTATTTTGGGCGGTATGGCTTATACAACACACCCACAGTATTCTAATGGTGGACTGCAGATCTGTGCTATAGTTCAGTCGAATTCGAAGGATCCAGCAATCGTACTGGATTTGACTGGGATTCTGAAATGTCTCTTGCAAAAGTATTCGGGTTTGCTTGAACCTTTGATAAAAAAAGTGATCTGATCTGAAACTACCCAGCTTACAAACTCTGAGGTAGTTGTCACTAAACTCGGACGTGATGTGGCACACATGTGCCATGTGCCTTTACTTTTGTAAAAAACTGGTATCGGGAAAAGTTTCTTAATATTTCTTTTGATTAGCATGCAAGAAAATGTGATCATTACCTATGGAATTTCCCGCCAGCGTGGAGATTGAATTCACAACCTTGAGACTCAGTGTTCAAGAGTCACAGAAGAGTTCAGCCTGGTCTTCAGTTTGCCAACGATAAGCTCCGGCAGTGCTCCTCTGTAAAGCAGACTGTTCGGATCGGTTATGTGGGACGGCACTTCGATACTAAGATCATTTGCAGTACACTCAAAAAACATAGACGAAGAAGGTGTCACAGTAAGGTGAACCCTATGGGCGAGGGATGTTCCTGCCTCGTGTACGACTACACCACCTAGCAATACAAACGGGGTGCTAGGGCCCCTCTACATTACCACAGGTTCTGTTATCTCCTAGAATTACCAATGCACACACAGACCAGCGACAAGCATTTGTATTGTATAAGTGCCCTGTTTATTTTCCAACTACATTCACATGCACTATCACCCAAAAACACAACGAAAACAGAATTCACAGCAGCAAGAGGTCCTTCCCAGGGTCAAAATGAATAGAGAGGGGCAGCAGTCTTTCCTGTAAAATACTAAAGAGAGGTCACTCGAACGTCTCTACTTAGTACCTGTAGTCTCTGATGGCCCACTTTGAGGAGAGGGGTATCGCCCAGTCCTATTTACCCAGTCTCTGTTCAGGTAACAATAGAAATCCTCTGCGACTGTATTACATTCCTCTCAGTTTGAATCAGCTAACTGTGCCAGTTTCCTTGTTCCTCACCTTCAGGTGTTAAAAGTCTCTGTACAGTACCTGTTTCAATGCCAATGTCTCTCATTGTCGTCAGTTACTGAACCAGTAGATCCTTGCCTCCAGGTATTAGAAGTCTCTGCGGAGTACCTTCGGGGTCTTGCACTCTGCAGCTTCCCTTGTGCTGCCTGTGTCATCTCCAGGGTCCAGTGGGAATCGGGAGCCCCCTCTGTTCTGTCTCAGGTCTTTTTATCCCTCTCCTTAGCCAATCCCTTTCAGGGGGGTTTCCACTGTCCCTGTCAGAAACGGGTCCAGGAGGAAGCTTGTGTTGTTTGAGGGGTGTGGGAGTGCTGAGCTAGGTGTCATGGAACCTTATCAGTTCACCCCTTGGTCTGGCTAAAACTGGCTCAGCAACTCCTCACACCTCCAAGTCTCGATACCTAATTGCTCCCTGAACGACTTGGGTTTGACTGTTTTTACTGACTGTTCCTGTATTAATTGGGACAACTGCAGTCACCCCCTTGAGTGAGAGGCAACATTGACACCATCCTGGAAATCAACATAACCTAATCAATCACAGCCTGTTACTGCCTCAATGACTCACACCCTGTAACACAAATCAACATAACCCAATCAATCCCAGACCGTGACTGCCTCAATGACACACATCCTGCGACACAAGCTTCACCTGGAGCACAATGGCTGTGTTTTCAGCTACGGAAACTTCCTGTTGACAAGTCGGTGTTTGTGTTGCTTTTTCTGCTCAATGGAGCTGTATTAATGCAGGCACACGTGCTTCCACGGCAAGTTATTTTATTAGTGCTCACAAACCAACACACTGCAGACACCTCTGATACTGTCACTGCTTGTGGGCCCCGTGTTCCTGCCGTCAGCCTACTATACCATGTTCATGCACATCTAGAAATATTACTGCTGTAGTACAGGAGCAAAAGATGAAACGAAAGCACACCCAGTTTAAAAAGGCACATTTGTCAACTGCTGAACTTCACAAGGATGGGATTCACACCCACATGTGCAGAGCACAATGGATTAGTAGTCCATCGCCTTACCACTCCACCACCTCATCCCAGAAGTTAGCCTCCTGACATGAGTTAGTGCTCAAGATGGTCATCTTTCCTCTACTCAAGGATCATTTTCCTCTTCCACCTGCGATTTCACCATTTTCCTTGAAGATGTCAAACATAAAAAGCATATTGAGCTCCTTGGACTTGAAATTACCAGATAAAAGCCATTTCTCATCACTTGCTCAGCGAGCAGGCTCAGCGCACACAGAACGCAGGTATCTCAGAGCGGTGTGTCTAAGAGGCTGTAAAAGGAGAGTGCTCTGTTGGTGCTGTGGCTTAGCTGGTTAACATGCATGTCTAGTAAATAAGCTTCTGGGTTCAAATCACCACAGTGCTTTTCTTCCTCTCTTGCCATGCAGAGTTGGTCGTTGTGGACAGCAACAGGTGTCTGCCTTAACTTTAATGGAAGTGTTCATTTCTGGAACAACTTTTTTAAAAACAAATTCCACACATATTGCGATAGATAAAATACTAATCTTCCCTGTTGGTGCAGAATAATTAGTGCCAGCTGGCATGAAAACGACAACAATTTTTTTTTGTCTTTAGCGTAAAACCTGTGAATGTAGAAGAAAAGATGACGAGTCTCAATTTTTATGAGTCCTTAAATTTTTAGCTTGTCCTTCAGTCAAACACGTAGGTAATTCAAACACACCCAGAGATGCACTTCGAATAAGCTTTGACCTAAATACTATCTACTCCAAATGTGATTGGGCCTCTTTCCACATCCTGATATATGCAGAGAACACAAGCTTTTGGCACGAGTGAATATAAATGTAAACATAAATACTATTCAATATATCGGAATTTTGTTGTATTTAAAAAATATTTTAGCTTGGGATCCTCAAATCAGGAGTGTAGAAAAGAGCACCGTTAAACACCATCGGGAGTGCAGAACGTGATAAAAGTGTTCTTTAAACAAAAAGTGAAAATAGTGAATTTGTCTTTCACTTAGATGTTCATTGAAAGCTCAGTAAACGATAAAGCAGTGGCTCGTTTTGTGAATTCTCCTGGCATCAGATTGTCTTGCTTCGACCTTTAAATTGTACACTGTGTAGACCCTTCACTCTCCCTAACTCAATTAAAGAGCCATAGGCAAAAGTGCCTGTCAGTTTAGTTCAGTGGTAGAGCACTTGCATCTCGTGTATAAGGCTTTGTTTTCTACTGCCACTCTGGATTTCTTTTTAAACGCAACATCTTATCTGTGATTGTCTTTCATGTGACATCCCCCGTGTGTGAATTTCAGCATGACACATAACATCGTTTGAGATGCTATTTTTAAAACAGACCAAATGAAAGACCTAGTAGCTAAATACAATTAGAAAACACGGGAATCTAATTGAGAAAATTTGGACCAGAGCGATGTATAGTATTGTAATGGTTGGGGGTTCAGGCGGGCACCCTTGCCATTGCCACTTAAGTCAGCCCCCCACCGTCGGGGACTCAAACCTGCGACCGCCACCATAGCTCAACCGCCACCATAGCTGGGTCCCTGTTGAGTGATGCCAGAGGCCTGGGTTTGAGTCCTTGACGTTGGGGGACTGACCTGATGTGGCAGTGGCGAGGATGCCCATGTGAACCCTGGAGCGTTACATTGGTGTCAGCAGTGGGATGGGATAGCCCTTTGCTAAGGTTGGTGAGTTAAGCGGGGGAGAGTGTAACGCATACGGCCACCATTGAGTGTGTAAGAGCCGGCTTACCAGAGCGGTGATGTCACTACCCTTCCCTGTAATAGCAGGGCCACAGCCGCAGGACTGAAGGGAGATTGCTCTTTAGCTCAACAGGCTAGGTCCCTGTTGAGTGATACAGGAGGCCTGGGTTTGAGTCTCTGGTGGTGGGGGGCTGTTGTGAACACTGGAGTACTACAGTATTACTAATAGCAGCACAAAGCTCACAGTGGTGGCTTTAGGGTATCAGAGCCAGTGGCGCAATGGATAATGTGTTTGACTTTGGATCAGAAGATTGTAGGTTTGACTCCTCCCTGGCTTGTTAAGCTTTTAAACTACACTTCTCAGCGTACACAACCCTTCTATCGACTGGATGAGTCTCCCGTTACGTCTCCAATTCTTTCTGCGCATTCTGCTTGTTTCACCACCGTTACTGTTGGACCACAGCCACAGAATCGAGGAGAGATACGGTTCTGATAAACTGTCTTAAATAATCATGTTGAAAAAGGTGACAAAGTTTTTTTTTCTTTAACATAACATTTCTGTACCTGCAAATTCCCCAATTTTTCTGCTGTCTCCTGAGAAAGACATGTGTCAAATCACAATAAGTAATACAATCTATTCAGTTAACACCCAGATGTAACAGAACACATTTAAGACTTACACCCCCTTTAAATATGTATTTCCTTCATTTCAGTTTTCTTACCTCCCCAGGATACCTGAAAGTTCACTATCCCATATTAAGGACTGTACATGCATTACCGGTAATACAGCTACTAATAAAGATATACATTAATCTTAATTATTAATAAATTACACTTTTATTAATAAAGACATGTATTGATCAAATTCATTGTGAATAGTTGTGGTGTCTAGAAAACAATTTTAGCTACAGTAAATATTTCAAGCGAGTGGTGCGTTTGTTCGTTACTTTGTGACTATATTATTTCCACTACATTCAGAACAGTTCAAATGCGATCGACTGTTCCTCTACTGAGCTACATAAACCCTGTGAAGAGGTGGTTTAAGTTAGTCTCCTACATCGGTAGCATCTAATGGGCAGCATATGTTATTTTAGGTTTGTTGCAATTGAGAACAGGTTTAGTATGGAGCTGCTGACAAATTTCAGCAGCCACATTTGTTGCAATGACCCGTTGTAGGGTCATTGCCAATCAGCTGCAAGAAAAAAAAACATCATTTGTGCCTTTATTTAAAAAAAGAAAAACAGAGTAGTAGTTTATGTGGTAATTTCAGGTTCAATGTAAGAACTTAAGTTAACTAGTCCCACAGTAATGCGTGGGGTCCTATCAATAGAAAAAAAATACTTGTAACCCAAAAACACAACAACCACGATGCGAGAAGCCTTCCGGGAACCTAGGTAAATCACTGTAGTAGTCTAACGACTACAGAAAATAAAATAAAAAAAATACTTAAAGGAACAACTTCAAAACAAAAAGAACATTAAAAACAAATCTGGGAAACAACAAAAACAGAATCTAATGCGAGAGCTTTTTCAAGTCTTTGGTACCCCATCATGCTCCCTTAGTCCCAGTAGACCTCTCATCTAAGAAGATATCTCTCATCTATCTGTGTAGAGATCAGCTGGGGGTCCACAGCTGATGGGAATTTAAGTAGTGACCTGCGTCAGGTGCAAAGGAAAAAGTATAGGTTTATTCCATGCTGAAAGGAGAAGGAAACACAACATGGAACCTTCTTCGGGTGTGACGTGGAATAAACCTTTACCTGTTCCGTTGATGTTAATTTAGACCGGATTTCCAGCAAATACCTAACAGGCTACAATCCCGTTAGATAAAGTGTTAAGGACGACCTATAAGTAGCAGTATCTAAAGTGGACAGTTGCTTTCAGTAGCTAAAGACAGGACACGCTGCTCCAGGTGAGGCTCGAACTCACAACCTCGGCATGACTCCGCTGTGCACTGCTGTATAAGTACCGCGCGCTGACCGATTGCGCCACTGGAGCCGTGGAAAGTGCTTTCCCTTCACACACTGACGTTGAACAAACACAGGGTGAAAACGATTTCGGCACGTTTTCCGTCTCTCCGTGGGAGAAAGGGACAGTAAAAGAGCGAGGAAACTACAAGGGAAGAAAATGAAAAAATAGTGCTCACTGCAAAAGAGGGAGGAGAGAGATGGTCAGACACGTAAATCAGCTCGGCGGATTTACACTATTTATGAGTCTTCATGTGTCTGAAACTGTCCAGTTTGTATTTTCGTTTCAAAAATCCAGTAAACTTGAATAAGACAAGAAGGCACACACTGCACATCTGCGGAACATCACGTCCGATGTTTACAGTGACATCAGAGATTGAAAGCGAAGTCGTTTTTTATTAAAAGTTCAAGGAAACCTGAATATGTTTGCTAGACGTATTTCAGAATCACAGTGAAATGTAGTACGATTGCTGCACAGATCTGCAGTCTGCAATTAGAATACGGTTTGTGCGTTTTCTAAAACTGCAGAGATACATTTCGGAATGCGTCTTCCTGTAAAAATTAAATATCTATTTTATTTGACGGGCGCTATAAGCAGAGTCTGAAGCCAGCTCCACAGAAGAACTATATTCAGTGGTCCAAAAAAGTGAGTATTTCACTAAGTGAACAATTACTGTACATCATAATCATATTTGTTTTACTTCTCCTGGCATTGCAATTTGTGCAAAGATTTTTTTCTTCAAAATGTATTAGCCTTGATGGGAAAAAAACTAAACTGTGTGCGCGGTGGTCAAGTGGTAAGGCATCGGTCTCATAAACCGAAGAGCGCGGGTTCAAGCCCTCTCCGTGCCTGGTTTGCGTACCACGATATACCTTTATCTAAATCGTCAATTGTCTTGCAATGTAGAAATCTCTGTAATAAGAAAAGAAAAGTAGTTAATAATCCTTTAACAAAGCAACCGGCATCCTCCACTGCTTGTCAGGATGGCTGAGTGGTCTTAGGTGCCAGCCTCAAGATCTCAATCGTGTGTAGTGACAGTTGTTATTCACAACCCGGATTTCTATGGAAGCCCGTTTCCGCCAGTAAGCAAAAAAAACCTCTATGGTATCTCAGAATTCCGACTTAGCAACTCAGAATTGCGATTTAGTAACTCAGAATTCCGACTTTATATCTCACATTTGCGACTTCGAAATAGCCCATATTTCAATGTCTGTCCTTTTGTTATTGTAATGGATTCGGGTTCTAGGGCTTGTGCCCTCGCAGCTCCCACCCTAGTTCGTGCCTCACTGCATTAGCTCGAACCCAGGTCTTGCCAGCTGAGCTAAAGAAGACCTTTTTTAAGTAAAAAGGACATACAATGAGATACCATAGCGCGTTTTTTTTTACTCCCTGGCGGAAACGGGCTTCCATAGATTTCCCTTCATGGTCATTAAGATGTGTAATTTGAATGTTGCTTATATAAGAACAGTTTCTTCAAAAGTTCTGTCAATTAACAGTGGAGAGCTAGCCGATGTACGTTTTCATGAAAACTCTCTTTAAGGCGATTACAATTATCTTGAGCAAATCTGCGTCGTATTTTTTTTTAAAAAGTTTAGCTCAAGATGCAACAGGAGTATAAATGAATTCTCCCGCCCTACATTCCAAGATATGGAATCTTATTTTTCTTGAAGTGTCTGATGTTGGTCGTTATTGGAAATTGCCCGGTGATATCGACTCAGGTACTCAGTTGTTACGTGCTGTAATTCGATACATCCAAAGCATTTATATTCCCTCAAATTATTAATAAGGCCAATAATGTATTAAACATTACATGCCACTTTTTCTCTAGATGATGTTCACGATGGAACAGTGAGAAAGTCGTGCCTAGATGTGCTTGAACCAGCACCTTACTATCGTTTTAGTCCCGACCTGACCGCACTGAGCAATGGTACGACAGAGACTCCAACGGGTCGGTTTTCTCCTTTTACAGTTTTTGGGAAAAAAATAATCTGCACTTTTAAGCAAGTATTTTATTTCAAATTTTGCAAAGTGTAAGTTTTTCTTGGAAAACGTTGTTTCAGAAAGAAACTGAGTTGATGGGAATAGCCCTGTCAGTAGAATATCGAGCTTTTCATCTCAGCTAGTTCTTCTGTGGAACAGGCTTCAGAACTCTACGTACAACGCCTTTGATGTCATTTTATTTCTACAGCAGACGCATCCGGAATGTTTTTTTTTTTTTAATTTTTATTTGAACAACAAAATAGATTCAATATAAACAAGAGCACTTATAACATCAGTAGAATCGTCAAGGGTACATAAAATAATACAATTACACTTTCTGAAACGATTAAACTAGGTAAATCAAGATAAACTCCGCACAGCTTTAATGTTTAATTCAAATTTAGGACTCGTACCAGACCATTTCACTCTACGTACAGTATATCTCTTTTCGTAACGAAAATGTATTTCCTGTCTTAGAAATGCTCTGTGCGGTATGTCTTGCACAACGTGGACTGCAGATCTGTGATATTGTCGAATTCGAGGGATCCAGCAATCATACTGGATTTGACTGGGATTCTGAAATGTCTCTTGCAAAGGTATTTGGGTTTGCTTGAACATTTAATAAAAAAGTGATCTGAGACTTCCTAGCTTCCAGTCTATAATCTCACTGAAACTAAACTAGGATGTGATGTTTCGCAGATGTGCAGTGTGCCTTTACGCTTGGCATGTTCAAGACTATTCGTTGCGTGAGCTTCTCACTGCGTGTCCTGTACTGTATTGTGATTTCGTTGAGATTATCTACGAGGAGTACAGCGACTAGAACGCCTTGAACCTTTTTTTCGGTATATAAAAGAAAACGCTAAAGCACATACAAAGTAACTAACAACTAAAATGTAGGTTTTCTGATTATATCTCTACTTTACTTAAATACCTTAGTGACAGGCGATTCTTTCCGATATTTGTTCCGGCGCGGTTATTGATCCCATACTAAAGATTATTTTTATAAAGAACATGTCACCTGCAAACTGGTATCGAGAAAGTTTTATAATATTACTTTTTATTTAAAAAAGTAAATTTATCATAACCTATATGATTTCTTACCAGCGTGGAGCTCGAATTCACAACCCCGAGATTAAGTGTTTGGCACTAGTTGCGCCACAGAAAAAAATGAAATCTCTTATTTATATTAAATACTGCGGCTCCTGACCTTTTCTTCTCGTCAGAGAAGAGGTCGGTCTGGTCTCCAGATTATCAACTATAAGATCAGACCGTGCTCCTTTGTAAAGCAGTGTTGGTTCACATTGCTTATATGGGGCAACACATCAACTCGATGATCGCTCGCTGTACACGCATGCCCCCCTTCACTGAAATAACATAGACGAAGGAAACTCTCTTGGGCTGCTGTCACCCGGATTCAAAGCGCGGGTATTGCGGTCACAGCACAAAGTACTGACCACTATACCATCGCGGCGAGCTGGGACAGACTATCCTAAATTTTATTCAAATGCTCACAGTGTCTTTAATCTGATGGATTCATATACCGTGCTCATGAGAAAGTCACAAACCTGTCATCTACACACTGTTCCCAGATAGGTGATTCCAGATTCTACAGCTCTCTAGCAATAGTGGAAATCAGGCTACAGAAATGGAGAAAATCTCTTCAAAATGTGGAAATATATTCCCGAGACGAGTCCTTTCTCAAAGGTCAACTCTGCTTGTAAATCACCCCTCCCCACATCGCACGGTGTAGCGGTTATAACCTTCTATTAACACACCAAAGGGCTTCAGTGAGAAAGCGGGCAGAAACAAAGCGATCTCTTTCATTTTTACGTTTTGCACGCCTGACGGGGTTTTACGGTGCTCTTTTCTACACTGAACTGATCATTTGGACATCGTAAGGGAAGAGAGACACATTTCTATGTAATCAGGAAACCAGGAATCCCAACCGTTAGCCCGTTAGTGCCACAGAGAAAAAAAAAACGTTTCAACGAGATAAAATTGCAGGATAAACACATTTTTTTTCTTTTTCGTAGCGTTTGTGTTTTGTTTGATTTAGCGAATTTTATACACTTTATTTCTGACACATGACTTAAAAGGCTGGTAGAGTATATTTAATACAAGAGCGCTGAACAACAATTTTCATCTACCGTATTGTAATGTTTTTTTTTAAAAAAAAACAAGTTAAATGGATATATAGTAAATGTTTTTTTTTCATATAATAGTGTTTATGGTCTGAAAAACATCATTCATTATTTAACGGACATTTGGTATAATTAAAAAAAAAACTCATTCACGAATGTTAACATTTTTTACAATAACGTGTTCTATTGTGATCTTGCGCCCCGTGCAGCAATATCACCAGACAGTTTAATTGTCTTAGTTCAGGTGGGTAGCTGCGCCAGCATGCGTAGGCTGCAAAGGAACAAGTAAAAGGTTTATTCCATGCTGAAAAAAAAGAAGAAAGAGAACACAACGTTTCGGCCGTGGAGCCTTCTTCAGGTGTGAGAGAGACAGGGCAGTAGACAAAGGTAAAGTAGCGGGAGAACAAAGGTTGGGAGGGAGGAGGAGTGAGAGGCGGGAGCAGGGGACAGAAAGAGAGGCCAATCAAGAGGTGTGAAGTCAGAATTGGTGCAGAGAGGTATGAAATGAAACTTCCAATGAATGGAGAAAATTTGAAAAGAACAGTAGTCTGTCGTTAAGGGAAGGGAGAATGTGTGAGAATAATTTTAGTTTCGGTGGTCTTTCTGATGTATGAGTTTGGAAAACCGTCTTTGCGAACACTGGTGCCCGGCTAGCTCAGTCAGTAGAGCATGTGACTCTTTAGCTCAGGGGTGTGGGTTTAAACCCCATGTTGGGCGGTGTCCATCTCCTTATTAACAAAGTTTCCTGCTCATCCTTGACCCTCTTACACCTCGATGGTACTGAGCACGGTTTTCCAAACTCATACATCAGAAAGACCACTGAAACTAAAATTATTCTGCAGCTAGGATCACACATTCTCCCTTCACTTAATGACAGACTACTGTTCTTTTAAATTTTCTCCATTCATTGGAAGTGAAGAGAACAGAACTTAAGCTATTATTTATATAAATGTAGCCTGAGGCTTTTAAGTGTTCTATAAAATCGAGGAGTCAACTGGATAGATTTGTTAAATATTTTAGTGATGGGTCTCCGTATTTGTGGTCATTGGAGGAAAGCAGGGATGAGGAGGAAATAGGTGGCACCCAAGTATGTTAAAGGAAAAAACTCAGCATCTTAAGTGATTTATGATGGTTTACAGTCCCTTTTCTGTCCTGTGGCTGTGATCCAATGACTGTGTTGAAACAGCCAGGGTTGTGCTAGCTCTTGATGGACTGGTATGCAAACCAAATGACAGACAAGCAAAGCGTTGTTTTACAATTCTGAAAGCTCGTTCAATGTGGCTTCTTGTGTTTTTATGACTCCTGTTATAGCGCTGGTCTTGTAATGTTGTTGGATTGTGCGCAGGTGTCAGAAGATACCGTCATAAAGGATAGGCACGACTTGGCAAAACAACACGCCAGCAAGCACTTCCCCACTTTGAAAGGAAGATGTTGGAACTGATTAAAGAGCTTAATCTGAACTGACACAGGAGAGAGAAAATCAAAGTTCTGAAAAGTAAGCACAAGGCACACCCTGCTAAAGAAATGTATTGCCTTAAAAAAATGCTTAGAAGGTCAGAGGAACAATTGTTGTGTTGTTTTTTTTTTTTGCTCAAGTATTTTTATAAGTTTAATTTCCAGTTCTGTTAAAAATAAAACTTAACTTTACTGATTATTAGTCGGTGTCTTTTGTAACGATTTAGCTGTAATGATGTCTGCTTATTCATCTGGAGTGTTAAACAAAATTAATTCTGCAATAATACCGTAGTGTTTAATTTCAAATGCACAGCTGCTGTTCTCATTTGTTTCATGACTAATTATAATTGGGTATCTCATTAATAACTATGTAGCCTCATCAGGTGAATTGTCGACTAAATGCAATTCTTAAATTAAAAACTAACTGATTTGTCAGGAAATTTAGTTTGAATATAAATGAGAAACAGAAAAGTAATTGAATATTAATGTGGCCTACATATTATTCTACTAATCAGAAGTGTTCTGATGTACAGTCCTCTCCAGTTCGGGCTAATTAGTACAACAAGGCCGAGCCCTTGGAACCGGATTAAGCACAAGTTGAGCTGGGCTCCAACTTTGTTCCACATATTTTTTGCTGCAATTGAACTTGGAGCGGGAGATGATGTCCAGAATGTACCATACTAACTTAGTACGCGGCTGTGTTTTAACTCGGGAAGTCCATTGCATTTGACCCTATGGGTTTATATACATGGGTTTCTCTGCATACACTACCATAAGGGAGGAATGGTGAGTTAGAGGGAGGGCACCAGTTTGGTTTATCAAGAATTCACCAAACTGAGTAGAACTACAGATCCAACCATTCAAAATGTGCAAGGTATGCTGCAGTAAATCGCAGTGCTCGTTCTGCAAAGAACTGTAGGATACCGCATGATGTATCGAAGTAGGGTGGAATATCTTGTAAAACCACCAGGTGGAGCTATGAAAGCTATCATGTGCAGCATTTGGGCTCTTGCCAGAAAACACTTTGTTTTGAATCCCTGTCAATGCTGAGGGACAATCTTTTGTCAATTACAGAATTTAACAGTCTAAATGGTATATACAATTTAATAAGTTTAAGCTTTGTATTACATTGTTAAACATTAAACTGATTAAAAACTACACTGAAGTGTTATAGAGGACACAAATTGTGTATTGCCTCTTACATTAAAAAAAATATTAAAAAAGATTAATAATGAATAACATTGGATAGGCTGTAAGCTCAAAATATTACTGTAGTCCACTTTCTTTCTAAACATCTGCATCAATTTCTCATTCACCCATGATTACTTAAACGTTTTGCCTGCCCTTTTCAGCTATAGCTTTGTTTGAACCCATCTCCTGGCATGAGTTTTCCTTTAACAAAAACATTTATTTGAAAAACTAAAATAGTAAATTATATTGATTTGTTGTTATTTCTAAATATCACAACATGTTCAAAGTTAAGTGATTTATTAATAACAACTAATCATTTCAAACTGCTTGTATTCTAAAATTGTATTTTGTTTGGGGTGATTTGTCACTGTTTTCACAAACTTGTATTTATTACAAGTGTAAAGATGTTCTGTGCTCAATAGCTCTTTAACACAGTGCGCATTATGTCAAATCTATAAGCATCAGTGGAAGCATTCTGAAGTCTGACAATCGTAAAAAGTTACCAAATAGTATTGGTGAAACTGTTACCTGTCCTGGATAAAGCGATTAGAAAATAGTTGGATTTACACATGAACTTTCTGATTTTACTACTACTACTACTAGCTTTGTGTGAAAAACCCATATATCACTATAGGAAGCAGGATAGCGCAGTCTCCAATTATCCAGACTGTAAGCATGGGAATAAACCTTTGGTTGATTTCTGAAACCCTTTCTTTATGTCTTGTTTTAATTCTGGTAAGGGTCAACTATATACACAATCCTGCTGACAGCGGAAAACTCAGCAGCTTATTTAAAACAGCTCCCATGATGTTCAAACCGACTTTTTACACAGAAGAGTGATACAGCTTTGCGTTCTGAATCTCATTTTCTCATGCTTTTATTTAATGTGACACTCTGCGCTGGGATGGGGTATGCTGTTCACAAACCAATAGCATTTAAACCACAGCACCCACAATGCTGCAATTAAGTGTTTTACACACTAAGGAGGTCCTCTGACCTTCCCAAGCCTTGCTTTGGGTTGTGAAACCTTTTATATATATTTATTTTAATATGGCACCATTTGACATGCAATACACTGAGACAGTGGGGTCTTCTTCATGACTCGATAGCTTTTTAAGCACAGCACCCACAATGCTACAACCAAGTGTTTTACACACCAGACAGCCCCCCTCACCTTATACAACCTTGCTTTTGGTTGTGAAACTTTTCCTTATTTTTATGATTTTTTTCATTATGGCACCATTAGTCAGGCGGTACATGGGGATAGGGGAGGGCTATTCACGAGTCAATAGCTTTTCAAGCACAACATTCACAATGCTATAACCAAGTGTTTTTACTCACTAGGTAGGCCCCCTCACCTGATACAACCTTGCTTAGGGTTGTGAAACCTTTTTTTTATTTTTTATGATTAAACATGCAATACACTGGGATGGGGGGTACTATTCATGAGTCAAAAGCTTCATCACAACATCTGAAAATTTTAGATTTGACATTCTTTTTATTTCACATTTTTCTTTTAGTTTTGTCCTAATTTTAAATAAGCTGTATCTGTAGCAAATCACAATGAAGGTGTGGTATGCAGTCTTGATAATGAGACTGTGTAACCATCAGGTGCGAAGGAGAGAAAAACAAAAAACTCCAAAGGAGGAAAAAAAAAATCTCTGGGTGTCCAAGGCCTGATGGTTGACCTCCCCTCCAGGTCCCGGCTGTGTATGAAAAGCAGTTACTATAAACAGTTCACATGCACAACCATGCAGATTGACACGTTGAATTCTATTTTATACATTATGTCAGACTAGATGTTAATGTTGAGTGTATCCCATCCACTGGGTTGAGCAGTACAGGATCTTGAGTTTTGTAGGGACTCATATTGGCTGGGTTTCTTGCTTCAGAAATCAAAGAGGATCCCTTGTCATGGGGGACGGAGCTCGATATCAACCAATGGCACCGAAGAGAGAACAGTGGCAGGCATGGTGTGGAGAAAAAAAAATGGGTTAGACGCAGAAAAAAACAATTGCAACGTGGTTGTCTACTTACCCACTTGATATCTGTTTCTACACCTCCTAAAGAATTAGATCACTCGGGATAAAGAAGACTACAGCGATGATGTAGAAGACTACAACATTGTTAAATATGCTTGTAGGTATGGGGCATCCTTAATAAAGTCTGACATATTTCACAATTTAGGGGCTGTGTGCCTAAATGCTCTGCTACCTGCTCGCTATTGTTAACGTAATCTGTTCATTGATCTAGATAGCATCCTGCCATAATCTTACTGGAAGAAAAGGATCACTTTGGTGTCTAGGCTGTTCTTTTTTGTGAGTCTCCAAGCCTGGAGATGTACATGGTATGATATTGAAAGTCAGTGGGGTTCGGACTTCGATGATGTGATTGTGTTTTATTGTTTTGGTTAGAATCATTTTAGCACTATGTCCTCTCTGAAAGGTACTGTAGATAGGGTACTATTTGGGTAACCTAATAATAAGGAATCATACTAGTGTAGCGGCGAGTCTTAATAATAAGGCAGAATTAAGTGTTCTGAGCCTTCCCAAATGAGGCCCCATTTCTCTGTTCATCTCTGTGGTGCAGCCACAGAGAAACTATTCATGTAAGATGTTTTCTTTTGATAAGGACAGCTCCCAAAGGGGGATGCACTTAGCTAAGCCTGGCTATCATGATCAATGGTCATCCATTGGCGCCTATCTGTCTAGGGAGTGTCAGTTGGACAAATGGACTGCATTACTAAGTGTCAGGGCTAAGTGACTCATATATCACCTTGATCAACCAATCAGGGACTGGTAGGGCCGAGTAATCCACGTGGGACTCTGATGCCCATGGAACTTTCAGCCAATCAATGAGCTGAAGTTCCTCCAGGTAAAAACAGGCAACACAGAGAGCCTGAGAGATTCAGATTCAGATTCAGATTCAACAAGATTCATTAAGATTCTGGAGAGGATTCTGTAGACTGTTCTAAAGGGAATTCAAAGGAGAATTCCAGGGCAGGACGGCCCAGGAGCAGAAGGCTCCCAAGGGCAGGACATTCTCTCAGCGCGCCTCCTGACCATCCTGAGACTCAGCCCGGACAACCACGGAACGGCCAGTGTGTCCGAGTGCCAGAACTTTCCTTTGTTCTAAGAGTCTAGAGTGGAGGTTGCCAGAGAGTAACCAGCAACAGGCCTCGTGAACAGGTCGGAACTGTGGACAGCTGAATCACTATTCAGAACTAGCTCTTCATCAGGAACGAACAGGTCCTCTTCCTGACTTGCTGGGACCCACAGTCATCTTTTCTCCAGATGACTTTCTCCAGCAAGTAAGGAAGAGGACCGGTTCGTTGCTGATGAAGAGTTCTGAATAGTGATTCAGCTGTCCACAGTTCTGACCTGTTCACGAGGCCTGCTGCTGATGCTAACCTCGGGTGGATCCTCTGGTTACTCTCTGGCAACCTCCGCTCTAGACTCTTAGAACAAAGGAAAGTTCTGGCACTCAGACACACTGGCCGTTCCGTGGTTGTCCAGGCTGAGTCTCAGGATGGTCAGGAGGCACACTGAGAGAATGTCCTGCCCTTGGGAGCCTTCTGCTCCTAAGGCCGTCCTACCCTGGAATTCTCCTTTGAATTCCCTTTCAGAAAGTCCTCAGAAGTCTCCCAGGCCCTCTGTGTTGCCTGTTTTTACCTGGAGGAACTTCAGCTCGTTCATTGGCTGAAAGTTCCATGGGCATCAGAGTCCCACGTGGGTTACTCGGCCCTACCAGTCCCTGATTGGTTGATCAAGGTGAGTTATGAGTCACTTACTCCTGACACCTAGGAATGCAGTCCAGATGTATATCTGGCACTCCCTAGACAGATAGGCGCCAATGGATGACCTTTGATCATGATAGCCAGGCTTAGCTAAGTGCATCTCCCTTTGGGAGCTGTCCCTTATGAAAGAAAACATCTTTAAATCAGCCTGCATGAATAGTTTCTCTGTGGTTGCACCACAGAGATGAAGGGAGAGATGAGGCCTCAGTTGGGAAAGCAGCAACACTTAATTCTGTCTTATTAACAAGCATTGCTGCTACACCCCCAATATACTGCCCTGACTCTCCTCATCACCCCTGCAGTCTGTGTCCATTGGAGACAACAGGATTAGAGTGTCCGTCTCCTGTCTCCTCAGTCACCTGGACACCAGGGACCTGAGGACAGACTCCATTCTTACTACCAGTTTCTGGTTGATCTGCTGGAGGACTGATCGCTGAGCTGCTGTCATTCGGGGCATCATCTCTCCTTGTCAGTTCATAGGTCCCGTCATTCCTGATCGTCGTCCTTGATCTCCTCATCCCGACCCATACTCCCAGGATTGCCAGGATGACTCCAGCAACACCAACACCAGTGACACCAGTGATCACTCCGACAGACCTGTGACGAAGAGGGTCTGATGTATGAAACACAGAGGAGACAAAACACAGCTCGTCACACCTTCAAGAAGACATGAGGAGTCTCTTCCGATAGAGATACTGACCAGCAGACCTCTGATCTCTCTCCACAGGATCAAGGACTGGAGAAACTCTTTACACTCGAGAATACAAGTACAACATTTGAGGAGTTCTCCTGCACCTCAGTCTAGTCTTACCCTCCACAGTGAGAGAGACAGTGCTGACGGCCTTCTGGATGTGTGAGAGCAAAACTGTATAGATCCCCTCATCAGACGCCCTCAGGTCCTGCAGTCTCAACTCCTGATTCTCCACCGACACTCTGTCTCTGTACTGGGGGACACAGCTGGCTGTGCTGTTCTGGACAGAGCACACTGAGGTCCAGTTTCCACCTCCTACAGGATCAAACAGCACCTCCACTGGCTCTCCAGTGAGCAGAGGGACAGACGGAGAGGCTCCAGGCTGCAGGGTGACAGTGACTCTGTGAGCTGAAAGACAATCAGGATAAAGGATGATATAAGAACACACTCTATCAAGAATATAGAGCCCTCTAGTGACCCTACTGTAGATCTGCTCACCTCCCACAGTGACTGTCACAGTGCTGATGGTGTTTCCCTGAAGGTCCCTCACTGTGTAGCTCCCCTGATCAGCTGGAGTGAGGGAGCGCAGTGTCAGAGAGCTGTTCTGCACTGACACTCTGTGTTCATACCCGGGGTCAGGGGGCCCTGAGCTGCTCAGTAAGACTCTGGAAGACTGGGTAGATCCTGCAGGATCAAACAGCACCTCCACTGGACCAGTAGTATGGAGAGGGAGAGACAGAGAGGCTCCAGACTGATGGGTGACATTTTCTTCATGAGCTGAAAGTAGAGAGATGAACATCAGAATGTCAGCTGGGTTTGGATTATTTTAGTTTGCAGACTTTGAAAAGAACATTGAAAACAGCCTTGGAGTCTAATAAAGATGGACAGTGTAAGAACTGGGGACAAGATTATCCAGATGTGAACATTATCAGACACCTCCCACAGTGGGCTCAGCTGGACGCTGTTAAAACCGAGACTCGTGAGCTGTTACCTGTGACAGTGAGATAAGTGTCCTCCAGGAACTGCAGGTGGTCTCGCTCGGCTTCCCGATAGCACTCATACAGGCCCGTGTCGGAGAACGTCACAGCAGCGATGGTCAGGGAGTAATTTCCCAGTCTGGCCTTGTCTCCGGACATCTGGGCTCTGTGCTCGAACCCGGGTCCAGAATGAGGTCTTCCACCTTCGACATACAGCACAGGTCTTCCTGTAGACAACACCCATTTTACAGCAGGCTGGTCCACAGGGGCTGGATCCTTGGAGATGCAGGGCAGTATAGCCGAGTCCAAAAATCTCACAGTGACAGGGCCAGCACAGGACTCTGGGAAACAACAGACGTGGTTTCAGACAGGCCTGGGGATCACCAAGGGGAGACATGCTACCCCCCTCCTCCCCCCCCACCTGCTGTCAGCTCCAAGAAGTTACACACGCACACTGAAACCCTCCGCGTTTACGGTGAGTTACACTAACGGATGGTGTAATTTCAGTGTCTTCCGGTGAGGATATTATCAATTAGCCATCTCATTTGAATACCGGTATTTCTGGGCTTTTATTGTGACCAGTCAAAATAATTGTCTCCTTATTCACAGTGTAACCACAAGAGCTGCCGATGGAACCACAACTGCACTGTTAAAATAGCATTAATTGGCAGGTCCAAACTTGGTAGCTGTGAGTTGTCTTTTTTTTTAAGAAAACTGAAATAAAGTTTCAAATAGTTCAAATAAAGAGACAAGGGAGTCTCTCATTCTCAGTTTGAATAAGCAGTTCGAGAATGTTTAAAAACATCAAACCAGCCTTCGAGCCACGTATTTATAAAGAATAAAGAATAAGAAACTGCTTCGCATTAAAAAACAAACTGTACTATTTTAAAAGCAAATGGAATAAACATGGAAAGTACACAGAGAACTGGATTCAACAGGATGTTTTGCTTTGATAACCATGTACTAAGCTGCCCTAAGTGGTTTAATAACATATCAACAAAACACTGGACACTCACCCATCCAGCCCCCACCTGGATGATGCAATGGCAGGCATAGTGCACCAGTCCTCTCCCCACAAACCAGCTCTCAGTGGGGAGGAGAGCAGAGTGGTGAAGCCAGTTCAGAGATGGGGTTTATTAGGAGGCCATGATGGGTAAAGACCAGGGGGGGAATTTGGCCAGGACGCCAGGGTTACACCCCTACTCTTTCCGAGAAATGCCCTGGGATTGTTAATGGCCACAGAGAGTCAGACCTCGGTTTTACATCTCATCCAAAGGACAGCACTTTTTTACAGTCCAGTGTCCCAGTCATTATACCAGGGCATCAGGACCCACACAGACCGCAGGGTGAGCGCCCCCTGCTGGCCCCACTAACACCTCTTCCAGCAGCAGCCTCAGCTTTCCCAGGAGTCTCCCCTCCAGGTACTGGCCAGGCTCACACCTGCTGAGTTTCAGTGGGGGGGGCTGCCAGCTGGGAGCTGCAGGGTGATACACCTGCCGGCTAAATGTAAGAACTGTTCCGGCGCCTCCGGGATCGTGTCGCGACGGTGGAGGAAACTGAACTCCAGCTGGAATCTGAAGGGAACTTGAATCGAAAGCCCGGAGCGTCACCCACCCGTGGTCCAGAGCACCAGTAAAAAGGCAGCAGGGATTGTCGGGAGCGCCATCCTGCCAGGAGGATCCCAGACGAGAGTCGACTCTCCCAATCTGCAGCTGAAGCGACACTGAACGGTCGCTGCAAAGACCGCGCTGGTCTGTAAGGGGAGATAAGAGATGTTTCAGCAAGAAAATTGGCATTGCCCCCTCCTGCCATAAGTGAATATAAACTGGGTAGAGAATACAAATGGAAAGACAGATTAACAGCTTGGATTCCCCCCCAAGGCAAAAACAAAAATCGTGACTGGGCAGAAGGTAACATCTCAGATAAACAATGAAACACTACAACGCTGGTTCCACCCGCTCAGAAGACAAAAACAAATCAGTTGAGTTTGTGTCTTTTGCAGGAGGCTATGCCACAGAGCCATGGGTCTCCTGAAAAAAAGGAAAGCGACCTGAAACTGCTCGGGAGCAACTTGCAACGGCACGAACCGGCACACACGCAGAGCCGACGAGCGCGGTGGGTTTCACCGTGTGTAGGACGGGGGGCGACTTCACGGATTTCAACCTGTTCTCAGCAGCCACCGAGTGTTTCCGGGGATCCGGGGCCTGGTGGCCCACAAACACACGCCTGGTGGTTTTGGGGTCCAGTCGAGCGCTCGGCTACATGGACGTCATAAGGAGAGGGGACGGGTAAAGGTTTATTCCGCACTGAAAAAAAAAAAAAAGAGACAACACTTCGGCCTCGACTGCTGGAAGGGGAAACAAAATCTCACACGTGTATCTTTAAAACGGAGATTTAAAACGGAGTTACGTCGACAGAAAAAGACTATCGGAGGTGAAGGGCTCCGTTATGCTTGATAGAGTTCACGAGCCCTCTTCATCAACCTATTTTAACACCCTCCTGTCAGAACAAGGAAGAACAAAACCCTTTTATTTGTGCCGAGGTACAGTAGCACATCCGCAGATCCGCAAAACACGAAAACTCCGGCATTTCTACTCCACTTGAAGCACTTTCCCTTTACAAAACCCGACGCGTTTTAAACTTTTAACCAAAGAGAGACGCGTATTTAAACAGAAAAGGACTAGTCCAAAAAGATTCTAAGCGAATGACGAGAAGGCTAAAAAAAACAACCACGCACTTTCTAGTCGCCAAATACATGTGTGCATTTTCTATCTAAAACTAGCAGGGGGACTGAGCATTTGGTTAACAGCAATCGAAAAAAGGAGAGCTGCTCGCCTCCTTTCTAAATCCACTCCCTTCTGTCTGGAATGATGCAGCTCGCAGCGGTTAAAATCGAGCTCTTCCCACCTGAGGATCAGTCGCACCTCCGCGCTGAGGAAGGTGCCGGGATCAGCACACAGCTCTGTCCTGCAGCAACACGCTCGCCCGAGAGATTTCAGACTCATCCCGGCTGATATGCTATTTGCCCCCCCAGCAGTGATGTCTGAGGTCCTCGCACACTCACCTGCGCGTCCAGTCCGCCGGCTCTGTACTGCGTATCAGCTATTCTGCCATCCCGGCTTGTCTGCCGAGTTTCCGACAGTTTATATGCACATTACAGCGATACCAGTACCGCCTACTACGTGAGAATAAGATCAGAACAGCGAGGCTTTAGCTTCTACCCATAACTCCGCCCATTGCCACACCGATATCCGGGGGGATACCTGCGAAACTCTTTTAAATAGCAGACCCGTGACGAATTATACATATGGCAAATCCGTTGGCTTTGGGCCTAATCAGAAACCTGATTTGCACGGGTCAGGGTGGCGAATGTGCCGTCGCCTCAGAGTGTCTCCGTGACTTTTCTTAGAACGAGCGACTACAGGATAGTTTAAGGCCATGCTTTAAAAATAATCAGATCCCGTAAATGAATGAGTGAAATAAACTGGCAGAATCCTGTTAGGTAATCTGCAGAAAAATGAAATACCCCCACGCGGGATACGACGAACACACGAGTCTCCCCCCCTGTCAGTTGCTACGAAGTTGCGTTTTGGCCTGCAGTTCTGCGCTAAACTTGAGTTGAAGTTCCTACGTTACTGCCCAGGGGTCTCTCCCACCTGTGAGCTTAATTAACCACGAGCAGACCCTGCTGCAGGAATCCGGTACCGAGGATTAAACCGCTCGTCTACCGCGCAGGAAACTGAACAGGGGTTCGGAATCTCTGAATTATCCTGACCGGTTCACTGATCTGCGGGCCACTATCGATGTACATTTATTAATGTCCAATGCACGTGATAATGTTGGGTTTTTAAGACAACTGCGTGTGGGCGCTGTATTTTTCCTTGATCAAACCACACTTAAGTCATACGGAGATACTTCAGACGCGTTAAGAGAATACATCGGTAATTTATTCATTTTGTTTTTTTAAAGACAGGCTGCATTTATGTGCACGAGCTAAATAAATACACGTAAATGTAAGCCTGATGCACCTGCATGAGCTAAGTGCGTTAGTTCTTTTGGGCGGGTTTTCTCATTTCAATGGCTAATGTTTTAGCGTTCTCTGGAAGATATAAACTTGGGGTTTCTTCGCAAGTTCAGAACAATTTTTAGTGCGGAGTTGGGAGACAAATTTCTCCGGGCAAGTTAATTGCAGTGCTTATGAACCTCGGGTACATTATTAACCAACTACTAGTCCGTTATTTCTCCTAATTGCAATGGCACATTTAGGACACAAACAACCTACCCAGTAACACAAAAAGCAAAAGTCAGCGAAGGGACTGAAAGTCTCGTTTAGTAGCAGTGTCGAAGTCATTCTCGTGTCACGCCGTCGCCTCTGACCTGCGAAGTGGGTTTTTTTTAAATACTGCCCCATCCTCGAGTCTGACTGGTCTCTCCGGTCCGCTCTTGGAAAAAAGAAACGAGAGGCAAAACAGCGACCCCAAGCTCAAGCGCCGGCAGAGAACACTTCTTGAACCTCTTACGAAGGGGGAGGGGGGAGAACGACATTAAATGTCTTCGACCGTCCGAAGAAACTGGGTATGATTCATGTTGTGTAAAAATGCTGCCCCGCTTTGTTTCAATACGTTCAACCGCGTTTGAAACGCAACAACAACAGAAAAACAGAAACTCCCCCAAAGCAGTCCTTTGAACTAAGAATAGCGGGGGGAAATGTGTCACCGCCCCCACGAGGGCGAAAAACTAAAAATAGCAACATTGCAAATCCTGGAGATTTCAGGGCGGCGCCGAGAACGAACAGAAACTCTCTCCCGAGACGCCTTCCAGCGATCCGGCAGCAGAGTGGGCGTCTCCGTCACCTGCTCTGTCAGGCCGAGGGAACACGCAGACAACTGCAGCCGAGGGACAAGTTCGAGTTTTCTCGGGTCGAGCTGGAGGTGAACGAAGCGAGTATCGGAGAACAACTTAAGCCGAGGGTCGTTGCGGGTCCGGACCGGCCGGCTTCAAAGCGGGTGAAACTCTTCTTCTGCGTCATCGCCGTCGTCATCATCATCAGCAGCAGCAGGAAGGGTGTGAGTGACGAGCTCCGAGACAGAAGGGTTTTACAGATTCGGGGTCGATTTCTGGAGCTGAGAAAAGTGGGGGGATAGCGGGTGAGAACTGAGGCGTTAAAGAGTGGCCCGCGGAAGGGGGTCAAACCGGCAGTTTGCTGATGTGCGAAACGCCGGCAGGAAAACACAACACAGCAAAACAGAAACGCCGAGTTGTATCGTGACGCACCTGTCACCTGTCCTGCAGCAGGTTGCAACCTGTTGGACAGCGGTATCGCCGAGACCTGTTGGAAGCCGCAGAAGATGGCTCATCTCCAACCCGACACGAGCAAAAACCGAGCGATCAGCCGGAGATAACACGATCCCAAATGAGATGCGTCAAGGTAATGAACAACACTCATAGAACTCGCATTTTAAAATGACTGGCGTTATATAATAATATTAGTAATAACACTATTTTATATAGCGCCTTTAAAGGCAGCCTCTCAAAGCGCTTTACAGAATAACAACAGCAACAATAATAGGCTTATTAGTAAATCTGTATACATAGTATGTACGAAACATGATTTTAATTGAGATTTTAATAATAAAAAATGCATTGTACATAGCGACTGTAAAAACGGCACAACTGATGCGGGAGTGTAGATCATTTCCTTCGGGACGAAGCATTTGTAGGACATTTTGGTGACACGACCTAGCAGAAAAAAAAGATGTCGGACGAAAGGGGCAACTAATTGTAACAGTCAACTAAAATTGCGAACGAACCACAACACCACGGATCCCGTGTTCTAATGAGAGAGAAAGGTGACGTCAGAACCACACCTACAGGTGCTCATTAACGCAGGGCCTGTAGTCCTGCGATGGTGATGTCTGAGATCGACTATTGAGAGAAATATCCCAGGGAGGATAGCGAGCTGAAGTCTAGGCACAGATCACTCGCGCTATCGCTGCCAAATCCAGTTCTCACTCGTTAAAACCCCAATGAAGAGCCCAGAGAATCATGCCGAACCCATCTCCAGTCCAGTGACGACCTGGCCCGCCGAGACCCACACGGAACCGGTCTCTCCAGACAGCCTCTCCCGAACCAGAGCCCCCCCCCAAATCGGACAGCACCGGAGCTCAGGCCCAGCTGAGCCGGGCCGATCCGAACTGAACCGAACCGGCCCACCTCACACGCCTGCAGGCCCCGGGACAGTAGCACAGCTCCGGTAATCCGGTCATTGTATCAATTCATTAGTTTACTTAATAAATCGGGGCAGTTTTATTGCTAACGAACATCACCGCAGTCCGGCGGGTCTCAGACGTCACGCAGCGGCGAGCGGAACCCGACCGGGAGAATAACGGCGCTGCCAGCCCCCGCCACCAGACGGCGCTGTCCCCGAAACCCAGCCCTCAGTTAGTTAACAGCAGCCCTGCAACTCACAACAGGCAACCCACTGAAGCTAAGGGGGTGTGAGCCTGGTCAGTACCTGGATGAGAGACCTCCTGGGAAAAACTAAAGTTGCTGCTGGAAGAGGTGTTAGTGAGGCCAGCAGGGGGTGCTCACCCTGCAGTCCGTGTGGGTCCTAATGCCCCAGTATAGTGACGGGGACACTGGACTGTAAACAGGTGCCGTCCTTCGGATGAGACGTAAAACCGAGGTCCTGACTCTCTGTGGTCATTAAAAATCCCAGGGCGCTGCTCGAAAAAGAGTAGGGGTGTAACCCCGGCGTCCTGGCCAAATTTCCCATTGGCCCTTACCAATCATGGCCTCCTAATCACCCCCCTCTCTGAACTGGCTTCATCACTCTGCTCTCCTCCCCACTGAGAGCTGCTGTGTGGGGAGCGTTCTGGCGCACTATGGCTGCCGTCGCATCATCCAGGTGGGGGCTGCACATTGGTGGTGGTGGAGGGGAGTCCCCATGACCTGTAAAGCGCTTTGAGTGGAGTGTCCAGAAAAGCGCTATATAAGTGTAAGCAATTATTATTATTATTATTATTATTAACAGTATTGATACCGCACAGCCGAGCTTCGCCATCTCAAATCAAGAGCGGCCGAAACTTGGCGTGGGAAGCGTAAGTTCACCAAATTACCCACAAGAGGGCGCCAGAGCTACATGTTTGAAGACCACAATCATGCCAGATATCCATTTAGCACTTCGAATTGAGAAATAACGTCTTTGCAGTAAGAAAGACAATTTTCGTACTTACATTAAGTGTTTATTTATAAATTATAGAATAGACAGAGAAAAGTGACAATTAAAGGCACTTACAACACTACATATAACATGTTTACAACACAATTTAAGAGTACTTTGAAATTATTGTGCTCTAGAATACAAACTGCACTTAAACCACAAATAAATACATGCATGCATCCACCTAATAATAAACTTCCAGAAAAAGATTCCAAGTCCATTTTTTCATGATATCAGCATTTGTATTTTTTGTGCTCCAAGAACGCTTACAAATAAGGAATGTGGGCCGTTTGGCACTTCATACCAAATTCACTCAACAATCTCATTTTGAACCCAGATTCCAGTCCAGTTTTTGAAAAATCTTTGAATCTGTGGATAGAAGATCAAAGCAGCTCAATTTGTAGTACAAAATCAAGCTTATAAAGTCTGTCTACATTTTGAAAAACAGTTGCAGCTCTCAAAGCCACGCAGAGAGCTCTGTAAGACAGCAAAGCTGATACTGCTCTGTAAAATACTGATCTACAGCACTGCCTTCAGACTGGACGGTTCAGTTCCTGGACACCAGAGGTTGTGCTTCCTTTCCACCAGCGATTCCTGGAGGCCAGGAGCCCAGAGATCAGAGCTAAGAAGAGCAGCAGGAAGGGAGGGATCAGCTGGAGGAAAAGAATTGGAGAATTCCCTCCACCGTCAGGATCTGCAATAATAGAGAGATTGTATTAATCCATCCATTTTCAATCATCATCTAAAGGTCATGGGGAAGCCCCAGATCTCTCCATCTCACACTGTCCCCGCATGTTGGACACACCTCTGATCGCTGCCTCTCACACTGTCCCTGCACACTGGACACACCTCCGATCGCTCCCTCTCACACTGCCCTGCACACTGGACAGTCACACTCACGCAATATTCAGAAACAAGTTTATGTTTCCATTACCACACATACCATTTTGACAAGAGCAGTGCACCTTTATAATGTTACAGAGAACTGAAATTGTCAGGAAACCTCTTACCTCCCACAGTGACTGTCACAGTGCTGATGGTGTTTCCCTGAAGGTCCCTCACTGTGTAGCTCCCCTGATCAGCTGGAGTGAGGGAGCGTAGTTTCAGAGAGCCGTCCCACACTGACACTCTGTCTCTCTAATGGGGGACACAGCTGGCTGTGCTGTTCTGGATAGAACACACTCAGGTCGAGTCTTCAGCTCCTGCAGGGTCAAACAGCACCTCCACTGGCTCTCCAGTGAACAGAGAGACAGACAGAGAGGCTCCAGGCTGCAGGGTGAGGACTTCTGAGTAAGCTGGGAAGAAAAAACAATCCAACTCAATCTTTTTGAAACAGATGATGAGATTGAAAGATTTCTTTAGAATGACAAAAAAAATTGGGTGGCACAGTGTTTAGCATCGCTGCCTCACAGCACTAAGGCCCTGGGGCAAGTTCCTGGGGTGCTGTCTCTGTGGAGTTTGCATGTTCATGTGGGTTTCCTCCCACAGTCCAAAGACATGCTGGTGGGTTAACTGGCTTCTGGGAAAATTGGCCCTGGTGTGAGTGTCCTGTATGTGTCCTGTGTGATGGACCTCTCCAGGGTATGTGTGTCCTGTGTGATGGACCTGTCCAGGGTATGTGTGTCCTGTGTGTGTTCTGTCCAGGGTGAACCCTGCTTTATGCCCACTGATTGACAGAACAGGCTCCAGCTCCCAAAATAAAAACAGTTTATAAACAGATAAAACAGTTTCGTGTTAACCTTTACAAACAAAATGTTGCCATTCATGCTGAAGCAGGATCAATATTCACACTGCACATTTCCAGCTCTGCAATATCACTACCGAAACATACTGCAGAAGTCCGAGTGAGATCCCCAAGATCTGCTAACAAAGGCTATCTCAACATATGCGTTAGAGCATACAAAAGTGACTTGTTCCAACGGCTGCAACAACACATGCCCCTCTACATGTGTTAAAAGGGATAATAATAATGATGATGATAATAAAAATAATAATAATAATAAAAATAATTGCTTACACTTATATAGAGCTTTTCTGGACACTCCACTCAAAGCGCTTTACAGGTAATGGGGAATCCCACTACCGCCACCATTGTACAGCCCCACCTGGATGATGCTCTAGTCTGCTCACCACACACCAGCTCTCAGTGGGGAGGAGAGCAGAGTGATGAAGCCAGTTCATAGATGGGGATTATTAGGAGGTCATGATTGGTAAGGGTCAATGGGAAATTTGGCCAGGACAGCAGGGTTACACCCCTACATGGACATGTAACAAAATGCAATTTGACATGTTAAAAGTATGAAATATGACTTTTGTTTCTGGGCCTGTGTGCTGTATATAAGAACTCGGTACCCCTTGCATTGAGCGTGTCCGTTCTGCAGGACAGACCCAGCACAAGTTGCCTTCCTTATTAATCTCAATAAACACTGAATCTGCACAAGACTGCGTCCTACTCCTCTGATGAAGAATTTTGTTAGGGATCTGGTCTATTATTGTGGGTCTGGAACTGGAGTCTCCCCCCGTCACACCTGTAAGGACTCTAGCAGCCAAGAGAGGGGAAAAGCGACCTGTCGCTGGAAGACGTGCAGGTAAATGTTCTTGGCACGATAACAAAGGTTGCAAAAGACATCGACACAGAGGTAACTGAAAGCTGTGCAGAGCAACAAAATGAAGACATTGTTGCTAAAGTGCTGCCAGTCCAGGAGGAGGATTTCGTCTACTGACAGAGTCCAACGCGTCAGGAGAGCCAACATGTGGACTTGCAAAGCCCAGAGCCATCATTATAGGATTCATCAGAAGGATGACGAGGGACATGCTGTGGCGAGCGGCCAGAGAGAACAAGTCTCTGAAGGCCAAAGACCTGAGGATTGCAGAGGATCTGTCTGCCGAGGACATGCACACCAGGGACCAGCTGTGGGAAAGAGATCCGTGGCCAGTGACTGTCCAGCCCAAGAGATCTCCCTGTAGCGGTTATGAACGCGGTTAATGCTGAACACGGTGGTGTTGTTATCACTTTTAAGGGTTTGAAACTCGCAGTTCAGTAGCTTTTCCCCCCCCAAGAGTTTTTTTCTATATTGTTTGTGTCTTTTTCTATTTTCTCTATTAACCCCAGAGGTATTAGGAATATAGTTAAACGAAAGGCGATTTTTCCATTTTGAAAAAAGAAGAGAGCAGACTTTTATTTTTATTACAAGAAACGCCTTGTCACCAAAAGATCAGCCTGATTTTCAGTTTTGGAAAAATCAATGGGGGGATGACATTTGGATTTCTAGTGGTACTAATCATTCAGCCGGTGTTGCCATCTTAAAGGGGCACTTTAAAGGGAAAATTCTTTATTATAAGATAGTTTGGATGCAGTCCGATGGCAAATCAGTTCAATGTCCGGGCTACAGCAATATGTCCAGGATTACACCATGTGTTGTGAACAAGCACCGCGAGACCCCCCTCCTTTCCTCTCGGTGGCGTTTCTGTCTGCCTTCGAGTCCAGAATACAGTATGTTCCTGCAGCCACATCTCAGTCAAACACACGATACTGCATTCCCTATACTCCCTCCGCCTCCTCACCAGTGCTCCCAGTGCGTCCATCTTATAAGATAAGATCACTTTATTAGCCCTATACAAGTTCTTGCATTAGGGATTCATCTTTTCACAGACCCCAGCTTGCTCTCCATGAGACACACAGACAGGGAGAGAGAAGCTGGGGGTCAGAGCCCAGGGTCAGCTATTTATACAGCGTCCCTGGAGCCGTTGGGGTTCAGGGCCTTGCTCAGGGGCCCAAAGGAGTAGGAGTAGCCAGCCGCGGGATTTGAACCAGCAACCTTCTACCCGCAGATCCTGAGCCACAGAGCCACCGCACCGCCTATTATTCGCTAAGGACCTCACATTTCCCATAATGATCGAAGGAAGATAGGACTTAAATCTCCTTCTTTTCACATCGCACCGGGCCCTGCAGCCTCGGCGTTTCCTCCTCAGCTCCTCTGGGACTGATGGCTTCTCCCCGGTTAGTAGAGCCGGACTGTGTTGGGGATGAGCCTTGACCCCATGGAGGTGGTGGCTGAGAGGAGAATGCTGACCAAGCTCACAGCCATCATGAACAACACCTCTCATCCGCTTCATGGGACTGTTACTGGGCAGCGGAGCACATTTAGCAATAGACTGCTCCAGCAACGGTGTTCAAGGGAACGTTTCCACAGGTCTTTCCTCCCGGCGGCTGTCAGGGTGTATAACGCTGCCCTAGGCTAGGACTGTTAGCCCTTCATTTGCTCCTCTATGGACAGCATGTTTACTCCATTGTACTTTTTGGACAATCAGTCTGTGTAAACCTATGCACATTTTGCACCTATTTTATTGTTTTTACAGTGACTATGATCAGCACATTTTCCACACACCTATGTATTTATTTATTTTTAATTATTTTGTTTGTTTTTTGTTTTATAACTATTCTGATGTCTGTTTTGCTTGTCTTGGGCTGGACTGCTGTAACACATCAATTTCCCTACGGGATTAATAAAGTATTATATATCTATCTGTTCCTGCAGCCACATCTCAGTTAAACACACGATACTGCATGCTCTACACTCCCTCCGCCTCCTCACCAGTGCTCCCAGCGCGTCACGTGTGTAAACACTTACTCTGCAGCTATCTGCATTACAACCGGAAGCAAACAGTGGTCCGAGTAACAGCCAAAAAGTAGTATCTCGACTCCCTAGTATCCATCTTGTTGTGTGATCGCAAATCGACCCGCCGGCAAAGAAAAGAAAGAAAAACACTAACACCAACCGAAAGAAAAGAAAAGACGACAAAAAAGACACAGAGGTGCTGTAACAGGCAGGATGCCACCAGCACGCCTCCATCTCGAAAGAAATAAAAAAAAATACTCTTCGGATTATGGTCATCTTCCTTAGATAAAAGGACCGTTAACCTGCTGCTTGTCACTTCATGTGAGCTGCTTGCAACAATCGTTGTCCGTCTTGCTAATAAAACCATTCTACCATCTTGTGCGTCTTGGGCTGGATAGTAACACGCCACACACACCCAGGGATCATAAAATCGGCGATCGGCCTCACAAAACGTTGATCGGTCCCTCCCTATAATGCTCCGAGCTCTTACATCTATTATTAAGTAACCTTATTTTTTTAACTTTAATTTTGTGACTTGATCACATAATTTACTTCATTACGTCTGGCGGTTAAATGTTTGTTTTTTTTCCTCTTGTACCCGTTTCTGATCCTCTGGTTGTATTTGTAAATTATTTATAATTTAATTGTTTAATATAAAAAAAGGGTACGAGCGCCACCTTACAAGTAAACGTTGCTCTGTTCGTCATAAAATCATGCCGTCGACAAGGACTCCCGTGTTATGCGCAAGAACAACGGAAGAGATATCTCGGAAGCCACTGCAGCGTTCACCCATCTTTTTGCAACATTTCGGAGTGCAAGTGCCTGGGGCCTACGCACCCTGACCAAATCCAAGAAAAGGAAAGGTGACCTACCTGCCCCGAGGGGACGGAGTTTCTCCAATGTTAAAACATCACAAGATGTGTAAAGGCCCCAGATGAAGGGCCCCAGAAGCACTCAGACGAGTGAGAGACACCCCGGCAGGCTGGTTTGTGCAGCTCCCGAACTCTTTGCATCTCTGCGGCTTGGCATCTGTTCCTGAGCCCCGTCGATCGTTTCCCTTTCTTCATATTCTCTCTTTTTTCCCCTCACTCCGCTGTGAAGCAGTTCCTTCTTGGGTGTTTTCTAGAAACCCAGTGAGGAGTCGGGGAACCTCCCCCGTCTCAACCAGCAATGGCGCACGTCTCCACTGCGCAGGCGCCGCAGCCCCACTGCATGCCAACAGGGCGTGACCGCTCTTCTATTTTTACAATACGTTTCTATACGCTAGAGCAGAGGTTCCCAACCTATTACAGCCATAAAAACTTACGCGGCCAACACAAGGACCAGCCCGTCCTCACCGTTTTGAAACGGGCTAGCTCTAAACCTCACCAGTAGCCTAATCGACACCAGTAATCAGAGAAAATACGCATATACAAGCTACAAACATGGCTTTACAAAGACCGTTTATTGATTACAGAAGGAGTCCTGTCAGCACCTCACAAATAAATAACATTAAAAAATATTTAAAAACTAAGGCACCAGTACAGCTCTTTTTTGATGATATCTCATAATGGTATGATGAAACGTTAGCCTTGTCAAAAACAAAAAACAACATTTTTTCCAGAAGTGCGGGGTAGCCGGTTTGTGCCAATGAACATATGACGACGTTGAGAGAAAAATATGCACCATAACTATCAGAACAATTACTCAAGAGCGCCTTATTTCTGGCTATCTTAGTGAGAGGGCTGGTGCTCTCTGACAGATACCAAATGGTGGAGGTCGGGCGCCAGAGAGAAAAGCTGCAAGCAGAGGTCTGGCTCAACATTAAGCTACTGTATTCGGTCTTTAGTGCCACCAGCGCAGAAACTCCACTTTCACAAAGATATTGTGTCGGAAACGGCATCAAAAATGTCACTGCTTTGTCTGAAAGACCAGGATACTCCGAAGTAACATGAAGCCAAAACTTGGTTAAGAATTTCTGTGAAAAAATCCATTTTAAAGCACTGTCACAGGATACACTGTCTTCCTTTGTGCTCAAACTTGCGAGGGGCACTTCGCATAAACTCACAAAAGGATTTTCAATCCAGCTGAACCGAACATCTTGAGCCGGGAAGTAGTCGCGCTGTTGGGTCCTCAAACTTTGCAGGTGCTCTGTAATTAACTCTGTGGCAGAGGCTGGTAGCTGCATTTGTTCTTTTGTAAGAAAATCGGACACATTTTCACACGAGTCGTAGTTTGACCGATCGACACGTTTGGCCCGCATTTCCAGTTTCTTTATTGTGGCTTCTATTTTACTTCGGACGTGACAAATCGTCACTGCTTTATCTTGAAGACCAAGGATGAGTCCATTTAAGTGACTGAAAATCTCCGCAAGATAAGCCAGTTTAGCGAGCCGCTCGAAATCATTGAAACGATTTGAGAGCTCAAATTCTGAGTCGGATAAAAGAAATTCTTACTTCATCACGCAACTCAAAAAGCCGAGTAAGCACCTTGCCCCGAGAAAGCCATCGAACCTCGGTGTGCAAAAGAAGCTGAACATGATCACTACCCATTTCTTCACATAGCACTCGAAGTGTGACTGTACAGGCCTGCTCTTTATGAAGTTGACTATTTTAACTGCCTCATCCAAAACACTCTTAAGATCTGCTGACATTATTTTGGATGATTTATTTCTAGTGACTGGAGACAAAAAAAGGAGACAGAATTTTAAAATAGAAATAGACACTTGACAGCCAGAAGAATTCCCAATTGTAAAAGCTAAAACATGATACTTTTTACGTACATATTTCCATCATATGTCTCCCCTTTTGATTCTTTAAATTTCTAATAGAATTTAAATTAAAAAAAGGAATTCAACTTTAAAAGCATGAATAGAAGGGGCAGTATTAGACCATTGACCTCTGTGGAAAATACCATTTTGCAAATCTATCCCAAACAGTTCTGTATATCTGCAGTTAAGAAAGAAAGGTAACAAAGATTCCTTCTCATTATTACAAAATACAGATAACACACAATTGGGCCACTAGCCAGATTTTGTTATCATACCAAGTCGTAAAAAATATGCTTTTATTTTGATACCCTCTATCTTTATGATTCCAAATACTATATGTATATGGTGAAAAGTTATGCTTATATATTAAATCCAAACACAATAGAACTTGTTTAAGAAAGTTAGATAATTTAAGAGGAATTCTATTAATGTCAAAGTGACATTTTAACACAAATTCCATATCACGTTTATATGGAAAAACCAAATTGGGAGAGAAATTCCATATACTCATTTTTTTTTCTAGTACAATTTCTAATCTCCGTGAGCAGAGAGAGAGAGCGAGTTCAAGGTTACTAAATGTTCGTGTTGGGGCTTGTCTGGATGTATCCAATCACAATAGGGCGGAGGTGTAGGGCTTCTCTGTATTTATCCGATCACAATGCGGCGGAGGTCGAAGTCCTGCCCACAGACTGTAGCTAGTGCGCGTAGTTAGCTTCTTCAAACCTGCCGCGAGATTTGCTTCTCTCTGTCGGGGACTGATCCACCGGCACCGAGCCTCGCTGCTGTCAGCTGTGAGATACATCGTCTTTATCGTCTAAACTCGTTGCTATTTCACTCGTTCAGTTGCAAAGTTCCTGTTTCTCTCGTCACACAGGTGAGTATTATTGATCCGTCCCGGCGTCTTCACTGGAGGTTTGGGGGGGATGAGACTGAACGTGATCAGATGGAATTGAACTGAAAAATAAAACATAGTGTCGATTACAATAATATATTTTACTTTTTAATTTAATGAAAACGAACTTTTACCAGTTTAATTTTTAAATACATCGTAGTTACGTTCGTGATTTTTTTTTCCTTCGACAACATGATAGAAACTAGCGTGGAAGTTGAGTGCATCTTGGAGGAGTCGGATGTCCGACCAAAAACTTCCTTTAGATTGGGTTGTGGGCTTCAGACAGGATGAATAGTTACTTTCCTCCTTGCGGCTTCAGACAGCCCGTGCACGGAGGTTTAAACTGGTGAAAAGTAGCGCGGTGACATTTAAAGCAACAGAGCAGAAGTAATTAGTAAGATAGAGCCGGTGTTGAGCGCTGGAGACCTGCAGCCGGGCGGGGAGGTGAGGCAAAGCGACACCTGTCGTTCTGTAGTTTATACTGACACGGAAAAGTGGACCAGTGGAGTCATTTGCCAGATTTGTCAATGACAGAGTGTAGTTATTTTACCAACCAGTCTCCTTACTTTGACAAATACGACGGTCTCTGTTTTAGACTCCAGTTTGTTGCGTCTGAATTCAACGTTCTGCTGTTAAAATACGATAAACTCGTTGCATTCTTAGGGAGAGACGAGAATTCATTAAAGGCGTCGCTCCTGGAAATCTCACAACATGGTGGTCACAGAAAGGTTTTACATCGCGACGTGTTTGATAAAATAAGCTTTAAGAATGAAATAATGCATAGATTCCTTCATAACCGAATTTCCAGGTGTGTTGCAGCAGAGCACAGATTTACAGAGAATTCAGACGGGATGGCTGTGTGGTCAGGCTCTGAGTGGGGATCTCTTATTTTCTGAGAAATCAAGAATATGCATTTGGAGGGTCTCCAGGGAGTTTCTTGGGATGGCACAGGACCTGAGTACTGCGTCTGGTAGCGGGGGACACCTGTGTTACACCTAGATTACCAGGCTACATTAAAGAGGAACTGCAGTCCCAGGTTCTCAGACCGGTTATTAAATCTCTGACAAAATAAATTAATTTTAGGTATAGAAACATTGTACAAATTTCAAAATACGGCACAGAATCGTGAATTTTGTGAAAGTACTGTAGGTCGCTATGTTCTGGCAAACCCCTGGTCTCGCCAGGGGCACGAGTGAGAATCCCAACAAATTGTGATGCGGCCCTTCCTGCTCACTAGTCCCTGTGATGACAGATGTACGGATGTGCGAGCGAATACGTCCAGGTTGTGCAGCAGACGTTTCACATAGAATTGTTCCAGCATGATCTGCAGGCTGAATTAAGAATGAAACATATTGGTGGGCAAATCCATTTGGAAGTCAAGAGCAGGATTTCTACTGGATTAAAAGAGACAGATCCACAAGCCTGAGTGGACAGTGTCACAGGGCCGCTCCACCTCACTGGCAGTTGTGTTTCCCTCGATTCATTCTGAATCACAGAACACTGCGGCGATTCAGTGTAAGTCAGGAAATTAGAGGTTTTATATGTTCCTGTTTTACATCAGCAAACAGTCTCTTTCTAACCCTGATATATAAAAAAACATGGTAGTTCCCTCTTTAAGGTCCCTTGTCTCTTTCCCCAGGGTGAATCTTACGATGCGACTTCCTGTGTTGGTTTTCTTTCTTTTGCTTGCACTGACAGAGGGTGAGTATCAATTTCCATTCACAAATGTATATTTCCTGTTGATTTTCACTCTCAACAATTCACAAATCCCCTCTTGGCACACCTGACCTGTACTGACCAGAGGAGCCCCAGATCACAGAATCTCACACTGGACACCTCTGATCTCTCCCTCTCACACTGTCCCTGCACGCTGACCAAACCTCTGATCTCTCCCTCTCACACTGTCCCTGCACGCTGGACACACCTCCGATCTCTCCCTCTCACACTGTCCCTGCATGCTGGACACAACTCCGATCTCTCCCTCTCACACTGTCCCTGCACGCTGGACACAACTCCGATCTCGCCCTCTCACACTGTCCCTGCACGCTGGACACAACTCCGATCTCTCCCTCTCACATTGTCCCTGCACGCTGGACACACCTCTGATCTCTCCCTCTCACACTGTCCCTGCACGCTGGACATGCCTCTGATCTCTCCCTCTAACACTGTCCCTGCACGATGGACACACCTCTGATCTCTCACTCAGACTGGGCACTCTTTATTTTCCATAATCTCTTACAAAATAAGAATTGAACCTGTGAAAATATACATTTAATATTTAAAAACGTTTGGGGATAAATTCAGAATAATTTGTTTGCGAGAGGTGTATTTTTCAGCAGTGTATCGGTTTTAATTTTTTTTTTTCTAAAAAATATTTATCCAGTTGGATTTGTGCCGCAGATAAAAATGTTTAGGGGATATCTGCATGTTTTAAAACCCTAAATGGTGGTGTGTAGAAGTTAATAGGATAGTAAATGAAATCACACATCTCATTTCTCATGATATTAAATAAGTGACCATTAATATGACAATTATTAACTAAGAACTCCTTGAGAATCGGCTAATCAAACTTCACATTTGTTTTTGGTTGGTGAATATAAGTTTTTACAAAGATTTATCAGTATTCTTTTTCTTATTGAAATAAATGAAACAATGTTGTTGACTATTGCCAGATACACTGGAGGTGTGTTTGGGTTTGCCTTGATCTACACTGTTTCATCTTCTGAAAGAGACTGAGCAGCAAAAACTGAAAATTGACACAAGTGCCTAGTCCAGCTTATCATAGATGCAACCGCTTCTGATATCCAGGGTTAGAAGAGATGGTAGTTCCCCAACATGGAGCAATATTATTGCACATACAGTACAATGAAATACACAGTATAAATATAGGAGGTGACATTGGTCACAAATTAACTATTGTGTTTAAACTGAATAACTTTCTCGTATAAATGAGTTAATTTTTTTTCCTCTGTGTCGCCAATAAGCTTCCATCGGAAACAAGACCCTGAATGAATTAATCCTAGTTTCATTCAAGAATTTTTCCAGTCGGTTAGAAATGGAGGTGAACAGTGTACCAGTGTCCCCTGATCTGTCTGATCACACTCTTTTAAACTGGAGTAAAAATGTGTTGTCTCACATGTGTCTCACTGTGTAAGCTTTGCCTGGAGTCTCTGGTGTTTAGCATGATCACACCCTTTTAAATTGGAGTCAAAAGACATAGTTTCTTGTGAATAGTGTACAGGAGTGTCTCGCTGTGTTTCCTATGATCACACTCTTTCAAACTGGATTGAAGGACCTTTGTCTCTCGTTGATGTTGTTCCGTCCTCATTGTCTCCCAGCATCGTCTGCAGATGCGGATGTGTCTGTGAGAGTCGGCGACGAGGTCACTCTCCACTGTGATGGGACCCCTGCATCCGGAATTCCCCCAGAGCAGCTCCTTTTCATCTGGAAAGCGGATGGGCGCTATGTCAGAGCACAACCTCAATAAATTACATTCAATTGAACTAATTTTTATTTATTAAATGTAAAAAAATATATCTCAGGGCAGATTTCTATTGAAACACAATATGATCGTTTACATTATATTTTTGGAAGAATGGGACTCTTCATATGCAGCTAGAGATGTTTTTTTTTGTCCTTCAGAGATCCTGGCAGGCAAGAGCCTACCAACCATGAAGCTCTGAGTAAATGAACACAAGATTGGACTGGAATCGGGGTTAAAAATAAGACTCTTGGATCAATTAGCTACAAACTGCCAAGTGGCCCATATTCCTGATCTAATTTGTATCCATTCTTGTAGCACTAAGAACAATTGTTGATAAGGATCGCGAAAATATCCGGACCTCCGATGTTTTTATGGAACGTTATTAGTCAAATGTGCACAATTTGTACTTGAGAGTAAATAATTTCACTCTTGAAAGTGTCTCATGCTGTATATGCCTTTATCCTGACTTTTTCCATTCCCGACTGTTATTTTTTAATGAATTTGTGTTTTGAAAAAAGTTGTATCTTTCTGGGCTGCACATATAAAAACGTCTTTGCGATAGAAAATGCAGTAATTGGGAAAACTAGTCTGCTTTTGCACCTGTGGCGCGCTCTTGTGGTTTAATGCGAAAGGTTTCCTAGACTGAGCTTGATCTTATTTATTTCGCGAAAAGCGGCTGTGTATTAACACTGTAAACAGTGACTCAGGGCAGAATTCCGGGATAGTGTCATTGGAGTTATTCTCCTAAACCCGCTCGTTCACCTGAGTCAGTCCCGCAAGCCGCTTCGTAACGTCAGTCCGGTCTGAAACCCGCAGAAGCTCATTATCTGAGCCGTCACGGCCGTAAGAGGACCCAGTTCGGCACAGGCTGTCTGGAGAGACCGGTTCCGTCTGGGTCTCGGCGGTACCAGTCAGTCGTCACTGGACTGGTAATGGGTTTTGCATGATTCTCTGGGCTCCTCATTGCGTTTTTAACGCCTGATCACTAGGTCTCGATCTAGAATGTTATTTTTTTTAAATTAAATCTGGCGCGTCGAGGTTGGACAGCAAATTATCTGTATGTGAACATTTGTAGGAGCAGAGCTCAACTCCTCTCTGGCTGCTGGAGAACTGACGTCACAAGAGCAGCGCTCTGAGGGGGGTGTGGCTGCGGGTGGCTGACCGACTCTTCTATTGGTCCATTTCTTTTATTTAAATAGGGGTGGTTACCCGTCCTGCGTGGGTGAAATGACTGAGCCATCCAATAAGAACAGCGCGTATAATTAGCCACGCGAGTTCGTCCAATCAGAACGCCTCGTTCGCAAAACCGAGTCCCTCCTCCTGTGCCGCGGGTCAGTGGCCTCTCTCCAGACAGGTGTCTCAGGGCGCCAGTTGCTGGTAGCAAGCGGCGCTTGGCCGCACGAAGAAAACTTCCGACAACAGAAGACACGAGGGTTGTGACCGCAGGAGAGATTTAGGATGAAAACGATAAAGAGGAGCGGGGCGGTGTGAGTCGCACCGAGCTCAAGCAAGACGGCGCTGGATATGGTCTGTCGTTGCTCAAGACGAACGCACACGTCGATTTGAGTTAGTCTGCCCCCCCGATATTCAGCCACATAACCGCCGCAGAATAAAAGAAGAGATATAAGAGAGATATTTAATACAAGTGACCGCTGACAGTTGGATAGGAGACCAAGAAGACATTGGGGCTCATTGGGAAGAGCTCTTGACTTGTAGCCCGGGAGCTGTGGGTTCCAGTCCTTGGTGATAGAGGAGGTTTATTTTCCATTCTTACTTGACATTCACACATGAGTCAATAAAGGTTGGGTGCTTTGTTTGCTGTCCTATAGAGTAGTGCATAGGTTGGGATCTACACTCTTAGCTGATGCATCAGGGGTTCAAACGCTGGGAGTTATGTGAGCTTTGCTTTCAAGCTCAGGTGTACTACCACGTTGATCAATAAAGCGATAGGTGATCAGGGTGCATGGCCCTATAGAGTAATGCCTAAGGTTCTGGACCTATGGCTGGATTGTTCTGGGTTTGAATCATGGGTGGATTTTGGTTTATGTTTAATGTGTCCTGACATGAACACACTGATAAATAAAAAGAGGGGACTGGGATGCACGTGGCCCTATAGTGTTGTGGTTAAAACTCCATGCTGCTAGCTAAAAGGTTGGAGGTTTGAATACCACGTGATTCTTTTCACCTCAATTCTCTCAGACATCAACACACTGATAAATAAAGAGATTTGGGGTAGTAGCTGTGCAGCCCTTTAAGATAGTGGTTACGGCCCCAAGCTCAGGGAAGGGTGGTTGTGGGTTGAAATCCTGTCTGTGACTCCTGCTTTAGTTCCATTTTAATTCTTACTTAAATGTCTTGTGGCTGTGTGACTCTCTAGAAGAGAGGGCTTAGTCTCTAGGCTCATGAATCCTGTGGGGGCCTTAATGATTCTTTCCAATTCCATTCGAGTGGGTTGATGGTTGTCTGGCCTGTGGTGTGGTGGTGAAGAGTGTGAGGCTGCTTTCAAGGGTTGTGGGTTCAAATCCTGCTTTGCACCCCTGGTTTCCTTTTCAGTTATAGTCTCACAGAGAAGGACACATTGATAAGGAAAGAGATTGGGGATGAGGCAGCGTGGTCCTATAGAGGGTTGGTAAAGGCTGTAGGTCTGTAACTCTGGGAGTGTGGGTTCAAATCCTGCCTCAAGCCAGGTGTTTATTTTTAATTACATTCTTTATAAGAATAACACACTGATAAGGAAAGAGAGTGGGTCTATGTCTGGGTGCCTTTGTAGAGTAGAGGCTGAGACTGGGCTTGTGGCTGACTGGTTGTGGGTTCAAACCCTCTGTGAGACCTGTGGTCTGTTTTCAGTTTAAGTCTTCCTGAAATGTCAACACACTGATAAGTGTGAAGAGAGTGGAGCTGTGAGTGTGTGCCTCCATAGTGTGAAGGTTGAGGCTATGGGCTCACAGTCTGGTGGTTGTGGGTTACAATCTTGCTGAAACAGGTCTGCTTGTAGTTTAGTCCTTCTTGACAGAAAGGTGTTGATAAGTCAGGGGAACTATAAGGGTAGGTGGGGGGATCAATAGAAGAGAGGGTAAGAGACTGTTCTCCCAGGTTCAAGACCAGGCTGGGTGCTGAGCTCAGGAGTGAGCAGTGACAGTAGCAGGGGCAGGTAACTGGGTAAGGAGGAGAGAGAGAGAGCAGAGTAACTGGATGAGCCCAGGGTGAGGGGCTCTGGGGTTTACCTTCTACTGAAAATTTTCAAAAACTATCAAAATATTCAGTAGAATGTGAACCCCAGAGCCCCTCACCCTGGGCTAATCTAGTTACTCTGCTCTGTCCCTGCTACCTACTCACTCTCTCCTCTTTACAACCAGTCAGCCACAAGCCCAGACTCTTAACCTCTGGGCCTAAAAGCTCAACCCCTATCTGTTGACTTAGCAATGTGTTACTGTTGCTAAGAATTATACTGACAAACAACATGCAATCACAGCCAGGACTTGAGCCCACACCCACTCAGCCACAAGCCCAGAGTCCTAGCCCCTACTCTACAAAGACATACACTCACAGACCCATTCTCTTTACTTATCAACATGTTACTCTTATTAAGAGTGTAATTGAAAAGAAACCACTGGTCTAAGGTGGGATTTGAACCCACACTCCCAGAGTTACAAACCCACAGCCTTTACTAACCCTCTATAGGGCCAAACCACCTCATTCCCAATCTCTTTCCTTATCAATGTGCCCCTCTCTGGGAGACTGTAACTGAAAATGACACCTGAAGGAGTATTTGAACCCACAACCTGCCAAACATGAGCACAAAGCCTTCACCCCTACTCTACAGAAATTGAAAGTCAGAAATTGAAAAGAAAGCTCCCTTCCTAACCAGGATTTGAGCCCACACCTTAACACCTATGAGTACAGAGCATTAAACTCCCAACCACAGCACCACATTCCCCTGATCTCAGTGTCATTATTTATGAAGGTTCTGATATTTAAGTAAGAGTTAAAGTGAAGATCAGGGCTTAAATTGGATTTGAACCCACAGCCACCAACTTCTGAGTTTAGGGATATAACCACTATGCTACAAGCCTGCCCATGCACAGGGGATCAATCTCTTTTTTTATCAATGTGTTGATGTTGTTAAGAATGAACTTGAAAACAGACAGGCTGCAGCATGCAAGACCAGAACCCCATATCTTAATCTCTCCTCTACAGACCCACCCTGACATAGACCCCCCTTTTGTTTATATATGAACATGTCTTAACCCCCAACCCTATAGGTCCATATTACCACAGCACTAAACTCTTAACTTATTAATGTGTTATTATTAGTAAGAATTTGCTTGAAATTAAATCACAGGTCTCGGGTAGGATTCAAGGCTGCAACCACACATCTAGGAGATGCACAGTCTAAACCTATACTCTCTTTTTATTTATCAACCTTTTAATATCAGCAGGACCTGCAGACACAGGCAGAACATGAACCCCCCACCAGCTAATTCTTCCAGAACCAGAATCTTCTGATGATGTGTCTATCGGCTTGACTCCTATTCCACAGGATCACAGATGCACACACACTTACCATCTCTATCTATCTATCGATGTGGAGATTTCAGTTAGCATTCAATTGAGGAAAAAAAATAGATACTGCTATCACACCTCCAACTGATGAATCTAAGGTAGAGAGAGAGAGAGAGAGAGAGAGAGAGAGAGAGAGAGAGAGAGAGAGAGAGAGTTCAGGCAGGAGCAGCTCAGTATATAGAGAAGTGGAGGAGAAAGGTGATTAAACCAACCCATGTGGCCTCACACTTTTTCAGCCCCTAAGTCCAGGGGGACAGCAGAGGACATCAGTGCCTTGTGAAGCTTCTGTCAGAGTCAGAGAGACAGACACACACACAGGTGGGGCTGGACAACACAGTATGTCAAAGCTGCACATTCCCCATCCCCGCCACCCTTTGTGTAAAGAAGCGCCCCCCCCCCCCCCATCCTGACTGGAGGATCTCATCCAGTTGTGTCTTGAGAGGCGCCAAGCGATTCTCTTCAACACCCTGGCTGGGCAGCTTGTTACCCACCCCTGCCACCCTTTGTGTAAAGTAGCGCCAATCGTTCTCTTTTCCAAAACGCACACCCTCTGAGTGTCCACTTCTGCCTCCTGATTCCTGTTTCACTGCTGTTTCTGGAGAACGACTAGCGAATCTTCATCATGGGGCAGTGTACACACACACACAAACCCGTTTCATGTACATGACCAGATCTTAATATTTGTCGAATTCCCCCCCCCCCCCCCCCCCACGTATTCCTCTGCTGCAGGCAGCGAAGACCGCAGCAACCTCTGTCTTTCTATGACTGCAACTTCCTGTTCACAGATGCCCCGGTACAGTGCAGAAATGTGCGATCATACACAAGGGTACCTGCTGCAAAAAACAAAACCACGCAATGTTCCACTTGCACGCCGCCATAGTCCACACCTTGGTGAGAATGCCACATACGATTTTACTCAAAAAGACATCGCTGCTCTGGGACCACATAGGATACACTTCTGTGCTGAAAAGAAGGGATAAGTAACTGGATCTCTTTATTCTCAAACAGAGGAGAATGGGAGGAATGCGATACAAATTTTCCAAATCCTTAAAGGTCACTGGCTACGTCAGTCCAGCTGGCTTCTTCAGATTGAATACTGAATCATGGACAAGAGGGCACAAAGGAAGTGCATTTCAGACAGAGAGCAGGTGGTGCTACTTTGCACAAAGGGAGGTGGAGGTGGGGAACAAGCTCCCCAGCCCTGTGGTTGAAGCCGATACCCTGGCTTCTCTTCAGACACAGTTGGATGAGACCCTCCAGTCAGGACAGGGGGCACATCTTTACACAGAGCGTGGTGGGGGTGTGGAACAAGCTGCCCAGTCCTTTGGCTGAAGCCCATACCCTGGCTTAAGATGAGCTCCTCCAGTCAGGACAGGAGGCGTTTCTTTACACAGAGGGTGGTGGAGGTGTGGAACAAGCTGCCCAGCCCTGTGGTTGAAGCCTCTCTCAAGACACAGCTGGGAGAGCCCCTGGACCCAATTAACCACTCATGACCTAACAAGACAGACAGGAGTGATTTGTTGTTTGTTTTCTGCGCACAAGAAAACCCATTTTTTTTACAGTCATCGGTCATGCTTATTTTTCACGTTTTAATCGGAGGTTCAGTCCTATTGCATTTTCGCGTGATAAGCGTTAAAGCAGGGGCGGTTTTGTTTTGGTACACGTCCGAACTACCCGTTTTCAGCCACAGATGAACACAGATAAACACGTGCTCCTTTTTTTCATATGACATCTTGCCACCGGGAATTGTTTTTTTTTTTTCCCTACGTCAAAAAGTAAGAAAAAGGAAGGAGCCCACAACAAGCGAGAACAATAACTGCAGACTCCCTGGAACAGCGCCCTAAAAACCGCAGAGTAGCATCCTGACTTCCTGACTGCTTAGACCACGACAAAGCTCTTCCGCAGAGCGAAAGTCACCTACAGGCGGGTATTTATTTTTTTGTTTGTTTTAAACAGAACTAAAGCCCGTCTCTCCTGCAGCCGAGCCTGTCGCGACATGGGGTGTTTCATTTCACACGGAAGGAGCGCGTAGAATCAATAGAAAATACAGGAATCTTAGAAGTAGCACGTAATTGTGTTAAAAATAATAACCCCACCGCCCCACCCTTTTCCACCCAGCCGCAGAGGCCAGCGCAATAAACGGCTCGTGTTCAGATCCTTCTTTTTGGTTTTGCATTAAAAAAAGAAAGAAAACAGGTTAGCCGCCAGCCCTTTCTCTTACATGCTCTCGACTTCCAGTCAGCTCGCTGGTAAAGAAGAGGCATTTCCGGTGTGTGTGTGTGTGTCAGTCAGCCAGCAGGCATGGGGGGATATCATGCTGACCCGCAGCTCTGGGGGTTTGTGCCAAGGCGGATTATATCGTAGAGGGTCCGGTGTGCCGAGTTCTGTCCGGGGATCGGGGGCGTTGGGGGGTAGTTCGGGTCGTCTCAGGAAAAACAAATATCGACTGCCGAAGCTGGGATTCTCCCTCATGCCTTTTAGGTTTGTCGTCCGCATTTTGCTGAAAAGACACAAACAGAAATAAAATGACTTATTTTTTTCGGTGTGGGGAGATTAAGACCTCCCTTTCACTTCGAGTTAACGTCTCTTTAAGTCTATACACAGAAGCGGGACCAAGCCAAACCACAAGCAGTGTGCCATGCAGCACGTCTTTACACAAAGGGTGGTGGGGGTGGGGAACAGGCTGCCCAGCCATGTGTTTGAAGCTGACACCTTGGCTTCTCTCCAGACACAGCTGGATGAGCTCCTCCAGTCAGGACAGAAGACCTGTCTGTACATAAAGAGTGGTGGGGGTGTGGAACAAGCTGCTCAGCCATGTTGTTTTTAGGGCACAGCTGGGCAAGGTCCTGACCTACTGAAGCCCCCCATTGGCTGATAATCCGCAGGGCGTCACCTGAATGGGGCAGACACAAAACGAAAAAAACGTTGCCCACCCCCTCTGAGGAAGACGCAGAAGACGCAGACTGAGGAGAGGAGGGCAGACAGAGGAGGAGCCGTCAGCAGGATCAGCAGGCAGGGAAGCTGCAGGCCCGGGGGAAGCGGGGCGCCGGGTCGGGTCGCGTTGCCGGCTTCTCCTCGCCCTTCGCTCGGCGCCGCTGCCTCTGAGCAAGGAAAACAGTAATATATGACCCGGCTTCGTCTTCAATAGCCGTCTCAACTCGTCTTTTAAATGAAATGTCCGTCCTCTTTTTAAAAAAAAACGCGCACAAATCCGCGTTGGAAATCAAAAACCTTCGGTCGCTCAAGCTAAAAAGATCAATGACTCCAGCGTCTGCGGTACTAATAGGAAATAAAAAAAAACATTGACTGTCGGGCGCAGGCATAGACGGTGGGCCTGTCTTCCCAATCAGAGACATCGACACCAGAGGGCTGCAGTGGAAACTACAGAGAAGAGTGTTGAAAACCGCTAACCCGAGGCTCTCCTTTACACGAAGGGTGGTGGGGGTGGGGAACAAGCTTTCCAGTCCATGTGGTTGAAACCGAAACCCCGGCTTCTCTCCAGGCACAGCTGATGAGCTCCTCCAGTCGGCACAGGAGGCTCTTCTTTACACAGAGCGGGGTGGGGGTGTGGAACAAGTTGCCCAGTCCATGCGGTTGAAGCTGATACTCTGGCTTCTCTCCAGACACAGCTGGGTGAGCTCCTTCTAGTTAGGACAGGAGCCGCTTCTTTACACAGAGGGTTGTACGAGCGTGGAGCAAACCTCAGCTGGCTCTCACCACCCTCTCCACCACGCAACGCTGTCCCCCCTTTCGATAAATAAGAGCTTTTCTCACCCACGCAGACGAGCCTGGCTCCTCTCCCGATGCGAAACCGCCCCTTGTCTCTGTCGGCGCAGTAGTACAGGCCCTGGTCTGCCGGGGTGACCCGCTCGATGGTCAGGCTGGCGGCGCGGTCGGCCGAGGCGCTCGGCACCAGCGCGTACCGCGGGTCCCGCCTCTCGACGTAGTGGAAGCCCTGGTGGTCGGGCCTCCTGCTGGCCGACACTGCCAGGGCCAGCGCGTCGCGCCGCTGGACGAACCACAGCGTCTCGTAGCGAGGCTCCAGGTCGCAGGGCAGGGCGGCGGCGGTGGCCCCGCCCGTACAGGGGACCAGTGTGGGCACCGCGGGCCCCCCGTCTCCGCCGCCTCTGGCCTCTCGGAACGCGTCGCCTACAGCCGGGAGATGGGAGGAAGAGCTGAGGTCATGATTTTGGCGAAATAACTTCCTCCACAATAGTCAAGGGTCCCAGCACTGCTCCCTCTATTCATGCTTTTTAGGTAGGATTCCTTTATTTAAAAAAAAAATGACCCTGTTAGAAATGTAAAGGATCAAAAGGCAGGGCCTACGATGTAAGATAGGTGAAAAAAACTGATTTTCAGCTTTAATCATTGCGAACTGTCTCCTTTTTTTTGTATTTCTGGTGTTAAAATAAAAAACTTTTTTTTAAAGAGTCGCAAAAGGAGTTTTTTTTTTTAAATTTAAAACTTTTACTGGATATCACCTCACATGAACCTATGAAGCATTCAACTAAATCCAGTGTTAACACCGGTGTCCTGGCCAAATTTCCCCCCTGTCTTTACCCATCATGGCCTCCTAATAACCCCCGTCTCTGAACTGGCTTCATCACTCTGCTCTCCTGAGAGCTGCTGTGTGGGGAGAGGACTGGAGCATCATCCAGGTGGGGCTGCACACTGGTGGGGGTGGAGGGGATCCCCATGACCTGTGAAGAGCTCTGAGTGGAGTGTTCAGAAAAGCGCTACAGACGTGTAAGGATTATTGACTATTCTTGTTGTCATTTCAATACAAAACAAAACAGAAAAAGTATGTCAAAAAGTATAAGCACACACACAAAACAACAACACACAACACAATACGCCACCAGAGGTTGTTATTATTACAAATCCGAAAACCATAAGTTACAATGTTGTTTTTCGTTTGCCTAATGTTTGTTTTTTAATGGGGTTGAAATAATACTGCATTTCCACCTCATCCACATGAAAGGACGGAGTAGCGGTGCACTATTTCGTTGTGTGAACGCGACATGTATCCACACGGGAGAAACAAATATAACATATAAATATAAACTATATAAACAAATCCTCTTTCTTTCCCACATTACGAAGTATTGCGAGGTATAACGTGATATCAAACTCCTTAAATCAAACACATTGTCCTGCTTGAAGGTAAAGGTTTGCGTTGTAAATGTTTCTGTTTTCGGCTCCACGGCCGAAAAGCTTTGTCTCTCTTCTCTTTTCAGCACAGGAATCAACCTCTATCGACAAGCGGCGCTCGGCGGCCAGGGGCTCCGGCAGCGGTGACGGAAAAGCCGATCGGCTTCTTGGAAATGACGCGCCCACCCCCCTCCTGACCCGCTCTCCTGCTGCTCTTACCGCATGTTACAACACGCAGCTCCGCGCCCCTGCGTGCCCTCACATTTCCACCCCCTGCCTCGCCACGGGGCCAAGCGCCGTCCGTCGCGTCGTCAACCAGAGTTCCGGAGTGCAGCGAGTCCCAGCTCCTCGTCACGCCTCGTGAACTGGAACTGGCACTTTCTGGCCACAGGTAACCTGGTACCTTTACTGGTGCAATGGAATTCTTACGGACAGAAAGTCTCTCGATTGTTAGAAAAAGGTGTGAAAAAACAAAGTGCAGAAACGTGTTCGTTCTCTCTTTGTTGGGCTTATTCGCTTTCCCCACCCGAGCGACTGGGAGCGGACTGATCAGCGCAGCGGTATCGATTATTATTATGATTATTTTAGACTTGTCTTTTCCCTCGCGGCTAGGCGGGCCAGCTCGAACTCTGACCCCCGGTGGAACTGGGTGTCCGAGCTCGCCAGGGGGGACACGGGAGACGGCGTCAAACTCACAGAGCAGCCACAGCACGGCGACCCCCGTCTTCAGCACCTCCATCCCTGCTGGGGGGTCCCACGAACACGGCTTGCGGCGGGATGTGTGTGTCCAGCGCGGAGCGGCCTAAACACACGCAGTGAGCGAGTTAGACCCAACGGTTCAAAGCCCAGAATCACCGTGCTGGGTGCAGTTTTGTTTTATTTTGATGAAAAACAGTAAATGGCAAAGAAAACGATCCGAGATCCGTCAACCCAAATTCATACACACCCGCGAAGAAATCATTCCTATGAAGCGCTGGGCGCAGCCGGGACGGACTTTCAGGGCTACAGTTACAATAAAAAGTTAAAAAATAAAAGAAACTCGAGACGCCTTTCTGACAGATTCTGAAAGGGGAAGATCTGAACTCATCTTCCACAGTCGGGCGTTGGACCTTGTCGACCATCTGCCCTTTTAAAAGCACTGGTAGGGAATGAACAGTTGGTCATCCAGGTTATTGCTTAAGTAATAATAATAATAATAATAATAATAATAATAATAATTGCTTACACTTATATAGCGCTTTTCTGGACACTCCACTCAAAGCGCTTTACAGGTAATGACAGGGACTCCCCTCCACCACCACCAGTACCGCTCTTACGCAGTCGTTATCGTTTTAAACATGGCCGATTTACCAGTCCCCAGGGTCGTTTCTTTGCCGATGGGACTCGCATATATGGTGAACCTCCAGCACGTATGAGGTAGGTCACGGTTTGATTCGGGAGTACTCACGGTATTGAGGGGTTCACTGCGCCAGAGCGCTTTCAGCTTCACGAAGCGTATCTCCAGGCCGTTCAATGACTGTGTTCCGAGGCGTCGATATTCTTTTGTAACCTGACTTACGCTCAGTCGCGCCTCTTTACAAAAAAGACTGCGGTTTCCTCTGCGGTCCAGACAGAGGAAACGACGTGCGTTGGTCGCCGAGCTGCCCTCTTAACCGTTCGTGCGCTTAATCTATGAATTGGCTTCATTACTCTGCTCTCCTCCCCACTGATCGCTGCTGTGTGGGGAGCGTTCTGGCGTACTATGGCTGCTGTCGCATCATCCAGGTGGGGGCTGTACATTGGTGGTGGTGGAGGAGAGACTCCATTACCGGTAAAGCGCTTTGAGTGGAGTGTCCAGAAAAGAGCTATATAATTGTAAGCAATTATTATTGAAAAGAGTAGAGAGACACAGCTTTTCGGCCGTGGAGCCGAAAACAGAAACATTTACAAACGCTGTTTTGCAAACCTTTACCTTCAAGCAGGTGAATGTGTTCGATTTAAGGAGCTTGATATCACGTTATAACTCGCGAGCAGACTTCGTAATGTGGGAAAGAAAGAGGATTTGTTTATATAGTTTATATTCATATGTTATATTTGTTTCTCCCGTGTGGATACATGTCGCGTTCACACAACGAAATAGTGCACCGCTACTCCGTCCTTTCATGTGGATGAGGTGGAAATGCAATATTATTTCAACCCCATTAAAAAATAAACATTAGGCAAACGAAAAAGAGCATTGTAACTTATGGTTTTCGGATTTGTTATAATAATAACAACCTCTGGTGGCGTATTGTGTTGTTTTGTGTGTGCGCTTATAATTTTTTGACACACTTTTTCTGTTTTGTTTTGTATTGAAATAACAACAAGAATAGTCAATAATCAATAATCCTTACACATCTGTAGCGCTTTTCTGAACACTCCACTCAGAGCTCTTCACAGGTCATGGGGATCCCCTCCACCCCCACCAGTGTGCAGCCCCACCTGGATGATGCTCCAGTCCTCTCCCCACACAGCAGCTCTCAGGAGAGCAGAGTGATGAAGCCAGTTCAGAGACGGGGGTTATTAGGAGGCCATGATGGATAAAGACCGGGGGGGAATTTGGCCAGGACACCGGTGTTAACACCGGATTTAATTGAATGCTTCATAGGTTCATGTTAGGTGATATCCAGTAAAAGTTTAATAAAGTTTTTTTTTAAAAAAAAAACTCCTTTAGTGACTCTTTAAAAAAAAGGTTTTATTTAAACACCAGAAATACAAAAAAAGGAGACAGTTCGCAACGATAAAAGCTGAAAATCAGTTTTTTTCACCTATCTTACATCGTAGACCCTGCCTTTTGATCCTTTACATTTCTAACAGGGTCATTGTTTTTTAAATAAAGGAATCCTACCTAAAAAGCATGAATAGAGGGAGCAGTGCTGGGACCCTTGACTCTTGTGGAGGAAGTTATTTCGCCAAAATCGTGACCTCAGCTCTTCCTCCCATCTCCCGGCTGTAGGCGACGCGTTCCGAGAGGCCAGAGGCGGCGGAGACGGGGGGCCCGCGGCACCCACACGGGTCCCCTGTACGGGCGGGGCCGCCGCCGCCGCCCTGCCCTGCGACCTGGAGCCGCGCTACGAGACGCTGTGGTTCGTCCAGCGGCGCGACGCGCTGGCCCTGGCCGTGTCAGCCAGCAGGAGGCCCGGCCGCCAGGGCTTCCACTACGTCGAGAGGCGGGACCCGCGGTACGCGCTGGTGCCGAGCGCCTCGGCCGACCGCGCCGCCAGCCTGACCATCGAGCGGGTCACCCCGGCAGACCAGGGCCTGTACTACTGCGCCGACAGAGACAAGGGGCGGTTTCGCATCGGGAGAGGAGCCAGGCTACAACCCTCTGTGTAAAGAAGCACCTCCTGTCCTAACTAGAAGGAGCTCACCGAGCTGTGTCTGGAGAGAAGCCAGGGTATTGGCTTTAACAAACTGTGTGAGCAGCTTGTTCCACACCCCCACCACCCTTTGTGTAAAGGAGAGCCTCGAGTTTGCGGTTTTCAACACTCTTCTCTGTAGTTTCCACTGCGGCCCTCTGGTGTCGATGTCTCTGATTGGGAAGACAGGCCCACCGTCTATGCCTGCGCTCGACAGTCGATGTTTTTTTTATTTCCTATTAGCACCGCAGACGCTGGTGTCATTGATCTTTTTACCTTGAGTGACCGAAGGTTTTCGATGTCCAATGCGGATCTGTGCTCGTTTAAAAAAAAAAAGAGGACAGACATTTCACTCGGGCTGAGGGGTGTCTCTGTGGCTGAGGATCTGCGTCTGTGACTGGAAGGTTGCTGGTTCAAATCCCATGGCCAGTGGAGGAATCCTACTCTGTTGGGCCCCTGAGCAAGACCCTTAACCCCAACTGCTCCAGGGGCACTGTACAATGGCTGACCCTGTGCTCTGACCCCAAGCTCCTCTCCCTGTCCGTGTGTCTATGTATCATGGAGAGCTAGCTGGGGTATGTTAAAGAGATAATTTCCTAATGCGAGAAATTGTAAAGGGTTAATAAAATGATGCTATTTAAAAGATGAATTGCGACGGCTAATGAAGCTGGGTCATATATTACTGTTTTTCTTGCTCAGAGGCAGCGGTGCAGAGCGAAGGGCGGGCTTGCAGCTCCCCTGCCTGCTGATCCTGTCTGCCCTCCTCTCCTCGGTCTGCGTCTTCTACGTCTTCCACAGAGGGGGTAGGCAACGTTTTTTTCATTTTGTGTCTGCCCTGTTAAGGTCAGGATCTCGCCCAGCTGTGTCTGGAGAGAAGCCAGGGTATCGGCTTTAAAAACATGGCTCAGCGGCTTGTTCCCCCCTCCCACCCCCCTTTTTGTACAGAACTGCCTCGTGTCCTGACTGGAGGATCTCGCCCAGCTGTGCCCTGAGAGAAACCAGGGTACTGGCTTTAACAACATGGCTGAGCAGCTTGTTCCACACCCCCACCACCCTTTGTGTACAGAAGCAACTCCTGTCCTGACTGGAGGAGCTCATCCACCTGTGTCTGGAGAGAAGCCAGGGTATTGGCTTTAACAACATGGCTGAGCAGCCTGTTCCCCACCCCCACAAGCCTTTGTGTAAAGACGTGCTGCATGGCACACTGCTTGTGGTTTGGCTTGGTCCCGCTTCTGTGTATAGACTTAAAGAGACGTTAACTCGAAGTGAAAGGGAGGTCTTAATCTCCCCACACCCAAAAAAATAAGTCATTTTATTTCTGTTTGTGTCTTTTCAGCAAAATGCGGACGACAAACCTAAAAGGCATGAGGGAGAATCCCAGCTTCGGCAGTCGATATTTGTTTTTCCTGAGACGACCTGAACTACCCCCCAACAGAACACGGCACACCGGACCCTCTACAATATAATCCGCCCTTGCACAAACCCGCAGAGCTGCAGGTCAGCACGGTATCCCCCCTCATGCCCGCCGCTGCACACACACACACACCCACCGGAAATGCCTCTTCTTTACCAGAGAGCTGACTGGAAGTCGAGAGCATGTCAGAGTAAGAGTGAGGGCCGCTAGCGGCGAACCTGTTTTCTTTCTTTTTTTAATGCAAAACCAAAAAGAAGGATCTGAACACGAGCCGTTTATTGCGCTGGGCTCTGGGGCTAGGTGGAAAGGGGGGGGATTATTTTTAACACAATTACGTGCTACTACTAAGATTCCTGCATTTTCTATTGATTCTACGCGCTCCTTCCATGTGAAATGAAACACCCCATGTCGCGACAGGCTCGGCTGCAGGAAAGACGGGCTTTAGTTCTGTTTAAAACAAAAAAGAATACCCGCCTGTAGGTGACTTTCGCTCTGCAGAAGAGCTTTGTCATGGTCTAAGCAGTCAGGATGCTACTCTGCGGTTTTTAAAGCGCCGTTCCGGGGGGTCTGCAGTAATTGTTCTCGCTTGTTGTGGACTCCTTCCTGTTTCTTACTTTTTGACGTCGGAAAAAAAAATCAGTTCCCCCCCAGAGAATCGTTACCTCTTGTTACTTTTGAGCCGGTGCAAGATGTCATATGAAAAAGGAGCACGTGTTTATCTGTGTTCATCTGTGGATGAAAACGGGTAGTTTGGACGTGTACCAAAACAAAACCGCCCCTGCTTTCACGCTTATCACGCGGAAATACAATAGGACTGAACCTCAAACAACAAATCACTCCTGTCTGTCTTGTTGGGTCGTGAGTGGTTGATTGGTTCCAGGGGCTCATCCAGCTGTGTCTTGAGAGAAGCCCGGGTATGGGCTTCATCCACAGGGCTGGGCAGCTTGTTCCACACCCCCACCACCCTCTGTGTAAAGATGTGCCTCCTGTCCCATCTGTGTCTGGAGAGAAGCCAGGGTATCGGCTTCAACCACGGGGCTGGGCAGCTTGTTCCCCACCTCCACCTCCCTTTGTGCAAAGTAGCACCACCTGCTCTCTGTCTGAAATGCACTTCCTTTGTGCCCTCTTGTCCATGATTCAGTATTCAATCTGAAGAAGCCAGCTGGACTGATGTGGCCAGTGACCTTTAAGGATTTAGAAAATTTGTATCACATTCCTCCCATTCACCTCTGTTTGAGAATAAAGAGATCCAGTTACTTATCCCTTCTTTTCAGCACAGAAATGTATCCTATGTGGTCCCAGAGCAGCGATGTCTTTTTGAGTAAAATCGTATGTGGCATTCTCACCAAGGTGTGGACTATGGCGTGCAAGTGGAACATTGCGTGGTTTTGTTTTTTGCAGCAGGTACCCTTGTGTATGAACGCACATTTCTGCACTGTACCGGGGCATCTGTGAACAGGAAGTTGCCGTCATAGAAAGACCGAGGTTGTTGCATTCCTCGCCGCCTGCAGCAGAGGAATACGTGGGGGGGAAATTAGACGAATATTAAGATCTGGTCATGTACATGAAACGGGTTTGTGTGTGTGTGTACACTGCCCCATGATGGAGATTCGCTAGTCGTTCTCCAGAAACAGCAGTGAAACGGGGATCAGGGGGCAGGAGTGGACGCTCAGAGGGTGTGCGTTTTGGAAAGGAGAACGAGTGGCGCTACTTTACACAAAGGGTGGTGGGGGTGGGGAACAAGCTGCCCAGCCGGGGTGTTAAAGAGGATCGCCTGGTGCCCGTCAAGACACAGCTGGATAAGATCCTCCAGTCAGGACAGGACAGAGAAGGCGCTTCTTTACACAAAGTTTGGCGGGGGTGGGGAACGGGCAGCTTTAACATCCTGTGTTGTCCAGCCCCACCTGTGTGTGTGTCTGTCTCCCTGACTCTGACAGAAGCTTCGCAGGGCACCAATGTCCTCTGCTGTCCCATCCTCTGCTTTTTGCTTCGCTGGACTACCGAGGGGCTGAGTTAGTGTGCAGCCACATGAGTGGTTTAATCACCTATCTTCTCCATATCTCTAAATACTGAGCTGCTCCTGCCTGATCTCTCTCTCTCTCTCTCTCATCTTCATTAGCCAGAGGTGTGCTCACTCTGTGGACTCCGATTCTGAGTGATAGCAGTATCTATTTTTTTCCTCAATTGAATGCTGACTGAAATCTCCACGTCGATAGATAGATGGGGATGGTAGGTGTGTGTGTGCATGTGTGATCCTGTAGAGTAGAAGTTAAGCCGATAGACACGTCATCGGAAGATTCTGGTTTATTCTTACTGACAGAAACGGATTGGTAAGTGAAGAGATGGGGTTTGTGGCATGGGTGGTGTAGGTTTGAGCCTTGCACCCAGCTGGTGGGGGGTTCAAGTCCTGCCTGAGTCTGCAGGTTTGTTGTCAAGTCCTGCTGATATTAAAAGGTTGATAAATAAAGAGATTAGACTTTCTGTGTGTGTGCCTTTATAGAGTATAGGTTTAGACTGTGCATCTCCTAGATGTGTGGTTGCAGCCTCAAATCCTACCTGAGACCTGTGATTTCATTTCAAGCAAATTCTTACTAATAGTAACACATTGATAAGTAAAGAGTTTAGTGCTGTGGTGATATGGGCCTATAGGGTTGGGGGTTAAGACATGTTCATACATAAACAAAAGGGGGGTCTATGTCAGGGTGGGTCTGTAGAGGAGAGATTAAAATATGGGGTTCTGGTCTTGCATGCTGCAGCCTGTCTGTTTTCAAGTTCATTCTTACTGACATCAACACATTGATAAATAAAGAGATTGATCTCTTGTATGTGGGCAGGCTTGTAGCATAGTGGTTACATCCCTAGATTTGGGAGTGGGTGGTGGGTTCAAATCCAATTTAAGCCCTGATCTTCACTTTAATTCTTACTTAAATATCAGAACCTTCATAAATAATGACACTGAGGTCAGGGGAACATGGTGCTGTGGTTTGGAGTTTAATGCTCTGTGCTCATAGGTGTTAAGGTGTGGGCTCAAATCCTGGTTAGAAAGGGAGCTTTCTTTTCAATTTCTGACTTTCAATTTCTGTAGAGTAGGGGTGAAGGCTTTGCACTCATGTTTGGCAGGTTGTGGGTTCAAATACACCTCCAAGTGTCATTTTCAGTTACAGTCTCCCAGAGAGGGGCACATTGATAAGGAAAGAGATTGGAGATGACCTGGTTTGGCCCTTTAGTTAGTAAAGGCTGTGGGCTTGTAACTCTGGGAGTGTTGGTTCAAATCCTGCCTCAGGACCAGGGGTTTCTTTTCAATTACACTCTTAATAAGAGTAACACGTTAATAAGTAAAGAGAATGGGTCTGTGAGTGTATGTCTTTGTAGAGTAGGGGTTAGGACTCTGGGCTTGTGGTTGTGTGGGTGTGGGCTCAAATCCTGGCAATAATTGCATGTTGTTTGTCAGTATAATTCTTAGCAACAGTAACACATTGCTAAGTAAACAGATAGGGGTTGAGCTTTTAGGCTCAGAGGTTAGGAGTCTGGGCTTGTGGCTGACTGGTTGTAAGGAGGAGAGAGTGAGTGGGTAGCAGGGACAGAGCAGAGTATCTAGATTAGCCCAGGGTGAGGGGCTCTGGGGTTCACATTCTACTGAATATGTTGATAGTTTTTGAAAATTTTCAGTAGAAGGTAAACCCCAGAACCCCTCACCCTGGGCTCATCCAGTTACTCTGCTCTCTCTCTCCTCCTTACCCAGTTACCTGCCCCTGCCACTGTCACTGCTCACTCCTGAGCTCAGCACCCAGCCTGGTCTTGAACCTGGGAGAACAGTCTTTTACCTTCTCTTCTATTGATCCCCCCACCTACCCTTATAGTTCCCCTGACTTATCAACACCTTTCTGTCAAGAAGGACTAAACTACAAGCAGACCTGTTTCAGCAAGATTGTAACCCACAACCACCAGACTGTGAGCCCATAGCCTCAACCTTCACACTATGGAGGCACACACTCACAGCGCCACTCTCTTCACACTTATCAGTGTGTTGACATTTCAGGAAGACTTAAACTGAAAACAGACCACAGGTCTCAGAGAGGGTTTGAACCCACAACCAATCAGCCATAAGCTCAGTCTTAGCCTCTACTCTACAAAGGCACCCAGACATAGACCCACTCTCTTTCCTTATCAGTGTGTTATTCTTATAAAGAATGTAATTAAAAATAAACACCTGGCTTGAGGCAGGATTTGAACCCACACTCCCAGAGTTACAGACCTACAGCCTTTACCGACCCTCTATAGCACCACACTGTCCCATCCCCAATCTCTTTCCTTATCAATGTGTCCTTCTCTGTGAGACTATAACTGAAAAGGAAACCAGGGGTGCAAAGCAGGACTTGAACCCACAACCCTTGAAAGCAGCCTCACACTCTTCACCACCACACCACAGGGCCAGACAACCATCAACCCACTCAAATGGAATTGGAAAGAATCATTAAGGCCCCCATAGGATTCAAACCCACAAGTCATGAGCCTAGAGACTCTTCTATAGAGTCACACAGCCACAAGAAATTTAAGTAATGATTAAAATGGAACTAAAGCAGGAGTCACAGACAGGATTTCAACCCACAACCACCCTTCCCTGAGCTTGGGGCCGTAACCACTATCTTAAAGGGCTGCACAGCTACTACCCCCAATCATTTTATTTATCAGTGTGTTGATGTCTGAGAGAATTGAAGTGAAAAGAAACACGTGGTATTCAAACCTCCACCCTTTTAGCTAGCAGCATGGAGTTTTAACCACAACACTATAGGGCCACGTGCATCCCAGTCCCCTCTTTTTATTTATCAGTGTGTTCATGTCAGGACACATTAAACAAAAACCAAAATCCACCCATGATTCAAACCCAGAACAATCCAGCCATAGGTCCAGAACCTTAGGCATTACTCTATAGGGCCATGCACCCTGATCACCTATCGCTTTATTGATCAACGTGGTAGTACACCTGAGCTTGAAAGCAAAGCTCACATAACTCCCAGCGTTTGAACCCCTGATGCATCAGCTAAGAGTATAGATCCCTCCCTATGCACTACTCTATAGGACAGCAAACAAAGCACCCGACCTTTATTGACTCATGTGTGAATGTCAAGTAAGAATGGAAAATAAACCTCCTCTATTACCAAGGACTGGAACCCACAGCTCCCGGGCTACAAGTCAAGAGCTCTTCCCAATGAGCCCCATTGTCTTCTTGGTCTCCTATCCAACTGTCAGCCGTCACTTGTATTAAATATCTCTCTTATATCTCTTCTTTTATTCTGCAGCGGTTATGTGGCTGAATATCGGGGGGGCAGACTAACTCAAATCGACGTGTGTGTTCGCCTTGAGCAACGACAGACCCATGTCCAGCGCCGTCTTGCTTGAGCTTGGTGCAACTCACACCGCCCCGCTCCTCTTTATCGTTTTCATCCTAAATCTCTCCTGCGGTCACAACCCTCGTGTCTTCTGTTGTCGGAAGTTTTCTCCGTGCTGCCCAGCGCCGCTTGCTACCGGCGACTGCCGTCCTCCGACACCTGACAGGAGAGAGGCCACTGACCCGCGGCACAGGAGGAGGGACTCGGTTTCGCGAACGAGGCGTTCTGATTGGACGAACTCGCGTGGCTACTTATACCCGCTTTTCTTATTGGATGGCTCAGTCACTTCACCCACACAGGACGGGTAACCGCCCCTATTTAAATAAAAGAAATGGACCAATAGGAGAGTCGGTCAGCCCCCCGCAGCCACACCCCCCTCAGAGCGCTGCTCTTGTGACGTCAGTTCTCCAGCAGCCAGAGAGGAGTTGAGCTCTGCTCCTACAAATGTTCACATGTAGATAATATGCTGTCCAACCTCGACGCGCCAGATTTAATTAAAAAAAAAAACATTCTAGATCGAGACCTAGTTATCAGGCGTTAAAAACGCAATGAGGAGCCCAGAGAATCATGCAAAACCCATTACCAGTCCAGTGACGACTGACTGGTACCGCCGAGACCCAGACGGAACCGGTCTCTCCAGACAGCCTGTGCCGAACTGGGTCCTATTACGGCCGTGACGGCTCAGATAATGAGCTTCTGCGGGTTTCAGACCGGACTGACGTTACGAAGCGGCTTGCGGGACTGACTCAGGTGAACGAGCGGGTTTAGGAGAATAACTCCAATGACACTATCCCGGAATTCTGCCCTGAGTCACTGTTTACAGTGTTAATACACAGCCGCTCTTCGCGAAATAAATAAGATCAAGCTCAGTCTAGGAAACCTTTCGCATTAAACCACAAGAGCGCGCCACAGGTGCAAAAGCAGACTAGTTTTCCCAATTACTGCATTTTCTATCTCAAAGACGTTTTTATATGTGCAGCCCAGAAAGATACAACTTTTTTCAAAACACAAATTCATTAAAAAATAACAGTCGGGAATGGAAAAAGTCAGGATAAAGGCATATACAGCATGAGACACTTTCAAGAGGGAAATTATTTACTCTCAAGTACAAATTGTGCACATTTGACTAATAACGTTCCATAAAAACATCGGAGGTCCGGATATTTTCGCGATCCTTATCAACAATTGTTCTTAGTGCTACAAGAATGGAAACAAATTAGATCAGGAATATGGGCCGCTTGGCAGTTTGTAGCTAATTGATCCAAGAGTCTTATTTTTAACCCCGATTCCAGTCCAATCTTGTGTTCATTTACTCAGAGCTTCATGGTTGGTAGGCTCTTGCCTGCCAGGATCTCTGAAGGACAAAAAAAAAAAAAACATCTCTAGCTGCTTATGAAGAGTCCCATTCTTCCAAAAATATAATGTAAACGATCATATTGTGTTTCGATAGAAATCTGCCCTGAGATATATTTTTTTACATTTAATAAATAAAAATTAGTTCAGTTGAATGTAATTTATTGAGGTTGTGCTCTGACATAGCGCCCATCCGCTTTCCAGAAGAAAAGGAGCTGCTCTGGGGGGATTCCGGATGCAGGGGTCCCATCACAGTGGAGAGTGACCTCGTCGCCGACTCTCACAGACACATCCGCATCTGCAGACGATGCTGGGAGACAATGAGGACGGAGCAACATCAACGAGAGACAAAGGTCCTTCAATCCAGTCTGAAAGAGTGTGATCATAGGAAACACAGCGAGACACTCCTGTACACTATTCACGAGAAACTATGCCTTTTGACTCCAATTTAAAAGGGTGTGATCATGCTAAACACCAGAGACTCCAGGCAAAGCTTACACAGTGAGACACATGTGAGACAACACATTTTTACTCCAGTTTAAAAGAGTGTGATCAGACAGATCAGGGGAAACTGGTACACTGTTCACCTCCATTTCTAACCGACTGGAAAAATTATTGAATGAAACTAGGATTAATTCATTCAGGGTCTTGTTTCCTATAGAAGCTTATTGGCGCCACAGAGGAAAAAAAATTAACTCATTTATACGAGAAAGTTATTCAGTTTAAACACAATAGTTAATTTGTGACCAATGTCACCTCCTATATTAACACTGTGCATTTCATTGTACTGTATGTGCAATAATATTGCCCCATGTTGGGGAACTACCATCTCTTCTAACCCTGGATATCAGAAGCGGTTGCATCTATGATAAGCTGGACTAGGCACTTGTGTCAATTTTCAGTTTTTGCTGCTCAGTCTCTTTCAGAAGATGAAACAGTGTAGATCAAGGCAAACCCAAACACACCTCCAGTGTATCTGGCAATAGTCAACAACATTATTTCATTTATTTCAATAAGAATAAGAATACTGATAAATCTTTGTAAAAACTTATATTCACCAACCAAAAACAAATGTGAAGTTTGATTAGCCGATTCTCAAGGAGTTCTTAGTTAATAATTGTCATATTAATGGTCACTTATTTAATATCATGAGAAATGAGATGTGTGATTTCATTTACTATCCTATTAACTTCTACACAACACCATTTAGGGTTTTAAAACATGCAGATATCCCCTAAACATTTTTATCTGCAGCACAAATCCAACTGGATAAATATTTTTTAGAAAAAAAAACTTTAAAACCGATACACTGCTGAAAAATACACCTCTCGCACACAAATTATTCTGAATTTATCCCCAAACCTTATTAAATATTAAATGTATATTTTCACAGGTTCAATTCTTATTTTGTAAGAGATTATGGAAAATAAAGAGTGCCCAGTCTGAGTGAGAGATCAGAGGTGTGTCCATCATGCAGGGACAGTGTGAGAGGGAGAGATCAGAGGCATGTCCAGCGTGCAGGGACAGTGTGAGAGGGAGAGATCGGAGTTGTGTCCAGCGTGCAGGGACAGTGTGAGAGGGAGAGATCGGAGGTGTGTCCAGCGTGCAGGGACAGTGTGAGAGGGAGAGATCAGAGGTGTGTCCAGCGTGCAGGGACAGTGTGAGAGGGAGAGATCAGAGGTTTGGTCAGCGTGCAGGGACAGTGTGAGAGGGAGAGATCAGAGGTGTCCAGTGTGAGATTCTGTGATCTGGGGCTCCTCTGGTCAGTACAGGTCAGGTGTGCCAAGAGGGGATTTGTGAATTGTTGAGAGTGAAAATCAACAGGAAATATAAATTTGTGAATGGAAATTGATACTCACCCTCTGTCAGTGCAAGCAAAAGAAAGAAAACCAACACAGGAAGTCGCATCGTAAGATTCACCCTGGGGAAAGAGACAAGGGACCTTAAAGAGGGAACTACCATGTTTTTTTATATATCAGGGTTAGAAAGATACTGTTTGCTGATGTAAAACAGGAACATATAAAACCTCTAATTTCCTGACTTACACTGAATCGCCGCAGTGTTCTGTGATTCAGAATGAATCGAGGGAAACACAACTGCCAGTGAGGTGGAGCGGCCCTGTGACACTGTCCACTCAGGCTTGTGGATCTGTCTCTTTTAATCCAGTAGAAATCCTGCTCTTGACTTCCAAATGGATTTGCCCACCAATATGTTTCATTCTTAATTCAGCCTGCAGATCATGCTGGAACAATTCTATGTGAAACGTCTGCTGCACAACCTGGACGTATTCGCTCGCACATCCGTACATCTGTCATCACAGGGACTAGTGAGCAGGAAGGGCCGCATCACAATTTGTTGGGATTCTCAGTCGTGCCCATGGCGAGACCAGGGGTTTGCCAGAACATAGCGACCTACAGTACTTTCACAAAATTCACGATTCTGTGCCGTATTTTGAAATTTGTACAATGTTTCTATACCTACAATTAATTTATTTTGTCAGAGATTTAATAACCGGTCTGAGAACCTGGGACTGCAGTTCCTCTTTAATGTAGCCTGGTAATCTAGGTGTAACACAGGTGTCCCCCGCTACCAGATGCAGTACTCAGGTCCTGTGCCATTCCAAGAAACCCCCTGGAGACCCTCCAAATGCATATTCTTGATTTCTCAGAAAATAAGAGATCCCCACTCAGAGCCTGACCACACAGCCATCCCGTCTGAATTCATTGTAAATCTGTGCTCTGCTGCAACACACCTGGAGATTCGGTTATGAAGGAATCTATGCATTATTTCATTCTTAAAGCTTATTTTATCAAACACGTCGCGATGTTAAACCGTTCTGTGACCACCATGTTGTGAGATTTCCAGGAGCGACGCCTTTAATGAATTCTCATCTCTCCCTAAGAATGCAACGAGTTTCTCGTATTTTAACAGCAGAACGTTGAATTCAGACGCCACAAACTGGAGTCTAAAACAGAGACCGTCGTATTTGTCAAAGTAAGGAGACTGGTTGGTAAAATATCTACACTCTGTCATTGACAAATCTGGCAAATGACTCCACTGGTCCACTTTTCTGTGTCAGTATAAACTACAGAACGACAGACGTCGCTTTGCCTCACCTCCCCGCCCGGCTGCAGGTCTCCAGCGCTCAACACCGGCTCTATCTTACTCATTACTTCTGCTCTGTTGCTTTAAATGTCACCGCGCTACTTTTCACCAGTTTTAAACCTCCGTGCACGGGCTGCCTGAAGCCGCAAGGAAGAAAGTAACTATTCATCCTGTCTGAAGCCCACAACCCAAACTAAAGGAAGTTTTTGGTCAGACATCCAACTCCTCCAAGATGCACTCAACTTCCACGCTAGTTTCTATCATGTTGTCTGACAGCAGCGAGGTGCCGGTGGATCAGTCCCCGACAGAGAGAAGCAAAGCTCGCGGCAGGTTTGAAGAAGCTAACTACGCGCACTAGCTACAGTCTGTGGGCAGGACTTCGACCTCCGCCGCATTGTGATTGGATAAATCTAGAGAAGCCCTACACCTCCGCCGTTGTGATTGGATGAATCCAGACAAGCCCCAACACGAACATTTAGTAACCTTGAACTCGCTCTCTCTCTCTGCTCACGGAGATTAGAAATTGTACTAGAAAAAAAAAATGAGTATATGGAATTTCCCTCCCAAGTTGGTTTTTCCATATAAACGTGATATGGAATTTTTGTTAAAATGTCACTTTGACATTAGTAGAATTCCTCTTAAATTATCTAACTTTCTTAAACAAGTTCTATTGTTTTTGGTTTTAATATATAAGCATAACTTTTCACCATATACATATTGTATTTGGAATCATAAAGATAGAGGGTATCAAAATAAAAGCATTTTTATTCCGATTTGGTATGATAACAAAATCTGGCTAGTGGCCCAATTGTGTGTTATCTGTATTTTGTAATAATGAGAATGAATCTTTGTTACCTTTCTTTCTTAACTGCAGATAAACAAAACTGTTTGGGATAGATTTGCAAAATGGTATTTTCCACAGAGGTCAATGGTCTAATACTGCCCCCTCTATTCATGCTTTTAAAGTTGAATTCCTTTTTTTAATTTAAATTCTATTAGAAATTTAAAGAATCAAAAGGGGAGACATATGATGGAAATATGTACGTAAAAAGTATCATGTTTTAGCTTTTACAATTGGGAATTCTTCTGGCTGTCAAGTGTCTATTTCTATTTTAAAATTCTGTCTCCTTTTTTTGTCTCCAGTCACTAGAAGCGTTGGCTGCCAAAATAATGTCAGCAGATCTTAAGAGTGTTTTGGATGAGGCAGTTAAAATAGTCAACTTCATAAAGAGCAGGCCTGTACAGTCACACTTACTTCGAGTGCTATGTGAAGAAATGGGTAGTGATCATGTTCAGCTTCTTTTGCACACCGAGGTTCGATGGCTTTCTCGGGGCAAGGTGCTTACTCGGCTTTTTGAGTTGCGTGATGAAGTAAGAATTTCTTTTATCCGACTCAGAATTTGAGCTCTCAAATCGTTTCAATGATTTCGAGCGGCTCGCTAAATTGGCTTATCTTGCGGAGATTTTCAGTCACTTAAATGGACTCATCCTTGGTCTTCAAGGTAAAGCAGTGACGATTTGTCACGTCCGAATTAAAATAGTATCCACAATAAAGAAATTGGAAATGCGGCCAAACGTGTCGATCGGTCAAACTACGACTCGTGCGAAAATGTGTCAGATTTTCTTACAAAAGAACAAATGCAGCTACCAGCCTCTGCCACAGAGTTAATTACAGAGCACCTGCAAAGTTTGACGACCCAACTGCGCGACTACTTCCCGGCTCCAGATGTTCGGTTCAGCTGGATTGAAAATCCTTTTGTGAGTTTATGCGAAGTGCCCCTCGCAAGTTTGAGCACAAAGGAAGACAGTCTATCCTGTGACAGTGCTTTAAAATTGATTTTTTCAAAGAAATGCTTAACCAAGTTTTGGCTTCATGTTACTTCGGAGTGTCCTGGTCTTTCAGACAGCAGTGACATTTTTGATGCCGTTTCCGACAACATATCTTTGTGAAACTGGAGTTTCTGCGCTGGTGGCACTAAAGACCGAATACAGTAGCTTAATATTGAGCCAGACCTCTGCTTGCAGCTTTTCTCTCTGGCGCCCGACCTCCACCATTTGTTATCTGTCAGAGAGCACCAGCCCCCTCACTAAACTAGCCAGTAAGAAGGCGCTCTTGAGTAATTGTTCTGATAGTTATGGTGCATATTTTTCTCTCAACGTCTTCATATGTTCATTGGCACAAACCGGCTACCTCGCACTTCTGGAAAAAATGTTGTTTTGTTTTTGACAAGGCTAACGTTTCATCATACCATTATTAGATATCATGAAAAAAGAGCTGTACTGGTGCCTTAGTTTTTAAATATTTTTTTTATGTTATTTATTTGTGAGGTGCTGACAGGACTCCTTCTGTAATCAATAAACGGTCTTTGTAAAGCCATGTTTGTAGCTTGTATATGCGTATTTTCTCTGATTACTGGTGTCGATTAGGCTACTGGTGAGGTTTAGAGCTAGCCCGTTTCAAAACGGTGAGGACGGGCTGGTCCTTGTGTTGGCCGCGTAAGTTTTTATGGCTGTAATAGGTTGGGAACCTCTGCTCTAGCGTATAGAAACGTATTGTAAAAATAGAAGAGCGGTCACGCCCTGTTGGCATGCAGTGGGGCTGCGGCGCCTGCGCAGTGGAGACGTGCGCCATTGCTGATTGAGACGGTGGAGGTTCCTCGACTCCTCACTGGGTTTCTAGAAAACACCCAAGAAGGAACTGCTTCACAGCGGAGTGAGGGGAAAAAAGAGAGAATATGAAGAAAGGGAAACGAACGACGGGGCTCAGGAACAGATGCCAAGCCGCAGAGATGCAAAGAGTTCGGGAGCTGCACAAACCAGCCTGCCGGGGTGTCTCTCACTCGTCTGAGTGCTTCTGGGGCTCTCCGAATTGTGGACGGCCCTTCATAACGGCCTTTACACATCTTGTGATGTTTTAACACTGGAGAAACTGTCCCCTCGGGGCAGGTAGGTCACCTTTCCTTTTCTTGGATTTGGTCAGGGTGAGTAGTCCCCAGGCACTTGCACTCCGAAATGTTGCAAAAAGATGGGTGAACGCTGCAGTGGCTTCCGAGATATCTCTTCCGTTGTTCTTGCGCATAACACGGGAGTCCAGGTCGACGGCATGATTTTATGACGAACAGAGCAACGTTTACTTGTAAGGTGGCGCTCGTATCCTTTTTTTATATTAAACAATTAAATTATAAATAATTTACAAATACAACCAGAGGATCAGAAACGGGTACAAGAGGAAAAAAAAACAAAACATTTAACCGCCAGACGTAATGAAGTAAATTATGTGATCAAGTCACAAAATTAAAGTTAAAAAAATAAGGTTACTTAATAATAGATGTAAGAGCTCGGAGCATTATAGGGAGGGACCGATCAACGTTTTGTGAGGCCGATCGCCGATTTTATGATCCCTGGGTGTGTGTGGCGTGTTACTATCCAGCCCAAGACGCACAAGATGGTAGAATGGTTTTATTAGCAAGACGGACGATTGTTGCAAGCAGCTCACATGAAGTGACAAGCAGCAGGTTAACGGTCCTTTTATCTAAGGAAGATGACCATAATCCGAAGAGTATTTTTTTTTATTTCTTTCGAGATGGAGGCGTGCTGGTGGCATCCTGCCTGTTACAGCACCTCTGTGTCTTTTTTGTCGTCTTTTCTTTTCTTTCGGTTGGTGTTAGTGTTTTTCTTTCTTTTCTTTGCCGGCGGGTCGATTTGCGATCACACAACAAGATGGATACTAGGGAGTCGAGATACTACTTTTTGGCTGTTACTCGGACCACTGTTTGCTTCCGGTTGTAATGCAGATAGCTGCAGAGTAAGTGTTTACACACGTGACGCGCTGGGAGCACTGGTGAGGAGGCGGAGGGAGTGTAGAGCATGCAGTATCGTGTGTTTAACTGAGATGTGGCTGCAGGAACAGATAGATAGATAATACTTTATTAATCCCGTAGGGAAATTGATGTGTTACAGCAGTCCAGCCCAAGACAAGCAAAACAGTCATCAGAATAGTTATGAAACAAAAGACAAACAAAATAATTAAAAATAAATAAAAACATAGGTGTGTGGAAAATGTGCTGATCATAGTCACTGTAAAAATAATAAAATCTGTGCAAAATGTGCATAGGTTTACACAGACTGATTGTCCAAAAAGTACAATGGAGTAAACATGCTGTCCATAGAGGAGCAAATGAAGGGCTAACAGTCCTAGCCTAGGGCAGCGTTATACACCCTGACAGCCGCCGGGAGGAAAGACCTGTGGAAACGTTCCCTTGAACACCGTTGCTGGAGCAGTCTATTGCTAAATGTGCTCCGCTGCCCAGTAACAGTCCCATGAAGCGGATGAGAGGTGTTGTTCATGATGGCTGTGAGCTTGGTCAGCATTCTCCTTTCAGCCACCACCTCCATGGGGTCAAGGCTCATCCCCAACACAGTCCGGCTCTACTAACCGGGGAGAAGCCATCAGTCCCAGAGGAGCTGAGGAGGAAACGCCGAGGCTGCAGGGCCCGGTGCGACACGAAGAGAAGGAGATTTAAGCCCTATCTTCCTTCGATCATTATGGGAAATGTGAGGTCCTTAGTGAATAATAGGGCGGTGCGGTGGCTCTGTGGCTCAGGATCTGCGGCTAGAAGGTTGCTTGTTCAAATCCCGCGGCTGGCAGAGGAATCCTACTCCTTTGGGCCCCTGAGCAAGGCCCTGAACCCCAACGGCTCCAGGGACGCTGTATAAATAGCTGACCCTGCGCTCTGACCCCCAGCTTCTCTCTCCCTGTCTGTGTGTCTCATGGAGAGCAAGCTGGGGTCTGTGAAAAGATAAATCCGTAATGCAAGAAATTGTTAATTGGGCTAATAAAGTGATCTTATCTTATAAGATGGATGTGCTGGGAGCACTGGTGAGGAGGCGGAGGGAGTATAGGGAATGCAGTATCGTGTGTTTGACTGAGATGTGGCTGCAGGAACATACTGTATTCTGGACTCGAAGGCAGACAGAAACGCCACCGAGAGGAAAGGAGGGGGGTCTCGCGGTGCTTGTTCACAACACATGGTGTAATCCTGGACATATTCCTGTAGCCCGGACATTGAACTGATTTGCCATCGGACTGCATCCAAACTATCTTATAATAAAGAATTTTCCCTTTAAAGTGCCCCTTTAAGATGGCAACGCCGGCTGAATGATTAGTACCACTAGAAATCCAAATGTCATCCCCCCATTGACTTTTCCAAAACTGAAAATCAGGCTGATCTTTTGGTGACAAGTAGTTTCTTGTAAAAAAAAATAAAAATAAAAGTCTGCTCTCTTCTTTTTTCAAAATGGAAAAATCGCCTTTCTTTTAACTATATTCCTAATACCTCTGGGGTTAATAGAGGAAATAGAAAAAGACACAAACAATATAGAAAAAACTCTACTTGGGGGGGGGGGAAAGCTACTGAACTGCGAGTTTCAAACCCTTAAAAGTGATAACAACACCACCGTGTTCAGCATTAACCGCGTTCATAACCGCTACAGGGAGATCTCTTGGGCTGGACAGTCACTGGCCACGGATCTCTTTCCCACAGCTGGTCCCTGGTGTGCCTGTCCTCGGCAGACAGATCCTCTGCAATCCTCAGGTCTTTGGCCTTCAGAGACTTGTTCTCTCTGGCCGCTCGCCACAGCATGTCCCTCGTCATCCTTCTGATGAATCCTATAATGATGGCTCTGGGCTTTGCAAGTCCACATGTTGGCTCTCCTGACGCGTTGGACTCTGTCAGTAGACGAAATCCTCCTCCTGGACTGGCAGCACTTTAGCAACGATGTCTTCATTTTGTTGCTCTGCACAGCTTTCAGTTACCTCTGTGTCGATGTCTTTTGCAACCTTTGTTATCGTGCCAAGAACATTTACCTGCACGTCTTCCAGCGACAGGTCGCTTTTCCCCTCTCTTGGCTGCTAGAGTCCTTACAGGTGTGACGGGGGGAGACTCCAGTTCCAGACCCACAATAATAGACCAGATCCCTAACAAAATTCTTCATCAGAGGAGTAGGACGCAGTCTTGTGCAGATTCAGTGTTTATTGAGATTAATAAGGAAGGCAACTTGTGCTGGGTCTGTCCTGCAGAACGGACACGCTCAATGCAAGGGGTACCGAGTTCTTATATACAGCACACAGGCCCAGAAACAAAAGTCATATTTCATACTTTTAACATGTCAAATTGCATTTTGTTACATGTCCATGTAGGGGTGTAACCCTGCTGTCCTGGCCAAATTTCCCATTGACCCTTACCAATCATGACCTCCTAATAATCCCCATCTATGAACTGGCTTCATCACTCTGCTCTCCTCCCCACTGAGAGCTGGTGTGTGGTGAGCAGACTAGAGCATCATCCAGGTGGGGCTGTACATTGGTGGCGGTAGTGGGATTCCCCATTACCTGTAAAGCGCTTTGAGTGGAGTGTCCAGAAAAGCTCTATATAAGTGTAAGCAATTATTTTTATTATTATTATTATTTTTATTATCATCATCATTATTATTATCCCTTTTAACACATGTAGAGGGGCATGTGTTGTTGCAGCCGTTGGAACAAGTCACTTTTGTATGCTCTAACGCATATGTTGAGATAGCCTTTGTTAGCAGATCTTGGGGATCTCACTCGGACTTCTGCAGTATGTTTCGGTAGTGAATTGCAGAGCTGGAAATGTGCAGTGTGAATATTGATCCTGCTTCAGCATGAATGGCAACATTTTGTTTGTAAAGGTTAACACGAAACTGTTTTATCTGTTTATAAACTGTTTTTATTTTGGGAGCTGGAGCCTGTTCTGTCAATCAGTGGGCATAAAGCAGGGTTCACCCTGGACAGAACACACACAGGACACACATACCCTGGACAGGTCCATCACACAGGACACACATACCCTGGACAGGTCCATCACACAGGACACATACAGGACACTCACACCAGGGCCAATTTTCCCAGAAGCCAGTTAACCCACCAGCATGTCTTTGGACTGTGGGAGGAAACCCACATGAACATACAAACTCCACAGAGACAGCACCTCAGGAACTTGCCCCAGGGCCTTAGTGCTGTGAGGCAGCGATGCTAAACACTGTGCCACAGTGCCACCCAATTTTTTTTTGTCATTCTAAAGAAATCTTTCAGTCTCATCACCTGTTTCAGAAAGATTGAGTTGGATTGTTTTTTCTTTCCAGCTTACTCAGAAGTCCTCACCCTGCAGCCTGGAGCCTCTCTGTCTGTCCCTCTGTTCACCGGAGAGCCAGTGGAGGTGCTGTTTGACCCTGCAGGAGCTAAAGAATCGACCTGAGTGTGTTCTATCCAGAACAGCACAGCCAGCTGTGTCCCCCATTAGAGAGACAGAGTGTCAGTGTGGGACGGCTCTCTGAAACTACGCTCCCTCACTCCAGCTGATCAGGGGAGCTACACAGTGAGGGACCTTCAGGGAAACACCATCAGCACTGTGACAGTCACTGTGGGAGGTAAGAGGTTTCCGGACAATTTCAGTTCTCTGTAACATTATAAAGGTGCACTGCTCTTGTCAAAATGGTATGTGTGGTAATGGAAACATAAACTTGTTTCTGAATATTGCGTGAGTGTGAGTGTCCAGTGTGCAGGGCAGTGTGAGAGGGAGCGATCGGAGGTGTGTCCAGTGTGCAGGGACAGTGTGAGAGGCAGCGATCAGAGGTGTGTCCAACATGCGGGGACAGTGTGAGATGGAGAGATCTGGGGCTTCCCCATGACCTTTAGATGATGATTGAAAATGGATGGATTAATACAATCTCTCTATTATTGCAGATCCTGACGGTGGAGGGAATTCTCCAATTCTTTTCCTCCAGCTGATCCCTCCCTTCCTGCTGCTCTTCTTAGCTCTGATCTCTGGGCTCCTGGCCTCCAGGAATCGCTGGTGGAAAGGAAGCACAACCTCTGGTGTCCAGGAACTGAACCGTCCAGTCTGAAGGCAGTGCTGTAGATCAGTATTTTACAGAGCAGTATCAGCTTTGCTGTCTTACAGAGCTCTCTGCGTGGCTTTGAGAGCTGCAACTGTTTTTCAAAATGTAGACAGACTTTATAAGCTTGATTTTGTACTACAAATTGAGCTGCTTTGATCTTCTATCCACAGATTCAAAGATTTTTCAAAAACTGGACTGGAATCTGGGTTCAAAATGAGATTGTTGAGTGAATTTGGTATGAAGTGCCAAACGGCCCACATTCCTTATTTGTAAGCGTTCTTGGAGCACAAAAAATACAAATGCTGATATCATGAAAAAATGGACTTGGAATCTTTTTCTGGAAGTTTATTATTAGGTGGATGCATGCATGTATTTATTTGTGGTTTAAGTGCAGTTTGTATTCTAGAGCACAATAATTTCAAAGTACTCTTAAATTGTGTTGTAAACATGTTATATGTAGTGTTGTAAGTGCCTTTAATTGTCACTTTTCTCTGTCTATTCTATAATTTATAAATAAACACTTAATGTAAGTACGAAAATGGTCTTTCTTACTGCAAAGACGTTATTTCTCAATTCGAAGTGGTAAATGGATATCTGGCATGATTGTGGTCTTCAAACATGTAGCTCTGGCGCCCTCTTGTGGGTAATTTGGTGAACTTACGCTTCCCACGCCAAGTTTCGGCCGCTCTTGATTTGAGATGGCGAAGCTCGGCTGTGCGGTATCAATACTGTTAATAATAATAATAATAATAATAATAATAATTGCTTACACTTATATAGCGCTTTTCTGGACACTCCACTCAAAGCGCTTTACAGGTCATGGGGACTCCCCTCCACCACCACCAATGTGCAGCATCCACCTGGATGATGCGACTGCAGCCATAGTGCGCCAGAACGCTCACCAGACATCAGCTCTCAGTGGGGAGGAGAGCAGAGTGATGAAGCCAGTTCAGAGAGGGGGGTGATTAGGAGGTCATGATTGGTAAGGGCCAATGGGAAATTTGGCCAGGACGCCGGGGTTACACCCCTACTCTTTTTCGAGAAGCGCCCTGGGATTTTTAATGACCACAGAGAGTCAGGACCTCGGTTTTACATCTCATCCGAAGGACGGCACCTGTTTACAGTCCAGTGTCCCCGTCACTATACTGGGGCATTAGGACCCACACGGACTGCAGGGTGAGCACCCCCTGCTGGCCTCACTAACACCTCTTCCAGCAGCAACTTTAGTTTTTCCCAGGAGGTCTCTCATCCAGGTACTGACCAGGCTCACACCCCCTTAGCTTCAGTGGGTTGCCTGTTGTGAGTTGCAGGGCTGCTGTTAACTAACTGAGGGCTGGGTTTCGGGGACAGCGCCGTCTGGTGGCGGGGGCTGGCAGCGCCGTTATTCTCCCGGTCGGGTTCCGCTCGCCGCTGCGTGACGTCTGAGACCCGCCGGACTGCGGTGATGTTCGTTAGCAATAAAACTGCCCCGATTTATTAAGTAAACTAATGAATTGATACAATGACCGGATTACCGGAGCTGTGCTACTGTCCCGGGGCCTGCAGGCGTGTGAGGTGGGCCGGTTCGGTTCAGTTCGGATCGGCCCGGCTCAGCTGGGCCTGAGCTCCGGTGCTGTCCAATTTGGGGGGGGGGGCTCTGGTTCGGGAGAGGCTGTCTGGAGAGACCGGTTCCGTGTGGGTCTCGGCGGGCCAGGTCGTCACTGGACTGGAGATGGGTTCGGCATGATTCTCTGGGCTCTTCATTGGGGTTTTAACGAGTGAGAACTGGATTTGGCAGCGATAGCGCGAGTGATCTGTGCCTAGACTTCAGCTCGCTATCCTCCCTGGGATATTTCTCTCAATAGTCGATCTCAGACATCACCATCGCAGGACTACAGCCCCGGCGTTAATGAGCACCTGTAGGTGTGGTTCTGACGTCACCTTTCTCTCTCATTAGAACACGGGATCCGTGGTGTTGTGGTTCGTTCGCAATTTTAGTTGACTGTTACAATTAGTTGCCCCTTTCGTCCGACATCTTTTTTTTCTGCTAGGTCGTGTCACCAAAATGTCCTACAAATGCTTCGTCCCGAAGGAAATGATCTACACTCCCGCATCAGTTGTGCCGTTTTTACAGTCGCTATGTACAATGCATTTTTTATTATTAAAATCTCAATTAAAATCATGTTTCGTACATACTATGTATACAGATTTACTAATAAGCCTATTATTGTTGCTGTTGTTATTCTGTAAAGCGCTTTGAGAGGCCGCCTTTAAAGGCGCTATATAAAATACAGTGTTATTACTAATATTATTATATAACGCCAGTCATTTTAAAAATGCGAGTTCTATGAGTGTTGTTCATTACCTTGACGCATCTCATTTGGGATTGGGTTATCTCCGGCTGATCGCTCGGTTTTTGCTCGTGTCGGGGTGGAGCTGAGCCATCTTCTGCGGCTTCCAACAGGTCTCGGCGATACCGCTGTCCAACAGGTTGCAACCTGCTGCGGGACAGGTGACAGGTGCGTCACGATACAACTCGGCGTTTCTGTTTTGCTGTGTTGTGTTTTCCTGCCGGCGTTTCGCACATCAGCAAACTGCCGGTTTGACCCCCTTCCGCGGGCCACTCTTTAACGCCTCAGTTCTCACCCGCTATCCCCCCACTTTTCTCAGCTCCAGAAATCGACCCCGAATCTGTAAAACCCTTCTGTCTCGGAGCTCGTCACTCACCCCCTTCTGCTGCTGCTGCTGATGATGACGATGGCGATGACGGCAGAAGAAGAGTTTCACCCGCTTTGAAGCCGGCCGGTCCGGACCCGCAACGACCCTCGGCTTAAGTTGTTCTCCGATACTCGCTTCGTTCACCTCCAGCTCGCCCCGAGAAAACTCGAACTTGTCCCTCGGCTGCAGTTGTCTGCGTGTTCCCTCGGCCTGACAGAGCAGATGACGGAGACGCCCACTCTGCTGCCGGATCGCTGGAAGGCGTCTCGGGAGAGAGTTTCTGTTCGTTCTCGGCGCCGCCCTGAAATCTCCAGGATTTGCAATGTTGCTATTTTTAGTTTTTAGCCCTCGTGGGGGCGGTGACACATTTCCCCCCGCTATTCTTAGTTCAAAGGACTCTGCTTTGGGGGAGTTTCTGTTTTTCTGTTGTTGTTCTTTCGTTTCAAACGCGGTTGAACGTATTGAAACAAAGCGGGGCAGCATTTTTACACAACATGAATCATACCCAGTTTCTTCGGACTGTCGAAGACATTTAATGTCGTTCTCCCCCCCTCCCCCTTCGTACGAGGTTCAAGAAGTGTTCTCTGCCGGCGCTTGAGCTTGGGGTCGCTGTTTTGCCTCTCGTTTCTTTTTTCCAAGAGCGGACCGGAGAGACCAGTCAGACTCGAGGATGGGGCAGTATTTTAAAAAATGACAGAATGTGCGCCCGACCGGACAACGCGATACCCCGTGTGCCCACTCGCGTTAAACCCACGTCGCAGGTCAGAGGCGACGGCGTGACACGAGAATGACTTCGACACTGCTACTAAACGAGACTTTCAGTCCCTTCGCTGACTTTTGCTTTTTGTGTTACTGGGTAGGTTGTTTGTGTCCTAAATGTGCCATTGCAATTAGGAGAAATAACGGACTAGTAGCTGGTTAATAATGTACCAGAGGTTCATAAGCACTGCAATGAACTTGCCTGCAGAAAGTTGTCTCCCAACTCCGCACTAAAAATTGTTCTGAACTTGCGAAGAAACCCCAAGTTTATATCTTCTAGAGAACGCTAAAACATTAGCCGTTGAAATGAGAAAACCCGCCCAAAAGAACTAACGCACTTAGCTCATGCAGGTGCATCAGGCTTACATTTACGTGTATTTATTTAGCTCGTGCACATAAATGCAGCCTGTCTTTAAAAAAACAAAATGAATAAATTACCGATGTATTCACTTAACGCGTCTGAAGTATCTCCGTATGATTTAAGTGTGGTTTGATCAAGGAAAAATACAGCGCCCACACGCAGTTGTCTCAAAAACCCAACATTATCACGTGCATTGGACAGATTAATTAATGCACATCGATAGTGGCCCGCATATCAGTGAACCGGTCAGGATAATTCAGAGATTCCGAACCCCTGTTCAGTTTCCAGCTCGGTAGACGAGCGGTTTTACCGGATTCCTGCAGCAGGGTCTGCTCGTGGTTTATTAAGCTCACAGGTGGGAGAGACCCCTGGGCAGTAACGTAGGAACTTCAACTCAAGTTTAGCGCAGAACTGCAGGCCAAAACGCAACTTCTTAGCAACTGACAGGGGGGGAGACTCGTGTGTTCGTCGTATCCCGCGTGGGGGTATTTCATTTTTCTGCAGATTACTTAACAGGATTCTGCCAGTTTATTTCACTCATTCATTTACGGGATCTGATTATTTTTAAAGCATGGCCTTAAACTATCCTGTAGTCGCTCGTTCTAAGAAAAGTCACGGAGACACTCTGAAGCGACGGCACATTCTCCACCCTGACCCGTGCAAATCAGGTTTCTGATTAGGCCCAAAGCCAACGGATTGCCATATGTATAATTCGTCACGGGTCTGCAATTTAAAAGAGTTTCGCAGGTATCCCCCCGGATATCGGTGTGGCAATGGGCGGAGTTATGGGTAGAAGCTAAAGCCTCGCTGTTCTGATCTTATTCTCACGTAGTAGGCGGTACTTGTATCGCTGTAATGTGCATATAAACTGTCGGAAACTCGGCAGACAAGCCGGGATGGCAGAATAGCTGATACGCAGTACAGAGCCGGCGGACTGGACGCGCAGGTGAGTGTGCGAGGACCTCAGACATCACTGCTGGGGGGGCAAATAGCATATCAGCCGGGATGAGTCTGAAATCTCTCTTGGCGAGCGTGTTGCTGCAGGACAGAGCTGTGTGCTGATCCCGGCACCTTCCTCAGCGCGGAGGTGCGACTGATCCTCAGGTGGGAAGAGGTCGATTTTAACCGCTGCGAGCTGCATCATTCCAGACAGAAGGGAGTGGATTTAGAAAGGAGGCGAGCAGCTCTCCTTTTTCGATTGCTGTGAACCAAATACTCAGTCCCCCTGCTAGTTTTAGATAGAAAATGCACACATGTATTTGGCGACTAGAAAGTGCGTGGTTGTTTTTTTTAGCCGTCTCGTCATTCGCTTAGAATCTTTTTGGACTAGTCCTTTTCTGTTTAAATACGCGTCTCTCTTTGGTTAAAAGTTTAAAACGCGTCGGGTTTTGTAAAGGGAAAGTGCTTCAAGTGGAGTAGAAATGCCGGAGTTTTCGTGTTTTGCGGATCTGCGGATGTGCTACTGTACCTCGGCACAAATAAAAGGGTTTTGTTCTTCCTTGTTCTGACAGGAGGGTGTTAAAATAGGTTGATGAAGAGGGCTCGTGAACTCTATCAAGCCTAACGGAGCCCTTCACCTCCGATAGTCTTTTTCTGTTGACGTAACTCCGTTCTAAATCTTTTTAAGCACATTAAACTGCTGACTTTCAGTTCATAAACCACCAAGCGGAAATAAAGCTTTCTTGCCAGCTGAAAGCATCTTCTAACACCCTCCCGAGACCAAGCAGGCTACACTCGTACACTCCCTCGTACACCTGGAAATATTCTAGATTCGTATGGGCTTTTTAATGAGTTAAAAATCCCCGAAAGGTTTCAGTTGGACCAAACTCACAGAATTGTGCCCGAGCGTATTCACACGCGTCATCTCGCATTTCTGAGAGGTTGAATTAAAATTCAGCATCTAAATGCGAAAGTCTAGCGTCGGTATAAACTAGGAGTTAATAAATATTCCATCCTAATAGCACTTTGACCTTTTTAAACATATTCGAGAACAATGGGTGTATGGAATGTGGAAGATGGGGGGGAAAGGCTCCTTTCCCCCACCCGCTTGGTCAAACCGGGGATCCCCAGCGCTGGACCTGGTGACCTCCCCAGACCTGGTTTGCACTCCCTAAGGGACCCTAAGAAGTCGCTTCGCGGCGATATTTGCGATAGTTTCTAGATACACGTGTGAGATTTTGTTTCCCCTTCCAGCAGTCGAGGCCGAAGTGTTGTCTCTTTTCTTTTTTTTCCAGCGCGGAATAAACCTTTACCCGTCCCCTCTCCTTACGACGTCCATGTAGCCGAGCGCTCGACTGGACCCCAAAACCACCAGGCGTGTGTTTGTGGGCCACCAGGCTCCGGATCCCCGGAAACACTCGGTTGCTGCTGAGAACAGGTTGAAATCCGTGAAGTCGCCCCCCGTCCTACACACGGTGAAACCCACCGCGCTCGTCGGCTCTGCGTGTGTGCCGGTTCGTGCCGTTGCAAGTTGCTCCCCAGCAGTTTCAGGTCGCTTTCCTTTTTTTCAGGAGACCCATGGCTCTGTGGCATAGCCTCCTGCAAAAGACACAAACTCAACTGATTTGTTTTTGTCTTCTGAGCGGGTGGAACCAGCGTTGTAGTGTTTCATTGTTTATCTGAGATGTTACCTTCTGCCCAGTCACGATTTTTGTTTTTGCCTTGGGGGGGAATCCAAGCTGTTAATCTGTCTTTCCATTTGTATTCTCTACCCAGTTTATATTCACTTATGGCAGGAGGGGGCAATGCCAATTTTCTTGCTGAAACATCTCTTATCTCCCCTTACAGACCAGCGCGGTCTTTGCAGCGACCGTTCAGTGTCGCTTCAGCTGCAGATTGGGAGAGTCGACTCTCGTCTGGGATCCTCCTGGCAGGATGGCGCTCCCGACAATCCCTGCTGCCTTTTTACTGGTGCTCTGGACCACGGGTGGGTGACGCTCCGGGCTTTCGATTCAAGTTCCCTTCAGATTCCAGCTGGAGTTCAGTTTCCTCCACCGTCGCGACACGATCCCGGAGGCGCCGGAACAGTTCTTACATTTAGCCGGCAGGTGTATCACCCTGCAGCTCCCAGCTGGCAGCCCCCCCCACTGAAACTCAGATAGTGTGAGCCTGGCCAGTACCTGGAGGGGAGACTCCTGGGAAAGCTGAGGCTGCTGCTGGAAGAGGTGTTAGTGGGGCCAGCAGGGGGCGCTCACCCTGCGGTCTGTGTGGGTCCTGATGCCCTGGTATAATGACTGGGACACTGGACTGTAAAAAAGTGCTGTCCTTTGGATGAGATGTAAAACCGAGGTCTGACTCTCTGTGGCCATTAACAATCCCAGGGCATTTCTCGGAAAGAGTAGGGGTGTAACCCTGGCGTCCTGGCCAAATTCCCCCCCTGGTCTTTACCCATCATGGCCTCCTAATAAACCCCATCTCTGAACTGGCTTCACCACTCTGCTCTCCTCCCCACTGAGAGCTGGTTTGTGGGGAGAGGACTGGTGCACTATGCCTGCCATTGCATCATCCAGGTGGGGGCTGGATGGGTGAGTGTCCAGTGTTTTGTTGATATGTTATTAAACCACTTAGGGCAGCTTAGTACATGGTTATCAAAGCAAAACATCCTGTTGAATCCAGTTCTCTGTGTACTTTCCATGTTTATTCCATTTGCTTTTAAAATAGTAGTTTGTTTTTTAATGCGAAGCAGTTTCTTATTCTTTATTCTTTATAAATACGTGGCTCGAAGGCTGGTTTGATGTTTTTAAACATTCTCGAACTGCTTATTCAAAATGAGAATGAGAGACTCCCTTGTCTCTTTATTTGAACTATTTGAAACTTTATTTCAGTTTTCTTAAAAAAAAAAAGACAGCTCACAGCTACCAAGTTCGGACCTGCCAATTAATGCTATTTTAACAGTGCAGTTGTGGTTCCATTGGCAGCTCTTGTGGTTACACTGTGAATAAGGAGACAATTATTTTGACTGGTCACAATAAAAGCCCAGAAATACCGGTATTCAAATGAGATGGCTAATTGATAATATCCTCACCGGAAGACACTGAAATTACACCATCCGTTAGTGTAACTCACCGTAAACGCGGAGGGTTTCAGTGTGCGTGTGTAACTTCTTGGAGCTGACAGCAGGTGGGGGGGAGGAGGGGGGTAGCATGTCTCCCCTTGGTGATCCCCAGGCCTGTCTGAAACCACGTCTGTTGTTTCCCAGAGTCCTGTGCTGGCCCTGTCACTGTGAGATTTTTGGACTCGGCTACACTGCCCTGCATCTCCAAGGATCCAGCCCCTGTGGACCAGCCTGCTGTAAAATGGGTGTTGTCTACAGGAAGACCTGTGCTGTATGTCGAAGGTGGAAGACCTCATTCTGGACCCGGGTTCGAGCACAGAGCCCAGATGTCCGGAGACAAGGCCAGACTGGGAAATTACTCCCTGACCATCGCTGCTGTGACGTTCTCCGACACGGGCCTGTATGAGTGCTATCGGGAAGCCGAGCGAGACCACCTGCAGTTCCTGGAGGACACTTATCTCACTGTCACAGGTAACAGCTCACGAGTCTCGGTTTTAACAGCGTCCAGCTGAGCCCACTGTGGGAGGTGTCTGATAATGTTCACATCTGGATAATCTTGTCCCCAGTTCTTACACTGTCCATCTTTATTAGACTCCAAGGCTGTTTTCAATGTTCTTTTCAAAGTCTGCAAACTAAAATAATCCAAACCCAGCTGACATTCTGATGTTCATCTCTCTACTTTCAGCTCATGAAGAAAATGTCACCCATCAGTCTGGAGCCTCTCTGTCTCTCCCTCTCCATACTACTGGTCCAGTGGAGGTGCTGTTTGATCCTGCAGGATCTACCCAGTCTTCCAGAGTCTTACTGAGCAGCTCAGGGCCCCCTGACCCCGGGTATGAACACAGAGTGTCAGTGCAGAACAGCTCTCTGACACTGCGCTCCCTCACTCCAGCTGATCAGGGGAGCTACACAGTGAGGGACCTTCAGGGAAACACCATCAGCACTGTGACAGTCACTGTGGGAGGTGAGCAGATCTACAGTAGGGTCACTAGAGGGCTCTATATTCTTGATAGAGTGTGTTCTTATATCATCCTTTATCCTGATTGTCTTTCAGCTCACAGAGTCACTGTCACCCTGCAGCCTGGAGCCTCTCTGTCTGTCCCTCTGCTCACTGGAGAGCCAGTGGAGGTGCTGTTTGATCCTGTAGGAGGTGGAAACTGGACCTCAGTGTGCTCTGTCCAGAACAGCACAGCCAGCTGTGTCCCCCAGTACAGAGACAGAGTGTCGGTGGAGAATCAGGAGTTGAGACTGCAGGACCTGAGGGCGTCTGATGAGGGGATCTATACAGTTTTGCTCTCACACATCCAGAAGGCCGTCAGCACTGTCTCTCTCACTGTGGAGGGTAAGACTAGACTGAGGTGCAGGAGAACTCCTCAAATCTTGTAACCCTTAACTTCTTGTTCTCAGTTTGAGGTTTTTAACCGCAGGACATTCTCGAGTGTAAAGAGTTTCTCCAGTTCTTGATCCTGTGGAGAGAGATCAGAGGTCTGCTGGTCAGTATCTCTATCGGAAGAGACTCCTCATGTCTTCTTGAAGGTGTGACGAGCTGTGTTTTGTCTCCTCTGTGTTTCCTACATCAGACCCTCTTCGTCACAGGTCTGTCGGAGTGATCACTGGTGTCACTGGTGTTGGTGTTGCTGGAGTCATCCTGGCAATCCTGGGAGTATGGGTCGGGATGAGGAGATCAAGGACGACGATCAGGAATGACGGGACCTATGAACTGACAAGGAGAGATGATGCCCCGAATGACAGCAGCTCAGCGATCAGTCCTCCAGCAGATCAACCAGAAACTGGTAGTCAGAATGGAGTCTGTCCTCAGGTCCCTGGTGTCCAGGTGACTGAGGAGACAGGAGACGGACACTCTGATCCTGTTGTCTCCAATGGACACAGACTGTGTCACGAAACCGATACGTGGAATAGAAGGATCCTTATGCGTGACCGGAATCCCACAGGGCACAGAGTAGCAAAGGGACAAACCAAAAGACGAAATCCAAAGGCTGGGTCGCTAAGGGAGGCAGAGGGTCCGGTAACGAGAGAAATCCAAAACAATTCAAAGGCAAAATCCAGAAGGCGAGGTCAAGAGGCGGAAGCAGAAGATTCGTAACGGGAGATCAGTCAAAAGGTTTGGAAACGCGCACTGGAGAATACTAAGAAAGGCTTCTCAATAGTGAGCGTGGGAAGGTGTGCGAAGGGGGTTTAAATACTGAAAGGAAAGGGGTGTGATTGGATGATTGGTTAGGGAGTGAGAATTTGAGGAATCTGATGCATGTGAGAATGTGCTGGGTTCAATCAGGGATGAGATTGGGAAGCAGAGGTTCCGGGAATGTAACGTCGTTTGCGAGGGAGAGTGTGGGGCGTGACAGACTGCAGGGGTGATGAGGAGAGTCAGGGCAGTATATTGGGGGTGTAGCGGCAATGCTTGTTAATAAGACAGAATTAAGTGTTGCTGTGCTTTCCCAACTGAGGCCTCATCTCTCCCTTCATCTCTGTGGTGCAGCAACTATTCATGCAGGCTGATTTAAAGATGTTTTCTTTTGATAAGGGACAGCTCCCAAAGGGAGATGCACTTAGCTAAGCCTGGCTATCATGATCAATGGTCATCCATTGGCGCCTATCTGTCTAGGGAGTGCCAGATAAGTGTCAGGAGTAAGTGACTCATATATCACCTTGATCAACCAATCAGGGACTGGTAGGGCCGAGTAACCCACGCGGGACTCTGATGCCCATGGAACTTTCAGCCAATCAACGAGCTAAAGTTTCTCCAGGTAAAAACAGGCAACACAGAGAGCCTGAGAAGAATTCTGTGGACTTTTCTAAAGGGAATTCAAAGGAGAATTCCAGGGCAGGACGGCCCAGGAGCAGAAGGCTCCCAAGGGCAGGACATTTTCGCAGCGCGCCTCCTGACCATCCTGAGACTCAGCCCGGATAACCACGGAACGGTCAGTGTGTCCGAGTGCCAGAACTTTCCTTTGTTCTAAGAGTCTAGAGCGGAGGTTGCCAGAGAGTAACCAGAGGATCCACCCGAGGTTAGCCCAGCAGCAAGCCTCGTGAACAGGTCAGAACTGTGGACAGCTGAATCACTATTCAGAACTAGCTCTTCATTAGGAACGAACCGGTCCTCTTCCTGACTTGCTGGGACCCACAGTCATCTTTTCTCCTGTGCACAAACTTTGCTAGTTAAAGCCAACACTAACTAGCCGGTCAGTGAGCATCAGCAGCGCACCGTCGCAAGCCGCACAGCACAGCCTGGCACCGAGCCAGAGAGCGCGGATTGGACAGCAACAGCCTGCAACTGTTTCTTTGTGCCCGCAGGAGATCTGAATCCCCAGAGATTGGATGAGTATTCAACTTCAATGCATTACAGCTCGAGAATTCAATTGTTATCCCAACCAGTTGATATCAATTTAATTCCTAAGAGTTATGTACTTGTTTTGAGTATCTAATGTAGAAGTTGTAACCAAGTTCAATTACAATGGTCTAAATGAATGATATACTGAACGTATGTCCTCTTGATATATGTAACTCTTGGTAACTGAATATATACCCTTTGTATTCCGATAACCCTCTCGATAAGATCTGTTAGGTTTATATGCATATTCTATGTATTAATAAATGTATCCTCGTGTATTAGTACCTGTGTGTGTGCATTGTTTGAGTTATATCACATGGCTGGATTCTAAAGCCATTAAAAGAATCATTTTGTGATTTACTGCTACAATTAATAATTGTCCCAGTAAATGCCCAAACCCTACAGAACTGGTGCCTTCAGAGAGCATACTACATAGTGGTGACATCTTTCTGTATGATCAGGTCTACTGTGTTGTGGCTGCAGTACAGTTTTAGCTTATTATTACAATACTTTTTAACAGCGACAGATTCTTAAGATCACGAGGTGTTTATATTATTTCAGTATTAAGCTGTTACTACATTCGGAACTGTCCCATAGGAATCACTGTTCCATTAGTTTGGCACTAAACTGCTTAGTCTATTGCAGGAATTGTACTTACTCCTGTCCTGTAGTGTCCTCTAGAGGGCAGCAGCTGTTTCCTTGGGCTCAGTGCAATTGGGAACATTGTGATTACTGAGCAGGGGACTAAAGTCAGCAGACGAGCGCGTTGCAAATCGGTAGTTATCTGGCGTACAGAGCTGCATGCTAATCTCTGGATCATCTCCAGTTAATGCGATGCTGTTCTTACCTTGCAATTGACCCAATCTGACTACTGGCACCAACCCTGTTATTACAAAGAAACTTCTTGTGTACCTACCGTGATACATAAGTTTGGTGGAGAGGTTTGGCAGCCCATATTCAGTCAAAGATGTGTGTGCAGATCACTGTGATATACAGGCATCAACAAACTGACAAATACAATATTAAATGTTTAACTGATAAAACCCAAATGAACCAAACCTGTATAAATTAGTGGTGGAAAGGAGTCTTTTTATATAGCAAAAGGTCTCTGATCCTTTGGTAAGAACGATGGGTATATAACCCATTGTCCTCAATATTAGAAATGAATCCTTGAGCATTGCCGTTGTACCAACAATCCTCAAAAGTGCTGCCATTACCACTGTTCCATAAAATCCTAACATTACTTGTCTTGCATAAATTGTAGAACATGCCATCACATTTCAGTTGCTTCTCAGTAGCAGTTTGATCTATTATCACCCTACTCCCCACTTCATAACCTTCACTCTTCTAATTCTGGTCTCCTAACTGTCCCCCAAGCCCGTCTACACTGTATGGGTGGCAGGGCCTTCTGCTGTTATGCCCCCAAGCTCTGGAACTCTCTCCCCAAGGATACCAGAGTCACCTCCCCTAAACTCCTTCAAATTCAGACTCAACACCTTGTTCTGTAGAAGAGCCTTTACTGAACTGGTTCCATTCTTTACCCCTCTGCTTCTACTTTTCTCCTCAATCTGTTGAAATTGTTTTATCCTGTGTATTCTTATTGTAATTCTGTCAAGTGCTTTGAGAAGCCACCTTCGGAACCATTATATAAAATAGTTTATTCTAAATCCTTGAAACTTTAATAGGGCACTGCAGTAGGGCTAAAAATTGACAGCCTTAGTGGGCCATCATGATTTGTGCAAATTATAGGTAGTCACAAAGGGAGACTAGGATTCACTTGAAATCCATGACATGGGACACTGAAACAGTGGAGAGGCTTTGTGTAGTAAGCATTCAGTCTCAATCTACACAGTCTGTGCTGCTGGTAGAGATGGTTGTGAACACCTGTCTTCCCAGTCAAGCACTGGGATCTCCAGTCTCAAGCCTAATACTTCTCATGACTGTCCACTACCACGAAACCAACACCCATAAGACAAGACCTCCGAGATTTTAACTGTACCATTATTCACTGATGTTTGCGCACCAGTATTGTTCCTCTGCTAAGGAAGGGAAGTCCTACTTTACACCAAGCCCCTGTTGACAATTCCTTCCTTGTGTTTCTTTTAGTCAGTTTGTGCAGCCTAGAATAGGACACCAGATCTCACTCTTACTGGGCACTACAGTAGCAACTCACACTCCATAAGCACTACCCCTCTCGGAAACAGGAGGATTTCCAGTATATTGAACACCTCCGTCTCTACCCCAGTAAAAAAAAAAGTCACAATGACCTGCCCAAGGAATAGTGTGGCCATCTTCCCCCAGTACGATGCTTTATTACTCCAGCCATTTTCAGTCCTCATTGGCAGCAATACGGGAAGCATTCTTGAAAGGGGAACCCCCACAAATACAGTACTTCCATTGATTAATGGGTCTCACTTCCCTTGAATTCCTCCACCCCATTCAAACCTATAAACCATAAAGAAACAAGGGCAGGCAGAAGGGTCTTTCACAGCTTTATTGAAATGTTGCCATTACAAGGCGAGTGGAGGCAGGAGAGTCACAAGGGCGAGGCTGGAGCCTTCTTTCAGGCACCTGGGGAGGAAGAAGAACAATCCAGCTGAACTGCAGGACACCCACCCCTACAGGAGCTCCTCCTGCCAGACCCTACCTGTCCACTGGCCAACATCTCCAAAGTCCTCTGCTCCCTCCACATCCTCACTGGTGCTCTCAGCATCTTCACTAGAGCTCTGAGGGTCTCCCTCCTCATCCTCAGTCCAGTCAGCTCCCACATCCAGAGGAGCTTCTACTGGTGCCACAGCCACCCGACTGCTGGTCACCAGGCTCCTGGTACCTGTGGACAAGCAGCACCCAGGAGTGAGGGATCTGCTATACCCAGAGACCCACAGTGATGCTACTCATCTAAACAGTCCCTTTGTCCAGCATGGGATCATTCCTCAGTTGTCCAAGCATGGTTGTCTCTTGGGCAGAGATGCATCCACAAGGGATAGAGAACCAGACCCACCTTCATTCCGACTGCCAGCACACCTGGACTCACAGCAGGCACAGACCTCATGGTCACCATACAGCTCCTCCCACCTGGAGGAGAGGAGGACAGGTGAGGCCTCCACCTGGCATGTCCCAGAGCTCCTTGCAGAAGTACCTCTTAGCCTCCCTGTTGTAGTTGCAGGACTTGGTCCCTGGTGTTGCTTTAGAAGGAGCCACAGCCATGACACAGTGCATGTACAGCTCAGTCACTTCATGCTGCAAGAGGGAAAGTCACAGCATTAAGGGATCAAGGCCAATAGAGGGACAGAGAAGGACCTTCTGCCATCAGTGAAGGCAAGCTGGCAGCTCTAGGCACTACAGCTGCCACAGTCTGGTTCACATCTAGATCATGGATGGAAAAGCAGACAATGGATCAGTAGAGCAGGAAGGCTGAGCAGCCTTTGAGAGTAGTACCTTCCTGGACAGCTTCTTCTGGAAGAGGAAGGCATCAATTGTGAAGCGGAGCACATCCTTCTGCTTGGAGGGGACAAACCTGGACAGGCAGCCATCTGCCTTGCTGTCCACCATGCACCTGGGGACAAGGACAAGGATGAACCCCTGCAGGCTTTCGGGGCTCCTGCCCACCTCTCCTCCCAGAAGAGGCCGTACCCCAAGTTGTCGATCACGGGGAAATGGGGCTGGGAATGCTGGTCTGGTTTCTCCGTTACGTAACACGAGTGAATGTACAGCCTCTGCTCTGCTGTGGCAAAGTAGGCAGTGGCCTGGAAGTACATGGGCTGACCCAGGAAGTACTCATCCTTAGGAGAGAGCCGGACCCAGTGGGCTGGAGAGAGAGAGAGAGGCAGCATAACACCTGCACACAGCGCCCCCTGCAGGCAGGAGGAGCCACTCGCTCAAGGAGCTTACAGTTGGTGGTGAGCAGGACAAAGCTGTGCTTGTTCATCAGGTCCTTGAAGAAGGTCCTTCTCCTGGCCCATGTGGGGACATAGCCAACCTTGTAGGACTAGTGGAACCTGCAGGACAGAGGGGATGAGGGGCTTCTGGAAACTTTCCCAGCAGCTTCTCAGCAGCAGCAGAGCCCTGCCTACCTGTTGTAGGAGCACTTGACCGGCACAGAGAAGGGAATGAAGCGATGCACAGGCGCACTGGAGGAGGGCGGCGCATAGCGGAGAGTGTTGGAGTACACCAGGCGGCCCTGGACAACCTGCAGGGTCACAGAGGAAGGGATATTCCCAGGAAAGGCAACCCTGACACTGGCCCTACAGCTCACATCGATACACTGCCTGTAGATGAAGACCCGCTTACCGATCGCTCCGTGCCGCACTCGTGAAGCCCGTAGATGAAGTAGAAGTAACGGCGTGTGGTTCGGCTGACGCTGCAGTTACCCAAGGTCACCTCCGATGGCCGACAGCTGAAGCCGAACAGGAGCCGACTGACCCTCACGTACATCCTGCTGGAGTCGCACCACACGGCCACTCCTCGGGTGCCCCCGATGGCCGGGCGAGCCGGCTGCCGCCCTCCCTGGGGAGGAAACAGGACGCTCTTGATGTAGGCGGGTAAGGGGCGGCTGCCGGCTTCGGGCTTCATCTTCTCCTTGTCGAAGTAGGGCGAGTACGCGTCTCTGGACACGGGAAGGCGGCGAAAGTCGGGAGCCAAGGACTGCGAGTCGTTCTCGCTTGCAGACAGGTCTTCGGAGGGCGCATCTGCCAGGTTCAAGTCCTCCAACTGGGCTGCGTCTTCAGGAGCCGGGAGGTCGGCCTGGAGCGCCAATTCCCGAGAGTCCCAGCCAGCCGGCCCGGCGGAGATCAGTGTGGGGAGCCCGGCCCCTGCGCACAGGCACAGCACAAAGAGAAACGAGCGCATCGCCAAATTAACGTCCCGCTCAATTGCTACAGGAGTAAAATAAGTAAACCACCAAACTGTGTTGAAGCAAGAAAGCATAAAGTGTGAACGCTGTGACTAGGTTTTTATACTGGCAGGACCTGCTACCGCACACCTGGTCATACTGCCGCTCAATCAACGTAATCAATTACACACAGAGACCCGGATATATAATCCGTTACAATAACAAAAGGACAGACAATGAAATATGGGCTATTTCGAAGTTGCAAATGTGAGATATAAAGTCGGAGTTGTGAGTTACTAAGTCGCAATTCTGAGTTACTTAGTCGGAATTCTGCGATACCATAGCGCGTTTTTTTGTAACTCCCTGGCGGAAACGGGCTTTCATACATTTCAATTAGTCTGATCAGTGCAGGACAAGTTAATGTAGAATCATTACTATGTCTGTCTCTTGTTTGTATATAAATGAATGTCTTTGACAACTTAATGTTATTTTTTAATTTAGTTTTACGATGTAGGTCATGCGTTAACATATGCATGCGTTAACATATGCACGAGCATACGAAATGTCTCACTCCTGATTCAGCTCATGCTCCATAGGAGAGAAGAGATTCCTCCTGCTTCTCGTACAATCATATCAGAACAGAAGCCCATGTCGCCCAGCTCTGATTCAAGAGCGACTCGTATCTTCAGCCCTGTTTTAATTCGTGATCCTAATTTTCTTTAGTTTTGATCAATATTGAACTTTTTCTAAATAAAACGACAATAATCAAACATGCAGGCAGACTTTTAAAAAGTATTAGGAGCTGACAGGGTGCCCCTTTGGAATAGTTGTCAGAAAATGTGAGAAAAGGAAAGATACATAAGCTCTCACACACAGCATTAGAGATTGGCATCTGATTGAAAAAAACAACTACCTGTCTCCCCAGCATTTAACGGTGCTGTTGTTTTGATTTTACATATTGTTAGCATTTTAATGAATTGTTAAAAGATTGATACACAAATCGCTAAATAAGAAAACGTAAAAACCCTAGCTGTAAGCAATTGGCCATTCATATTCCTGAATTTTAAATCCCTGTGTTTTTCTGTACCCGAATGCCTGGTGCAGCTAATTTGAAAGCAGAATCTACCATTTACTGTACAGAAGCGTATTGTTGCCACCAAGGAAATAAAATCCTGAGTTTACAGGAGTAAAAGAGGAAACAAATGCAAACACCGTTTAGAAAAAACATACACGTCTCAGGCCTTAACCATGACAAGGATGGGATTTGAACCTAGACGAGCAGAGCACAATGAATTAGCAATCCAAAAAGTGACTCCTGTTTAATTTTCTTTTCGCTTGCTCGATTTGTAGTACGCACCTCAATCCTTACAACCGGCAAACAATAGGGCTTCATGTGCCACAGCATTCTGCTGCAGGTACGGTTTGCACCGTGTATTGGGCGAACCCGAATGAAATATTTCAAATATGTGAAGAATTTCATGAAACCTGAAAAAAGAAGATCACAGCCAATGTCAACAATTCAGAGCCTGTAGGCAGCTTCAACAGAACAAAACGATCTGAAGCCGCAATTCTCTCATAGAGTGTTGTGACACTCTACGCTGTTGCTATTACTGCTATATCTGCTGCCGTTGCTTAAAACTCTACTCAGCGGGCAAGTTAGTTGTACAAGGAATAGACTACTTTGAGCCGTCCAAATTCCATTATGTGAATTTAAGCTTTTTTTTATTAATAACAGCATTAGTAATACAAGTGGGTAGCTTCTTCCACCTTCTTCCATCTTCCATCAACTACCCCCGACTGTCCACTTCAGTTTATTACAAACCCACGGATTCACACAGCTACCTCCTGTACAGCTCATTTCACCCCAACCACACTAAAAACTCTCTTCCTTTTTCACAGTTCCTTAGGTTACGACGACTATGCAGCGACGACATCGACTTCGAGAACCAAGCCCTCGAAATGTACTCATTTTTTATCAACAGAGGATATCCCAGCAGTGTGATTGACAGGGCCCTTGCCCGAGCCAAAAACACCCCCCGGACCATCAACCCGATCAGGAACTCCCGCCGTAACAACCGCATTCCCTTGGTGCTTCCTTACCACCCTAACACACTTCCTATCCCCAGGACCATTAACCAGAACTTTTCCATCCTACAGGATGATCCCTCCGTTGGGGCCCTCTTTTCTGATCGCCCTATCATCTCATATCGCCGACCACCTAATCTGCGTAACCTCCTTGTTCACAGCTCCCTTGACCGCCCTCAACAACCATCCACACCAGGCACTTTCCCTTGCAACAGAGCTCGCTGTATCACCTGCAAGTAAACAGCCACCACCACACTCATTCAAGGCCCCTCAGGACAATTCCGGATCACCCAGACAGCATCTTGTACCTCCAGCAACCTTATTTACTGTATCTCTTGCAGTAAATGCCCAGCCATCTACATTGGAGAAACAGGAAGGAGACTCGGAGACCGCTTCAGAGAACACGTCAGGGTTGTGAAGATTAAAGATCTCTCCAAGCCCATTGTTTCTCATTTCACCTCTGACGGCCACGACCACACTAATCTCTCCGTCTGTGTTCTCAAAGACGGTTTTCCGAACTCATACATCAGAAAGACCACCGAAACTAAAATTATTCTGCAGTTAGGATCACACATTCTCCCTTCCCTTAACGACAGATTACTGTTCTTTTAAATTTTCTCCATTCATTGGAAGTTTCATTTCACACCTCTCTGCACCCATTCTGACTTCACACCTCTTGATTGGCCTCTCTTTCTGTCCCCTGCTCCCGCCTCTCACTCCCAACCTTTGTTCTCCCGCTACTTTACCTTTGCCTACTGCCCTGTCTCTCTCACACCTGAAGAAGGCTCCACGGCCGAAACGTTGTGTTCTCTTTCTTCTTTTTTTTTTCAGCATGGAATAAACCTATTACTTGTTCATTAGTAATACAATGCGTGCTCAGAAACGTTACTTATTAGCTTATGAAGCAATAGTGTTTCGACAATTTGCGGTCTTCAAAAAGTAAACGCTGAAGTTTTTATACTTCCTTGTGAGCAGATCACCTTTGATTTAGAAAAGGAAAACTTACTCCCCTGTTGCTTTCATTGCAATATCTGAATCAAGACCCAAGCGCTAAGAAAGCTGAAAAACGCAGAAGTCATAAACCTGATTTTAATTTAGATACACATTTTCTAATGCAGCCTTCATTACAAGACAGTCTATTTCTCGAAAGCGTGTTATGTAAAAAAGAGAAAAACGAAAATATGTGGATGACAATATTTAAAAGCTGAAGATTTTACTTTTGAGAAACTGTCATTTTATGTATCTAGACGCTTTTCAACCACTGCTTTTAGAACTTTGCTGTGCTTCCTGAATCATTGTCAGTGTTATAAACTGGGTGTGGAAGTAGCGATCACTTTGTAGAGCAGTTGATAGACTGGAGCTGTTCAGACTACTCTTCTTATTTCTCAAATGCTTCCATCATTTTTCTTTCACACTAGGACGCGAGTGTGGACATGTGTTTGGTTTTCGTTTCACTGATTCTCATTGAAGATTTGTGAATTAAGGAGGAAAAATCAGTTGCTTGGGAAAGCAGAAGGTTTGGTTCTCAACGATCTTGAAGACACGCCCATGTAGTGCAGCGTGTGATATTTGTACTATAAAAGACCAAGTGCTCAAAATGACGTCTGCGTTTACCGTTTAGACTTTTCATCTCGGGCGCACTTTTAGAAAGCAAAGATAGAGCAGTTGTGTTGAATCACCCTATGACAGCTGTCAGCAGAGTGGCGCAGCGGAAGTGTGCTGGGCCCATAACCCAGAGGTCGATGGATCGAAACCATCCTCTGCTATACACACCGTCAGTATAATGAAGTGAATTTAAACTGATTTTTTTCTCTCGTGTGTGTGCAAGCTTCACACTTACTGTATTCGTTAATCTTTACCAATAGCAGATGCCCAAATGTATCTTTGGTTGTTCTGCGATCCTTCATAGTTTCCTCAATTCCTTCAAATGAACATCCATATCAAAGCAATTATATATATACATTACAATTAAGGTACATATTAAAAATATCAACGCACATTTGTATAATGCTCATTTAATAATGATTGTCAAGGATTGTCAAGTTCTCCAACAAATCTGTGTTCTAATTTTAAAATATTTTTGCTAAGGATACAACGGGTGTATAAATGAATTCTCCCAACAGCCAGTTAAAGAAAAATTCCACACGTGAGGATGGTTTCTTGGACATTGACTTAGGTACTTAATTGTTTACTTGTTGTAGTTGCACACGAGTAAAACACGAAGATTTCCTGCAACATTCAAGAGGGTTTGCGAACAAATCCCTTCAATTTTTAGCGGAGATTATGTTTACATCATCACAATCTGAAGCACGTCCCTGAGTGCGTTTGACCCAGCAGCCCTTTGTTTAACAGCTGCACAGGGACACATTCCCATTGCTTTTCACAAATCACTGGCATTTTTTTGCAGCATTTCTTCTGTCCTGAGAAGCAAGATTTGTATTTTATCTTTCAGAAGTTGTATGAATTTCTTGAAGTTCAGAAACAACTTGTTCCAGAAAAGAAATGAACACTTGCTTCAAAGTAACGTATGTGTATGTGACGTATGTGTCTCTTGCTGTATGTGCTCTTATCTGTCCATCTCTCTCTCCTCTTCTCTCTGGCAGTCTGTGTAGAGTATCTGAAGGGGATGTAACACCACTTGGAAAAGAAGAAAAATTATCAGGAAAAATTCTCAGGCAGAATAAAAAATCATTATTCTCTTAGTCAGATTCACAGCTCAGACTCACACTCAGACAGAAGCTCAACTCTGTACTGCTCTCTATCCTCACAATCCAGAACTAGAAGATATTCAGACAATCAGTGCTGCTACATGAACAATATCAGACAGAACAGCCTGGACTCATGTCACATTTCCCCCTTTTTTCCTTCCTCCCAGCCCTCTTAGAGACATAAAAGAGCTCCTGGTTCTCCTCTCTGTGAACTGGGCTCAGGGGTCACTGATCTGGCAGTTGTGGGCTCTGTTCCAGGTTGAAAGCAAGAAGGTTCTATTAACGCTTTCCAGGACTTCCAGCCCTTCAGTATTACTTTCTTTACTGTATGTCAGCCTCCCAAAATGTTTATAAATGTTTTATAACACATATGAGTGTGGAATTATCTTATTATTTATATATAGTATTTATGTAATAAACACCAGTAGTGACACTATGATCAGTATATTGATTATTTGTAGCCGATGGTCCGATGGTCGTGTCTACAATAGTGACCATTTGACCAGTCTGTAGCTCTGGGCAGTGGGACTCAGATCACACAGAAGACCCGTCTGTGTGTGATTCCATACGAGCCCTGGGATTCAGCTACTCTAACAAATGTCTCATAGACCGTCTTATAAATTTACAATTAGATGAAGTCATGTAACAGTTTTACAGATAATTTAAATAATCAGACAGCAGTTTTGGCAGTGGATACATCTCCACATGGGGGAAAGAAACTGAAATATATGTGCTCACTGTGAAGTAGGAAGAGGTGGTCAGACAAGCAAAACAACTTTGCAAATAATGTGAAGTGACATTGTTTTGTGTCAATCAGCTCACAGATTTCGCTTCATGTGCCTTAAGCTGTGCAATTTGTATGGTTGTTGAATGAGATTGGTTTCTTCACAAGCCCAGTCAATTGCCCAGCTTGCCGACGCACACCTCCATGAAGACTCTCTTTAAGATTTAATTGTCAAGTCGCCTCCTTTGCATACAATAGTAGCACCGACACTAAGAGAAAGGATGAGAAATGGCGTTTATCAAGCGATTGCAGTGTTTGTTTGACTGAGGATCCTTGTGTGCTGAACTGGCCTCTGGAGAAGTGTAGTGCAGTAAAACAGAAGGTTTGTGTCACTCAAGATTGTTACAGAACAGAACAATACAATTACAATACTTTTGTGAGAGTAAATATTACTGGTGCATCACAGTTCTTATAATGGTGAAAACAGGAGCACCTTCTCTACATTTTTGACTGAAGTATTTAAATGGAAAGAAATAATATCACTATGCAATTCATAAATGCAATTGAGCTCCTCTAAATGTTCTAGTCTGATGAAACAATGTATAGAATTAGGTGACAATATCGGAATTAATTCTAATGCACAAGTTTAATTTTCAGCAACAAAAAAAGTGCTCGGAAATATTTTACAAGAATGAAACCTAACATTCACCTACATAAACATTCACCCTCTACATAAGTAGAGAACAGTAGGACAGAAGGTTAGTGTCACTGGACACTGCGTCAGAGAGGCCGATCTCTTCTCCCTCATTATGCAGGCTTACCCACTCATGATGAACTGTCCTCCAGTGATACTCAGCTGCCATCATCGACTCAGACATGACGTTCATGTACATATTATACCTTAATATGGCACTGCGTTACAATAATTTGATCAGAACAACTGGTGAAAAAATAATAATCAAATATTTCTTTCCTTCTTTTAGTAAAGATAAAGACTTTGTCCAAAAAAAGAAGCATTTATACCTTTCCTCTCCTACCAGCCCTTACAAGTCACCCAGTTTTTAATTTAGAGCTGGATTAAAGCTCTAGTCTCTTTGGGGGTGTGAGTTGGAATCCCACTGCTGCCAAATATCTCCAACTATCTCAGTGTTAAGAAGCAAAAAACACACATTTGCTGCAGAAGTAACAGGAGAATTTGTGCCATTCAGGCTTATAGCGTGATGTCATTTTCTCATGCTCATTTTTAGATGCTTGTGATCGAATCTATGATTCTTATGAGTGTGCCCTCCATAAAGGTAGCAGATATAACGTGCCAAGTTTTCAGAGAATCGCATTAAATACAGGTCAGAAGAAGGCGACAAAGTGTCCGCTAGGCAGTTCAGCGATTTCAACAGTGTTCTCTGTTGTTTAGGTCCAGAATGACACCCGTTACAACACACAGTGTCAGGCATCAAAAAGACGTCCCAAAACCCTGATCCTCTCCTTGATCCGGTGATGGCATCCAGACATTTCCTGCAACAAAGCCAGGATACGGTCTTCAACAACACGAGTGAAAGGCTAATTCCCAACCTTTGCAATCCTTTGCAAAGAAGGACCGCATGTGCTCAGTGTTAAATGCACTGTTCATTATTATTAATCATAATAATAATAATCTTTACATTATATAGTGCCTTTAAAGGTGGCTTTCCAAAGCGCTTTACAGAATGAAACCAATAAAGTTAAAAAAATACACAAGATAAGCAGGATGAGAATACACAGTTAGAGGAGACAATAGATGGTGGTATTAAATACAGTAGGAACAGAGGGGTAAAGAATAGTTCATTAAAGGCTCTTCTTTGTCAATTCAATGAAATGTTTCTGAAATGCTGAACGATTGATGTGTTTCACGCGCAGCGCGGGCTCTCCTTTGCTTACAAATATTTTTTTCCACCAATTTACTCAACTACGATTTTTGCTGAGCATTTTGTTTGATTGCTTCCTATTGTATACTGCACTGATTTCTGTATTGTTCAATTTCCCTGTTGATTTTAATTTCTTGTTTTCTAAGACAATCAGACCAGCTGTTCTGACCATACCTTGCACTGGAGCCACTCTTTTCTTTCCAAAGGCGTGGAGAGAGATGCTACTGCAGGTAACACCTCATGAGAAACATCATGAGCATCTGTAAAAGCTCTCTACCTGCCCGCTCCCCACACCGACGTGTGTGAGCAGGGATTTAAAGGGACATTTTGAAGTGTAGAAACATTTTATTGTTACGTACTTTTTCTGTGCAGTTAGTTCTCCTTCAACTCCGCCCAACAACAGAGGTCAGTTTTAATACAGGAGTAAAGGCACATTGCACATCTGCAAAACATCACGTACAGGTTTAGGGAGAGCTACATCAGTGATTGGAAGGTAGGAAGTTTCGGGTCACTTTTTTATTATAGATTCAAGCAGCCCTGAATACCTTTTCAAGAAACATTTCAGAATCCCAGTCACGTCCAGTATGATTGCTACACAGGTCTACAGTATACAATCAGAATACTGTTTGTGCGTTATATAAAACACATCGCCCAAAGTATTTCTAAAACAGGAATTACACGTTTCTGAATGCGCCCTCCTTTATAAATAAAATAAAAGGTCTGAAGCCTGCTCCAAAGAAGCACTATATTCAGAGCTGACAAAGAAGTGATAGGAAACATCTCGGAAAACGAAGGTGCAGTCATTTCCAAGCATCGCACAACAAGAGCTGAACCCACCCGACGTTCTCCAAAAGAGTAAGGTGTTGGGAGTGTGGCTGGGTGGTCTAAGTGCTGGGTTTGTGCTCCATTTTCTTCGCTGGGTTAGGTTTGAATCTTGCCGCTGCTAAGTGTTGGTGGGTTAAGACCTTCCTTCTATTGCGACTTCAATGGGTAAAAGCTTTGCTTGACAGTCTGTCGAGAGACTGAACTAGGTGTTTCAAGATAGTCTTTGTCAGCTTAACATCAAGGCATAAAAAAGCCTCATTTTGTATTCCCAACAGCAATGCTCTTTGGTCCCTTCAGCATTATGCAGGGAACAACATCTGCCGTGATCACTTTTGAGTCAGTGTGAATCGTAGTGTGCCGCAATTGTTTTTTAAATTGGTTTTGTAGGCAAGGTGCATTTTTCTGTGAAACTTGAATGCTGTGCTTTTTCATGCAGAATCATCGGCAGGAGCAAAGCTTATTCAATCTTTGCGCACAGCACTCCATCAGAAATACTTTGTCCAAGTTTTGAAGAGATTGTGGGATTCTCTGCACACGTTCACATCGCGTACCTCAGACAACAACACCATTCGATGGGAAGTTGATTCTGCTTATTGCAGTTGTCCCTGTGGTTGCAGTAGTTACAAAGTTGCACTTTCCTCCACCTTCTGCTATAGTATTCACTGGGTGAGCTTCATCATTTGGCTCAGAAAGGTCAACTGTGCTTCGGAAAAAATCAGCTGCAGTGTCGTTATTTTGTCGGTGAGTATGGCTGTCTTTTAAAGCACATGAAAAACACGAGTTTGTGGATTTCTCCAAATAGCAACGAATTCAGTTGTGCAGTGCTTTACTGCTTTCAGAGGGTCTTTTATCAACGCTGCTATAGTAGAGAAGTGACATAATCACAAACGCAACCATTTGTGCTGGCTGTTTCACTAAGTATTAAGCTTTTTCAACTATCACATGATTTTAACTAATTTAACATCATCTCCAGGAGAGCACCTCGCACTGCTCACTGAGCTGATGTACAGTATGTGCCCATTTCTCAAAAATTAAATATCATCTGAACTGATTTTTTCTATTTTAAATGCTTTCCTACTCTTTTAATATTTCAGTTAAATCTTGAAGTACTTTCCATTGATATTAATCCTAGTCCCGATGAACGATTCTGGGACATGGTGTACCTTGAATAATGTTCTTATAGGTTTCAGTTTGGAAAAGGGCGCTCTCCAGAAGCTACCGAAACCTCCAATGGTCGCACAAAGCTTAATGCAATAGCAACGTTTGGGGTTGAAAAAGAATATTACTTGCTATGAATACGAACACTGTTACAGGAGGCGCGTAAGGACTATTTTAGCTCAGATCATCAATTTATCTTACATTTCTACTCCATTAATATCGCTATTGAGTGCTAAAGGTAGGTCCTGGCAATACTTCATGAGATCTTCTTAAGAAAACTTAAAAAAATAGATTTCCAGTGCTGAACAAAAAGTAAAAAATATCGATTATGTGCAACTGATAAAATCTCTCTTCCAGGGATGTTGTAGCCACATGCAAATTACTTTATCAGCTTTAAAAGTTTCTTTTGCATTTATAAGACGATCAGCATGACACTCAAAACATACCTGTATTCAGTAAGCGCTGAGTCTGCTGGCTGAGCAAGTTGCCTCCTCTACACACAAAAGCAGCCCTGAAGCTAAGATAAATGAAGAGAAATTGCTTTTATTGGGCACTTTTCATATCCGATGAGCTTGACATCTCCCAAGGGCGATGGAGTTTTTTTGCGACACTGCTTTTCCCTTTTTTCTTCTTTCTGTACTCTGATGGAAAAAAAAAAACGAGAAATCATGTAAGGGAAAAATGTATTTTTTTTCATGGAGAAAACGTGCACCAGGAAATGTTTTGTTTTGAAGAAGTGATTTAACATGATACATGACCTAATTTACTGGAGTAAATGCTCACACTGCAAGGTCTGCTTTACTACAAGAGAGAAGTAGAGTGAAAGATGTCATAATTTCACTGCGTTGTTCAAGAAAACATCTTTTTCTTTGAATTCTAAATCAATCAGAATTTCAAAGTGACACACAAACCCTTTGTCTGTATTAAAGAGATGATATTTTAAAACTGATAAAAATGTAGAAAACACGTTTCTCACTTAGAAATTTTAGATGGGATGGTGTATTACTAGTTGCAGCGCTGAACTTACCATGGTGCAATTCAGTTACATGATTGGCCAGTGGTTTAATGGATAACGCGTCTGATTTTGCATCATGAGATTGTAGGTTCGACTTCTACCGGGTTCGTGTGTTTTTAAATCAGGCTACTCAGAAATAGATGTCCATTATGTGAATGAACCACACCTGAAAGCAAACGTTGGTCGGGTTTCCTTCTTTCCAGCATGAAATAGCAAATCGTTACAAAAAGCACCAGCTAATGTCCAATAGCGTTAGTCATTTTAATTCACATGAATATACTGTAAGGTCTTGGTACATGGGATTGGATTTCATCCACAATTTAAAAAAGGGCAAATTATATTTACAGGCTTCAGACACTTTTTAATACAAAAGTTACCTAAAACTCTGTAACTTTCAGGTTAGTTTGAACCTGTAATGAAAAAGGGGCCTGAAACTTCCATTCTGTGATGTAACTGTCTCTAAAGTCGGACGTGATGTTTCACGGATGTGCAGTGTGCCTTTTCTCTTGTCATGTTCAAAATGACTTGCTGTGTAATTTCCTGAATGCGTGTTCTGTACTGCTCTGTTATTTCATTTAGATTATCTATGTGGTGTACAGATAAAACCAAACTGCATGGTATAATTTCCGGGTTCGGCACCAGCTGAACCTGAACATACATCAGCCAATCTCGACATGATTTGAACACACAGCCTTCTGATGTGGTATCAGATGCACTACCGTTGCACCACAAGGTCACTCCCCATAAGTGCTTTTAATTCCCCCAAAGATTTTTTTTCATTCTCTCCTGTGAGAAGCGTCGCTCTTCCAACGAGGGTCTCTCCTTCCCAGACCACAGATTATTCTTCCTGTCCGGCTCTCATACAGAGAACAGACACACTGTCTCCACTAATGTGTTTACTACATCTATAGATCTGACCCCCTTACAGCCCTGATATTCCTGGACAGGATCCCATATTGAGCAGTATTTCTCGCGTTGTGAACTTACAGTGTGTACACAATGTACTTTATACACAAAGTAAGTGTTTTCGTAACTCTTGGACATTTTGTGAAAATATTACTGGCATGTCAAAATCGCCCCCTCAACTGAACAGTTCCACCCCCCTCAGTTTTGGATAAAAGGTTTGGATAAAAAGTTTTTGAACACTTTCACTTACTTAACTTGAGCCGTAAAAAATAGTTGTACTTTGTCAATGGTCAGATAACTATACTAACCCCGAATTCACAGTTACTACATCAGACTGTTTGATGTGCAGGGGGCTATCCATCCAGGAACAGCACGTTACATAGTGTCTATGTTTTGGGGTGTCAACATTATTATGACCTTATTTGCTCAGGTGGACCAATGGCTTGCAGTAGTTTATCCTTATACTTACAATCGTTATATAACTAGGACTGTAGTTATAGAAGTTTGTACTTTCTGTTAGTTTTACAATGATTTCTTAATGATTCAGATCCTCGTTACTGTTGATGTTGTTGAAAAAATGAACACATATGGTTGATGCTCCAGGCAAAAATAATCACGTGAGTTCTGATGAACATGGAACTGTTCTTTATCACTAAATACCAGATTGCTTGTCGTTATCTTCTAACATGAAATACTAATCAGTGGCTTGCTTACGAGAATTCACTTGGATGGTTGCAACGGCTCCGTTTAAACCAAAATATCACTGCCCCCCTCAGGATTTCAGACCCCCCCCTACAGATCATTCCCCTGGCGCCAGTCCTGGGTATAATGATGAACATAGCTGCCTTGCAAGCAGTGAATCTGGGTGTGATTCCCACCTGACCCATCTACAAACCTTTTCCAATGAATCTTTGATCGATTTAAAAAAGTCTTGAAGCTGGTAGGCTAGGGAAGAAGCACTGTTTGAGTGCACTGTGGAAAATGTGTTACTGTGCTGTGCTGCTCCAGTAGCGCAATTGGTCAGGTTGTGGTGCTTTTGTAGTGGAGTCATACCAAGGTTGTGAGCTCAATCATCACGTGGAGTAGGTTCCGTTTTCAGCTGCAGAAACGTGCTGTTGAATTTAAGTTGGTTCTTGTGTTACTTTTTCCTCTCAATGGAGCTGTATTAATGCAGGCACACCTGCTTCCATGTCAAGTTATTTTATCATTGCTCACAAACCAACACACTGCAGACACCTCTGATATTGTCACTGTTTGTGGGCCACATGTTCCTGCTGTCAGGCTACCATGATCATACACCTATAGAAATATTATTGCTGTAGTACAGGAGCGAAGAAACGAAACGAAAGCACACCAAGTTTAAAAAGGTCAAAATGTGTCAAAGCCCTTCCTCGAGGAGGATGGGGTTCGAACCTACTTGTGCAGAGTATCATGTACTAAGAGGAGAGTGCTTTAACCACTAGGCCACCGCCATACACGCTTTATCCCCCTCCGGACATGAGTTGGCCTCTTTCCCCATACTCAAGGGTAATTTTCCTCTTCCACCTACAATTTCAACATTTACCTTGTGAGATGTCAAACCACAGAGCCTGTGCTGCGCTTCAGTGTTAGCTGTAGTGGACAGCCCATTGAACATAAAAAGCATATTGAACTCCTTTGACATAAGCCATTTCTTGTCACTTGCTCAGCGAGCAGGCTCAGCGCACACTGAATGCAGGTGTCTCAGAGCAATTGAGATGTGTCCAAGTGGCTGTAAAAGGGATATCTGATGCCAATGCCATGGCTTAGTTCTCTGTTTGGATTATTCTCGGTCGCATTTAATGGCAACGTCATGGCAACGTCAGCTCAAACCACCAAATGGAGACGGGCGTGCTGACAAGCTGACCCTGCTGATGCAGGATTAACACTAGGACGCGAGAATGCTGTGGCTTAGTTGGTTAAAGCACCTGCCTAGTAAACAGGAGATCCTGGGGTTGAGTCCCAGTGGTGCCTGTCTTGCCACACAGTTTATCATTATGGACAGCAACATGCTTCTACAGTAAATTTAATGGAAGTGTTCATTTAATTTTTGGAGCAACTTGTTTTTAAAAAAATCCATACAAATTGCAAAAGATAAAATACTCATCTGTTTTGTCAGTGCAGAGGAATTACTGCCAGCTGGCAAGGAAACGAAAAAGATTTTTTTGTCTTTAGCCAAAAACCTGTGAATGTAGAAAAAGGTGATGTGCGTTAGTTTCTATGGCACAGTCAGTCAGCGTATCCTTCAGTTAAACATAACGTTGGTAAATCAAAAGTCCCCAGAGACGCATTTCAAATTAATCCGACCTCAACACCGTCTCCCCTAAATGTGATGGGGTTTCTTTGGATGTCCTTAAGCATCCTGATAGTTGCAGAGATTTCAAACTTTTGGCACAAGTCAAACTACAAGAAGTTAATAGTTGAGCGCCCAAGTCAATAGCACGGGAATGTGACTATGTAAACTTAAATAGTATTCAAAATATTGCAATTTTGTTGTAGTTTAAAAAGATATTTTAGCTGGGGATCCTCAAATGATGAAGGTAGAAAAGAGAACTATTCGACACCATCAGGAGTGCTTAACGTGATAAAAGTGTTTTTTAATCACAAAGTGAAAATAGTGAATTTGTCTTTCACTTAGGCGTTCATTAAAAGCTCATTAAACAATGAAGGAGAGGCTCGTGTTCCGAATTCTCTTTGTGTCTCATTGTCTTGCTTTGATTTTTAAAATGTACACTGTTGGCTATTCACTCTTCCTAACACAATTAAAGAGCCGAGTTTAGTTCAGAGGTAAAGCATCTCATGCATCGTTTTCTATCACCAGCATCTCCACTCTGGATTTCTTTTTAAGCGCGATATCTTTTCTGTGATTTCTTTCGTTTGAATTCCCTCATGTGTCAATTTCAGCGCGACACATAAACTCGTTTGTCTGTTTTAAAGAGATGCAATTTTTAAAACAGACAAAATGAAAGACTGTTTAACTAAATACACATAGAAAACGTACACCTAATTGAGAAAATTTGGACTGGGGCGATTTATTATTGTAGCGGCGCAAGCTGACAGTGGTGCACTTGAGGAATGCGGTACAAGGGCCAGTGGTGCATTGGATAACGCATCTGATTACGGATCAGGAGACTGTAGGATCGTAATGCTCTTAAACCCAGTACCATAACCGTAGTGTGTTCAGTCCTACACAACCTTTCTATCGACTGAATAAGCCTCCTGTTCCATCTCCATCTTCTTCCCACACATTCCGGCTATTTCAGCACCGTTATTGTTGGACCACAGTCACAGATACGTAAGGGACACTATTCTGAAGAACCGTCTTAAATAAATAACGTTGCAAAAGGTAACAATAATGCTTTCTTAACGTAACCTTACATTTGGTCGTACAATACAATTTTCTGTACCCTCAAAAAAAAAAATCTTACAACCAACATACAAATTACACATCTTAAGGAACATGAAGAGAAATCTGTGTACTAAATAACATAAAACTGTCGCTGCAAATTATCACCAAGCTATTTTATGTGTCTGACCACCTCTTTGCTACTTTGCAGCGAGCACAAATCTTTTTGTTTCTTCATCTCTATTTTACTGTCTCCTTCCCCTATGTGGAGATGGATCCACAGCCGAAACTTTAGGTCAGTTCCTGTTACTCTGTCTGATTGAAAGAGCTGTACTAAAGGCACTCCCATCTCTGCAGGAAAGTTATTGCTGCTCTCAACACAATATACTGCAGCCAAATATAGCGATACTGTCACTGCCTGTGGGCCACGTGTTCCTGCTGTCAGTCTATTATGTCATGTTCATCCACACCCAGAAACATTACTGCTGTAGCACAAGAGTTATACTGTATAGGCACAGTCCATAGAGCAAGAATCTCTTAATCTCAGAACTGTGGGTTCAGCCCCCACATTGGGTCCCTCTGTGTCAATTTGATCCCCCAATCCTCCTAGCATGACCTGATGGCGTAACAGTGATACCCAGTACCCAGCGTAATTCAGCTTTCTTTCCACTTGATTCAGATTTTGATCTGAAATCATCGGCCGAACAAGAATTTGTCTAAATCGAGGGAGATCTGCTCACAAGCAAGTATTAAACACTTCACCATTTTCTGTTCGAATACCACACTTTGTCAAAACACTGCCGCTTCTTAAGTAACGGTTTTTGAGCACGCATTGTATTGTTAATGCTTATATTAAAAAAGCATAAATTCACATAATGGAATTTGGACTGAACAAAGTAGTCCAGCCCGTTTACAACATTACATACCCACTGATCAAAGCTTAAAACTACAGCAGCAGGAGTAACAATTGTAACGAACAGTTCTTTCCGGACCCTATGCGGACGACACAGTCCGACGGAGTGGGGGAACACTGGGGAAACGTCATGCAGGAAAACGGGGCTGAAGACAGGGGGGCGTGTCCAAGGTGCGCTGGTGCACGGGGGAGGTGTGGCCGAGGCGAACAATCCCAAAGAGTAATCCATAGAGTATCCAAAACACGAAGGTAAGTCCAAAACCAGGAGATCCATCAGAACTCGGACTTAAAAAACCACGAAGGCCGGGTCGGAACCGGCGGACGGGGAACAGGAACGGGAACGGAGGTTAAAACCTTAACGGGACCAGGCGCTTCCTGGTCCCGGACTCGCACGATATGGAAATCAGAGCAGAGACCGGAAGAGCGTCAGCGCCTGGCTTTTAAGGTGGGCAGGGAATAGGGCGCAGGTGCATGGAATGAAGTCTTTAGTGAAAGGGCTGGAGCACCCTTAAGGAGGGGGGGGACTATAGTCGTGACAACAATAATGGCAACAACATGTTTGGAGTTCGGCATTTCATTTATTCTGCGGAAACATCGTATCGGAATTAACTGCCTGAGATAAAAGAGTAATTGCGGATTCAGATCATATTTTACAGAGCATTGTGTTGTTCTGTTCATGCTGACTACACGCTTTAAATTTGTCATTTACAGCAAGCATTGCTTTTCCAGGTTTTTCTGAAATTCCTCACATTTGAGCCAGCGCTAAAATATTTCATTCCCGTCGCTGAATACATCATAGAACCGGTATTTGCAACGGAATGCTGTCACACATTAAACCTTTTTGTTATTCGGTTCTGAAGTTTGAAAATGAAAATAAAACGGGGGTCACTTCATAGGCTTGAAAGAAGTCCAAGCAGCATAAAAACCCGCGAATTCTCACAAAGGCTGCACCTTTCTTCTGCTGCTTTTATAAATTAGCCTTAAACATTTGAAGCACACCTTACTGCTGCTAATCACATTCACGTGTTTTCGAAGCTTTTTTCTGTCCGTTATGTTTTTGCTAAGCAATTTCTCCGTTTCCCTCGTACTGTGATTGTCAGCGAGCACAACAGGACTGAAACAGTGTAAAGGCAGGGGTTAATATATTCAGGTATGTAGCTACGTCAGCATTCGTATCTGCAAAGGAACAAGTGATACTGTAGGTTTATTGCATGCTGAAAAGAGAAGAGAGAAAACAAACCTGAAGAAGGTTTCACAGCTGAAACGTTATGTTTTCTCTCTTCTCTTCTCTTCTCTTTTCAGCATGGAATAAACCTACAGTATCACTTGTTCCTTTGCAGTGGGCAGTGATTCGTCGAATATACGTATATTCACGGCGAAAATACGGCTATACGACGTATAATCAATGTCGAATTGCAACCGTAAAATCGACGACATTAATAAACGCATATATAACGTCGAAAACACATCTAACACAGTGCCTGAGGCTTTTTACTGCATATATCGTGTGTGCCGCAACTAGGAGTATACGGCACTCTGCATAGTGTACGAAGTAAATTTATTTTAATTTTTTTATTAATAAATATAATAAATAAATTAATTACTGCGAAAGTAATTTACTTCGTACACTACTAGAGAGAAGTAGAGTGAAAGACGTGATCATTTCACGCCGTTGTGGAACGAAACGCTTTTGTCTTGGAATTCTAAATCAATTAGAAATTCAGAGCGACACATAAAGGCTTTGTCTGCTTAAAAGTGATGATTTTTTAAAACTAAAAAAAAATGTAGAAAACACGTTTCTCACTTAGAAATTTAAGATGGGGGTGGGGTATTACTAGTAGCGGCACTGAACTCACCATGGTGCAATTAATTTATGTGACGGGCTAGTGGTTTAATGGATAACGCGTCTGATTTCGGTTTATAAGATTGTCGATCCGACTTCTACCGGGGTTGTGTGATTCAAATCAGGCTCCTCAGAAATAGATGTCTGTTATGTAAATGAACCCCACCTGAAAGCAAACGTTGGGTCTGGGTTCCTTTCTTTCCTGCATGAAATAGCAAATCGTTACAAAAAAAAAAAACACCAACTAATGTCCAATAGTCCAATAGTTAGTCATTTAAGAAAACATGAATATACTGTAAGGTCCTGGTACATGGGAGTGGATTTCAACCACAATTAAAAGAAGGGCAAATTATAATTACAGGCTTCAGACACTTTTTCATACAAAAATGACCAAACACTCCCTAACTTTCAGGTTTGCTTGAACCTGTAACAGAAAAGGGGTTTGAAACTTCCATTCTCTGATGTCACTGTCTCTAAAGTAGGACGCGATGTTATGCGGATGTGCAGTGTGCCTTTTCTCTTGTCGTGTTCAAGATTAAATGCTGCATAAACTCCTGACTGGGTGTTCTGTACTGTTCTGTTACTTCGTTCGGATTACCTAGGTGGTGTACAGCTAAAATCCGACTGCATGGTGTAAATTCCGGGTTCGGCACCAGCAGCACCTGCAAACTCATCAGCTGACCTCGACGTGATTTGAACACGCAACCTTCTGATCTGGAGTCAGACGCGCTACCGTTGCGCCACGAGGTCACTTGGGACAAGTGCTTTTAATTCACCCAAAGAGAAAAATCAGCGTCCCTGAAAAAGATTGTTTTCATTCTCTCCTGTGAGGAGCGCCGCTCTTCCAACGAGGGCCTCTTCTCCCCAGACCACAGATTATTCTTTCCGCCCGGCTCTCTCACGGAGAGCAGACACACCGTCTCCACTAATGTGTTTACTACATCTATAGATCTGACCCCCTACAGCCCCGTATATTCCTGGACAGGATATTTACCACCAGCCTCGTGAACGTCACATCTTGACCTCTCCCAGGAGGAGCACAATTAACACAGAATCCTCTCTCCATTTAGCAAATAACACAAAACTCTGTTTACCTGTCAAGACAGAAAACCAGGCTGCTGCAGGTGAGGCTTAAACTCACAACCTCGGCATGAGTCCACTGAATATGTCATTTTACATGGAAAGAGATTGGAAGTCAAGAAGTTATGGTTTTGTTTTAATACTTGCCTACTCTTTTAATTTTTCGGTCAAATCTTTTATTTGGGAGTACTTTCAATTGATGTTAATCCTTGTCCCGATGCACGATTCTGGGCCATGGTGCATCTTGAATAATGTTCTTATAGGCTTCAGTTTGGAAAAGTGCGCTCTTCAGAAGCTACAGAAACCGCTAATGGTTACATAACACTTAATGCAAAAGCAACGTTTGGGTTTGAAAAAGAATATTACTTGCTATGAATACAAACACTGTTACAGCAGGCGTGTTAGGGCTATTTTAGCTTAGATCATCAATTCATCTTACATTTCTTCTCCATCTATATCAACAGCGTCATCGCTACTGAGCGCTAAAGGCAGGTCCTGGCAATACAATCTTCTTTAGAAAACATTTTTAAAACTATTTCCACTACCATACGTAAAGTAAAAGATTCCGATTGCACGCAACTAATAAATTATCTTTTCCAGGGACGTTGTAGCTAGATGCAAATTACAATCAAAAATATCAGTATCAGCTTTAATATTTTCTTTTGGATCCACAGGACGATCAGCATGAGCCATCAAAGAGCCTGTAGTGATAAGAAGTTTAAAAGCGCACAAGTGATCTGTCTTTGGTCAAAGGAATTGCTGGAGCAGTAGGACAGAGAGCAATATCTAGCAGCTGTAGACGATGTTCGGGGAAGAGATAATTCTGTTTTCAGCACAGGGAGTGAGAATGAGCTCAGTCCGGCTCCCAGCAGAATCCATTCTGGTTTGGTTACTATCAGACTGTGCGTCTGAGGCTCTTTGGATCGCAACGTGAAAAAAAAAAGAACAAAAAACATTTGCTCACATCTTGTGATTTCCACGAGAGGAAGAGAAGATATCACTTTAAAAAAAATCAGAACTGAAGATTTGGATCCGGGACCTCATACTTGTCAAATGATTAAAATAATAATTATGAAAATATCAGGTTGTGTTTCTGCAACATATCGTGCACAGTATGCCATTTATTTCTAAAAATACAGTAGATTGTACTAAATAAAAATGTACAATTAACCGCTGGTATAAACAGATGTGTGCTGTGTTTGCCTTTGTAAGCATTTGTTTAAAAAATAAGTTCACAATACGATAAAAAACACAGAAAGCACAAACGTAATAATATAATGATACAAAATCAATACCAAATCATAAAGCCAATTAAGTACATATCCTTTGAAAACAGTGACATTTGTATCTACTTTTGAATTACAAATCGGACAGCGTAGTCCCTTAATTCAAAGCTGAATTCGGAACAAGAGCCTCTGCTTCATCGTTTATTGAGCTTTTGATCAACGTCTGAGTGAAAAAGATTCGCTATTTTAACTATTTAATTAAAGTTCACAAAAGCACCTTTCTTCGAGCTGTAGTCAAAACAGCGACTTAAGGATTCCTAACTGTTTCTAATACAGTCAACCGCGCTACCAACTGAGCTATCGAAGGGATTTCAAGTGGTCCTCTCTGGCACATATTGCCCAATGTAGTGAAATATTCCGGGTACTTAAATTCCAGTTCGACATCAAGTTTCCAACTCGTTTCTTTAGTCTTGTTTACCTTGAATTTAAGCCACATACCAGGATTCTACTGTATAATCTTCCGGGGATGTTACAAAATATTTGATGGGGCATCAATAATTACAGGCGGAAATTCACTCCTTTTTTTTCTCGAGGCATCATATTAAACATTTCATTTGGATCGAGAAGAGGATCACCATGAGAGACAGAACAAACTGTTTGATTCCGTCTTTATTGGGAACTGAATCACAGCTAATGCATGTAAAGCCTTCAGTATGCGATAGTGAGAGCTCAGTTATGCCAGGGAGTGGGAGTGAAGAGAACTGAACTGAAATTTAGTAAATTCATATTTAAATAGAGTGTAAATCATCAAAGTGTTCTGTCACTTAAAACTTATTACAACACTACCAGGAGTGGGGATTGAACCCACGTGGACATTTGTCCATTGGATCTTAAGTCCAACGCCTTAACCACTCGGCCATCCTGGTCTATAGCGATCGGCTCTTCAGTTGTTTAACATTTAAATATGATTCAACAATTAAAAAAAATATAAACCACGAAACCTCTTAGAGTAGCGAGAATACTTCCTTTGTGTATAAAATACATTGTGAATGCTTTCTCAGCCTTTACTTTTTCGTTTTTATGACATTTTTTTGACCGAGCACGAATATTCTTTTGTCCATATCTTCCCAATGGAAGCACAGAACGCTGTCAAACCAAATGCATTTTAAAGACCAAGACTTGTGGATATTTCCACAGCCTCTACATCTAAGTATCAGTGGGCTAATTATCTTTTTTTAAACCTCCGGTTTTTCATCGATGCGTAATTACGCACTTACTGGAACCCGGAGGACCGCTGTGTACAGACGTTCACAACGCAAAAAATACTGTTCAATACGGCTTCGTGCGAATAACCCGTATATGACCATAGGAATCAGAACAGCGCAGTCTCCAATTACCCAGACTGTAAGCACAGGAATAAAGCTTTGTTTGATTTCTGAAACCCTTCCTTTACGCCCTGTTTTCATTCAGGTAAGGGTCAACTATATTGACAATACTGCTGACAGCAGGAAGATTAAAATATTCTTTACTCAGCAGCTCATTAAAAACAGCTCCCATGATGTTCAAACCGATTTTTTACACAGAACACTGACACAGCTTTGCGTTCTGAATCTCTTTTTCTCGTGCTTTTATTTAATATGGCACAATGCACTGGGATAGGGGTATTCTGTTCACAAGCCAATAGCATTTAAATCACAGCACCCACAATGCTGCAAGTAAGTGTTTTGCACACCAAGCAGGTCTTCTGACTTTTCCCAGCTTTGTTTTGGGTTGTGGAACCTTTATTTCTTATGATTTTCTGAAGATAACACTACAGGTATACACTGGGATAGGGGGGTCTTTTTCATGGCTCAATAGTAATTCAAATACAACAGCCACACTGCTGAAACCATATGTTTTACACACCAGACAGGGCCCCTAACCTCATACAACCTTGCTGTGGCTGTGGCCTCTTTATTTTTTTATGATTTTCTGAAAGTAACACTACAGGTAATACACTGGGACAGGTGGGTCTTCTTCATGGCTCAATAGTGTAGTGGTTTGATGGGTTTACTGAGACAATTATTAATTGTAACAGTAATCACAAGGTTGTTCGTTGTAGCTTTTAGAAAATCAATCGTCAGAACAACTAACAATGCACACACACGGGTTCAATACACGAGATACATTAATTAAAATAAATTGTGCACCAAAGATATACTAGTCTGCCTGGATACGAACCAGTGTTATTACCCACTGTTACTCTAAACTCGGAAGTAAATACATTACTCATGAATTAAATTGATAACATCTTGTGTTGAGGTACAATTGAATTCTCGAGACGCAATGTAGAACATGGGGTTTACTTATCCACTGTGTATGGATTTGGAATCTCCCGGCACGAACACCAAACCAGCTGACAGGCTCTGTTGCAGCCTCTGTTGCAGCGGTTGTCCAATGGGCGTTGTGTCGGCGTCCTCTGGCTACCGGCCAACCAGTCAAGGTGCAGCTCGGAGTAGGACGGGCGGAGGAATCTGACTGCGGCGTGCAGGGCAGTCGTTGCTCCGAGGGGATCTACCAGGAGTCTGGCTGGCTAGTAGAAAGTCTCTATGCACAGAGTGTGACCGCGAGTCCTCACAAGTCACTCTTTTGCCTGGGAAGAAGCTGGTTCGTTCCCGGTCCAGCGCTGCTTCTGAATAAGCTATTCAGGTTGTCGACAAGGGTCCAACTGTAGGCTGCCATTGATCAAGCAGAGCATTCACGTTGGTAGAATTCTGAGTACGTACGGGATCCTCGGCCTCGCGCTTAGAACAAAGTCCAAGTCCTTTTGCAGACAACAGCAGTTGTCACGTGATTGTCTCTGAGGATGCGCGAAAATGGCCAAGGAGAGCCCCGATCTGAGCTTGCACTCCCTTTTTGACCAAGGCCCAGATGTGTGCTGATTGGTTGAGAGTTTGGCGGGCGTTGGAGACCCACGTGGTATTACCACGCCCTGCCAGTCCCTGATTGGTTGGTCAAGATGAGATATAAGTCACTTACTCTTGACACTTAGGAATGCAGTCCAGATGTCCATTCGGCACTCCCTAGACTGATAGGCGCCAATGGATGACCATTGATCATGATAGCCAGGCTTAGCTAAGCGCATCCCCGTCTGGGAGCTTGTTCCTTATCAAAAGAAAACATCTTAAATCAGCCTGCATAAATACTTTCTCTGTGGCAGCACCACAGAGATGGAGGGTGAGATGGGGCCTCCTTTAGGAAAGCACACCAACGCTTAATTCTGTCTTAGTAACAAGCATTGCCGCTACATATCCCCCCTTTTTGAAGGTCACGAGGTCCTGAGGCGTTGTTGCCTTCAAAACTAAAACAGAGTTAAGTGATGTCTGTTGTACCACGGTGGATTCTACCACCCAATATTCACATTACCTCTCGAGAATTTGTACAGGAAATAGTGTTGGAAAGAACATTGCGTATACCTGCTCTCAGTTATAAGGTACATAGAAATGAGGCATCGGGCATCATCATTAGCCCTAGACCTTAAACTTCCGGCAGTTCACTATCAGTATCGGATAGCTCTGCAGCAGGCAGACGTTTGGGAGTGGTTACCTGATTTCGGTGATACACCATTGCTCCCTTTGTCTCATTCAAACTACCCCACAAGGCTTTGATACAAGAGAACAGCATCCAACACATTACCCCAGCCATGATCCAGCTACCCAGCAGCAGTGTCAAGATGACCACGTTTACTGTTCCCAGCGCCCCAGAGGATCCACAACGACTGTGCTTGGGACCTACCAGCGTAATTTTTAAGTTTGTGTCGTTGAGAACAAATTCGAGTAACTGTACACCCTCAAGGCTTACTGTCTCTTGGATTCTCTCATCCAAGTCAACGCTGTGTCCTCTGAAAGCGTCCACAATCTCGAGTTCCGTTTCATACAGTTCTGACTCCAGATGATATAGTGCTAAATCGTTGAGATGCACTATAGCTCCTTCAGGAACTTGTAGAAAAACTGTTTTGTTGGGTAGCTGCACTTCGGTAGCTGTGTCATGTCTGTCATAGGTTCTTGTAACAGTTAACTGTGGTGTGCTGACCAGCCATATCTTTCCCACCTGCTCAACCTGGGGTTCATTAACCTCACTTTTGCTCGTCACTGTGGCTTTACACTTTTCAGTGGCAGCCCCCTTTCTGATACCACACAACCTCTGAGTTGTGTCCCTAAGGAATGGCTTACTTGGGCATACCCAGTGGATATCCTTGGTTGACACAGTTCCAGGTTTGGAACAAGGTACAAATTTGGATCATCCTCCTGGTAAGCTACGAGCGGTGGGGTGGTCAACTTCACATGCATGTCCCCCCTCCAGAAGCCAACGTTCGATATAGACTTGAGTCTATAGATATCCTTGCTACTCACGATGGGAAGGTTCAACAGGAAACCTATTTCCTTGGCTTCAGGGTTGACATGTATGGGAATGGCACTGCCTAGACTGTATGCAAGATGTACTTGCACTGGCTGCACCATCTCGGAAGTGGTGGTCCTCAGTACTTCTTCTACCAAGGACAGTGGAACCAAGTAGGTTGGAATCTGTCCCATGGCTAGGCTAGTTACCGTGGCACTAAGCTCCCTAAGCAGATCCTGCATCAGCATTCTGACCTGTTGCACGTAAGCATAATCCCACTGTAACACGTCGACAATCCTGCCCACGGTGTGGAGGGTGTTATTTAACACTGCTGCATGAAGGTTTACTGCTAATATTGTGCCCTGTAAGGGTTTCCCTAGGCTTTCCAGCCGCTGCTTCTGTTGATACAGTCTTTCACTACCCTCTGGCATTTCTGACACCTGCCTTCTTGGGGCAGTCAGGGTGAGAGTGCCGGTAACAAACAAACCTACCAAAAAGAGCAAATGCACAACAGTGGCGGCAGCAATCAGTCCTCCCAAAAGTTTTTAAGGGTGGCTGATCCCAGTCATCTCCTTCTGAGTGACTGTCGCCTTTCTAAGCTGGCGCAGCGTGTACATGGTGTCTTTCTCAGTATGCCATGTGGCATCCTGGGCACCAACATCCTGGAAATCTGGGGAGATCTGACGCAGCTGCTGATGCTGCTCCTCCATTTCCAGGGCATCTGCTTTTTTGATTTGTTCATGCCTGTGCTCTAGGAACCCTGCAGGGGGCGGTGCAGCGGTGGAGCATGCCTGACCCTCGGCTGAGTGGTCATCTGGAGCACCTGAGTGATCTGGGATTGTTACCCCATTCTCACTGTTCAGGTCCACCCTGCACCCCTCCTGATTGAGGAATCCCTCTATCGGCATGTTTACAATCGTTCGCTGGGCGTGGGTGTAGGACACCTGCTCGCTCCCCCCTTCCCTCGCTAGGGGTTCAGGGAGCTGCCCCAGCACTGGGATAGCTAGTTCACTGTCTTTGAACTCGCTATCACCCACCAGGCCCATGTCAGTGCAGGCGGGGATTCTGACACCCCTCTTTGCGATGTCCTGCGCTGGCAGGCGGGTGGCTTGAGCATCCAGCTCCAGTATGGCTGAACCACTGTTGGTGAGACTCAGACTGACAGACTGAGCTGGTGGCTGTAAGAAAACCGGCTCGGCTTTCATTCCCTGTCCCTTCTGGGGGACTGGGTGTGTTGGAAACCCTGCCGTTGAGGCAGGAACAATCAGGTCGGTCTCTCTCACTACCTGGTAGTTGTGAGAAATAATGTTACCTGACTGCAGGTTCCCTGGGTCAAAGCAGAGGGAATCGGCATCTGGGATCAGGTGTGTCCACAGCGCAGTAGTCTCAGCGTCCAGCTGGACCTCCTGTCTAACCTGTGAATGTTGCACCAGGGGCACCTGGCGGTGGCCCTGTGACAGCTGCTCAAGCAGATCCTCGCTAACAGAGGACCTCTCAGGGCTAAGGGTGAGGGCTACATCACCAACCTGCTCTCCTGCCATCTGGATCCCTTCCACCCCTGCAGGGTGGTGTTCCTGACCCCTCTTGGGTGCCAGGGTGCACAGGGAAAGCTCCTTTTCATCGCCAGGTGGGGAGATCTGCTCCTCTTTAGGGATGTAAAAGGTGTGTGCTTTACCTGGTGGATCAGGCGGCTGCTTGGAGCACCGCTCCTGTGCCATGGAGGCTGTTGGGATCTACCCGTTTGAGCTTGCCGTGTGACATCAAACACCTCTCAACCTCAGTGTCAATCAGTGTCTCACTAGGTAAGACATCTCCCATGGCAGCCTTGAGGTAAAAGCTTCCTGCTTTTCTTCTGTGTTTTACTGCCTGCTCTGTGACTTCAGGGGTGGAGTCAGCACTCACTTGGGAGTGGCTGACCTCATTCAGGCAGGAACCCTTCCGCTCAATCAGATAGACTGAGGGAGGGAGAGGGGGCAGGTCTCCGCCTCCTCCAGTGGAGAGTATCAGCTCATTCACGCTTCCGGCAGCCTTGGGGAGCGGTTGTCCCTGTCCTAATAAAGCTTGTTCAAGCCTGGCCAGGCGGGCGGCTACTGAATCCTTTTGTTCAGCCTTTTCTAACCCTTTCCCTCCCCCGGTGTTCTCATGGCACTTAGGACGCTGGGTGCGGTCCTGTATGAGTGCTTTGGAACAGGGCTTAGCCAGCTCAGGAGCCTGTGCTCCTTCGAGCAGGGGGGAATTAACCCTGCTGGCTCTGACGACGAACACAGTCGCTTTAACAGCTTTTTGCTCAGGGCGACTTTGGACATCATACTCCCAGGCTTTCTGCACGAATCTCTTAATATCAGTCATTTTCATGGTCTGTGCATCTGTATGCATTAAGATCATCTTTCTGACTGACGGGTGGAGATTCGCAATGAATAAACCCTTGAAATGTGTGTTCTCTTTGCAACCCTCATCATTTCGCCCTGCAAAATAAGTTCGTCTCTCGTAATATTCGCGAGCGGACTCTGCTCTCTCGTGCTTAATATTAAGTGCAGCGGCTATCGCGGCAGTCAGGTCAATAAACGCACTGTATTCTTCGATAAGTGCTTGACATAGCTGCACAAAGTCATTACAGACTTTCTTCATCTGCCTAGCCATCCACTCATGTACAGCTCTGCTGGTAGTTTTTCTAACCAGAAACACTTTCTCCTGTTCTGTGGCGTTTGGCAGGTACTGCAGGGTATACCTGAGGTCTTGAATATAACTCTCGATATTATTCTCTGACACTGCGGGGTCAAATCTCTTTATGTCCTTCGCTAGCTCTCTCAGAGAATGGAGATTTATTCTAGCTTCTCCGCTGACGGAGATATGGAAGAGATCGTGGTCAGACCTGTCGCTTCTAGAGAGAGTGCTTAATAGCGACTCGAATTCAGACCTTTTAGCAACCATCGTTAAACTTAAAGAGTATTACTTTTAAGTACGAAATCACAGTTTTACCACAGAAAACCACAAGATCAAGTATGCAATCAACCCGGTAGATCGCAAAAGATCACAAAACAATCAAGCACTGCTTAAAGAGCAAGGGGAACTATTTCTTTTGGCTTTCAGCACACTGTATTGTCGTGTATGAAACCCACGGCGTTTTATATGAATTATTTCGCTTGGTTGACTCATTTCAGTCTTGCCACGCCAGTTCAGGGACGCCAAATATGTAAGAAAACCGGCTCAGGGACACCAAATATGTAATGTAGTGGCTCTCTGAAGGCACCAGTTCTGTAGGGTTTGGGCATTTACGGGGACAATTATTAATTGTAACAGTAAATCACAAAGTTGATTCTTTTGATGGCTTTAGAATCCAACCATGCGACATAACTCAAACAACGCGCACACACAGGTACTAATACACGAGGATACATTTATTAATACATAAAATATGCATGTAAACCTAACAGATCTTATCGAGAGGGTTATCAGAATACAAAAGATATATATTCATTCAGTTACAAAGAGTTACATATATCAAGAGGACATACGTTCAGTATATCATTCATTTAGACCGGTGCGCTGCTGATGCTCACTGACCGGCTAGTTAGTGTTGGCTTTAACTAGCAAAGTTTGTGCACAGGAGAAAAGATGACTGTGGGTCCCAGCAAGTCAGGAAGAGGACCGGTTCGTTACTGATGAAGAGCTAGTTCTGAATAGTGATTCAGCTGTCCACAGTTCTGACCTGTTCATGAGGCCTGCTGCTGGTGCTAACCTCGGGTGGATCCTCTGGTTACTCTCTGGCAACCTCCGCTCTAGACTCTTAGAACAAAGGAAAGTTCTGGCATTCGGACACACTGGCCGTTCCGTGGTTGTCCGGGCTGAGTCTCAGGATGGTCAGGAGGCGCTCTGCGAGAAGGTCCTGCCCTTGGGAGCCTTCTGCTCCTGGGCCGTCCTGCCCTGGAATTCTCCTTTGAATTCCCTTTAGAAAAGTCCACAGAATTCTCCACTGAATCTTCTCAGGCCCTCTGTGTTGCCTGTTTTTACCTGGAGGAACTTCAGCTCGTTGATTAGCTGAAAGTTCCATGGGCATCAGAGTCCCACGTGGGTTACTCGGCCCTACCAGTCTCTGATTGGCTGATCAAGGTGAGATATGAGTCACTTACTCCTGACACTTAGGAATGCAGTCCAGATGTCCATCTGGCACTCCCTAGACAGATAGGTGCCAATGGATGACCATTGATCATGATAGCCAGGCTTAGCTAAGTGCATCCCCCTGTGGGAGCTGTCCCTTATCAAAGGAAACTTTAAATCAGCCTGCATGAATAGTTTCTCTGTGGCTGCACCACAGAGATGAACAGAGATGGGACCATTTGGGAAAGCTCAGAACACTTAATTCTTTCTTATTAATAAGCTTCGCCGCTACACTGACTTTTGCTCTGCTTTAAGTAATCAATGAAGAATACAATGTGCTTCACTAGACTCCGGTCCAAACAGGATTGAAAGCCAGCAAGTATACCTTTTCAAATTGACGTCAGCAGGGACTAGATTGGCACTTTAACCAGTGCCTGATTGGCTCAGTCAGTAGAGCATGGAACTCTTAATCTCAGGGTTATGAATTCAATTTTGGGTGATACAGGTGTTCTCATTAATTAAGTTTCCTGTTCATCTTTGACCATGTTACATCTTGATGGTGACTCAAATTGAGAAAAAAAGGACTGATCTAGCTCCTCATCTGAGTAGATAAGTCAAAGACTCCGTAGATAACCTATTCATACCAAGCACTTGGATGCAGCTTCACCTATCACAACTAGTATTTAACATTATAATAGCTCCTGTCTATTTACACTATAATTTACACTAGTGTTTCCTTAAAAATTGCTTGTAAGAATGAGACATTACACATGTATTCCAATAAAATAAATATTATTAATCTTTTCACTGTAACAGTTTCACTGTGACTTGGCAGATAACTGGTGATCAATAACCACACCGAAAAATATGGGAAAGCAATGGGGAAAATCGACTCTTCAACATGTGGAAATGTATTACTGAGAGGAGGAGTCCTTTTCTCTTAGGTCAACACTCTTTGTAAGAGTCAATTCTCCCAGCTCACATCTGCGGGTTTCCGTAGTGTGCCTGCAAAGAGTGATCAATCTGAGACAGGTAAACATCCTGATTTTATTTAACAAAGCTAGATGCACATTTGCTAATGCTGCCTTCATTGTAATAGGCAGTTTATTTCTCGAAAGCATGTTATGTAAAAAAAGAAAAAATGAAAACATGGATAACAATCTTTCAAAGCTAAAGATTTTACTTTTGAGAAATGGACATTTTATGTTTCTGGGTGCTTTTCAAATGGTGGTTTTAGAACTTTGCTGTGCTTCAAGCATAATTTTTCACCTTATAAACTGGGTATTGAGTGTTAGGGTTAGTGTTTTTTATTTTGATGACTTAGTAAAATTTCTGGAATTTTTTCACTTTGATATTGTAGAGCACTTTGTGTTGATGAGTGGCAACAATTCTCAGTTAAATACATCATGGTTCCATACTGTAACACAATAAAATGTGAAAAGGCCAAGGGGGGTGAATAGTTTTTATAGGCACTAAACGTATTACAAAAATATAATGATTCATTTTATGGAAACTTCTTACTATAACCACCAACGCACTCGCTGTTTAAGCAATGGGGGTTTCACAATCCTCTTTCTCACTGGTAATGTTATGAGCAGGAAAAACACCATTGAAAATGGATTTCACTCAAAACTAATAGTTGTCACACCCTCTACAGCTAGAGGGCGCTCCCACTCTGTCCTGTCCTAGTTTCCCTGTGCTTTGCTTGTCCTTCTGGTTTGTCTTTGTCTGGGGCTATATATTTCCGGGTCACCCTTTCCTCCTCATTCTGTATTGAGGGTTCATATGTCTTCAGACCTGCCTAGCACCAGGCCATCTCCTCTGCGGTCTGAGGGCTTAAGTTTCTACCTGACATCATCTGACCTCCTAAACGGGCTAACACCCGTTTTGCCACTACACATAGGGCCTATTTTGCTCTCCTGGCCATTCCACGGTATGCCCTTATAACATCCGTGACAGTAGTTCCAACGCCTGTAATGCCCTTTTAATTAACATTGGCTGTAACAATGTGTTGTTTTTGTCTCTTAAAGGGTCTGCTCCTTTACTCCGTCTTGCCAGTGTTGTATAGAATTGAGTACCCATAAAATCTGAGACCCCTTTCAAAGTCTGCATGTGCAGTGGACATAAGAGGCTTGGCGCGTGTCGCAATTGTTGCCCTATCTACTAAGCCCATCATCCAAGTTTGCACTTCTGTGATGTAGTCTCACAGGCCTGAAAGACATAGATTTCACACATGTAATTACTTATAAAAGCCAACAAACCTTTTCTGAGTGGTCTAAGGCTCTGTGTTAAGGTTGCAGTCCCCCTGAAAGCTGGGGTTATAGTCCTGACGTTATACTTCAACTAATTCTCAGTAAATAGATCTTGCAGTACTCTGAGTGCCAGCTAGCTCTGTAACAAGTGCGCTATAAAGACAGAAATTACACATTGTTTGTGAGGCTGTGTGCTCCTGTATGGTCTAGTGGTTAGGATTCTGGATTTTCACCCAGGTGGCCTGGGTTAAACTCCCAATAAGGGAAACTTTTCTCTTCCCTTATGTTTTCCAAATATGCAGCTCAGTGTAGAAAAGAGCCCTGTTAAGCACTGTCGGGAGAGCTAAACTTTTGATAAAAGAGATAGCTTGTTTCCTCCTGCTTTCGAACTGAAACCCTTCAATGTCTTAAGAGAACGTGACAATCACTACACTGCACAAGGTGGGATGGAGTGACTTGCAGAGAAAAGGACTCAATCCAGGAAAGTTTTTCCACATTCTGGAGAGGAGATTTTTTCCATTCCCCCACTTTTGCAGCCTGACCTCCTCTATTTCTAGAGATCTGTAGAATGTGGAGAAAACGTTTGAAGTTGTTACTGCTACCTCCCCTCGCTTTGAACAATGTGTGGAGTTTTTTGAGTCAAAAAGAGTGATAGTTCAGGCCCATGGGAAGATCCATATTCAACTGTGCATGTTGTTTTGTTCTCAGAGTTTACAAAGATGGAGGACATTCGCACCTGGCTAAGCCAGTATTCTATAGTCCTTCATGGAACTGAGTTCAGAGGTGCTGACGAATTAAAAACAGGAGGTTGAGGAACACGGGGGTGTTCAAAGGCATTGAGGTTCCAGTCAAGGGAGCAGGTAGCCTGGCCCTGTCCATTATTAGAGCACTATAACCTAAATAGATGGTTTCATATATATTGTTTTGGGTATATTTATTAAAGTTTCCTATTTTGTGATTCTTTGTGTTTGTTTGTGAAATTAAAATAGTTCTTAAAAAATAAATGGAAGGTTTTTCTGAAGTCAGAAAGCCAATTTATTTGGTGGAAAAACAGATTGGTGAAGCTCCAACAAATAAATCCAGTTTATTTGTTTACTTTTTTTTCTGAAACAACTGAATTAGATGAAGTGTGCTAATATTTAACCTAACACCCGTGTGAATAACTAGAAGAGGGGAGCAGCTCCATTCCAGACCAAGGGAGCTTTGAGATTGGCTGGGCCAGATCTCTCATTTGCATATCTGATTTGGAAATGTAACACTAAACCCCCTTCTTGCATGGATTTAACTTGCACTCAAGAGTCACCTACTGTGTATTGCCACTTCAGTTTTTTTATGAGTAGCTGTGATTACCAGTTGACAGGTTTTATTTGTTGAATTATAAATGGTTTTGTATTATCACCCTGAATGGCCTGTACTCAAGGTTTGGTAGGGTTTGTGTTTTCATTTCATTTACCAAATGGAATTTTTGCTCTTTTAGTATTTGTCTAGAAGGCTTTCTGAAGTCAGGAAGCCCATTTATTTTGTGAAAAAAGATTCTGTATTAATATTAATATTTCTCATACAACATAAATAGGGTCTTTTAGGCATAAAAAGATCTTGCGCTTGGAAGTCTTAATAAAGCTGTGTGCTTCCATACACTTGAACAGTTTTGATTCCTAATATTTGACCTTAGGTGTGGGAACAGGTCTTTTTTGCCATTTGATTTCCAATTGATCAGCACAGTATAGAAAATAGACCCATAAAGCAACCTCAGCAGTGACAAATATGCAAAAAGTGATCACTTGTTTTCGCCCGCTTTCAAACTGAAACCCTTTGGTGTGTTAAGATAATGTGATAACCACTACACTGCGCAAGGTGGGAATGGGTGACTTGCAGAGAGTGTTGAACTTCGAGAAAGGACTTCTCTCAGGAATATATTTCCACATTCTGAAGAGGAGATTTACTCCATTTCTGTAGTCTGACTTCCTCTTTTGCTAGAGAGCTGTAGAATGTGGAGTCACCTATCCAGCTCTGGGAGCAGTGTGTAGATAACAGGTTTGTTACTGCCGGGTGAGCACAGTAAATTAATACAGCAGAATAAACACACTGAGTATTTGAAGGGAATTAACAATCTTTTACGTCTCGCCATGTTCAATGCTGCTGTCATTTCTGTAATATTGTGATTATCACATTCATCACACATGCGCAAGATCCCCTGTTTGAAATTGGGCAGAAACAGGTGTCTTTTTATCTTCTCACATTTTGCACTCCTGCCAGTGTTTTATGGATCTTGTTTTGTCTTATTGGAAGAATTCGAATTTCCTGTGTCATTCATCACATCACATCAAACAGCCAGCAGATCATGTCACCTTTCAGATAGTCATTCTTCTGCTTCCTAAATTTCCTAGAGACTGGTCTTTTCAGCAGAACTGACAAACGTGGCAAAGCAACCTGATAAGACCAGGTCCTAGAAGTCACTACTCAGTCAGTTACTACTGCCGAAATGCAAGCCCTTCCTCCAGCCTGAAGAAGTTGATCCTACATTACTCAGGAAGAAGATGTATCTACCAAACCTCAGAGAGCTGAGCTGGATTACTCCCCTTCTGAATGACGTAACACTCTACCACTCCTCTTCGTGCACTCATGCTCGAACTTTGGGAGGCTACTGCAGACAGCAGAGGTTAGATCGTACACAGAGGTTGAAATAGCTCAGCTGAGAAAGCCCTAGACTGATGCTCTAAAGGTCCCTGGTTCAAAAAGGGGTTTTGGCATTTTGTTTCGTTGCGCCATTTGTTCCTCTATGCAATGCCCTGTGTCCAAAGTCACACTTCCCTTTCTCAGCCTGCATCCCAAACTAGAGTCTTTGTGTCCTTGAGTCCCTCTTTTACCGACACTGATGAAGTACAGAAATAACTTAACATATTTTGCACTCCTTATGGTGTTTTATGGTGGGACCTGTATTTCTCTATGAATTTCCTTAGTGACAGCCCATTTGTTTTCAATATATTTCTGGTGAAGTTATTACATCGGTCTCCCCTGGTGGCTTGTTTTCATATCCCACTTCTGACAATGACTTTTCTTATGTCACTTTGATGGGAGTACAATTGGAAAAAAAACTAAAATGTGTGTAGTTGTTTCCATATCAAACCTGTCTTCCATTTTATACAGTATTCCACAGGAGTGAATCAATTCCTTGTTTAATTTTGCAAATGACCCTGCTGTCAAAAAAACTAAATTCCCATGTAGCCAAGGGGTTGCTGAAAAGCAACTTCACTTTGATGTTTTGTGTTGTTATAACTAATTCATCTCCTTTTTAAAAAATAGATTTCTGTAGAAGAAAGGTGTCTCACACTACAGTTTAAATTGTAAACAGGTCATAGAAAAAGCTCCTTAGCTCCCTGTCAGGAATCAAACCCCACTCTCCTGTATGACAGGCAGGGATTCTCACCATGGTTAAATTGCAACTGTAATAATATTGACAACATTAATAAATGCATATATAATTGAAATTGAAAACATATCTAACACAGCATCTTTTCTGGTTATATACCACAATGCATTGCTGATATTTGTTGTTTGCCATTTAGGTTAAATACTGTCATGTTTTTCTCAGCAATCGTCTTTTGATGCGTAAGTATAAATAATGATAATACTATTTGAATACATACAGGTCTTAATATTATTTTGATTAAAAATAGTACGTTAATAAGCAATAAATGGCATATAAAATAGTGTGAAGGTGAAGATCACGCAAAATCAACTACAAATGTGGGAATTTTACATTTTTAGGATTATAAATTGCATGTAGCACATTAGCAACACTACAGTGATGCTAATATAACAATAGTGTAAAAAAAATCCTGACCTAATTCCTTACAAATGCTGATACAAAATGTGAATGATTTCAGAGTTTCGGGTATTGGGTCTCCTGATAGAGATCAGAGATGAACTGAGGCATGTGGGAAAGCGTACAGAACTGGTGAACTCCCAATTCCACATCAAGAGGCTGAGCACAATGGAAGAGTCCTGTACACACAAGTGAGTCCTTGACAAGATGGACAATCAAAACCTACTGGTATGATATTATATTCTCTCTGTGGTGTAGAAAATATTCACTACTAGTATTATAGGTTACAGATAGGTCATTATATGACAGCTTACATCTGATTAATAGGATCCATCTCAGGCATACATTCTTATTTTTAGTTTATAATGTATAATCTTGCTAATTTTTTAATGCCAAAATAAAGTGTTTTATAAAAAGCTTCATGTTCTAAGAAATTACTACAACTTTTGAACTTTGAAATATTGCCACTTTGTATTCTAGGACTTAGCAAATACTGCAGAAAAGTGGAGTTAAAATGTGAAAATGTGTAATGGGTATGTCTGATTAGTTGATTAGTGAAGATCCAGTAGTAAAAATAGCTTCTAATATTATTTCTAATATAATATTATTTCCAGATAAACCAACTTTGGAGAGTAGGCAACAATGATTTCAAAGAAAGTGTGTTCACAGTGTTGTTAAGGTATTGCTTATAGATTTTTTAAATGTTTTTACATTACATTTTTACTTTGATCAAGTTAAAATATCCACAAAATTTAGCTTAAAGATACCTTGTTAACCACTGAATTTGCAAGGTGTAAAACTGCTAAATTGTCTTTTAAAATCTAAGGATTACAGTAGTACATTTGATACTAAATATTTGAGTAAATAAACGTTGAGTGAAAACTCGCTTGAGAAATGTCTAAGCTCAGTCATAATTTAATTTTCAGACTTAAGACAAATTAACTGATCATGGAATTCAACTTCGCTGGCACAAACCAGAAAGATCAAAGACAAAACAGGTGCCTGGGAGACACAAATATTTTAAGAGCAATTAAAGGTACTCTTATTCTATGTTGTACTTTCAAACTTTGGGTACTCTTTAATTAGGACAGACTTTATTGCTCAATTACTATGATGCAAGCTAAACTAAATACACTGATTAAGCTTTGATCTTAGTAAACCTTAATGGTTCTTTTTTGAGATTATATTCAAGAAGAGATTAATCATCATTTGTTGATCATTTGTTCATTTGTTGGAGAACTTGACAATCTTTGACAATTATTATTAAATGAGCATTATACAAATGTGCGTTGATATTTTTAATATGTACCTTAATTGTAATATATATAAACACAATTGGTTTGATATGGATGTTCATTTGAAGGATTTGAGGAAACTATCAAGGATCGCAGAACAACCAAAGATACATTTGGGTCTCTGCTATTGGTAAAGATGAAAGAGTACCGTAAGTGTGAAGCTTGCATACACACGAGAGAAAAAATCAGTTTTAATGCACTTCATTAAACTGATGGTGTGCTTATCAATCGTGCATAAAAAAATACTAAAAATACATAGCAGAGGATGGTTTCGATCCATCGACCTCTGGGTTATGGGCCCAGCACGCTTCCGCTGCACCACTCTGCTGACAGCTGTCATAGTGTGATTCAACACAACTGCTCTATCTTTGCTTTCTAAAAGTGCGCCCGAGATTAAAAGTTTCAACGGCAAACGCAGACGTCACTTTGAGCACTTGGTCTTTTATAGTACGAATCATCACACGCTGCTCTACATGGGCGTGTCTTCAAGATCGTTGAGAACCAAACCTTCTGCTTTCCGAGGCAACTGATTCTTTCCTTGTCACAAATCTTCAATGAGAATCAGTGAAACGAAAACCAAACACATGTACACACTCGCGTCCTAGCCTGAAAGAAAAATGATGGAAGCATTTGAGGAATAACAAGAGTAGTCTGAACAGCTCCAGTCTATCAACTGCTCTACAAAGTGATCGCTACTTCCACGCCCAGTTTATAACACTGAAAATGATTCAGGAAGCACAGCAAAGTTCTAAAAGCAGTGGTTAAAAAGCGTCTAGATACATAAAATGACATTTTCTCAAAAGTAAAATCTTCAGCTTTTAAATATTGTCATCCATATATTTTCGTTTTTCTCTTTTTTACATAACACGCTTTCGAGAAATAGACTGTCTTGTAATGAAGGGTGCATTAGAACATGTGTATCTACATTAAAATCGGGTTTATGACTTTTGCGTTATTCAGCTTTCTTAGCGCTTGGGTCTCGATTCAGATATTGCAATAAAAGCAACAGGTGAGTAAGTTTTCCTTTTCTATATCTAAGGTGATCTGCTCACAAGGAAGTATAAAAACTTCAGCGTTTACTTTTTGAAGATCTCAAATTGTCGAAACACTATTGCTTCATGAGCTAAAAAGTAAGGTTTCTGAGCACGCATTGTATTACTAATGCTGTTATTAATAAACAAAAAGCTTAAATTCACATAATGGAATTTGGACGGCTCAAAGTAGTCTATTTCTTGTACAACTTTACTTGCCCTTTGAGTAGAGTTTAAAGCAACGGCAGCAGAAGTAGCAGTAATAGCAACAACGTGGTTAGAGTCTCACAATACACTCTATGAAAGTATTGCGGCTTCAGATCGTTTTGTTCTGTTGAAGCTGCTACAGGCTCCGAATTGCTGACATTGGCTGTGATCTTCTTTTTTCAGGTTTCATGAAATTCTTCACATATTTGAAATATTTTATTCGGGTTCGCCTAATACACGGTACAAACCGTACCTGCAGCAGAACGATGTGGCACATGAAGCCGTTTTGTTTATCGGTTGTAAGGATTGAGGAGCGTACTACAAATCGAGCAAGCGAAAAGAAAATTAAACAAGAGTCACTTTTTGGATTGCTAATCCATTGTGCTCTGCTCGTCTAGGTTCAAATCCCATCCTTGTCATGGTTAAGGCCTGAGACGTGTGTGTGTTTGCATTCGTTTCCTCTTTTACTACTGTACTGGAGCAGTAATATGTCTAACATGGTAACACAGGCTGACAGCAGGAACATGTGGCCACAAGCTGCAGTACATTGGTTTGAGGGCAGCAATAACTTTCCTGTGGAGACAGGTGCACCGGAATTAATACAGCTCTTTCGAGCGGAAAGAGTAACAAGAATTGACTTAAACTTACCAGTTATGTTCAATAGCTAAAAACACAAAACCAACCTCTTCAGTGGTTGAATCTAAATAACAGAAGCCAATGCTGCCATCAAGGGAAAAAAAAAATCCTGAGTTACGTAGTTTTGAGACTAAATATCTGACTTTCAGTTTGAAGCGGTACAATGGATTCCAGGTCACATTCGTTCTTGATTCAGGATATATATGAGTGTGCTAATGGTTAAAACTGTGTTTACATGAGGTACAAGCAGTAACATTTTCATTGCGATAAGAAAGTCAGTCCGTGCGCATTTCTCAGCGTGCACATTGTCAGGAACACTAAACCCACAGTACCAGCAAACCTGTCGATAGCCTGTAGGTACTACCATTGCAAATGTAATAGGTTGTTCATACACACATATGATACAGTTACTATCTCGTAATTAGGAGATAATTTGGTATTTCTTATTTACGATAACTGAGGATTTTTTTTCCTTGGTGGCAACAATACGCTTTTGCAATACAGTAAATCATAGACTCTGCTTTCAAAATAGCTGCACCAGGCATTCGGATACAGAAAAACACAGGGATTTAAAATTCAGGAATATGAATGGCCAGTTGCTTACAGCTAGGGTTTTTACGTTTTCTTATTTAGCGATTTGTGTATCAATCTTTTAACAATTAATTAAAATGCTAACAATATGTAAAATAAAAACAACAGCACCGTTAAATGCTGGGGAGACGGGTGGTTTTTTTTTTACAATCAGATTCCAATCTCTAATGCTGTGTGTGAGAGCTTGTAATGTAAGTTTCCTTTTCTCACATTTTCTGACAACTATTCCAAAGGGGCACCCTGTCAACTCCTTATACTTTTTAAAATGTCTGCCTGCATGTTTGATTTTTGTCGTTTTATTTAGAAAAAGTTCAATATTGATCATAACTAAAGAAAATTAGGATCACGAATAAAAAAAGGGGCTAAAGATCACGGCAGATTAGGGGCGTCTGCTTTTCTACTCGCACGAATGAAGGCAAAAAAAAGCCAATCGATGTGAACGAACGGCGCTTTACAGAGGAGTACTGCCTGACTGATCGTTCATGAACGACAGAGGCCACTCCGACCTCTTCTCGGTTTTCTTCAATGACTTACTAAGGATCTTCTTCACATTCGCCCATGCAGGGGAAGCCAGTTACACCAAAGCAAACGCAGGAAAGTGCATTTCAAGCAGAGACCAGGAGGGACTTGTTTACACCGAGAGTGGGCGGAGAATGGAACAATGCGCCCAGCTCTGTTGCTGGAGCCGATTCTTGATGAGCTCTTGGGCTCACTAAGAGGCCCCCGCTGGATGCTAATCTTTCTGTTGTTCTTGCAGGTCCTGCGCTGCTTTTGAGCCGACAGAGCTCGTCCTGGTCTGTCGGCACAGCCCAATTGCAAATGATCGGCTCCGCGTACAGAAGGAACGTGCGTTTGGTACAAGAGTGCACAAAGGCACCGGAAATACATTGGGAACAAATGACCGGTCGCTCAAGACCTCTGTGAAGTACAGGAGCATGCAAAACGAGGCTGTTTCCACCCGGTCTCAAACCGGGGACCTTTCGCGTGTTAGGCGAACGTGATAGCCGCTACACTACGGAAACCTGCAGGGACCGCTGCTGGTGTCTCGCTTGCGTTTCGGGCTGAGAAAGGGACGCGTCACTTTAGGAAGGGGGCGCTGGAGAGAGGAATAAAGGGCGCGATGAAACAAAATGCCGAAACCCGGGATCAACCAGGGACCTTTAGATCTTCAGTCTAACGCTCTCCCAACTGAGCTATTTCGGCGGTGTGCAAAGCCCACAGCCACCTGCTCCAGCCTTCCTGTGTTGTGGCATGAGCGCACCAAGAGTAGCGGGAGAGTGTTGCAGGACCGTCACTCAGAAGGAAAGCCACCCAGATGCGCCCTCTGAGCTCTGTCCAGCGCATCTTCCTCGCATGGACTCCTGCCTGCGACGGGCAGGAAACAATTAGCAAGAACAGAACGACACCCCATGGGTGTCTCATGACCGCACCTTAGGTTGTGACACGTGCAGGTGTGAGGGGTTGCCGGGCTACTTTTGAGCAGAGCTTGGGCGGAGGGGGGGCGGGAAAGCAGACAAAGAGGTGACACCTCAAGGTCTGCACGATCACAGCTCTCCGCCGCCCCAGGCTTCCGCTCGATAAGCTACTGGACACACCCGCCCCTCCTCACACAGACCGTGGAAAAGCCCCCGAGTGGGAGGGCTCTCTCTTCCTCCCAGGAGCTCTTGGACACGACGCACAGACAGGGCGCGGGGAGCCGCCGCCTGCAAACACGGCTCCAGGCAGGACTCCACTCCGCAGGAGCCGCAGAGCAGAGGAGATGAGGGCAGCTTAGCTCCTGTGCAGAGACCTGAGCTGTTGTTGCTGTGGATGCTGTCTTTTCTGCACTCGGGGTAGGAGTGAATGTTGAGTTGCCCTTAGAAATGAAGCAGAGCACTTCAACGGCACGGGTGTGTGTGTGTGTGCGCCCTGGTGATTCTGGGAGACAGATCGAACCTGGGCTAAAAGAGAGGGGGCTTAGCCCTCTTCCATTTGCTAGTTCAAAGTTGTACAACCCCTTTGTATCTGCTAGGCGGCGCAGTCGTCGTGCACAAAGAACACTTTGAAAAGCGTCAAAGGCAAGTCATTCCGAGTTGGTCGTTTGTGTTTTCCGTTCAGACGCGAAATGCTGACATGATCTCTCGGCTCCTCGGTTGTCATTTCTGCTCCGTAAAGGGATCACAGCACGCGTCGGCTTCCAGCATGCTGGGTCGGGACACGATGCCGGGGGTTGGAGAGAGCGATGTCTTCCTCGTTAGTATAGTGGCAAGTATCCCCGCCTGTCACGCGGGAGACCGGGGTTCGATTCCCCGACGGGGAGTAGCTTTTCTTTCACCTCCTTAGAGAAATGACTGCCTTTCACTTCTCTGTTTTCTTTCACAGCGTCGTGCACCTTTTCATTGCTCTCGCTTTCAGAGCCTCCGCACGGCAGTCGACTCGACATCAGGAAGCACATTGAAGTGAAAGCAGGAAGCGCTGCGACATGCACTGTGCAGATCCCGCCACACTAAGAGGTGAGTGGGTCTGTTCGATGCACAAAGAACGCTTTGAGAAGCGTCAAAGGCAAGTCATTCCGAGTTGGTCGTTTGTGTTTTCCGTTCAGACGCGAAATGCTGAAATGATCTCTCGGCTCCTCGGTTGTCATTTCTGCTCCGTAAAGGAATCACAGCACGCGTCGGCTTCCAGCACGGTGGGTCGGGACACGATGCCGGGGGTCGGAGAGAGCGATGTCTTCCTCGTTAGTATAGGACCTGTCACCTGTCCCCACCTGTCACGCGGGAGACTGGGGTGCATCAGGACGCGCCTTGAAGTGAAAGCAGGATGCGCTGTGACATGCACTGTGCAGATCCCGCCACACTAAGAGGTGGGTCCAGTGGGTCTGTTCGATCACAGCGCTAGGCGAATCCCCAATCCCCTTTTGTGCCTGGCGACAAAAGATGTCTGTTTCCGCCCGGTTTCGAACCGGGGACCTTTCGCGTGTGAGGCGAACGTGATAACCACTACACTACGGAAACGGTGGTAAGACGTGCCCAGCGGCCCAGCGCTGAGCTTCGCCAATGCGATTTAGCTGCTTCCAGTGCCTTTATTGGAGTGCGCTGATGGACCGTGCTCTCTCTCCAGAGACCAGCACGCCTGTCATGGACGGAGCAGGAAAGGCGGCGCCACATTCTACAGCCCTCTCCACGCAATCGACGAAATCGGGCTACTGAAGTGGAGAAAATCGCCTCTCCAGAAAGTGCAAATATCATCTTGGAGACTATAAATCCTATTGCCGAAGGTCAGCCCTGTCTACCAGAGTAACCCTCCCACAGCGATGTCAGCTCGTCTCACACGCGAGAAGTTTCGGTTGGAAACAAGCGCCCCCTCTTCTCGCACGTTTTGCACGTTCGAGTAGTTTTAATGCGGCTCTTTCGTACACGGTGCTGATCTTTTGGAAAGCAGGAGGCAAAACCGAGTCGAACCGCCTGGGTGAAAACCAGGAACCCTAACCGCTAGACTATATGGCAGCGAACAACCATGCTGTTCCCGGCATCATGCAAGCAAACTACATAAATATGAGAAAACACGCAAGAGAGTTGTCACTCAGAGTGTCGAAGGGTCGATGTATACTGGGGCTCAGTTGAAATGCAACGTCAGGACTTTTCCGAATTATGTCACACGAAGAGAGCACAGCCCTTTCCGCCCTGCCGCGTGTGTCTCGGTAACTCGCTGTGATCGTATAGTAGTCAGTACTTTGCGTTGTGGCCGCAACAACCCCGGTTCGAATCCGGGTCACGGCAGAATAGGGGCGTCTGCTTTTACTACTCGCACGAATGAAGGCAAAAAAAAGCCAATCGACGTGAACGAACGGCGCTTTACAGAGGAGTACTGCCTGACTGGATCGTTGATGAACGACAGAGGCCACTCCGACCTCTTCTCGGTTTTCTTCAATGACTTACTAAGGATCTTCTTCACATTCGCCCATGCAGGGGAAGCCAGTTACACCAAAGCAAACGCAGGAAAGTGCATTTCAAGCAGAGACCAGGAGGGACTTGTTTACACCGAGAGTGGGCGGAGAATGGAACAATGCGCCCAGCCCTGTTGCTGGAGCCGAGAGAGAGACAGGTGAGTCAAGTGTCCCAAGAGCACAGAGACTCTGCTGAGATCACACTCGCAGTGAGTGAGCCTGGGTGTAGCCCACTAATACTGACCCACTGGACACCATAGGACAGAGAGGAGGAGGAGAGAGACACACTGAGGACGGAGAGGAGGAGGAGAGAGACACTGACAGACAGGGCTGAAAGAGAGAGACAGAGAGGCAGGGACAGACAGACAGCAGGCTGAGAGAGAGACACTGAGATCGAGAGACAGACAGACTGACAGACAGGGCTGAAAGAGAGAGAGACAGAGAGGCAGGGACAGACAGACAGCAGGCCGAGAGAGACACTGACAGACAGGGCTGAAAGAGAGAGAGACACTGAGACCCAGGGACAGACAAGACGGCGAAACTCCACCACAGACAGGACAGGAGGCAGGGTGGGACCAGCACTGACCTCCTTCCTCTCTCCTGCCGGAGGAGCTGTCTCCACCTCCTCTTCCTCCTGCAAGTCAAGAGACAGGCTGAGAGAGAGACGGGCTGGCGGGAAATCGGCGAACAGAGCTGAAGGCAGAGAGCCAGGGAGACAGGCCCAGCTGGGACAACGCAGGACAGACAGAGAGAAGGCTCATTCAGAGGATGGCTGGCAGGAAATTGGTAAGAAGAAAAAGAAAAAGAAGTAAATCAAGAGAGGTATAAAAGCTTTGAAGATAGGTGGGATAAAGAGCCTTCTGTTTGGTCAGGGGACAATAACAACAGAGCCTCTGGCGTGGCCATTCTTTTCAAAGGATGGGCATTCAAATTGAAAAGTATTCAGAGGGTCATAGATGGCAGGTTGCTGTGTGTGGATGTGGAATGGGGGACCGTTAACCTGCGGCTAATCACTGTGTATTGTCCTACTGACGTGGGAGGAAGGGTGGAGCTACTCAAAGCACTCTCTTCCCTATTGTTATGTAGCACTGACGTGATAGTGGGAGGGGATTTTAATTGTATCTTAGAGCACACAGACAGGCAGTCTAGCTCTCCGATAAAATTGGATTCCAGCTCACTGGCCCTGCAAAACTTAGTTCAAGACTTTAAACTCTCAGACACATATAGATGTATATATCCCACAACAGCAGGATATACATGGTCAGGGAGGAATAGCAGCTCCAGAATTGACTATTGCTTTGTCTCAGAGAGAGTGAAAGTTTTTGGGGTCGCTCTTCAGCCTGTCTTCTTCTCAGATCATCAGGCTTTAGGGTGTAGAGTGGAACTCCAGGGCGGGACTGTCTTTGGCCCAGGCCTCTGGAAACTCAACACAAAGCTGCTAGAGAACGAGGGGGTAGTATCCCGCTACAAGGAGAAACTATCACAGTGGCTGTCCTTGCAGTGTCTGTACGGGTCAATAGGAGAGTGGTGGGAGGAGGTGAAGGTGAGGACAAGGGCCTTTTTCATGGCTGAGGGAAGGAAGGCTGCTGCCAGACGGAGAGGAGTGCTAGCCAGGAAACAGAGGCAGCTGCAGCGTCTCTACACGAGACAGTGGCTTGGATGTGCTCGAGGATATCACCCTTTTAAAAAAGGATGTCCGGAGCATAGCGGAAGAAAGTAGTCGAGGAGTGCTGTTAAGAAGCTGAGTGCAGTTCTTGGAAGAAAATGAGAAGTGTACTTGCTTCTTTTTCAGGAAAGTGGTAGGCTCCAAGTCTGTCATGGAAAGTGTAGTTGATGAGGAGGGAAGAGAGAGTACAGAGCTGAGTGCTATCCTCTCCTGCATCGAGGCCTTCTTGTCACGGACGTCCAAGGGGACTAACCGTGGGGAGCAGGAGGGCGGAAAAAGACCCATATGCGTAGCGGCGAGACGGGAAAAAGGCCCAGGCTCATTAGTGCAAAGAGTTCAGGAATGCCGTATAGAAACCTGTGCGCCCTGGTGCTAGGCGGGTCTCAGGACATCCGAACGTCAGTGCTGAGCGAGGACAGAGTGCAAGACCCTGAAATATTTAGCCCAAGGGAAAGAGAGGGACAGGAAGGACAGCAGACCAGAAACTAGGGACAGGACAGAGAATACCGCCCTCTGGCTGCAGAGGGCGTGACACTTCTACTCAAGACTGTACAACTCTACAGAGGTAAAGGATGAAGAAATTCATTTTTTTACCTCAAAGCTAGAAAATGTTTTGAGTGAAGAAGATAGGGAAGTACTTGAGGGGGATTTGACAGTAGAAGAGCTGAGAGGCTATGGAGAGCTTCAGAAGGGGAAAACTCCGGGTGCTGACAGGCTAAAGGGGTTTCTGCTTTTACTACTTGCACTAATGAAGGCAAAAAAAAAGCCAATCGATGTGAACGAACGGCACTTTACAGAGGAGTACTGCCTGACTGGATCGTTGATGAACAACAGAGGCCACTCCGACCTCTTCTCGGTTTTCTTCAATGACTTACTAAGGATCTTCTTCACATTCGACCATGCAGGGGAAGCCAGGTACACCAAAGCAAACGCATGAAAGTGCATTTCAAGCAGAGACCAGGAGGGACTTGTTTACACCGAGAGTGGGCGGAGAATGGAACAATGCGCCCAGCCCTGTTGCTGGAGCCGATTCTTGATGAGCTCTTGGGCTCACTAAGAGGCCCCCCCTGGATGCTAATCTTTCTGTTGTTCTTGCAGGTCCTGCGCTGCTTTTGAGCCGACAGAGCTCGACCTGGTCTGTCGGCACAGCCCAATTGCAAATGATCGGCTCCGCGTACAGAAGGAACGTGCGTTTGGGACAAGAGTGCACGAAGGCACCGGAAATACATTGGGAACAAATGACCGGTCGCTCAAGACCTCTGTGAAGTACAGGAGCGTGCAAAACGAGGCTGTTTCCGCCCGGTCTCGAACCGGGGACCTTTCGCGTGTTAGGCTAACGTGATAGCCGCTACACTACGGAAACCTGGAGGGACTGCTGCTGGTGTCTCGCTTGCGTTTCGGGCTGAGAAAGGGACGCGTCACTTTAGGCAGGTGGCGCTGGAGAGAGGAACAAAGGGCGCGATGAAACAAAATGCCGAAACCCGGGATCGAACCAGGGACCTTTAGATCTTCAGTCTAACGCTCTCCCAACTGAGCTATTTCAGCAGTGCGCAAAGCCCACAGCCACCTGCTCCAGCCTTCCTGTGTTGTGGCATGAGCGCACCAAGAGTAGCGGGAGAGTGTTGCAGGACCGTCACTCAGAAGGAAAGCCACCCAGATGCGCCCTCTGAGCTCTGTCCAGCGCATCTTCCTCGCATGGACTCCTGCCTGCGACGGGCAGGAAACAATTAGCAAGAACAGAACGACACCCCATGGGTGTCTCATGACCGCACCTTAGGTTGTGACACGTGCAGGTGTGAGGGGTTGCCGGGCTACTTTGGAGCAGAGCTTGGGCGGAGAGGGGGCGGGTAAGCAGACAAAGAGGTGACACCTCAAGGTCTGCACGATCACAGCTCTCCGCCGCCCCAGGCTTCCGCTCGATAAGCTACTGGACACACCCGCCCCTCCTCACACAGACCGTGAAAAAGCCCCCGAGTGGGAGGGCTCTCTCTTCCTCCCAGGAGCTCTTGGACACGACGCACAGACAGGGCGCGGGGAGCCGCCGCCTGCAAACACGGCTCCAGGCAGGACTCCACTCCGCAGGAGCCGCAGAGCAGAGGAGATGAGGGCAGCTTAGCTCCTGTGCAGAGACCTGAGCTGTTGTTGCTGTGGATGCTGTCTTTTCTGCACTCGGGGTAGGAGTGAATGTTGAGTTGCCCTTAGAAATGAAGCAGAGCACTTCAACGGCACGGGTGTGTGTGTGTGTGCGCCCTGGTGATTCTGGGAGACAGATCGAACCTGGGCTAAAAGAGAGGGGGCTTAGCCCTCTTCCATTTGCTAGTTCAAAGTTGTACAACCCCTTTGTATCTGCTAGGCGGCGCAGTCGTCGTGCACAAAGAACACTTTGAAAAGCGTCAAAGGCAAGTCATTCCGAGTTGGTCGTTTGTGTTTTCCGTTCAGACGCGAAATGCTGACATGATCTCTCGGCTCCTCGGTTGTCATTTCTGCTCCGTAAAGGGATCACAGCACGCGTCGGCTTCCAGCATGCTGGGTCGGGACACGATGCCGGGGGTTGGAGAGAGCGATGTCTTCCTCGTTAGTATAGTGGCAAGTATCCCCGCCTGTCACGCGGGAGACCGGGGTTCGATTCCCCGACGGGGAGTAGCTTTTCTTTCACCTCCTTAGAGAAATGACTGCCTTTCACTTCTCTGTTTTCTTTCACAGCGTCGTGCACCTTTTCATTGCTCTCGCTTTCAGAGCCTCCGCACGGCAGTCGACTCGACATCAGGAAGCACATTGAAGTGAAAGCAGGAAGCGCTGCGACATGCACTGTGCAGATCCCGCCACACTAAGAGGTGAGTGGGTCTGTTCGATGCACAAAGAACGCTTTGAGAAGCGTCAAAGGCAAGTCATTCCGAGTTGGTCGTTTGTGTTTTCCGTTCAGACGCGAAATGCTGAAATGATCTCTCGGCTCCTCGGTTGTCATTTCTGCTCCGTAAAGGAATCACAGCACGCGTCGGCTTCCAGCACGGTGGGTCGGGACACGATGCCGGGGGTCGGAGAGAGCGATGTCTTCCTCGTTAGTATAGGACCTGTCACCTGTCCCCACCTGTCACGCGGGAGACTGGGGTGCATCAGGACGCGCCTTGAAGTGAAAGCAGGATGCGCTGTGACATGCACTGTGCAGATCCCGCCACACTAAGAGGTGGGTCCAGTGGGTCTGTTCGATCACAGCGCTAGGCGAATCCCCAATCCCCTTTTGTGCCTGGCGACAAAAGATGTCTGTTTCCGCCCGGTTTCGAACCGGGGACCTTTCGCATGTGAGGCGAACGTGATAACCACTACACTACGGAAACGGTGGTAAGACGTGCCCAGCGGCCCAGCACTGAGCTTCGCCAATGCGATTTAGCTGCTTCCAGTGCCTTTATTGGAGTGCGCTGATGGACCGTGCTCTCTCTCCAGAGACCAGCACGCCTGTCATGGACGGAGCAGGAAAGGCGGCGCCACATTCTACAGCCCTCTCCACGCAATCGACGAAATCGGGCTACTGAAGTGGAGAAAATCGCCTCTCCAGAAAGTGCAAATATCATCTTGGAGACTATAAATCCTATTGCCGAAGGTCAGCCCTGTCTACCAGAGTAACCCTCCCAAAGCGATGATCAGCTCGTCTCACACGCGAGAAGTTTCGGTTGGAAACAAGCGCCCCCTCTTCTCGCACGTTTTGCACGTTCGAGTAGTTTTAATGCGGCTCTTTCGTACACGGTGCTGATCTTTTGGAAAGCAGGAGGCAAAACCGAGTCGAACCGCCTGGGTGAAAACCAGGAACCCTAACCGCTAGACTATATGGCAGCGAACAACCATGCTGTTCCCGGCATCATGCAAGCAAACTACATAAATATGAGAAAACACGCAAGAGAGTTGTCACTCAGAGTGTCGAAGGGTCGATGTATACTGGGGCTCAGTTGAAATGCAACGTCAGGACTTTTCCGAATTATGTCACACGAAGAGAGCACAGCCCTTTCCGCCCTGCCGCGTGTGTCTCGGTAACTCGCTGTGATCGTATAGTGGTCAGTACTTTGCGTTGTGGCCGCAACAACTCCGGTTCGAATCCGTATCACGGCAGAATAGGGGCGTCTGCTTTTACTACTCGCACGAATGAAGGCAAAAAAAAGCCAATCGACGTGAACGAACGGCGCTTTACAGAGGAGTACTGCCTGACTGGATCGTTGATGAACGACAGAGGCCACTCCGACCTCTTCTCGGTTTTCTTCAATGACTTACTAAGGATCTTCTTCACATTCGCCCATGCAGGGGAAGCCAGTTACACCAAAGCAAACGCAGGAAAGTGCATTTCAAGCAGAGACCAGGAGGGACTTGTTTACACCGAGAGTGGGCGGAGAATGGAACAATGCGCCCAGCCCTGTTGCTGGAGCCGAGAGAGAGACAGGTGAGTCAAGTGTCCCAAGAGCACAGAGACTCTGCTGAGATCACACTTGCAGTGAGTGAGCCTGGGTGTAGCCCACTAATACTGACCCACTGGACACCATAGGACAGAGAGGAGGAGGAGAGAGACACACTGAGGACGGAGAGGAGGAGGAGAGAGACACTGACAGACAGGGCTGAAAGAGAGAGAGACAGAGAGGCAGGGACAGACAGACAGCAGGCTGAGAGAGAGACACTGAGATCGAGAGACAGACAGACTGACAGACAGGGCTGAAAGAGAGAGAGACAGAGAGGCAGGGACAGACAGACAGCAGGCCGAGAGAGACACTGACAGACAGGGCTGAAAGAGAGAGAGACACTGAGACCCAGGGACAGACAAGACGGCGAAACTCCACCACAGACAGGACAGGAGGCAGGGTGGGACCAGCACTGACCTCCTTCCTCTCTCCTGCCGGAGGAGCTGTCTCCACCTCCTCTTCCTCCTGCAAGTCAAGAGACAGGCTGAGAGAGAGACGGGCTGGCGGGAAATCGGCGAACAGAGCTGAAGGCAGAGAGCCAGGGAGACAGGCCCAGCTGGGACAATGCAGGACAGACAGAGAGAAGGCTCATTCAGAGGATGGCTGGCAGGAAATTGGTAAGAAGAAAAAGAAAAAGAAGTAAATCAAGAGAGGTATAAAAGCTTTGAAGATAGGTGGGATAAAGAGCCTTCTGTTTGGTCAGGGGACAATAACAACAGAGCCTCTGGCGTGGCCATTCTTTTCAAAGGATGGGCATTCAAATTGAAAAGTATTCAGAGGGTCATAGATGGCAGGTTGCTGTGTGTGGATGTGGAATGGGGGACCGTTAACCTGCGGCTAATCACTGTGTATTGTCCTACTGACGTGGGAGGAAGGGTGGAGCTACTCAAAGCACTCTCTTCCCTATTGTTATGTAGCACTGACGTGATAGTGGGAGGGGATTTTAATTGTATCTTAGAGCACACAGACAGGCAGTCTAGCTCTCCGATAAAATTGGATTCCAGCTCACTGGCCCTGCAAAACTTAGTTCAAGACTTTAAACTCTCAGACACATATAGATGTATATATCCCACAACAGCAGGATATACATGGTCAGGGAGGAATAGCAGCTCCAGAATTGACTATTGCTTTGTCTCAGAGAGAGTGAAAGTTTTTGGGGTCGCTCTTCAGCCTGTCTTCTTCTCAGATCATCAGGCTTTAGGGTGTAGAGTGGAACTCCAGGGCGGGACTGTCTTTGGCCCAGGCCTCTGGAAACTCAACACAAAGCTGCTAGAGAACGAGGGGGTAGTATCCCGCTACAAGGAGAAACTATCACAGTGGCTGTCCTTGCAGTGTCTGTACGGGTCAATAGGAGAGTGGTGGGAGGAGGTGAAGGTGAGGACAAGGGCCTTTTTCATGGCTGAGGGAAGGAAGGCTGCTGCCAGACGGAGAGGAGTGCTAGCCAGGAAACAGAGGCAGCTGCAGCGTCTCTACACGAGACAGTGGCTTGGATGTGCTCGAGGATATCACCCTTTTAAAAAAGGATGTCCGGAGCATAGCGGAAGAAAGTAGTCGAGGAGTGCTGTTAAGAAGCTGAGTGCAGTTCTTGGAAGAAAATGAGAAGTGTACTTGCTTCTTTTTCAGGAAAGTGGTAGGCTCCAAGTCTGTCATGGAAAGTGTAGTTGATGAGGAGGGAAGAGAGAGTACAGAGCTGAGTGCTATCCTCTCCTGCATCGAGGCCTTCTTGTCACGGACGTCCAAGGGGACTAACCGTGGGGAGCAGGAGGGCGGAAAAAGACCCATATGCGTAGCGGCGAGACGGGAAAAAGGCCCAGGCTCATTAGTGCAAAGAGTTCAGGAATGCCGTATAGAAACCTGTGCGCCCTGGTGCTAGGCGGGTCTCAGGACATCCGAACGTCAGTGCTGAGCGAGGACAGAGTGCAAGACCCTGAAATATTTAGCCCAAGGGAAAGAGAGGGACAGGAAGGACAGCAGACCAGAAACTAGGGACAGGACAGAGAATACCGCCCTCTGGCTGCAGAGGGCGTGACACTTCTACTCAAGACTGTACAACTCTACAGAGGTAAAGGATGAAGAAATTCATTTTTTTACCTCAAAGCTAGAAAATGTTTTGAGTGAAGAAGATAGGGAAGTACTTGAGGGGGATTTGACAGTAGAAGAGCTGAGAGGCTATGGAGAGCTTCAGAAGGGGAAAACTCCGGGTGCTGACAGGCTAAAGGGGTTTCTGCTTTTACTACTTGCACTAATGAAGGCAAAAAAAAAGCCAATCGATGTGAACGAACGGCACTTTACAGAGGAGTACTGCCTGACTGGATCGTTGATGAACAACAGAGGCCACTCCGACCTCTTCTCGGTTTTCTTCAATGACTTACTAAGGATCTTCTTCACATTCGACCATGCAGGGGAAGCCAGGTACACCAAAGCAAACGCATGAAAGTGCATTTCAAGCAGAGACCAGGAGGGACTTGTTTACACCGAGAGTGGGCGGAGAATGGAACAATGCGCCCAGCCCTGTTGCTGGAGCCGATTCTTGATGAGCTCTTGGGCTCACTAAGAGGCCCCCCCTGGATGCTAATCTTTCTGTTGTTCTTGCAGGTCCTGCGCTGCTTTTGAGCCGACAGAGCTCGACCTGGTCTGTCGGCACAGCCCAATTGCAAATGATCGGCTCCGCGTACAGAAGGAACGTGCGTTTGGTACAAGAGTGCACGAAGGCACCGGAAATACATTGGGAACAAATGACCGGTCGCTCAAGACCTCTGTGAAGTACAGGAGCGTGCAAAACGAGGCTGTTTCCGCCCAGTCTCGAACCGGGGACTTTTCGCGTGTTAGGCTAACGTGATAGCCGCTACACTACGGAAACGTGGAGGGACTGCTGCTGGTGTCTCGCTTGCGTTTCGGGCTGAGAAAGGGACGCGTCACTTTAGGCAGGTGGCGCTGGAGAGAGGAACAAAGGGCGCGATGAAACAAAATGCCGAAACCCGGGATCGAACCAGGGACCTTTAGATCTTCAGTCTAACGCTCTCCCAACTGAGCTATTTCGGCAGTGCGCAAAGCCCACAGCCACCTGCTCCAGCCTTCCTGTGTTGTGGCATGAGCGCACCAAGAGTAGCGGGAGAGTGTTGCAGGAACGTCACTCAGAAGGAAAGCCACCCAGCTGCGCCCTCTGAGCTCTGTCCAGCGCATCTTCCTCGCATGGACTCCTGCCTGCGACGGGCAGGAAACAATTAGCAAGAACAGAACGACACCCCATGGGTGTCTCATGACCGCACCTTAGGTTGTGACACGTGCAGGTGTGAGGGGTTGCCGGGCTACTTTGGAGCAGAGCTTGGGCGGAGGGGGGGCGGGAAAGCAGACAAAGAGGTGACACCTCAAGGTCTGCACGATCACAGCTCTCCGCCGCCCCAGGCTTCCGCTCGATAAGCTACTGGACACACCCGCCCCTCCTCACACAGACCGTGGAAAAGCCCCCGAGTGGGAGGGCTCGCTCTTCCTCCCAGGAGCTCTTGGACACGACGCCCAGACAGGGCGCGGGGAGCCGCCGCCTGCAAACACGGCTCCAGGCAGGACTCCACTCCGCAGGAGCCGCAGAGCAGAGGAGATGAGCGCAGCTTAGCTCCTGTGCAGAGACCTGAGCTGTTGTTGCTGTGGATGCTGTCTTTTCTGCACTCGGGGTAGGAGTGAATGTTGAGTTGCCCTTAGAAATGAAGCAGAGCACTTCAACGGCACGGGTGTGTGTGTGTGTGCGCCCTGGTGATTCTGGGAGACAGATCGAACCTGGGCTAAAAGAGAGGGGGCTTAGCCCTCTTCCATTTGCTAGTTCAAAGTTGTACAACCCCTTTGTATCTGCTAGGCGGCGCAGTCGTCGTGCACAAAGAACACTTTGAAAAGCGTCAAAGGCAAGTCATTCCGAGTTGGTCGTTTGTGTTTTCCGTTCAGACGCGAAATGCTGACATGATCTCTCGGCTCCTCGGTTGTCATTTCTGCTCCGTAAAGGGATCACAGCACGCGTCGGCTTCCAGCATGCTGGGTCGGGACACGATGCCGGGGGTTGGAGAGAGCGATGTCTTCCTCGTTAGTATAGTGGCAAGTATCCCCGCCTGTCACGCGGGAGACCGGGGTTCGATTCCCCGACGGGGAGTAGCTTTTCTTTCACCTCCTTAGAGAAATGACTGCCTTTCACTTCTCTGTTTTCTTTCACAGCGTCGTGCACCTTTTCATTGCTCTCGCTTTCAGAGCCTCCGCACGGCAGTCGACTCGACATCAGGAAGCACATTGAAGTGAAAGCAGGAAGCGCTGCGACATGCACTGTGCAGATCCCGCCACACTAAGAGGTGAGTGGGTCTGTTCGATGCACAAAGAACGCTTTGAGAAGCGTCAAAGGCAAGTCATTCCGAGTTGGTCGTTTGTGTTTTCCGTTCAGACGCGAAATGCTGAAATGATCTCTCGGCTCCTCGGTTGTCATTTCTGCTCCGTAAAGGAATCACAGCACGCGTCGGCTTCCAGCACGGTGGGTCGGGACACGATGCCGGGGGTCGGAGAGAGCGATGTCTTCCTCGTTAGTATAGGACCTGTCACCTGTCCCCACCTGTCACGCGGGAGACTGGGGTGCATCAGGACGCGCCTTGAAGTGAAAGCAGGATGCGCTGTGACATGCACTGTGCAGATCCCGCCACACTAAGAGGTGGGTCCAGTGGGTCTGTTCGATCACAGCGCTAGGCGAATCCCCAATCCCCTTTTGTGCCTGGCGACAAAAGATGTCTGTTTCCGCCCGGTTTCGAACCGGGGACCTTTCGCATGTGAGGCGAACGTGATAACCACTACACTACGGAAACGGTGGTAAGACGTGCCCAGCGGCCCAGCGCTGAGCTTCGCCAATGCGATTTAGCTGCTTCCAGTGCCTTTATTGGAGTGCGCTGATGGACCGTGCTCTCTCTCCAGAGACCAGCACGCCTGTCATGGACGGAGCAGGAAAGGCGGCGCCACATTCTACAGCCCTCTCCACGCAATCGACGAAATCGGGCTACTGAAGTGGAGAAAATCGCCTCTCCAGAAAGTGCAAATATCATCTTGGAGACTATAAATCCTATTGCCGAAGGTCAGCCCTGTCTACCAGAGTAACCCTCCCAAAGCGATGATCAGCTCGTCTCACACGCGAGAAGTTTCGGTTGGAAACAAGCGCCCCCTCTTCTCGCACGTTTTGCACGTTCGAGTAGTTTTAATGCGGCTCTTTCGTACACGGTGCTGATCTTTTGGAAAGCAGGAGGCAAAACCGAGTCGAACCGCCTGGGTGAAAACCAGGAACCCTAACCGCTAGACTATATGGCAGCGAACAACCATGCTGTTCCCGGCATCATGCAAGCAAACTACATAAATATGAGAAAACACGCAAGAGAGTTGTCACTCAGAGTGTCGAAGGGTCGATGTATACTGGGGCTCAGTTGAAATGCAACGTCAGGACTTTTCCGAATTATGTCACACGAAGAGAGCACAGCCCTTTCCGCCCTGCCACGTGTGTCTCGGTAACTCGCTGTGATCGTATAGTGGTCAGTACTTTGCGTTGTGGCCGCAACAACTCCGGTTCGAATCCGTATCACGGCAGAATAGGGGCGTCTGCTTTTACTACTCGCACGAATGAAGGCAAAAAAAAGCCAATCGACGTGAACGAACGGCGCTTTACAGAGGAGTACTGCCTGACTGGATCGTTGATGAACGACAGAGGCCACTCCGACCTCTTCTCGGTTTTCTTCAATGACTTACTAAGGATCTTCTTCACATTCGCCCATGCAGGGGAAGCCAGTTACACCAAAGCAAACGCAGGAAAGTGCATTTCAAGCAGAGACCAGGAGGGACTTGTTTACACCGAGAGTGGGCGGAGAATGGAACAATGCGCCCAGCCCTGTTGCTGGAGCCGAGAGAGAGACAGGTGAGTCAAGTGTCCCAAGAGCACAGAGACTCTGCTGAGATCACACTTGCAGTGAGTGAGCCTGGGTGTAGCCCACTAATACTGACCCACTGGACACCATAGGACAGAGAGGAGGAGGAGAGAGACACACTGAGGACGGAGAGGAGGAGGAGAGAGACACTGACAGACAGGGCTGAAAGAGAGAGAGACAGAGAGGCAGGGACAGACAGACAGCAGGCTGAGAGAGAGACACTGAGATCGAGAGACAGACAGACTGACAGACAGGGCTGAAAGAGAGAGAGACAGAGAGGCAGGGACAGACAGACAGCAGGCCGAGAGAGACACTGACAGACAGGGCTGAAAGAGAGTGAGACACTGAGACCCAGGGACAGACAAGACGGCGAAACTCCACCACAGACAGGACAGGAGGCAGGGTGGGACCAGCACTGACCTCCTTCCTCTCTCCTGCCGGAGGAGCTGTCTCCACCTCCTCTTCCTCCTGCAAGTCAAGAGACAGGCTGAGAGAGAGACGGGCTGGCGGGAAATCGGCGAACAGAGCTGAAGGCAGAGAGCCAGGGAGACAGGCCCAGCTGGGACAACGCAGGACAGACAGAGAGAAGGCTCATTCAGAGGATGGCTGGCAGGAAATTGGTAAGAAGAAAAAGAAAAAGAAGTAAATCAAGAGAGGTATAAAAGCTTTGAAGATAGGTGGGATAAAGAGCCTTCTGTTTGGTCAGGGGACAATAACAACAGAGCCTCTGGCGTGGCCATTCTTTTCAAAGGATGGGCATTCAAATTGAAAAGTATTCAGAGGGTCATAGATGGCAGGTTGCTGTGTGTGGATGTGGAATGGGGGACCGTTAACCTGCGGCTAATCACTGTGTATTGTCCTACTGACGTGGGAGGAAGGGTGGAGCTACTCAAAGCACTCTCTTCCCTATTGTTATGTAGCACTGACGTGATAGTGGGAGGGGATTTTAATTGTATCTTAGAGCACACAGACAGGCAGTCTAGCTCTCCGATAAAATTGGATTCCAGCTCACTGGCCCTGCAAAACTTAGTTCAAGACTTTAAACTCTCAGACACATATAGATGTATATATCCCACAACAGCAGGATATACATGGTCAGGGAGGAATAGCAGCTCCAGAATTGACTATTGCTTTGTCTCAGAGAGAGTGAAAGTTTTTGGGGTCGCTCTTCAGCCTGTCTTCTTCTCAGATCATCAGGCTTTAGGGTGTAGAGTGGAACTCCAGGGCGGGACTGTCTTTGGCCCAGGCCTCTGGAAACTCAACACAAAGCTGCTAGAGAACGAGGGGGTAGTATCCCGCTACAAGGAGAAACTATCACAGTGGCTGTCCTTGCAGTGTCTGTACGGGTCAATAGGAGAGTGGTGGGAGGAGGTGAAGGTGAGGACAAGGGCCTTTTTCATGGCTGAGGGAAGGAAGGCTGCTGCCAGACGGAGAGGAGTGCTAGCCAGGAAACAGAGGCAGCTGCAGCGTCTCTACACGAGACAGTGGCTTGGATGTGCTCGAGGATATCACCCTTTTAAAAAAGGATGTCCGGAGCATAGCGGAAGAAAGTAGTCGAGGAGTGCTGTTAAGAAGCTGAGTGCAGTTCTTGGAAGAAAATGAGAAGTGTACTTGCTTCTTTTTCAGGAAAGTGGTAGGCTCCAAGTCTGTCATGGAAAGTGTAGTTGATGAGGAGGGAAGAGAGAGTACAGAGCTGAGTGCTATCCTCTCCTGCATCGAGGCCTTCTTGTCACGGACGTCCAAGGGGACTAACCGTGGGGAGCAGGAGGGCGGAAAAAGACCCATATGCGTAGCGGCGAGACGGGAAAAAGGCCCAGGCTCATTAGTGCAAAGAGTTCAGGAATGCCGTATAGAAACCTGTGCGCCCTGGTGCTAGGCGGGTCTCAGGACATCCGAACGTCAGTGCTGAGCGAGGACAGAGTGCAAGACCCTGAAATATTTAGCCCAAGGGAAAGAGAGGGACAGGAAGGACAGCAGACCAGAAACTAGGGACAGGACAGAGAATACCGCCCTCTGGCTGCAGAGGGCGTGACACTTCTACTCAAGACTGTACAACTCTACAGAGGTAAAGGATGAAGAAATTCATTTTTTTACCTCAAAGCTAGAAAATGTTTTGAGTGAAGAAGATAGGGAAGTACTTGAGGGGGATTTGACAGTAGAAGAGCTGAGAGGCTATGGAGAGCTTCAGAAGGGGAAAACTCCGGGTGCTGACAGGCTAAAGGGGTTTCTGCTTTTACTACTTGCACTAATGAAGGCAAAAAAAAAGCCAATCGATGTGAACGAACGGCACTTTACAGAGGAGTACTGCCTGACTGGATCGTTGATGAACAACAGAGGCCACTCCGACCTCTTCTCGGTTTTCTTCAATGACTTACTAAGGATCTTCTTCACATTCGACCATGCAGGGGAAGCCAGGTACACCAAAGCAAACGCATGAAAGTGCATTTCAAGCAGAGACCAGGAGGGACTTGTTTACACCGAGAGTGGGCGGAGAATGGAACAATGCGCCCAGCCCTGTTGCTGGAGCCGATTCTTGATGAGCTCTTGGGCTCACTAAGAGGCCCCCCCTGGATGCTAATCTTTCTGTTGTTCTTGCAGGTCCTGCGCTGCTTTTGAGCCGACAGAGCTCGACCTGGTCTGTCGGCACAGCCCAATTGCAAATGATCGGCTCCGCGTACAGAAGGAACGTGCGTTTGGTACAAGAGTGCACGAAGGCACCGGAAATACATTGGGAACAAATGACCGGTCGCTCAAGACCTCTGTGAAGTACAGGAGCGTGCAAAACGAGGCTGTTTCCGCCCAGTCTCGAACCGGGGACTTTTCGCGTGTTAGGCTAACGTGATAGCCGCTACACTACGGAAACGTGGAGGGACTGCTGCTGGTGTCTCGCTTGCGTTTCGGGCTGAGAAAGGGACGCGTCACTTTAGGCAGGTGGCGCTGGAGAGAGGAACAAAGGGCGCGATGAAACAAAATGCCGAAACCCGGGATCGAACCAGGGACCTTTAGATCTTCAGTCTAACGCTCTCCCAACTGAGCTATTTCGGCAGTGCGCAAAGCCCACAGCCACCTGCTCCAGCCTTCCTGTGTTGTGGCATGAGCGCACCAAGAGTAGCGGGAGAGTGTTGCAGGAACGTCACTCAGAAGGAAAGCCACCCAGCTGCGCCCTCTGAGCTCTGTCCAGCGCATCTTCCTCGCATGGACTCCTGCCTGCGACGGGCAGGAAACAATTAGCAAGAACAGAACGACACCCCATGGGTGTCTCATGACCGCACCTTAGGTTGTGACACGTGCAGGTGTGAGGGGTTGCCGGGCTACTTTGGAGCAGAGCTTGGGCGGAGGGGGGGCGGGAAAGCAGACAAAGAGGTGACACCTCAAGGTCTGCACGATCACAGCTCTCCGCCGCCCCAGGCTTCCGCTCGATAAGCTACTGGACACACCCGCCCCTCCTCACACAGACCGTGGAAAAGCCCCCGAGTGGGAGGGCTCGCTCTTCCTCCCAGGAGCTCTTGGACACGACGCCCAGACAGGGCGCGGGGAGCCGCCGCCTGCAAACACGGCTCCAGGCAGGACTCCACTCCGCAGGAGCCGCAGAGCAGAGGAGATGAGCGCAGCTTAGCTCCTGTGCAGAGACCTGAGCTGTTGTTGCTGTGGATGCTGTCTTTTCTGCACTCGGGGTAGGAGTGAATGTTGAGTTGCCCTTAGAAATGAAGTAGAGCACTTCAACGGCACGGGTGTGTGTGTGTGTGCGCCCTGGTGATTCTGGGAGACAGATCGAACCTGGGCTAAAAGAGAGGGGGCTTAGCCCTCTTCCATTTGCTAGTTCAAAGTTGTACAACCCCTTTGTATCTGCTAGGCGGCGCAGTCGTCGTGCACAAAGAACACTTTGAAAAGCGTCAAAGGCAAGTCATTCCGAGTAGCTCGTTTGTGTTTTCCGTTCAGACGCGAAATGCTGACATGATCTCTCGGCTCCTCGGTTGTCATTTCTGCTCCGTAAAGGGATCACAGCACGCGTCGGCTTCCAGCATGCTGGGTCGGGACACGATGCAGGGGGTTGGAGAGAGCGATGTCTTCCTCGTTAGTATAGTGGCAAGTATCCCCGCCTGTCACGCGGGAGACCGGGGTTCGATTCCCCGACGGGGAGTAGCTTTACTTTCACCTCCTTAGAGAAATGACTGCCTTTCACTTCTCTGTTTTCTTTCACAGCGTCGTGCACCTTTTCATTGCTCTCGCTTTCAGAGCCTCCGCACGGCAGTCGACTCGACATCAGGAAGCACATTGAAGTGAAAGCAGGAAGCGCTGCGACATGCACTGTGCAGATCCCGCCACACTAAGAGGTGAGTGGGTCTGTTCGATGCACAAAGAACGCTTTGAGAAGCGTCAAAGGCAAGTCATTCCGAGTTGGTCGTTTGTGTTTTCCGTTCAGACGCGAAATGCTGAAATGATCTCTCGGCTCCTCGGTTGTCATTTCTGCCCCGTAAAGGAATCACAGCACGCGTCGGCTTCCAGCACGGTGGGTCGGAACACGATGCCGGGGGTCGGAGAGAGCGATGTCTTCCTCGTTAGTATAGGACCTGTCACCTGTCCCCACCTGTCACGCGGGAGACTGGGGTGCATCAGGACGCGCCTTGAAGTGAAAGCAGGATGCGCTGTGACATGCACTGTGCAGATCCCGCCACACTAAGAGGTGGGTCCAGTGGGTCTGTTCGATCACAGCGCTAGGCGAATCCCCAATCCCCTTTTGTGCCTGGCGACAAAAGATGTCTGTTTCCGCCCGGTTTCGAACCGGGGACCTTTCGCGTGTGAGGCGAACGTGATAACCACTACACTACGGAAACGGTGGTAAGATGTGCCCAGCGGCCCAGCGCTGAGCTTCGCCAATGCGATTTAGCTGCTTCCAGTGCCTTTATTGGAGTGCGCTGATGGACCGTGCTCTCTCTCCAGAGACCAGCACGCCTGTCATGGACGGAGCAGGAAAGGCGGCGCCACATTCTACAGCCCTCTCCACGCAATCGACGAAATCGGGCTACTGAAGTGGAGAAAATCGCCTCTCCAGAAAGTGCAAATATCATCTTGGAGACTATAAATCCTATTGCCGAAGGTCAGCCCTGTCTACCAGAGTAACCCTCCCAAAGCGATGATCAGCTCGTCTCACACGCGAGAAGTTTCGGTTGGAAACAAGCGCCCCCTCTTCTCGCACGTTTTGCACGTTCGAGTAGTTTTAATGCGGCTCTGTCGTACACGGTGCTGATCTTTTGGAAAGCAGGAGGCAAAACCGAGTCGAACCGCCTGGGTGAAAACCAGGAACCCTAACCGCTAGACTATATGGCAGCGAACAACCATGCTGTTCCCGGCATCATGCAAGCAAACTACATAAATATGAGAAAACACGCAAGAGAGTTGTCACTCAGAGTGTCGAAGGGTCGATGTATACTGGGGCTCAGTTGAAATGCAACGTCAGGACTTTTCCGAATTATGTCACACGAAGAGAGCACAGCCCTTTCCGCCCTGCCGCGTGTGTCTCGGTAACTCGCTGTGATTGTATAGTGGTCAGTACTTTGCGTTGTGGCCGCAACAACTCCGGTTCGAATCCGTATCACGGCAGAATAGGGGCGTCTGCTTTTACTACTCGCACGAATGAAGGCAAAAAAAAGCCAATCGACGTGAACGAACGGCGCTTTACAGAGGAGTACTGCCTGACTGGATCGTTGATGAACGACAGAGGCCACTCCGACCTCTTCTCGGTTTTCTTCAATGACTTACTAAGGATCTTCTTCACATTCGCCCATGCAGGGGAAGCCAGTTACACCAAAGCAAACGCAGGAAAGTGCATTTCAAGCAGAGACCAGGAGGGACTTGTTTACACCGAGAGTGGGCGGAGAATGGAACAATGCGCCCAGCCCTGTTGCTGGAGCCGAGAGAGAGACAGGTGAGTCAAGTGTCCCAAGAGCACAGAGACTCTGCTGAGATCACACTCGCAGTGAGTGAGCCTGGGTGTAGCCCACTAATACTGACCCACTGGACACCATAGGACAGAGAGGAGGAGGAGAGAGACACACTGAGGACGGAGAGGAGGAGGAGAGAGACACTGACAGACAGGGCTAAAAGAGAGAGAGACAGAGAGGCAGGGACAGACAGACAGCAGGCTGAGAGAGAGACACTGAGATCGAGAGACAGACAGACTGACAGACAGGGCTGAAAGAGAGAGAGACAGAGAGGCAGGGACAGACAGACAGCAGGCCGAGAGAGACACTGACAGACAGGGCTGAAAGAGAGAGAGACACTGAGACCCAGGGACAGACAAGACGGCGAAACTCCACCACAGACAGAACAGGAGGCAGGGTGGGACCAGCACTGACCTCCTTCCTCTCTCCTGCCGGAGGAGCTGTCTCCACCTCCTCTTCCTCCTGCAAGTCAAGAGACAGGCTGAGAGAGAGACGGGCTGGCGGGAAATCGGCGAACAGAGCTGAAGGCAGAGAGCCAGGGAGACAGGCCCAGCTGGGACAACGCAGGACAGACAGAGAGAAGGCTCATTCAGAGGATGGCTGGCAGGAAATTGGTAAGAAGAAAAAGAAAAAGAAGTAAATCAAGAGAGGTATAAAAGCTTTGAAGATAGGTGGGATAAAGAGCCTTCTGTTTGGTCAGGGGACAATAACAACAGAGCCTCTGGCGTGGCCATTCTTTTCAAAGGATGGGCATTCAAATTGAAAAGTATTCAGAGGGTCATAGATGGCAGGTTGCTGTGTGTGGATGTGGAATGGGGGACCGTTAACCTGCGGCTAATCACTGTGTATTGTCCTACTGACGTGGGAGGAAGGGTGGAGCTACTCAAAGCACTCTCTTCCCTATTGTTATGTAGCACTGACGTGATAGTGGGAGGGGATTTTAATTGTATCTTAGAGCACACAGACAGGCAGTCTAGCTCTCCGATAAAATTGGATTCCAGCTCACTGGCCCTGCAAAACTTAGTTCAAGACTTTAAACTCTCAGACACATATAGATGTATATATCCCACAACAGCAGGATATACATGGTCAGGGAGGAATAGCAGCTCCAGAATTGACTATTGCTTTGTCTCAGAGAGAGTGAAAGTTTTTGGGGTCGCTCTTCAGCCTGTCTTCTTCTCAGATCATCAGGCTTTAGGGTGTAGAGTGGAACTCCAGGGCGGGACTGTCTTTGGCCCAGGCCTCTGGAAACTCAACACAAAGCTGCTAGAGAACGAGGGGGTAGTATCCCGCTACAAGGAGAAACTATCACAGTGGCTGTCCTTGCAGTGTCTGTACGGGTCAATAGGAGAGTGGTGGGAGGAGGTGAAGGTGAGGACAAGGGCCTTTTTCATGGCTGAGGGAAGGAAGGCTGCTGCCAGACGGAGAGGAGTGCTAGCCAGGAAACAGAGGCAGCTGCAGCGTCTCTACACGAGACAGTGGCTTGGATGTGCTCGAGGATATCACCCTTTTAAAAAAGGATGTCCGGAGCATAGCGGAAGAAAGTAGTCGAGGAGTGCTGTTAAGAAGCTGAGTGCAGTTCTTGGAAGAAAATGAGAAGTGTACTTGCTTCTTTTTCAGGAAAGTGGTAGGCTCCAAGTCTGTCATGGAAAGTGTAGTTGATGAGGAGGGAAGAGAGAGTACAGAGCTGAGTGCTATCCTCTCCTGCATCGAGGCCTTCTTGTCACGGACGTCCAAGGGGACTAACCGTGGGGAGCAGGAGGGCGGAAAAAGACCCATATGCGTAGCGGCGAGACGGGAAAAAGGCCCAGGCTCATTAGTGCAAAGAGTTCAGGAATGCCGTATAGAAACCTGTGCGCCCTGGTGCTAGGCGGGTCTCAGGACATCCGAACGTCAGTGCTGAGCGAGGACAGAGTGCAAGACCCTGAAATATTTAGCCCAAGGGAAAGAGAGGGACAGGAAGGACAGCAGACCAGAAACTAGGGACAGGACAGAGAATACCGCCCTCTGGCTGCAGAGGGCGTGACACTTCTACTCAAGACTGTACAACTCTACAGAGGTAAAGGATGAAGAAATTCATTTTTTTACCTCAAAGCTAGAAAATGTTTTGAGTGAAGAAGATAGGGAAGTACTTGAGGGGGATTTGACAGTAGAAGAGCTGAGAGGCTATGGAGAGCTTCAGAAGGGGAAAACTCCGGGTGCTGACAGGCTAAAGGGGTTTCTGCTTTTACTACTTGCACTAATGAAGGCAAAAAAAAAGCCAATCGATGTGAACGAACGGCACTTTACAGAGGAGTACTGCCTGACTGGATCGTTGATGAACAACAGAGGCCACTCCGACCTCTTCTCGGTTTTCTTCAATGACTTACTAAGGATCTTCTTCACATTCGACCATGCAGGGGAAGCCAGGTACACCAAAGCAAACGCATGAAAGTGCATTTCAAGCAGAGACCAGGAGGGACTTGTTTACACCGAGAGTGGGCGGAGAATGGAACAATGCGCCCAGCCCTGTTGCTGGAGCCGATTCTTGATGAGCTCTTGGGCTCACTAAGAGGCCCCCCCTGGATGCTAATCTTTCTGTTGTTCTTGCAGGTCCTGCGCTGCTTTTGAGCCGACAGAGCTCGACCTGGTCTGTCGGCACAGCCCAATTGCAAATGATCGGCTCCGCGTACAGAAGGAACGTGCGTTTGGTACAAGAGTGCACGAAGGCACCGGAAATACATTGGGAACAAATGACCGGTCGCTCAAGACCTCTGTGAAGTACAGGAGCGTGCAAAACGAGGCTGTTTCCGCCCGGTCTCGAACCGGGGACCTTTCGCGTGTTAGGCTAACGTGATAGCCGCTACACTACGGAAACATGGAGGGACTGCTGCTGGTGTCTCGCTTGCGTTTCGGGCTGAGAAAGGGACGCGTCACTTTAGGCAGGTGGCGCTGGAGAGAGGAACAAAGAGCGCGATGAAACGAAATGCCGAAACCCGGGATCGATCCAGGGACCTTTAGATCTTCAGTCTAACGCTCTCCCAACTGAGCTATTTCGGCAGTGCGCAAAGCCCACAGCCACCTGCTCCAGCCTTCCTGTGTTGTGGCATGAGCGCACCAAGAGTAGCGGGAGAGTGTTGCAGGAACGTCACTCAGAAGGAAAGCCACCCAGCTGCGCCCTCTGAGCTCTGTCCAGCGCATCTTCCTCGCATGGACTCCTGCCTGCGACAGGCAGGAAACAATTAGCAAGAACAGAACGACACCCCATGGGTGTCTCATGACCGCACCTTAGGTTGTGACACGTGCAGGTGTGAGGGGTTGCCGGGCTACTTTGGAGCAGAGCTTGGGCGGAGGGGGGGCGGGAAAGCAGACAAAGAGGTGACACCTCAAGGTCTGCACGATCACAGCTCTCCGCCGCCCCAGGCTTCCGCTCGATAAGCTACTGGACACACCCGCCCCTCCTCACACAGACCGTGGAAAAGCCCCCGAGTGGGAGGGCTCGCTCTTCCTCCCAGGAGCTCTTGGACACGACGCCCAGACAGGGCGCGGGGAGCCGCCGCCTGCAAACACGGCTCCAGGCAGGACTCCACTCCGCAGGAGCCGCAGAGCAGAGGAGATGAGGGCAGCTTAGCTCCTGTGCAGAGACCTGAGCTGTTGTTGCTGTGGATGCTGTCTTTTCTGCACTCGGGGTAGGAGTGAATGTTGAGTTGCCCTTAGAAATGAAGCAGAGCACTTCAACGGCACGGGTGTGTGTGTGTGTGCGCCCTGGTGATTCTGGGAGACAGATCGAACCTGGGCTAAAAGAGAGGGGGCTTAGCCCTCTTCCATTTGCTAGTTCAAAGTTGTACAACCCCTTTGTATCTGCTAGGCGGCGCAGTCGTCGTGCACAAAGAACACTTTGAAAAGCGTCAAAGGCAAGTCATTCCGAGTTGGTCGTTTGTGTTTTCCGTTCAGACGCGAAATGCTGACATGATCTCTCGGCTCCTCGGTTGTCATTTCTGCTCCGTAAAGGGATCACAGCACGCGTCGGCTTCCAGCATGCTGGGTCGGGACACGATGCCGGGGGTTGGAGAGAGCGATGTCTTCCTCGTTAGTATAGTGGCAAGTATCAACGCCTGTCACGCGGGAGACCGGGGTTCGATTCCCCGACGGGGAGTAGCTTTTCTTTCACCTCCTTAGAGAAATGACTGCCTTTCACTTCTCTGTTTTCTTTCACAGCGTCGTGCACCTTTTCATTGCTCTCGCTTTCAGAGCCTCCGCACGGCAGTCGACTCGACATCAGGAAGCACATTGAAGTGAAAGCAGGAAGCGCTGCGACATGCACTGTGCAGATCCCGCCACACTAAGAGGTGAGTGGGTCTGTTCGATGCACAAAGAACGCTTTGAGAAGCGTCAAAGGCAAGTCATTCCGAGTTGGTCGTTTGTGTTTTCCGTTCAGACGCGAAATGCTGAAATGATCTCTCGGCTCCTCGGTTGTCATTTCTGCTCCGTAAAGGAATCACAGCACGCGTCGGCTTCCAGCACGGTGGGTCGGGACACGATGCCGGGGGTCGGAGAGAGCGATGTCTTCCTCGTTAGTATAGGACCTGTCACCTGTCCCCACCTGTCACGCGGGAGACTGGGGTGCATCAGGACGCGCCTTGAAGTGAAAGCAGGATGCGCTGTGACATGCACTGTGCAGATCCCGCCACACTAAGAGGTGGGTCCAGTGGGTCTGTTCGATCACAGCGCTAGGCGAATCCCCAATCCCCTTTTGTGCCTGGCGACAAAAGATGTCTGTTTCCGCCCGGTTTCGAACCGGGGACCTTTCGCGTGTGAGGCGAACGTGATAACCACTACACTACGGAAACGGTGGTAAGACGTGCCCAGCGGCCCAGCACTGAGCTTCGCCAATGCGATTCAGCTGCTTCCAGTGCCTTTATTGGAGTGCGCTGATGGACCATGCTCTCTCTCCAGAGACCAGCACGCCTGTCATGGACGGAGCAGGAAAGGCGGCGCCACATTCTACAGCCCTCTCCACGCAATCGACGAAATCGGGCTACTGAAGTGGAGAAAATCGCCTCTCCAGAAAGTGCAAATATCATCTTGGAGACTATAAATCCTATTGCCGAAGGTCAGCCCTGTCTACCAGAGTAACCCTCCCAAAGCGATGATCAGCTCGTCTCACACGCGAGAAGTTTCGGTTGGAAACAAGCGCCCCCTCTTCTCGCACGTTTTGCACGTTCGAGTAGTTTTAATGCGGCTCTTTCGTACACGGTGCTGATCTTTTGGAAAGCAGGAGGCAAAACCGAGTCGAACCGCCTGGGTGAAAACCAGGAACCCTAACCGCTAGACTATATGGCAGCGAACAACCATGCTGTTCCCGGCATCATGCAAGCAAACTACATAAATATGAGAAAACACGCAAGAGAGTTGTCACTCAGAGTGTCGAAGGGTCGATGTATACTGGGGCTCAGTTGAAATGCAACGTCAGGACTTTTCCGAATTATGTCACACGAAGAGAGCACAGCCCTTTCCGCCCTGCCGCGTGTGTCTCGGTAACTCGCTGTGATCGTATAGTGGTCAGTACTTTGCGTTGTGGCCGCAACAACCCCGGTTCGAATCCGGGGCACGGCAGAATAGGGGCGTCTGCTTTTACTACTCGCACGAATGAAGGCAAAAAAAAGCCAATCGACGTGAACGAACGGCGCTTTACAGAGGAGTACTGCCTGACTGGATCGTTGATGAACGACAGAGGCCACTCCGACCTCTTCTCGGTTTTCTTCAATGACTTACTAAGGATCTTCTTCACATTCGCCCATGCAGGGGAAGCCAGTTACACCAAAGCAAACGCAGGAAAGTGCATTTCAAGCAGAGACCAGGAGGGACTTGTTTACACCGAGAGTGGGCGGAGAATGGAACAATGCGCCCAGCCCTGTTGCTGGAGCCGATTCTTGATGAGCTCTTGGGCTCACTAAGAGGCCCCCGCTGGATGCTAATCTTTCTGTTGTTCTTGCAGGTCCTGCGCTGCTTTTGAGCCGACAGAGCTCGACCTGGTCTGTCGGCACAGCCCAATTACAAATGATCGGCTCCGCGTACAGAAGGAACGTGCGTTTGGTACAAGAGTGCACGAAGGCACCGGAAATACATTGGGAACAAATGACCGGTCGCTCAAGACCTCTTAGAAGTACAGGAGCGTGCAAAACGAGGCTGTTTCCACCCGGTCTCGAACCGGGGACCTTTCGCGTGTTAGGCGAACGTGATAGCCGCTACACTACGGAAACCTGTAGGGACTGCTGCTGGTGTCTCGCTTGCGTTTCGGGCTGAGAAAGGGACGCGTCACTTTAGGCAGGTGGCGCTGGAGAGAGGAACAAAGGGCGCGATGAAACAAAATGCCGAAACCCGGGATCGAACCAGGGACCTTTAGATCTTCAGTCTAACGCTCTCCCAACTGAGCTATTTCGGCAGTGCGCAAAGCCCACAGCCACCTGCTCCAGCCTTCCTGTGTTGTGGCATGAGCGCACCAAGAGTAGCGGGAGAGTGTTGCAGGAACGTCACTCAGAAGGAAAGCCACCCAGCTGCGCCCTCTGAGCTCTGTCCAGCGCATCTTCCTCGCATGGACTCCTGCCTGCGACGGGCAGGAAACAATTAGCAAGAACAGAACGACACCCCATGGGTGTCTCATGACCGCACCTTAGGTTGTGACACGTGCAGGTGTGAGGGGTTGCCGGGCTACTTTGGAGCAGAGCTTGGGCGGAGGGGGGGCGGGAAAGCAGATAAGGAGGTGACACCTCAAGGTCTGCACGATCACAGCTCTCCGCCGCCCCAGGCTTCCGCTCGATAAGCTACTGGACACACCCGCCCCTCCTCACACAGACCGTGGAAAAGCCCCCGAGTGGGAGGGCTCGCTCTTCCTCCCAGGAGCTCTTGGACACGACGCCCAGACAGGGCGCGGGGAGCCGCCGCCTGCAAACACGGCTCCAGGCAGGACTCCACTCCGCAGGAGCCGCAGAGCAGAGGAGATGAGGGCAGCTTAGCTCCTGTGCAGAGACCTGAGCTGTTGTTGCTGTGGATGCTGTCTTTTCTGCACTCGGGGTAGGAGTGAATGTTGAGTTGCCCTTAGAAATGAAGCAGAGCACTTCAACGGCACGGATGTGTGTGTGTGCGCCCTGGTGATTCTGGGAGACAGATCGAACCTGGGCTAAAAGAGAGGGGGCTTAGCCCTCTTCCATTTGCTAGTTCAAAGTTGTACAACCCCTTTGTATCTGCTAGGCGGCGCAGTCGTCGTGCACAAAGAACACTTTGAAAAGCATCAAAAGGGTAAAGGGATCACAGCACGCGTCGGCTTCCAGCATGCTGGGTCGGGACACGATGCCGGGGGTCGGAGAGAGCGATGTCTTCCTCGTTAGTATAGTGGCAAGTATCAACGCCTGTCACGCGGGAGACCGGGGTTCGATTCCCCGACGGGGAGTAGCTTTTCTTTCACCTCCTTAGAGAAATGACTGCCTTTCACTTCTCTGTTTTCTTTCACAGCGTCGTGCACCTTTTCATTGCTCTCGCTTTCAGAGCCTCCGCACGGCAGTCGACTCGACATCAGGAAGCACATTGAAGTGAAAGCAGGAAGCGCTGCGACATGCACTGTGCAGATCCCGCCACACTAAGAGGTGAGTGGGTCTGTTCGATGCACAAAGAACGCTTTGAGAAGCGTCAAAGGCAAGTCATTCCGAGTTGGTCGTTTGTGTTTTCCGTTCAGACGCGAAATGCTGAAATGATCTCTCGGCTCCTCGGTTGTCATTTCTGCTCCGTAAAGGAATCACAGCACGCGTCGGCTTCCAGCACGGTGGGTCGGGACACGATGCCGGGGGTCGGAGAGAGCGATGTCTTCCTCGTTAGTATAGGACCTGTCACCTGTCCCCACCTGTCACGCGGGAGACTGGGGTGCATCAGGACGCGCCTTGAAGTGAAAGCAGGATGCGCTGTGACATGCACTGTGCAGATCCCGCCACACTAAGAGGTGGGTCCAGTGGGTCTGTTCGATCACAGCGCTAGGCGAATCCCCAATCCCCTTTTGTGCCTGGCGACAAAAGATGTCTGTTTCCGCCCGGTTTCGAACCGGGGACCTTTCGCATGTGAGGCGAACGTGATAACCACTACACTACGGAAACGGTGGTAAGACGTGCCCAGCGGCCCAGCGCTGAGCTTCGCCAATGCGATTTAGCTGCTTCCAGTGCCTTTATTGGAGTGCGCTGATGGACCGTGCTCTCTCTCCAGAGACCAGCACGCCTGTCATGGACGGAGCAGGAAAGGCGGCGCCACATTCTACAGCCCTCTCCACGCAATCGACGAAATCGGGCTACTGAAGTGGAGAAAATCGCCTCTCCAGAAAGTGCAAATATCATCTTGGAGACTATAAATCCTATTGCCGAAGGTCAGCCCTGTCTACCAGAGTAACCCTCCCACAGCGATGATCAGCTCGTCTCACACGCGAGAAGTTTCGGTTGGAAACAAGCGCCCCCTCTTCTCGCACGTTTTGCACGTTTGAGTAGTTTTAATGCGGCTCTTTCGTACACGGTGCTGATCTTTTGGAAAGCAGGAGGCAAAACCGAGTCGAACCGCCTGGGTGAAAACCAGGAACCCTAACCGCTAGACTATATGGCAGCGAACAACCATGCTGTTCCCGGCATCATGCAAGCAAACTACATAAATATGAGAAAACACGCAAGAGAGTTGTCACTCAGAGTGTCGAAGGGTCGATGTATACTGGGGCTCAGTTGAAATGCAACGTCAGGACTTTTCCGAATTATGTCACACGAAGAGAGCACAGCCCTTTCCGCCCTGCCGCGTGTGTCTCGGTAACTCGCTGTGATCGTATAGTAGTCAGTACTTTGCGTTGTGGCCGCAACAACCCCGGTTCGAATCCGGGTCACGGCAGAATAGGGGCGTCTGCTTTTACTACTCGCACGAATGAAGGCAAAAAAAAGCCAATCGACGTGAACGAACGGCGCTTTACAGAGGAGTACTGCCTGACTGGATCGTTGATGAACGACAGAGGCCACTCCGACCTCTTCTCGGTTTTCTTCAATGACTTACTAAGGATCTTCTTCACATTCGCCCATGCAGGGGAAGCCAGTTACACCAAAGCAAACGCAGGAAAGTGCATTTCAAGCAGAGACCAGGAGGGACTTGTTTACACCGAGAGTGGGCGGAGAATGGAACAATGCGCCCAGCCCTGTTGCTGGAGCCGAGAGAGAGACAGGTGAGTCAAGTGTCCCAAGAGCACAGAGACTCTGCTGAGATCACACTCGCAGTGAGTGAGCCTGGGTGTAGCCCACTAATACTGACCCACTGGACACCATAGGACAGAGAGGAGGAGGAGAGAGACACACTGAGGACGGAGAGGAGGAGGAGAGAGACACTGACAGACAGGGCTGAAAGAGAGAGACAGAGAGGCAGGGACAGACAGACAGCAGGCTGAGAGAGAGACACTGAGATCGAGAGACAGACAGACTGACAGACAGGGCTGAAAGAGAGAGAGACAGAGAGGCAGGGACAGACAGACAGCAGGCCGAGAGAGACACTGACAGACAGGGCTGAAAGAGAGAGAGACACTGAGACCCAGGGACAGACAAGACGGCGAAACTCCACCACAGACAGGACAGGAGGCAGGGTGGGACCAGCACTGACCTCCTTCCTCTCTCCTGCCGGAGGAGCTGTCTCCACCTCCTCTTCCTCCTGCAAGTCAAGAGACAGGCTGAGAGAGAGACGGGCTGGCGGGAAATCGGCGAACAGAGCTGAAGGCAGAGAGCCAGGGAGACAGGCCCAGCTGGGACAACGCAGGACAGACAGAGAGAAGGCTCATTCAGAGGATGGCTGGCAGGAAATTGGTAAGAAGAAAAAGAAAAAGAAGTAAATCAAGAGAGGTATAAAAGCTTTGAAGATAGGTGGGATAAAGAGCCTTCTGTTTGGTCAGGGGACAATAACAACAGAGCCTCTGGCGTGGCCATTCTTTTCAAAGGATGGGCATTCAAATTGAAAAGTATTCAGAGGGTCATAGATGGCAGGTTGCTGTGTGTGGATGTGGAATGGGGGACCGTTAACCTGCGGCTAATCACTGTGTATTGTCCTACTGACGTGGGAGGAAGGGTGGAGCTACTCAAAGCACTCTCTTCCCTATTGTTATGTAGCACTGACGTGATAGTGGGAGGGGATTTTAATTGTATCTTAGAGCACACAGACAGGCAGTCTAGCTCTCCGATAAAATTGGATTCCAGCTCACTGGCCCTGCAAAACTTAGTTCAAGACTTTAAACTCTCAGACACATATAGATGTATATATCCCACAACAGCAGGATATACATGGTCAGGGAGGAATAGCAGCTCCAGAATTGACTATTGCTTTGTCTCAGAGAGAGTGAAAGTTTTTGGGGTCGCTCTTCAGCCTGTCTTCTTCTCAGATCATCAGGCTTTAGGGTGTAGAGTGGAACTCCAGGGCGGGACTGTCTTTGGCCCAGGCCTCTGGAAACTCAACACAAAGCTGCTAGAGAACGAGGGGGTAGTATCCCGCTACAAGGAGAAACTATCACAGTGGCTGTCCTTGCAGTGTCTGTACGGGTCAATAGGAGAGTGGTGGGAGGAGGTGAAGGTGAGGACAAGGGCCTTTTTCATGGCTGAGGGAAGGAAGGCTGCTGCCAGACGGAGAGGAGTGCTAGCCAGGAAACAGAGGCAGCTGCAGCGTCTCTACACGAGACAGTGGCTTGGATGTGCTCGAGGATATCACCCTTTTAAAAAAGGATGTCCGGAGCATAGCGGAAGAAAGTAGTCGAGGAGTGCTGTTAAGAAGCTGAGTGCAGTTCTTGGAAGAAAATGAGAAGTGTACTTGCTTCTTTTTCAGGAAAGTGGTAGGCTCCAAGTCTGTCATGGAAAGTGTAGTTGATGAGGAGGGAAGAGAGAGTACAGAGCTGAGTGCTATCCTCTCCTGCATCGAGGCCTTCTTGTCACGGACGTCCAAGGGGACTAACCGTGGGGAGCAGGAGGGCGGAAAAAGACCCATATGCGTAGCGGCGAGACGGGAAAAAGGCCCAGGCTCATTAGTGCAAAGAGTTCAGGAATGCCGTATAGAAACCTGTGCGCCCTGGTGCTAGGCGGGTCTCAGGACATCCGAACGTCAGTGCTGAGCGAGGACAGAGTGCAAGACCCTGAAATATTTAGCCCAAGGGAAAGAGAGGGACAGGAAGGACAGCAGACCAGAAACTAGGGACAGGACAGAGAATACCGCCCTCTGGCTGCAGAGGGCGTGACACTTCTACTCAAGACTGTACAACTCTACAGAGGTAAAGGATGAAGAAATTCATTTTTTTACCTCAAAGCTAGAAAATGTTTTGAGTGAAGAAGATAGGGAAGTACTTGAGGGGGATTTGACAGTAGAAGAGCTGAGAGGCTATGGAGAGCTTCAGAAGGGGAAAACACCGGGTGCTGACAGGCTAAAGGGGTTTCTGCTTTTACTACTTGCACTAATGAAGGCAAAAAAAAAGCCAATCGATGTGAACGAACGGCACTTTACAGAGGAGTACTGCCTGACTGGATCGTTGATGAACAACAGAGGCCACTCCGACCTCTTCTCGGTTTTCTTCAATGACTTACTAAGGATCTTCTTCACATTCGACCATGCAGGGGAAGCCAGGTACACCAAAGCAAACGCATGAAAGTGCATTTCAAGCAGAGACCAGGAGGGACTTGTTTACACCGAGAGTGGGCGGAGAATGGAACAATGCGCCCAGCCCTGTTGCTGGAGCCGATTCTTGATGAGCTCTTGGGCTCACTAAGAGGCCCCCCCTGGATGCTAATCTTTCTGTTGTTCTTGCAGGTCCTGCGCTGCTTTTGAGCCGACAGAGCTCGACCTGGTCTGTCGGCACAGCCCAATTGCAAATGATCGGCTCCGCGTACAGAAGGAACGTGCGTTTAGTACAAGAGTGCACGAAGGCACCGGAAATACATTGGGAACAAATGACCGGTCGCTCAAGACCTCTGTGAAGTACAGGAGCGTGCAAAACGAGGCTGTTTCCGCCCGGTCTCGAACCGGGGACCTTTCGCGTATTAGGCGAACGTGATAGCCGCTACACTACGGAAACCTGGAGGGACTGCTGCTGGTGTCTCGCTTGCGTTTCGGGCTGAGAAAGGGACGCGTCACTTTAGGCAGGTGGCGCTGGAGAGGAACAAAGGGCGCGATGAAACAAAATGCCGAAACCCAGGATCGAACCAGGGACCTTTAGATCTTCAATCTAACGCTCTCCCATCTGAGCTATTTCGGCAGTGCGCAAAGCCCACAGCCACCTGCTCCAGCCTTCCTGTGTTGTGGCATGAGCGCACCAAGAGTAGCGGGAGAGTGTTGCAGGAACGTCACTCAGAAGGAAAGCCACCCAGCTGCGCCCTCTGAGCTCTGTCCAGCGCATCTTCCTCGCATGGACTCCTGCCTGCGACGGGCAGGAAACAATTAGCAAGAACAGAACGACACCCCATGGGTGTCTCATGACCGCACCTTAGGTTGTGACACGTGCAGGTGTGAGGGGTTGCCGGGCTACTTTGGAGCAGAGCTTGGGCGGAGGGGGGGCGGGAAAGCAGACAAAGAGGTGACACCTCAAGGTCTGCACGATCACAGCTCTCCGCCGCCCCAGGCTTCCGCTCGATAAGCTACTGGACACACCCGCCCCTCCTCACACAGACCGTGGAAAAGCCCCCGAGTGGGAGGGCTCGCTCTTCCTCCCAGGAGCTCTTGGACACGACGCCCAGACAGGGCGCGGGGAGCCGCCGCCTGCAAACACGGCTCCAGGCAGGACTCCACTCCGCAGGAGCCGCAGAGCAGAGGAGATGAGGGCAGCTTAGCTCCTGTGCAGAGACCTGAGCTGTTGTTGCTGTGGATGCTGTCTTTTCTGCACTCGGGGTAGGAGTGAATGTTGAGTTGCCTTTAGAAATGAAGCAGAGCACTTCAACGGCACGGGTGTGTGTGTGTGTGCGCCCTGGTGATTCTGGGAGACAGATCGAACCTGGGCTAAAAGAGAGGGGGCTTAGCCCTCTTCCATTTGCTAGTTCAAAGTTGTACAACCCCTTTGTATCTGCTAGGCGGCGCAGTCGTCGTGCACAAAGAACACTTTGAAAAGCGTCAAAGGCAAGTCATTCCGAGTTGGTCGTTTGTGTTTTCCGTTCAGACGCGAAATGCTGACATGATCTCTCGGCTCCTCGGTTGTCATTTCTGCTCCGTAAAGGGATCACAGCACGCGTCGGCTTCCAGCATGCTGGGTCGGGACACGATGCCGGGGGTTGGAGAGAGCGATGTCTTCCTCGTTAGTATAGTGGCAAGTATCAACGCCTGTCACGCGGGAGACCGGGGTTCGATTCCCCGACGGGGAGTAGCTTTTCTTTCACCTCCTTAGAGAAATGACTGCCTTTCACTTCTCTGTTTTCTTTCACAGCGTCGTGCACCTTTTCATTGCTCTCGCTTTCAGAGCCTCCGCACGGCAGTCGACTCGACATCAGGAAGCACATTGAAGTGAAAGCAGGAAGCGCTGCGACATGCACTGTGCAGATCCCGCCACACTAAGAGGTGAGTGGGTCTGTTCGATGCACAAAGAACGCTTTGAGAAGCGTCAAAGGCAAGTCATTCCGAGTTGGTCGTTTGTGTTTTCCGTTCAGACGCGAAATGCTGAAATGATCTCTCGGCTCCTCGGTTGTCATTTCTGCTCCGTAAAGGAATCACAGCACGCGTCGGCTTCCAGCACGGTGGGTCGGGACACGATGCCGGGGGTCGGAGAGAGCGATGTCTTCCTCGTTAGTATAGGACCTGTCACCTGTCCCCACCTGTCACGCGGGAGACTGGGGTGCATCAGGACGCGCCTTGAAGTGAAAGCAGGATGCGCTGTGACATGCACTGTGCAGATCCCGCCACACTAAGAGGTGGGTCCAGTGGGTCTGTTCGATCACAGCGCTAGGCGAATCCCCAATCCCCTTTTGTGCCTGGCGACAAAAGATGTCTGTTTCCGCCCGGTTTCGAACCGGGGACCTTTCGCGTGTGAGGCGAACGTGATAACCACTACACTACGGAAACGGTGGTAAGATGTGCCCAGCGGCCCAGCGCTGAGCTTCGCCAATGCGATTTAGCTGCTTCCAGTGCCTTTATTGGAGTGCGCTGATGGACCGTGCTCTCTCTCCAGAGACCAGCACGCCTGTCATGGACGGAGCAGGAAAGGCGGCGCCACATTCTACAGCCCTCTCCACGCAATCGACGAAATCGGGCTACTGAAGTGGAGAAAATCGCCTCTCCAGAAAGTGCAAATATCATCTTGGAGACTATAAATCCTATTGCCGAAGGTCAGCCCTGTCTACCAGAGTAACCCTCCCACAGCGATGATCAGCTCGTCTCACACGCGAGAAGTTTCGGTTGGAAACAAGCGCCCCCTCTTCTCGCACGTTTTGCACGTTTGAGTAGTTTTAATGCGGCTCTTTCGTACACGGTGCTGATCTTTTGGAAAGCAGGAGGCAAAACCGAGTCGAACCGCCTGGGTGAAAACCAGGAACCCTAACCGCTAGACTATATGGCAGCGAACAACCATGCTGTTCCCGGCATCATGCAAGCAAACTACATAAATATGAGAAAACACGCAAGAGAGTTGTCACTCAGAGTGTCGAAGGGTCGATGTATACTGGGGCTCAGTTGAAATGCAACGTCAGGACTTTTCCGAATTATGTCACACGAAGAGAGCACAGCCCTTTCCGCCCTGCCGCGTGTGTCTCGGTAACTCGCTGTGATCGTATAGTAGTCAGTACTTTGCGTTGTGGCCGCAACAACCCCGGTTCGAATCCGGGTCACGGCAGAATAGGGGCGTCTGCTTTTACTACTCGCACGAATGAAGGCAAAAAAAAGCCAATCGACGTGAACGAACGGCGCTTTACAGAGGAGTACTGCCTGACTGGATCGTTGATGAACGACAGAGGCCACTCCGACCTCTTCTCGGTTTTCTTCAATGACTTACTAAGGATCTTCTTCACATTCGCCCATGCAGGGGAAGCCAGTTACACCAAAGCAAACGCAGGAAAGTGCATTTCAAGCAGAGACCAGGAGGGACTTGTTTACACCGAGAGTGGGCGGAGAATGGAACAATGCGCCCAGCCCTGTTGCTGGAGCCGAGAGAGAGACAGGTGAGTCAAGTGTCCCAAGAGCACAGAGACTCTGCTGAGATCACACTCGCAGTGAGTGAGCCTGGGTGTAGCCCACTAATACTGACCCACTGGACACCATAGGACAGAGAGGAGGAGGAGAGAGACACACTGAGGACGGAGAGGAGGAGGAGAGAGACACTGACAGACAGGGCTGAAAGAGAGAGACAGAGAGGCAGGGACAGACAGACAGCAGGCTGAGAGAGAGACACTGAGATCGAGAGACAGACAGACTGACAGACAGGGCTGAAAGAGAGAGAGACAGAGAGGCAGGGACAGACAGACAGCAGGCCGAGAGAGACACTGACAGACAGGGCTGAAAGAGAGAGAGACACTGAGACCCAGGGACAGACAAGACGGCGAATCTCCACCACAGACAGGACAGGAGGCAGGGTGGGACCAGCACTGACCTCCTTCCTCTCTCCTGCCGGAGGAGCTGTCTCCACCTCCTCTTCCTCCTGCAAGTCAAGAGACAGGCTGAGAGAGAGACGGGCTGGCGGGAAATCGGCGAACAGAGCTGAAGGCAGAGAGCCAGGGAGACAGGCCCAGCTGGGACAACGCAGGACAGACAGAGAGAAGGCTCATTCAGAGGATGGCTGGCAGGAAATTGGTAAGAAGAAAAAGAAAAAGAAGTAAATCAAGAGAGGTATAAAAGCTTTGAAGATAGGTGGGATAAAGAGCCTTCTGTTTGGTCAGGGGACAATAACAACAGAGCCTCTGGCGTGGCCATTCTTTTCAAAGGATGGGCATTCAAATTGAAAAGTATTCAGAGGGTCATAGATGGCAGGTTGCTGTGTGTGGATGTGGAATGGGGGACCGTTAACCTGCGGCTAATCACTGTGTATTGTCCTACTGACGTGGGAGGAAGGGTGGAGCTACTCAAAGCACTCTCTTCCCTATTGTTATGTAGCACTGACGTGATAGTGGGAGGGGATTTTAATTGTATCTTAGAGCACACAGACAGGCAGTCTAGCTCTCCGATAAAATTGGATTCCAGCTCACTGGCCCTGCAAAACTTAGTTCAAGACTTTAAACTCTCAGACACATATAGATGTATATATCCCACAACAGCAGGATATACATGGTCAGGGAGGAATAGCAGCTCCAGAATTGACTATTGCTTTGTCTCAGAGAGAGTGAAAGTTTTTGGGGTCGCTCTTCAGCCTGTCTTCTTCTCAGATCATCAGGCTTTAGGGTGTAGAGTGGAACTCCAGGGCGGGACTGTCTTTGGCCCAGGCCAAAAGACAAAAGTGACATGCCTGAATGATTACTGCCCAGTAGCATTAACATCTGTGGTGATGAAATGCCTGGAGAAGCTGGTGTTGTCACATATCAACTCCTCCATCACAGAGTCCCTGGACCCCCTGCAGTTCGCCTACCAGAACAACAGATCAGTGGATGATGCTGTCTCCCTGGCTCTGCATACAGCCTTGGAACACCTGGACACTAAGAACTCGTATGTGAGAATGGTGTTTGTGAACTACAGTTCAGCATTCAATTCCATCATACCCAGTCAACTGGTGACAAAGCTCAGGGGATTAGGTCTGTGCAACTCTGTCTGCAACTGGCTGCTGGACTTTCTTATTGAGAGACCACAGGTGGTGCGGATAGGCAATAAAACATCAACACCACTCACCCTGAGCACTGGAACCCCACAAGGCTGCTGTCTGAGTCCAAGGTTGTACTCCCTATTTACTCACGACTGCACAGCAAGACACAGCAACAACCGCATCATTAAGTTTGCCGATGACACCACTATAATAGGACTGATCAGTGATGATGACAAGTCCACTTACAGGGATGAAGTTGTACAGCTGCTTAGGTGGTGTCATAGCAATAACCTGGACTTGAACATAAAGAAAACGAAAGAGCTAATAGTGGACTTTCGGAGACACAGGCCATACACTCACAGCCCACTCAGTATTGATGGAACGGAAGTGGAAACAGTCACCAGCTTTAGGTTTTTGGGAATTCACATCTCTAAAGATCTAACCTGGACTGTGAACACTGACTCTATCATCAAGAAGGCTCAGCAGCGCCTTTATTTCTTGAGGTGCCTCAAGTGATGGGGGATGCCAATACATGTGTTGGTGAACTTCTATTGCTGCACCATCGAGAGCATTCTCACCAACGGGATCACTGTCACGACAACCAGGCAGTCAAAGACAAAGCGTAAGCGAGCTAATCAGACCCAGCAGCGGGTGATTATCAACAAACGCCGCCGCACGAGTTAAACCACCTGCGCACACTCATTGCGGTGCGCACTGTTATTTAAACCATCTGCACCTGCTTCCCACTGCTCGGTATTGAGTCTACTCCTTGAGAGCTCTACCTGGCGTTTTTCCCCGTACCTCGTTTATTCTGGTTTTTGGATTCCCCTTCTGCCTTTTCGACTTTGCTCCTCGCCTCTCGACTCGGACTGTCTGCTACCGGTGAACTTCCTGGATAACGACTTGCCTTTCGCCTTTTGACTACGACCTTGCCTCTCGTTCTGGTTTGTTCGCCTGCCTCATCTATCACCCGTGCCTGCGTCTGCACAGGATCCGTGTATCTTCTCACCAGGGATTCATAACAGAATACCGAGCCTAAAGATGGATCCCGCGGACGCACAAGCTTTTGGCTCACTTTTTAATCGCCATTCCCAAGCTCTCACCCAGCTTCAATCTTCGCTTCACATTCTCTCCAATCACGTCGCTAGCCTTCCGCCCTCCCCTGTCCCTTCGCCTCCAGCACAGACCACTGCTCCAATCCCTGTAACCCCGCCCACCTCTCCCGTAGCCTCACCGTTTGTTCTCCCGGAAAGATATGACGGCAACACCGCGGGCTGTAGGGGTTTTATTGCGCAATGCTCCTTGACTTTCCAGTTGCATCCTGAGTTTTTTTTTTCTCCCCGGGAGCAGATCGGTTTTGCCCTTTCCTTGCTCACTGGCAAGGCTCTGGACTGGGCAGCTGTGTTGCTTGCTAGGGGAGACTTTCAGTTTGCTGATTTCCAGCTTTTTGCTGACCAGCTCCAGGCACGTTTTTCTCCAGTCAACCCGGACCTGACTCATCTCCGGCTCGCCTCGCTTCGTCAGGGTGGTGGATCTCTGAATGATTATGTGGCTGACTTCCAAGCCCTCGCCACGGAGTCTGACTGGAACCCTGAAGCCCTGATTTGCCTTTTTTGTAAGGGTCTCTCTGAAGATCTAAAGGACCACCTGGTGCTCTCGCCACTTCGCAACCGCTCTCTCGAATCGGCAATCGCTCAGGTGGTTGAACTGGACACCCGCATTCGGCTGCGGAGAGCAGAGAGTCATGATGGAAGCAGTCCTGGCCGTCCTGAAAGTACTACCCCCACGGTGCCCACTCGGCATCATGCACCCCTTTCCTCGGAAGAAAAGGAAAGGCGCCGTCGGGAGGGACTGTGTCTCTATTGCTCTGCACCTGATCACCTTCTCTCTGCTTGTCCCTTGAGACCCCCTTATCCCTCTCGAACCCTTCCACAGCCTACTGTTAGAGTCAGTAGTGCTGTTTTTTCTCAAACCTCATCAGGCCCTTTATTCCCAGCTGAAATTTCTTGGGCTGACGCACAACTTCCCCTTTTGGTTTTTGTTGACTCAGGGGCAGCGGGGAACTTTATAGATGTCACTTTTGCTAAGAAGTGGGATATTCCCCTGGCTCCGGTCTCACCCCCAATCTGTATTCAAGCTCTGGATGGATCCCCGATTGCACCTGGACGGATTACATGGCAGACCGTCCCTCTCTCTCTATCAGTTGGTGCAACTCATGTTGAAGAAATCTCACTCCTTCTCCTGGACTCGCCTGCCTACCCGGTAATCCTGGGTCTTCCCTGGCTCAAGAAGCACGATCCCCACATCTCCTGGGACAAGAACGAGCTCATTGCCTGGAGCCACTCCTGTCATGTCAACTGTTGTCGTCAGCCGGTTAAGGTTGCTGCTGCAGTAACCTTTATGGAGGAGCACTCTACCATCCCGCCCCAATACAGGCATCTGAAACAGGCCTTTGATAAGCAGAAGGCTCTTTCGCTTCCACCTCACCGTACCTGTGACTGTGCTATAGAGTTGCTTCCGGGAACCCTTCCACCCAAAGGACGGATCTACCCTCTCACTCAGGCAGAGAACCAGGCTTTACAAGATTATATTAAGGAGGCTTTGGAGTCAGGATTCATTCGTCCCTCCTCTTCTCCAGCCTGTGCGGGCTTTTTCTTTATTGGAAAGAAGGACGGCTCCTTGCGACCGTGTATTGATTACAGAGGACTGAACTCCATTACGGTCAAACATCGTTACCCCCTGCCTTTAATTCCAGCCGCTTTGGAGTCCGTACGGGGAGCCTCCATCTTCTCGAAATTAGATCTACGGGGGGCTTACAACCTAATCAGGATACGGGAAGGGGACGAGTGGAAGACGGCCTTTATGACCACCCATGGACATTATGAATATCAGGTGATGCCTTTTGGTCTTGTTAATGCCCCGGCTGTCTTCCAGTCATTCATGAATGACATCTTTAGGGACATTATTGGGAATTTTGTTTTGGTTTACCTGGATGATATCCTCATCTTTTCTGCCAACCCTAGGGATCATGTCCACCACGTCCAGGAGGTCCTGACTAGACTCATTAACAACAAACTCTACGCCAAGCTTGAGAAGTGCGTTTTCCATGCTTCTAAAATTCACTTCCTGGGTTACATCATTTCCTCAGTTGGTGTAGAAATGGACTCTGCTAAGGTGGCGGCCATCAATGACTGGCCAGCCCCTCGTAACTTAAAGCAAATTCAACGTTTTCTAGGTTTTGCCAACTTTTATAGACGTTTCATCCGGAACTTTAGCTCCGTCGTGGCGCCTATCATCGCTCTAACCCGCAATCGACCAGGCTTGGGTAAATGGAACCCGGAGGCTAACCAGGCATTTTTACGCTTAAAACAACTCTTCAGTTCGGCACCTTTTCTACGACACCCGGATCCCTCTAAGCCATTCATAGTGGAGGTGGACGCCTCAGCCTATGGGGTTGGGGCGGTCCTCTCCCAGCGCCACGGGGATAAGCAGAGTCCACATCCCTGTGCCTTCTTTTCGAGGAAACTCTCCCCTGCTGAGGTTAATTATGATGTTGGTAATCGTGAACTCTTGGCTATCAAGCTGGCCCTGGAGGAATGGAGACACTGGTTGGAGGGGGCTCATCACCCCTTTGTCATTATCACGGACCATAAGAACCTGGCCTACATTCAGTCGGCCAAACGCCTCAATTCCCGTCAGGCCCGTTGGTCTCTTTTCTTTTCTCGATTTAATTTTGTGATCACCTATACACCTGGCTCGAAGAATGGGAGGGCTGATGCTCTCTCTCGGCTCCATGATCCCCAGGATCTGGACTACACACCGGAACCAATCATTTCACCTAACAGAATCCTCGGGGCGATCCACTGCTCTATTGAAGATCAGATCAGACGTGCCCTCAAGGGAGCTATAGTTCCTGTGTGCTGCCCCCCGGATAAGCTTTTTGTACCGGACAACTTGCGTTCTGCTGTCCTGCAATGGGGGCATGACTCTCGGTTTGCAGGCCATCCCGGGTGCAGACGCACTCTGGACCTACTCACCAGAGATTTCTGGTGGCCTTCCATGCGATCAGATGTTGCAGAGTACGTCCGAGCTTGCCCGGTCTGTGCCAGGATCAAGACTCCGCGTGCCAAGAAGACCGGTCTCCTTCACCCTCTTCCGATCCCACACCGCCCTTGGTCCCACATAGCTGTGGACTTCATTACGGACCTTCCTTGCAGTCAAGGTCATACAGTAATCTTGGTGATATCTGATCGTTTTTCCAAGGCAGCCCATTTCGTCCCCCTCCCAGCATTGCCCACAGCCCAGGAAATGGCATCACTGTTTGTGCAACAGGTTGTTCGGATACATGGGTTGCCCAACGATGTGGTCTCAGACAGGGGACCTCAATTTGTCTCGGCCTTTTGGAAAGCGTTCTGCCAAGCTTTAGGGACCCATGTATCTCTGACTTCGGGTTATCATCCTGAGGCCAATGGTCAGGTGGAGCGGACCAACCAAAGCCTCCTTACCTTTTTGAGAGCCTTCACCTCCAACTCGCAGGATGACTGGTCATCGCTACTTCCCTGGGCAGAATATGCCCATAATTCTCTTACCTCCTCCTCCACAGGTCTCTCTCCCTTCCTCTGCTCACTAGGTTATCAACCCACTCTCATTCCTGCCAACCCTCCGGACACGGCGGTGCCGTCGGTGCGTCAATATATTTCCAAGCTGCGCAGGACCTGGAGAATGGCGAGGACAGCTCTCACCAAGTCATCCCAGCGCCAGGCCAAATTCGCAAACCGACACCGCAGACCAGCCCCCCGTTTTCGCAGAGGCCAGTTTGTTTGGCTTTCAACAAGGAACCTACCTCTACACCTGCCTTCCAAGAAGCTCGGGCCTAGGTATATCGGCCCCTTCAGGATACTCTCCCGGATCACCCCAGTTACCTTCCGTCTTGCACTTCCCCCCACCCTTAAAATCCACCCGTCTTTCCACGTCTCCCTCCTGAAACCCTTCTACCGCTCACCTCTGGCGGCTCCCCAACGTCGCCCGCCACCCCCGCGTCGCATTCGGGGGCACCAGGCATATACAGTCCACAAGATCCTCGACTCTAGATGGAACCGCGGTACCCTTCAGTATCTGGTTGACTGGGAGGGTTATGGCCCTGAAGAAAGATCCTGGGTTCCGGAGAGGGATATTTTGGACCCTGCGCTAATCGGAGACTTCCACAGGGACTATCCCGATCGGCCGTCTCGGGCGTCGGGAGCCGCCCGTGAAGGGGGGGGTACTGTCACGACAACCAGGCAGTCAAAGACAAAGCGTAAGCGAGCTAATCAGACCCAGCAGCGGGTGATTATCAACAAACGCCGCCGCACGAGTTAAACCACCTGCGCACACTCATTGCGGTGCGCACTGTTATTTAAACCATCTGCACCTGCTTCCCACTGCTCGGTATTGAGTCTACTCCTTGAGAGCTCTACCTGGCGTTTTTCCCCGTACCTCGTTTATTCTGGTTTTTGGATTCCCCTTCTGCCTTTTCGACTTTGCTCCTCGCCTCTCGACTCGGACTGTCTGCTACCGGTGAACTTCCTGGATAACGACTTGCCTTTCGCCTTTTGACTACGACCTTGCCTCTCGTTCTGGTTTGTTCGCCTGCCTCATCTATCACCCGTGCCTGCGTCTGCACAGGATCCGTGTATCTTCTCACCAGGGATTCATAACAATCACTGTGTGGTATGGTAACACCTCTTCGCGAGAAAGAAAGGCACTACAGAGAATGGTCAATATGGCCCAGAAGATCATCGGCTGCGGTCTCAACGAGATTAAACAGCTCTATGAGGACCGCTGCCGTGGTAGAATTCTGGCCATCACAGAGGACAGTCACCACCCCGGGCATGAGCTCTTCACCCCACTGCCCTCAGGCAAGAGATTTAAGAGCATACGGACACTTAACACTAGATTCTTCAATAGCTTCTATCCACAAGCAGTGAGACTGGCGAACAAATTTAGCCATCCCGCTCGGACCACACCTACACCATCACCATCTACCTCTTTATGATTTCTTATCTATTGCACATCTCCAGTCATTGTTTACACGTCTGTATTGTTTACATTCAAACTGTCTACATGTTTACTTGCACATTGTCTATTGTTTGTTTGTACATTGTCTTGATGCACTGTTTGCACTTTGTCTTGTTTTTTACACTTGTTTTACAATCGAGAGACTTTCTGTAAGTAAGAATTCCATTGTACCAGTACCGGTTACATATGGCAATAAAGTTCAAGTTCAAGTTCAAAACACACCAGCAAGTCCACCTCTGAATGGCTTAAGAAAAACAAAATGAAGACTTTGGAGTGGCCTAGTCAAAGTCCTGACCTGAATCCGATTGAGATGTTGTGGCATGACCTTAAAAAAGCGGTTAAGGCTCGAAAACCCTCCATAGTGGCTGAATTACAACAATTCTGCAAAGATGAGTGGGCCAAATTTCCTCCACAGCATTGTAAAAGACTCATTGCCAGTTATCGCAAACGCTTGATTGCAGTTGTTGCTTCTAAGGGTGGCCCAACCAGTTATTAGGTTTAACTAAATGTTATCCACAACTTCAAACACCTGTGAGAAACGGGCAACTGCAGTGTTACGCCTGCTGGCTCCACAGATAATCCTTTTTTGAAGTTTAAGGAGAGGATTTCTTTGTCAATTCAATTAAACGTTTCAGAAATGCTGAACTATTGATGTGTTTCACACGCAGCACGGGCTCTCCTTTGCTTACAAATATTTTTTTTACACCAATTTACTCAACTACGATTTTGCTGAGCATTTTGTTTGCTTGCTTCCTATTGTATACTGCGCTGATTTCTGTATTGTTCAATTTCCCTGTTGATTTTAATTTCTTGTTTTCTAAGACAATCAGACCAGCTATTCTGACCTTACCCTGCACTGGAGCCACTCTTTTCTTTCCAAAGGCGTGGAGAGAGATACTACTGCAGGTAACACCCCATGAGAAACATCATGAGTTTCTGGAAAAGCTCTCTACCTGCCCGCTCCCCACACCGACGTGTGTGAGCAGGGATTTAAAGGGACATTCTGAAGTGTAGAAACATTTTATCGTTACATACTTTTTCTGTGCAGTTAGTTCTCTTTCAACTCCGCCCGACAACAGAGGTCGTTTTTAATACAGGAGTAAAGGCACACTGCACATCTGCAAAACATCACGTTAAGGTTTAGGGAGAGCGACATCAGTGATTGGAAGGTACAGATGCAGCCATTCAAAGTGCGCAGTACAGACACATACCGGAGGTAATTGGCTACGGAGTCGCGCATTGTGACGCGCGATGACGCAAAATACCGTGGTAAGTGATTGGTTGACCGACGGGGGCACTCGTAGCCCGTTGGTCGGTCGTAGAAAGATTTACAGTAAATGTCTTTACTGTGCCCATTTTAGCATTGAATATTCATATGGAATTTTACCACTGAAGGGAAATCTTAGTACCTATAAAAAGAATAGGAGCATACTGTAACGCGTGTGAAGGCCATAAACGATATTAATTTTGGAACATAAACATACAGTATATGGCTGGTCTCTGTACTTTAAATAAAAAATACACACCAGTATTCCATTTCTCCCTTAACATTTTAAGCTTCGAAGTCTTTAACTAACGTCATACCGGAGTCAACAAGCATACTTTTAGAATTTGATTAAAAGGGAATATAATATGGAATTGCGTATCTAAAGAAATTAATAACGATATAATTTTATTCATGTACCGCAACACAAGAATAGTACATGCTGTACATTGTCTGTTGATAATGTTTCTGTAGTGCTTTTTCAGCACTCTGCATGTGACCTTGCTGGTGGCACTGTGGGTTAGACTCCTGACTCCTACCTCACATGCTGTGTGTTTGAATCCTGCTGGAGTCATGACTTTTTTTTCAACAAACATTTCTTTGAAAAAACAAAACATTTCCCTGGATCAGAGATTAAATAAAACCTCACTCGCACCAAACAAATTTATATTTCTAAATATCACAACATGATCGAATTTAAGTCATTTTAATAACAATGAATAGTCACCTATGTGTTACAATATAAACATTTATATTGATTTAAATCGCGTTTTGATTTAAATCGCAAACGCAGGTTTAAATATATGTGTTTTTTGATTCACAATCAGACAAATGCAACATAAATTGATATCTTTGTCTTCTAAGTATCTTAATAAACGTTCAGCATAGCATTCTCCCCGTTTAGATTTATTTTTCTTGGGATCCTGGGATCAAACATGGAAAGATTAGATTGTAATCGTTTTTTTTTTTAAATACATTTTAGAAAAGTGTAATCTATGCTAAAAAGTTGTACACCACCTGCTATAAAGATACATATTGTAATACTTTCGGGTTCGGATAGGACAGACACGAGAACTCAGACTTGCGGAGTTAAAGCAAGTTAAAGCCTTGATTTTATATATCACCTTTAAAAGTGGCATCTCAAAGCAAAGTAAATACCCAACACTGATTGTACCAATCTGTCATGCTAATAAAGCACATTGAATTGAGAGAGAGAGAGAAGGGGAGGGCGAGCAAGCGAGAGAGCATAGCCAGGACAGACAGGCACTCCACAGACATTCACAACAGCGACATATCATAAAACATTTGCACATAAAGTTAAATTATTATTTGCTTTTCAGGAAGTTAAAAAAAAAACACTTGAATTACTTATCCAGTCTCTCGAAATAAAATTATTTTTCAAGCAATGCAACTAACGTCGGGCAATGTGTTTTTTTTAATCCAACATTGACAGCCACATCTTAAATCTTGTCAGTCAGCTCTTTTTTCTCTATTTGAATTGTGGCAATTCAAACAACCTGGGATAACAAGTGGTCTCAAAGTCACAGAGCTCACAGACCTTTCACAACAGATGACAATTCCCTTAGTCCTTCCTTAGTCTTCCTGAAATTGTCAGATTATGAGTGAACAAAATCATTTTATTAAAAAGTTAATAAAAATTATTTTTTAATCGCGTATCTAAGGAAATAGCAGTATAACCTTGTTCATGCAGTGGCATGTTACATTATTAATTTGGGTGTCTCCTCTTGCCAGAAAGCTCTAAATTGCATTTTGAGTGCGGTTTTTGACTTTTTTTAAATTGCAACCCATAAATAAAGCTGATACTGTTTAGACTTTTAATTATTTTAAACTGTATTACAGCAGCACAATGCAACGCAAATTGCAAAAATGCACTTGGAATCTGTCCAAGCCCTGCTTTGTCAGGCATTTTCTTTTACTGTAATGGACATAAAAACTCCCTTGCTTTTAACAGAGCGTTTCATAATATCTAACTACGAAAATTATTTAAACTGCTACACTTATCATTCATCCAGAGCTTGAAATATTACAAGGATCCTCAAGAGCACAGCAAAGACTGTATTAAAAGTATACTAGTGACAAACTAGTATACTTTAGATCTTTTTTTCTGATACGGGGAAAATCTGATCATGTTTCTCTATAACAATAAAAAAACATTATTTTACATATCACCTTTATGTGATATCACCTTAAGGACAGCACATACAAGTGTTAATTGCACAATGGACCGCGCAAATCAATTTAAAATAGTCTTCTTTGGGTGTGAGGGCAGGAGTGGATCGCAGAAGGCATAATCAGCAAATTAGGAAAACAAAGAACAGGACAGGTGAGACGTGTATCCAGAGAGCGGGTGATCAGAAAAAGGAACAGCTGTTATGCCCAGGTTTTACGCTCTCTCTGCTGAATGAATAAAAGCATTTTATTGAAAACGCCTTTGCGTTTGTCTGGGTATTTACTTTGTAATCTGTGGTTTACATCTACTGTATTGCTTTGAGATGCCACTTTTAAAGGTGATATGTAAAATAAAGTTTTTTATTATTGTTATAGAGAAACATGATCAGATTTTCCCTGTTTCAGAAAAAAGATTATTAAAATCTGTAATCTTTCCACTTGTATGTCCTCGGAAAATACAAGAAGTTTCTGCTTTGTGTAAGGATGGTATCAAAAAGTAATCTAACTGGTGAGAAAGCTGTGCTGCTCAAAGCGCTTTACAGGATAAAAACAATAACAACAATAGTGTTAGGCTGGGCAAACGATTTTTTTATAGAAATACAAAATGAGATATAATGATATGTTCCGGCTAAGACATTAACAAGTACAACCCCCCTCTCTGCGGGAGTGCTGGCTGTGACGAATTAAACCAGTTTCACAGGTATTTTCAAAGTAGAAGGGGGCAAGATTTCCAGCGAAAGACACCTCCCCCCTCCAAAAGTACATTACTTACTAGTTAAGAAAGCTAGGCTCCTCAATGAAATCGCTTTAACATGCTAATGCGTTAGTGTAACAGTCCGGGCGTGGCAAGCTTCTAATGTCAACCCGACTATGGCAAAAGGAACCATTCTTTCATTGGAAGACAATGAACATAATCTAGCCCTAACTGAATTAATAGCAAACATGGTTTACATAAAATACATTTTCCAAGAAAGTTTAGCCTTTGTCACTAATGAAACCACTAAATAAAGACATAAATATAGAAATCTTAAGATTTTAAAAATACATGACTTTGCTAAAATTTATTAAAAAAAAAAACGATTACAAACGCCAGCGGAGAGAGAGAACAGGGGAGGGATGTTGGTTTTGCATTAGGGGATGGGGCTATGGAAATGAGGTCTATTTGGGAATGTGGAGTTACATGTTCTGGTTGTTTGTGAATTATCGTTGTTGAGTATAGAGTGTTGAGGTATTGATTTTGTGTAATGCTTTATGTTGAAAATTGAGCTGGATTTAGTTTATGATAAAGAGGATAAACTGGGATGGGAGGAGGGTTTGGTTTTGCATAAGGGGCGGGATTATGATAATTGGAGGAATTTGAGTGAGTTTGCGGGCTATTTTTGGTTTGTATTACAAATAATTCATACTAGATATTGAGATTTGTTGTGGTTTTGTTGAGATTTAACTCCGCAAGTCTGAGTTCTTGTGTCCGTCCTATCTGAGCCCGAAAGTATTACAATATGTATCTTTATAGCAGGTGGTGTACAGCTTTTTAGTATAGATTACACTTTTCTAAAATGTATTTAAAAAATAAAAACGATTACAATCTAATCTTTCCACGTTTGATCCCAAGATCCGAAGAAAAATAAATCTAAACTTAGAAGATAAATATATCAATTTATGTTGCATTTGTCTGATTGTGAATCAAAAAACACATATATTTAAACACGCGTTTGCGATTTAAATCAAAACGCGATTTAAATCAATATGTTTATATTGTAACGCATAGGTGACTGTTCCTTGTTATTAAAATGACTTAAATTCGATCATGTTGTGATATTTAGAAATATAAAAGTCAATTAATTTTCCATAATATTGCTATTCTATTTTTTCAAAGAAATGTCACAGTACACGAATATACTCATATCGTTATTCATTTCTTTAGATACGCGATTCCATATTATATTAGCAGAAAAGCTTCAAACTACCACTTTTTAACATGCTATTTCACATGTTAGTTAAAGACTTCGATGCTTAAAATGTTAAGGGAGAAATGGAATACCGGTGTGTATTTTTTCTTTAAAGTACCGATTCCTGGAATCTGGCTGGCTGACATCCTTCTGAAGTGGTTCCATAATATCTGGTATACAGAAAAGAAAGCGTTGATAAAAAAGCCTGGATACTCATGTATCTGATACAAGTATCTTTAAATACAGTCTTTGCTGTGCTCTTGAGGATCCTTGTGATATTTTGAGCTCTGGTTGAATGATAAGTGTCGCAGTTTAAATAATTTTCGTAGTTAGAAATTATGAAACGCCCTGTTAAAAGCAAGGGAGTTTTTATGTCCGTTGCAGTAAAAGAGAATGCCTGACAAAGTAGGGCTTGGACAGATTCCAAGTGCTTGTACAAATGTGCTAAAGAAATTATACTTTGAGTTTACAGCTTGTCCAAAGTCATTCATTATTAATAATATTAGTAATATCTTCGGTAAAGGCTTTGATGCATAAATATTTCTGATAAAGGTAGGTTGTGTACTTTTGTCCAACTGAGCAATCTTGCTTTCATAAAATATACCAAATTTTTAATGACTGATGATTAACATGCTGTAATACACAGTTTAAATTTAAAAGCTCAAAATTTATACCGCTAAATACCCCACCCATTTTGAATGGCTGCATCTGTAGGAAGTTTCGGGTCACTTTTTTGTTATAGATTCAAGCAACCCTAAATACCTTTTCAAGAAACATTTCAGAATCCATGTCACATCCAGCACGATTACTACACAGGTCTACAGAATACAATCAGAATACTGTTATTTTGAATATAATCAGAATACTATATAAAACACACCGCCCAAAACATTTCTAAAACAGGAATTACACGTTTAGGAATGCGCCCTCCTTTATACATTAAATAACAGGTCTGAAGCCTGCTCCAAAGAAGAACTATATTCAGAGCTGACAAAGAAGTGATAGGAAACATCTCGGAAAACGAAGGTGCTGTCGTTTTCAAGCGTCGGACACCAAGAGCTGAACCCGGCGTCCTCTGAAAAAAGTAAGGTGTTGGGTGGTCTAAAGTGCTGGGTTTGTGCTCCAATTTCTTTGCAGGGGTAGGTTTGAATTTCGCTGCTGCTAAGTGTTTGTGGGTTAAGACCTTCCTTCTATTGCGAGTTCAATGGGTAAAAACTTTGCTTGACAGTCTGTTGAGAGACTGAATTAGGTGTTTCAAGATAGTCTTTGTTAGCTTAACATCAAGGCAGAAAAAAGCCTCATTTTGTCTTCCCAACAGCAGTGCTCTTTGGTCCCTTCAGCGTTATGCAGGAAACAACATCTCCCGTGATCACTTTTCAGAGTCAGTGCGAATCGTAGTGTGCCGTAGTTGTTTTTAAAATTGTTTTGTCGGCATGCTGCATTTGTCTGTGAAACTTTAATGCTGTGTTTTTTCACGCCGAATCGATGGCAGGAGCAAAGCTTATTCAACCTTTGCACTCAGCGCTCAATCAGAAATACAGTATGTATTACTATTAGTGGCACTGAGGTCACTATGGTGCAATTGAGCGATGTAAGACCAATGGCATAATGGATAACGCATCTGACTTCAGATCAGGAAATTGTATGTTTGACTCCTGCCTGGCTTTTGTTGCGTTAAAACGATTAACCTTCCTTTATATAAATCAACTGCACCTTAAAGCTATACAAAACACTTTGGGTAAATTGTCGAAATTCGCATGAGGCTGCAGACAACTTAACACTACTGTCTGGAGATCAGCTCCTTCTCTGAGCTCCATTGGAATGAAATCCCGTGGGTAGCAAAGATGGAGAGCAGCTCAACTTGTGCTCAGTACGGTGCTGAGGGTTCAGTACTGGTGTCGTTCTACTTAGCACAAACTGCACAGGCTCTGAATCAGACCATTTCAATTAGTTTGGTCATTTCAATTAGTTAGGGCACTTAATGTAGAATTATTACTTTGCCTGTCTCTTGTTTGTATATAATTTAATGTCCCTGATAACTTAATGTTTGTTTTTAATTTAGTTTTAGTTTTACGATGTAGGTTAATGCGTTGACATATGCACGAACATGCGAAATGTCTCACTCCTGATTCAGCTCATGCTCCATAGGAGAGAAGCGATTCCTCTTGCTTCTCGTACAACCATATCAGAACAGAAGCCCGTGTCACCCAGCTCTAATTCAAGAGTGACTCGCATCTTCAGGCCTTTTTTTGGTTCGTGATCATTAATTTCTTTAGTTATGATCAATATTGAACTTTTTAAAAATAAAAATAATCAAACATGCAGGCATGTTTTTGAAAAGTATTAGGAGTTGACAGGGCGCCCATTTGGAATAGTCGTCAGAAAATGTGAGAAAAGGAAAGTTACGTAAACTCTCACACACAGCATTAGAGATTGGAATCTGATTGTAAAAAAGCTACCTGTCTCCCCGTCGGTAATCAAACCCCAGTTTCCCACATGACAGGCAGGGATACACACCATGACACTAACTAGGAGCGCTTGCTAGCTGTTAGGAGGCATTTACTCTTATGGCTACTACTAATTCGGGTTTCGACTTTTATTTTCATTCCTTCCAGAGGAGCGCATGAAAACGAGTTTCCATCTGCGCCATCCTCACTCCTGCTCTGCTATTGTCACAGCTCCTCCTTGTGCACGACCAACACCCATGGAGTCGGTTCTTTCAGCTTTACTAATTAGGTTTTCAAGGGCTGGAAGTAGGGCACAAGACACACGAACACTAAAAGCATCCTTCTCTGCTTTCAGCTGCAAAATGTCATTCGTGGACGCTGAAGAATTTGTTTCCAAGGCAGCGGTTTCAAGCAATTTTGCACTTTAAAAGTAGAGCAGTGCGTTTCCATTTTTATGCAGGCACACGATGACATAAGGAGATTGTCGTAGTCGGCAGGACTTGAACCTGCGCAGGGAGACCCCGATGGGCTTCAAGTCCGATTGAACCGGTCCACCAACCTGTCGTTCTGGGGATCCAGAGGGGTGGTCCGCGTCTTAGAGATCCCCAGGCGCTGGCACACTCTGGCGAAGACCTGGGATTCGAAGTTACGCCCCTGGTCACTGTGTAACTCCTCCGGCACCCCTAGCCTGGCAAACATCCCCTCCAGTAGTGCATCGGCCACGGTGGGGGCACTATGGTCCGGGAGGGCATATGCCCCCGGCCACTTTGTAAAATAGTCCACCGCCACCAGGACATAGCAGTTTCCGGCCTCAGCGCGCGGAAACTGGCCCAAAACGTCAACCCCCACCTGCTCCATAGGAGTCCCCACCTGGTGTTGTTGGAGGGGGGCCCCTTCTGGGCCACGCGCACCGCACACGTTCGGCAATACCGCTCCATGTCCCGGTGGCAAAGACCCCAATAAGAAGTTTTTTTTACAGCCGAAATGCCCCACGCCCGGCTGGCCGTGCACCACTCGTGCAGGACCTCCATCTATCACACCATCTGCCCCTCTGGCTCCTTAAAGTGGAGCAGCCAGGTGAGGGACACATGGTTGGTCCTCAACCGGAATCGGGTCCTGAACAGGCACGGCCTGAAGTGGCGGACCGCCACCATCACCGCCAGCAGCTCACGATGGGTCACGCAGTAGTTCCGTTCAGCCTTATTCAAAGCCCGACTGTAGTAGGCAACTACCCGCTCCCCATCTGGCCCCTCCTGCGCCAACACCGCGTCCAACTCCGAGACACTCGCGTCGGTATCCAGGATATACGGTAACCACGGATCGGGGTAGGCCAGCACGGGGACCCCCACCAGAGCTTCACTTAACCGGCTGAAAGCCATCTCGCAGCCCGAGTTCAAGTCGAAACAGCGGCCCTTATCGGTGAGGCGGTGCAGCGGGGGAGCGATGCTGGCAAAGTCTCGGACAAACCTCCGGTAATACGAAACCAACCCCAGAAAGCTGCGCAGCTCCGCGACAGTGCGGGGTGTCGGCCAACCCCTCATTTAGGCGACCTTACCTGGGTCTGTAGCCACCCCTCACAGTCCAACAACATGTCCCAGGAATGTCACCTCCTGCCTCAGGAGCTCACACTCGCGGGGATTGAGCCTCAGGCCAGCACGGCGGATGCAGACCAGCACCGCGTGGAGGTTCGTCAAGGCCTGGTCGAAACCCTGGGCATGAACCAGCAGATCGTCCAGATACAGCACACACTGGTTCCACGGGACCGATGCCAGCACCCTCTCCATCAGCCTCTTGAAAGTCGCCGGGGCATTGCACAGGCCAAAGGCAGTAAACTGCCAGAGGCTTCGAGCGAGTGGTACCTGCCAGTAGCCACAGCGGAGGTCAAGGGAGCTGAACCAGGTCGACCAGGTGATGTAGTCCTTGGCATCGTCTATCCTCGTCAGGGGGTAGGAATCCTTCCAGGTGACCTCGTTCAGCTTGCGGTAGTTTACGCAGAACCTCCACGAGCCTTCTTTTTTTTGGACCAGTACAGCTGGCGCCAAAGGCTCGCGGAGGGCTTAATCACTCCCACTGGGGCCATCTCCCGGATCTTTTCCTCGGAGGCGGTCCGCTTGGCGTGAGCCATGCGTCCAGGTGGGATGCGGATGGCAGAGGGTCACCAGTCTCGATGTCGTGTTGGTAGAGGTCCTCAACGCCGCGCCTCGCTTCCACGCAACTGCCGCTGCCTTGTCTGGCCCCCCAGCCGACTCGGGGGCAGGATCCGGCACGCTCGCTCCCCGGCTCACAGGCCCGGTCTGCCACCGCCGCCACTGACTCTTTTTCCCCCGGCTCCGGCAAGCCCGCGTCCCTCAGCCTTCGCTGGGTCTGCCCTCCACCAGGTGAAGTTGCTCCCCCTGCCACACCAACTCCTGCCGGCCCAAGTCCAAACTGGCCCCCACTCGCTGCAGTAGGTCCAGCCCCAGAATGCAGTCCTCCTGGATGGGTGCGAGGTAGCAGGGGTGGCGCACCATCGCTGCACCTAGACGAAAGGCAAGCACCTGTTTCCCCCGCATTGCGGCGAGCTGTCCCATTACAGTCCTTAGCCGCAGGCTGGAGGCCTCTCATCCTGGGGGGTTGGTGCCCTCGGTGTCGAGGAGGATGCCCGGCCGGAGTAGGGTTACCGATGAACCCGTGTCGAGCAGGGCCAGGCAGGGTTGGTCCTCGATTCATTTCGGCACTGGAGGTACAGGCTATAGCCGACTCGCCCCACAGTGGTGTGAGGGGTGCCGGTCTTCACAGCGCTCTCCGGAGAGGGGGTTGAGGTGATCAAGGGCGGCCGTCCCCGCGCTGAGCCGACCCATTCCCGTTTCCCGACACTGATCACGGAGTGCGAGGTTTGGGTGCCCAGCAGAACCGGGCTCAGTGTCGTCTCTTCCCGCTGCAGTCGCAAAACAGCGTGCGGGGCTGTTCCGCGGGGGTTGCTGCACGGGCTGGCTTCTCTTCCCCCTTGCTGGACTCCTCCGTCGGTGTGGGAATCGCTGGTCAGCTCCGGCAGGGAGGGTATCTTCTCTTTGGGGCATCCACTGGGCGGGAGTAGCAGGCAGTCGCCCCAATTCTACCGGCAGGACCACTACTGGATAGCCCTGGTAAGGGCTGTGGCCACCTGTCGCACCCAGGAGTTGCTCAGGCTCCCTATGTGCGCTGCCGATGGGTTCTGTCTCTTTTAGAGTCAGACAGCACTTGACAGAATCGGCTAATGTCTGCCAAGATTTGTCCATCCTGCCCACTTCTGACACCAATGTAGCATTTACAGGTTTTTCTCAGAACAAAGGACCAGTGGAGACGCATTTAACAAACCAAGCAATAGCTTTATTCTTTAACAACCACAAAACCAAACACAGCATATACATTCACATGAGGAGACTGACAGAACACGTACACATCTTTAGGGTGGTAATTACTTAACAACACGCTATACACTTATAAGACTACACAGGGCACTAGAACTACTAGGACATTATTTACACAGGTAGGGTCAGCCGCTGGTCACCGTGCTGACCCTCAGACTCTCCCCGGCTACAACTCCCAGCATGCCCAGCGGTACTATGCACGCCTTGGGGCGCTTCCTCCTCACCACCAGGCGAGGGCGTTACAATATATATATATTTTTTCTCTGGTTCTCAGCAGTATCATTGGGCTGAACTCCAGTTAAATGCTTGTCTTAGAAAGATCAAAAGTGAGCGAGGGAAGATGGGTGGAGATTAATGGAAGTTATAAAGGCAGTGGGTTGGCTCTGCTTAAGCTTCATTCAGACCTTATTAGGGCAAACTCTATGGGTCAATTGCATCGAACTGAAAGTAGCATACTAACAGGAGTTCAACCCATGCTTAGAACACAGATGCCGTCTAAACTTGTGCTCCATCTTAAGTCCAATTGCAACAAACTTTGCTGCTGTGCTTAGTACGCAGTGCCGAGCTAAACCTGTTCTCAATTGCAATGAAAACAAAGTAACAACTGCAGCACTCCAGAGTAACTAAAGTAGCGGACTAATTTAAACTGTCTTCATTTGGCTTAGCACCGTATTCGGTGTAACGCAGGATTGCATTAGAAGGCTCCCAAATATAGTGGAAATAATCCGTTGCTTGGAAATGTATTGGAATATTAATTAAAATTGCTTTACACTCATACCATATTTATTAATAATGAAGTTTATTAATGTGTGTATTTACAGAAGTGTCATTTACTATTTATGTTTAATGTTAGTCATTACTAGTAGCTGTGAGCTTTAAGATATGCTAGGAAGTGAAGAGAACAGAACAGAGCAAATGGTTATATAAATAGAGTGGGAGCTTTTAATATGTTCTATAAAATTTGGGAGTCAACTGAATAGATTTGCTAAGTATTTTATTGTGATGGGTCTCTGTATTTGTGGTTATCAGTGGAAAGCAGGGATAATAAGGAAATGGGTGGCACCCAAGCACATGTTAAAGAAAAAAACTTGGCTTCTTAAAAGTGATTATGATAGCCACAGGACAGAAGAGACAGTGCACTGTGGTCCAATAATGACTGTGTTGAAACAGCCAGAGTGTGCTGCATGCCATGGAGATGGAAAAGGTAGCTCATCCCAGTCAATCGCAAGGTTGTGTAGGACTGCACATGACCTGATGATGATGGTGCTGGCTCTTGATGGACTGGTATACAAACCAAATGACAGCCAAGCAAAGCGTTAGTTGTTTTACAATTCCGAAAGATTGTTCAAAGTGGCTTCTTGCATTTTTATGACTCCTGTTATAGTGCTTCTCTTGTAATGTTGTAGGATTGTGCACAGGTGTCAGAAGATATAGTCATAAAGAATAACCACAGGCAAAACAACATGCCAGCTTGCTCTTCCCTACTTTGAAAGGAAGATATTGGAACTGATTAAAGAACTTAACTTGAATTGTAAGCTCCTACTGACACAGGAGAGAGAGTTCTGAAAAGTAAGCACAAGGCACACTGTGGATAAAAAAATGTATTAATTTAAAAAAAGAAATACTGAGAAGGTCAGAGGAACAATAATTGTTGTATTTATTTGCTCAGGTAGTTTTATAAGTTTAACTTTCAGTAAAGTTCTGTTAAAAATAAAACTGGTCATTAGTTGGCGTCTTTTGTAACGATTTAGCAATAGTGACATGTCGGCTTGTTCGACTGGTGTGTTAAACAAAATTAATACAGTAGCGTCCTGTCTCAAGTGTAGAGCTACAGTTCTCGTTTGTTTCGTGACTAATTGCAATTGCATTAGTCTGTGTAAAAAAAGACTTCTGCAGCTCCAGTGGTGCGATCGAACTCATGCTGAGATTGAGTTCAAGCCTCACCTGGAGCAGTGTGGCCTATATCTTCAAATATTTAAACTAACAGACCAGTTTAGGTCCTGTTAAGTATTTGCTGGAGATCAGGTCTAAATTAACATGAAAGGAACAAGTAAAGGTTTGTTCCTTGTCAGACCTGAAGAAGGCTCCAAAGCTCAAACGTTGTTTGCTTCTCTTTTCAGCATGGAATAAAATTTTACTTGTTCCTATGCAGTCCACACATGCTGACACAGCTCCTTACTTAAATTACCATCAGCAATGGACCTCCAGCAGACCTATACACAAATATAAGAGAGAGGTCTACTGAATTGAGAGGAGCACGATGGAGTACCGAAGACTTGAAAAAGCACTCACTTTTCTGTTTTTTTGTTGTTACCCAGATTTGTTTTTAATGTTCTTTTTCTCTTTGTTTTGAAGTTGTTCTGTTTTTTTTTTCTTTTTTGTAGGTGTTAGACTACTACAGGGATTTACCTAGGTTCTATTAAGACTTCTTTTATCAAAACGTATTTTATTAATAAAAGCGTGATTTCTTAATAATCAACTTTAATGTTATCTTTATTAGTAGCTGTATTACAGGTAATGCATGCACAGCCTTTATTATGCTATAGTGAATTTTCAGGTATCCCATGGAGGGAAGAGAACTGAAATTAAGGAAATACTTATTTAAAGGGGTCTTAAAGTCTTAAAAGTGTTCTGGGTGTTAATTGAATAGATTTGTTGTATTATTTCATATGATTTGACTCTACACTTGTGTTTCTCAGGAGACAGCAGTAATATTGGGGATTTGCGGGTACAGATAATAAATTATACTATACAAGTGTAGAGGTTTGATGGGTTTACTGAGACAATTATTAATTGTAGCAGTAATCACGAGGTTGTTCGTTGTGGTTTTAGAAAATCAATCGTCAGAACAACTAACAACGCACACACACGGGTTCAATACACGAGATACATTTATTCATATAAATTGTGCACCAAACATATACTAGTCTGCCTGGATACGAGCAGCAGACCTTACTGTGAGGGTTATCAATATACAAGATATATAATCTCGAAGAGATGCAAACACAAAGAGATACACATCAGAGAATATATGTCAATATATATCGTTCGGTTACCAAATCGCTAATCAGTGTTATTACCCACTGTTACTCTAAACTCGGAAGTAAATACATTACTCATGAATTAAATTGATAACAACTTGTGTTGAGGTACAATTGAATTCTCGAGACGCAATGTAGAACATGGGGTTTACTTATCCACTGTGTATGGATTTGGAATTTCCCGGCACGAACACCAAACCAGCTGACAGGCTCTGTTGCAGCCTCTGTTGCAGCGGTTGTCCAATGGGCGTTGTCCCGGCGTCCTCTGGCTACCGGCCAACCAGTCGAGGTGCAGCTCGGAGTAGGACGGGCGGAGGAATCTGACTGCGGCCCACAGGGCAGTCGTTGCTCCGAGGGGATCTACCAGCAGTCCGGCTGGCTAGTAGAAAGTCTCTATGCACTATCCACTCTATGCAGTGTGACGGCTAGTCCTCACAAGTCACTCTTTTGCCCAGGAAGAAGCTGGTTCGTTCCCGGTCCAGCACTGCTTCTGAATAAGCTATTCAGGTTGTCGACGAGGGTCCAACTGTGGGCTGCCGTTGATCAAGCGGAGCGTTCACGTTGGTAGAATTCTGAGTACGTACGGGATCCTCGGCCCCGCGCTTAGAACAAAGTCCAAGTCCCTTTGCAGACAACAGCCTTTGTCACGTGATTGTCTCTGAAAATGCGCGAAAATGGCCAAGGAGAGCCCTGATCTGAGCTTGCGCTCCCTTTTTGACCAAGACACAGATGTGTTCTGATAGGTTGAGAGTTTGGCGGGCATTGGAGACCCACATGGTGTTACCACACCCTGCCAGTCTCTGATTGGTTGATCAAGGTGAGATACTAGTCACTTACTCCTGACACTTAGGAATGCAGTCCAGATGTCCATTTGGCACTCCCTAGACAGATAGGCGCCAATGGATGACCATTGATCATGAAAGCCAGGCTTATCTAAGTGCATCCCCGTTTGGGAGCTGTCCCTTATCAAAAGAAAACATCTTAAATCAGCCTGCATGAATACTTTCTCTGTGGCTGCACCACAGGGATGGAGAGTGAGATGGGGCCTCATTAAGGAAAGCACAGCAACGCTTAATTCTGTCTTATTACCAAGCATTGCTGCTATAACTGCTTAAATTCAAACTAAACAGGACTATGGGAATGAGATTTGATTTCGAACTGGGTTTTAAATAAATAGGACCGCTGCACTACATTGTGCTTTATGTAAGACAAAAGGTGGGCTTCCTGTGTTTTCGATAACTCAGTTATAAGAGCGGAGGAATATAGTGGAAACAGCTGGGAACTCTTTGTTCTCTGGTTTGAATTTGGCTGGAAGAAAGGTGTTTTTTATGTTCTTTAATCAAAAAGTGAAAATTTGTCGTTCACTTAGTTGTCTTATTTTCTAGGCTTGTAGACTCCTCACTCTTCCTAAAAGAAAGTGCTGCAGATAAAGATACAGTAGTTGTCGGAAGTTTCGTTCAGTGGTAGAGCACATACAGTACAGGCTGTATGTGGTTGTTTTCAATCGCCGGCGTCTCCACTCTGGATTTCTTCCTGGGCGCAATATCTTTCCTTACTTGTGTGTGAATTTCAGCGCGACACATAAACCCTTTGTCTGTTTTATACAGATTATATTTTAAATCAGTTAAAACAAAAAAGTACCAATTACATACATGTAGAAAACACATGTATCTAATTTGAAAATTTGGGCAATGTATTACTAGTAGTGGAGCTGAGCTCACAGAAGAGCAGTTGAATTTGTTAAACCACGTATTATTTTTAAATGACGCTACTAAGCACTGGCACGGTGTTTGTGCAGTCCTACCCAAGCTTTCTATCGACTGGATGAGTCTCCTGTTCCATCTCCAATTCTTTCCGCACATTTCGCCTGTTTCACCACCATTATCATTAGACTATAGCCACTAATACGAGAATACTGTTCTGAAAGACTGTCTTAAATAATAATGTTGAAAAGGGTAATGATAAGAGTTTTTTTCATTAAGGTAACCATACATTTGCCTGTATAGTACAACTTATTATCTGTATCCGCAAATCCCCAATATTAATGCTGTCTCCTGAGAAACACAAGTGTAGAGTCAAATAATATTACAACAAATCTATTCAATTAACACCCCTATGTGACAGAACACATTTAAGACTTACACCCCTTTTAAATATGTATTTCCTTCACTTCAGTTCTCTCCCCGGGATACCTGAAAATTCATTATAGTATAATAAAGTCTGTGCATGCATTACCTGTAATACAGCTACTAATAAAGATAACATTAAAGTTGATTATTAAGATATTACACTTTTATTAATAAAATATGTATTGATAAAATTCCTTGTGAATAATTGTAGTGTCTGGAAAGCAATTGTTCATTACTTAATGACGATATTATTTCCACTACATTCAGGACAGTCCCAATGTAATCTTTTGTTCCACTTCGTCTGCTTAGTCTCCTACTTTAGTAACATCTAATGGGGAGCAGCTGTTATTTTAGGTTTGTTGCAATTGAGAACAGGTTTGCTACAGAGCTGCTGACAGATTTCAGCAGCCAGTTTGTTGCAACTGACCCGTTGTAGCTACCAATCAGAAAAAAAAACAAACGCAACAACTTCAAAAGAGAAAGAACATTAAAAACAAATCTGGGGAACAACATAAACACAGAATCTAATGCGAGAGCTTTATCAAATCTTCAGTGCTCCTCTCGTCTCAGTAGACCTCTCTCATATATTTGTGTACAGGTCAACTGGAGGTACATAGCTGATAGTAATTTAAGTAGGGAGCTGCATCACAGCATGCGTGGGCTGCAAATGGAAAAGTATAGGTTTATTCCATGCTGAAAATGGAAGTAAACACAACGTTTCAGCTGTGGAGCCTTCTTTGATTGTGACTCGAAATAAATCTTTACTTGTTCGTTTGATGTTAATTTATCTCCATCAAATACCTAACAGTATCTAAACTCGACAGTTGCTCTCAGTAGCTAAAGACACTGCTCCAGGTGAAGCACAAACTCACAGCCTCGGTATAACTCCGCTGTGCACTGTTGTATAAGTACCGCGTGCTGACCAATTGCACCACTGGAGCTGTGCAAGGTGTGAAGAAACATAGGGTGAAAACGGTTTCGGTTGTGGATCCATCTATACATGGGGAACACTAAAATAGCAAGGAAAATACAAGAAAAGAAACTGAAAGAATTGTGCTAACAGCAAAGGGGAACTGAGGGAGGTGGTCAGACAAGTAAATCAGCCTGGCAGATTATTTGTATTGACATTTTTTGAGTCAATCAGCAAACAGATTTCTCTTCATGTGCCTTAAACTGTGCAGTTTGTATCTTCGCTGTAGATAGGTTTCTTCAGAAGTCCAGTAAACTGACAATAATGGAGAACTAGCTGACGCACCCCGTCGTGAAGACCCTCTGTAAGGTGATTACACGTTTCAATTTCAAGTCGCCTCCTTTACACTCAATTGCAGCCCCGAAACTGAGAGAAAGCATGAGAAATGGCTTCAATTTCAATGTGAAAGTGCAGTACAGGCTCGATGGCTTCACATCTCCCATCAATCAAATAAAATTGCAGTAAAGCGATCTAAATATGACTCTTAAGTACTTGGAAAGATGATTATTTTGAGCGTGCCTCCAAGGGTCTGCTACGAGGCTTAAATTGGCTTCTTATTCGCCAGCTTCTTATGCGTGTTTTTCGTTCCACCTTAAATGGTGCTGCTGTGATGTTATGTCGCCTTTCGCCTGTAGATGGCTCTCTTCGATCAGTACTAATCCGGCTGGAATACTGTAGACATCTTCACTGAACGGGAATATCCAAATAAATAGCGACTGTCCAATTTATATTTTTGTATGGAATATATTTCAGAAAATCGCAAACCAATTTTAAAAACTCACCACAACAGGGACTTACACTGGGAAAAGGTGATTGCACTTTCTGCTTATTGCTACGGCCTTCCCCCCGATTATGAAAATGTCTCACAGTTCTGACGTGTGAAAGACAATGTAACAGACTATCAAAATCCTGAAGTACAAGAAATTTTAATGCACCAGTTTTTTAAATATGACCCTCTGATCCTGGCATGTCAGTATACATTTCGAAAAAGTATGGCACCAATCGCACGAATTGCAATGGCACAAATTGTTGAGAATATCACTGACCTTGCCGATATTTGCAGGGGATACGAATGTTTTGCACATGTTGAACTACAACACGTAAAAATTGAGCTTCTTAGTCAATATCATCGGGAATGTCCAATAATGACGAGCATCAGTAGCTTCAAGGAAACTTTGACTCGCACATGGAGTTTTATCTTCAAATGGAGGGTGGGAGAATTTATTTGTACTCTCGTTGCTCATTAGCTAAACTATTTTAAAAATATGACACAGATTTGTTCGAGAAACTTGTAATCGCCTTAAAGAGAGTCTTCTTGAAGATGTGCACCAGCTAGCTCTCCACTATCAATTGACAGGACTTTAGGAGAAACTGTTCTCATACAACCAACATACAAATTACACATCTTAAGGAACATGAAGAGAAATCCGTGTACTAAATAACATAAAATTGTCGCTGCAAATTATCACCAAGCTGTTTCATGTGTCTGACCACCTCTTTCCTACTTTGCAGCGAGCACAAATCTTTCTGTTTCTTCATCGCAATTTTACTGTCTCTTTCCCCCATGTGGAGATGGATCCACAGCTGAAACTTTAGGTCAGTTCCTGTTACTCTGTCCGATTGAAAGAGCTGTATTAAAGGCACTCCCATCTCTGCAGGAAAGTTATTGCTGCTCTCAACACAATATACTGCAGCCAAATATAGCGATACTGTCACTGCCTGTGGGCCACGTGTTCCTGCTGGCAGTCTATTATGTCATGTTCATCCACACCCAGAAACATTACTTCATCGCTATTTTACTGTCCCCCATGTGGAGATGGATCCACAGCCGAAACTTTAGGTCAGTTCCTGTTACTCTGTCCGATTGAAAGAGATGTATTAAAGGCACTCCCATCTCTGCAGGAAAGTTAATGCTGCTCTCAACACAATATACTGCAGCCAAATATAGCGATACTGTCACTGCCTGTGGGCCACGTGTTCCTGCTGTCAGTCTATATGTCATGTTCATCCACACCCAGAAACATTACTGCTGTAGCACAAGAGTTATATAGGCGCAGTCCATAGAGCAAGAATCTCTTAATCTCAGAACTGTGGGTTCAGCCCCCACATTGGGTCCCTCTGTGTCAATTTGATCCCCCCAATCCTCCTAGCATGACCTGATGGCGTAACAGTGATACCCAGTACCCAGCGTAATTCAGCTTTCTTTCCACTTGATTCAGATTTTGATCTGAAATCATCAGCCGAACAAGAGTTTGTCTAAATCGAGGGAGATCTGCTCACAAGCAAGTATTAAACACTTCACCATTTTCTGTTCGAATACCACACTTTGTCAAAACACTGCCGCTTCTTAAGCTAATAAGTAACGGTTTTTGAGCACGCATTGTATTGTTAATGCTTATATTAAAAAAGCATAAATTCACATAGTGGAATTTGGACTGAACAAAGTAGTCCAGCCCTTTTACAACATTACATACCCACTGATTAAAGCTTAAAACTACAGCAGCAGGAGTAACAATAATGGCAACAACATGTTTGGATTTCGGCATTTCATTTATTCTGCGGAAACATCTTATCGGAATGAACTGTCCGAGATAAAAGAGTAATTGCGGCTCCAGATCGTTTTTACAGAGCATTGCGTTGTTCTGTTCATGCTGACTACACGCTTTACATTTGTCATTTACTGCAAGCGTTTCTTTTCCAGGTTTTTCTGAAATTCCTCGCATTTGAGCCAGCACTAAAACACTTCATTCCCGTCGCTGAATACATCGTGGAAACGGTATTTGCAACGGAATGCTGTCACACATGAAACCTTTTCGTTATTCGGTTCTGAAGTTTGAAAATGAAAATAAAACGGGGGTCACTTCATAGGCTTGAAAGAAGTCCAAGCAGCATAAAAACCCGCGAATTCTCACAAAGGCTGCACCTTTCTTCTGCTGCTGTTATAAATCAGCCTTAAACATTTGAATGCATACCTTACTGATGCTAATCACATTCACGTGTTTACGAAGTTTTTTTCTGTCCGTTATGTTTTTGCTAAGCAGTTTCTCCGTTTTCCTCGTATTGTGATTGTCAGCGAGCACAACAAGACTGAAACAGTGTAAAGGCAGGTAAAAAAGACAGGGTAAAACACCTGACTGTCGGGAGTGGGATTTAAACCCGTGCCTCTATTTGGAGAGTGAAACACAAAGCTTAAAAGACACGAAGCTGTGAATTTGCTGTTTTAAACTGCTCGACTATCCTGAAAAAATGTGTGCTGATTGCACCAGTCGCATCCGATTTTCCGTAACTTTAGGACGATTGATACGGCTGGACTAACACAATTTGTGGCGTTTAGCATGACATGGAAAACGGTACCGGAGCATTCGGGTCCGGACTACCAGACTCAGAAACAGTTTTTACCCCCGCACTATCAAACTATTAAACTACCAGCCTCTCTCACTCTCTCCTCACCTCTCACCTCTGATCTGAACCTCACAGTGCCTTCTTTCTTACCAAAAACCCAAACACACATTGAAAATCTACCTCTACCATACATGTCAAAAAGCTCACCCCATCATTTCTATCCCTTTATTTCATTCTTTCGATGCATGTTTTTGCACATAACCTGTTACCTTTTTGTTGTTTTGCACGCTGCCTGTTGTTTTTTGGACATCGGCTGTTGTCTCTGTCTTTCTTTTGTTATACAATTGTATTGTTGTTGTGTTTTTTTCTTTGTACTACTTATGTCCGAGAGCTAGCTAAATAGCATTTCGTTATACCATATACCTGCGTATGAGTATAATGACAATAAACTTGAACTTGAACTTTAAACTTGAACTTGAACTTGACATAGTCTTGCAGGCAGTATATTATTTTATCGTTTACTCGTTTAAAAAAACACGGTCTTCTCGTTCCTAAGTCAGATTTTTTTGTGCTTTCGAACGTTACTTCCAACCTGGACTGACAGCTCACCAGATCTGTTTGTGATCAGACCATGGAGTCGGGGGCTGTATCAAGCGCACGTTCCTTCCCAATGCTGAGGCGATCATTCGGAAGATGGGTGTGAAGAGAGACACGTTTTGTCGACTAAAAAGCAAGGCAGGATATGCAAGAACACTAATCACTTATGTTCTTTTGTTATTGAGACTCCTACATTGCAAGTTTTTTTGAAGACCTTGAAACAGGCATGGGTGGGGTTTGAAACCACAATCTTCAGTTTACAAGACCAACACCTTACCACCTGGCCACTGCACCTTTGAGTAAATATGGGAATAATGTTGTTCAAATGTTTTTTTTCTGAACCTGGTTTACATCGCCTGGAGGTAGCAACAACAATAAAAGGGATACTTAACAAGGAGATACGCCGTAGCAGTGTGACTCCAACAGATGCTCCTGAAGAGGCTGGAGGTTTAAGCCAGCTTCTTAGAGCGCTCGGCCGCGTTACTATCAACAGCGACTCTTCAGCTCTTGTTGTTTGACCTAGTGGTTTTATAAGGCGTGGAAATGACCGCAACTTCGTTTTCTGAGATGCTTTCTCTCACGTGGTGAAATCTCGACCTCTTTGACATCTCTGGCTATAGTTCTTCTGTAGAGCACCTCTGCTTATAGTGCCCTTGAAGTCATTTTATTTTTACAGGAAGACGCATTCCCTAACGATCTCTCCTGTTTTAGAAATGCTTCATAAGGCGTGTTTGATTCAATGGACAAACAGTATACTAATTGTACAATGCAGATCTATGCGGCATTCGTACTGGATTTGACTGGGATTCTGAAATACTTCTTGAAAAGGTATTCAGATTTTCTTGAACCTATAATAAAAACACAGACCTGAAACTCCCTAGCTTCCAATCTCTAAAGTTGCTGTCCTTAAACTCGGACGTGATGTTCTGCAGACGTGCAGTGTCCCTTTACTCTCGTTGTTTTCAAAACGACCTCCGTTGTCGAGCGCAGTTAAAGTGGAACTGGCCTGACTGCACAGGAAAGTACGGAATGATAAAATGTTTCTACGGCTCAAAATGTCCCTTTAGACCCTCGTCATGTCTCTGTGAGGAACGGGTAGGTAGAGAGGTTTAACAGATGCTCATGATGTTTCACACGGGTGTTACCTGTTGCAGTGTTTCAAAAGATGTGTTAGCGGACCACAGATTATCTTGAAAAGATTTGGGTTTGCACTGGCTGGGATTCAAACCTGACTCAATTATTTGGAAGGCGCCTGTACCACCAACGCACTTCCGAGAAGCACCTGCAAATTATTACAATCCTCTCTCTCACCTACAAAGTTATGGAGACACAGACGTCCAATGAAAGCTCAAGGCTCCACTCAAGGCTTTATTCACTCAAGGCTCCACTCTTTTGTTGTGATGTCATTTTAATTAATATTAGCTTTGATAAGGTGTCATTTTTGCCTCTTAAAGGTAAAGTCTGCTCCTTTCTTCATGGTATAGAAAGAATGTGTTCCATCTTTGTTTAAAAACACCAGTAAAAGTAAATTATTCAGCTCTACCGCCTGTGTGCATTGACAAGACATCTCAAAAGGACATATTAAATAAGAACACGATCCTTCCTGTTACCATTCCTGTGGTTGGGGCGTTGTTTCACCCTTTTACGTTAAATCATCAGTACTTCTGTTTTTCTATGCATAGTTTAATCAAGAGCACTTAAAAGATGCAAAAAGCTTTCAAATAAAACAGAATTGAAGGACAGTCGAGTAAGGAGGTAGAAAAAAAAGCACTCCCCCGTCTGGGAATCAACCACCGTCGCCCATGTAACCGGATGCAAAAATAACAGATTAATTTGTGCCCAGCCTCTTGAAGCTTCGATGCGATTATTTTTCCTTCCTTATTTTTTCATTCCTATGAATTTACTCTGTAGTAGAAGAAACGCGAAAGTGGGAAACTGCAGGCATTCTTCGTGAGTGGTGTGATCAGTGAGCATTTGCACATTTCTAAGTCTGTTCCACAAACTTTTTCATCGGGGATGTAGCTCAGTGGTAGAGCGCATGCTTCGCATGTATGAGGTCCCGGGTTCAATCCCTGGCATCTCCAGGTGCTTTATATTACAGTACTCGCAATCTTCTGTTGAGTGAGAACTCTTTGCTCGTGTTCAGAGAGCCAGGTTTACACAATTAAATGCAGGCACACTCGACGTGCTGCAGAGTTGCGCTGCTGTTTTAAATGTACCTCATTTAGTTCTGTTAAATCCTAAATTATTTGAACTAATTTAGTTAAGGAAAATGCAAAAGAGCATGACAAGTATTGATCGTATAAAATATCCATGGCACAACTCGAGAAAGTACTGAAGAACTACACATCGACTTTTGATGATTACAAGAGATTCAAGAAACACAACCGTCCGCACCTGGGTTTGGATCCTGAACGCTAGAGTTAAAAGAACATAAGCGACGTTTATGACCTATAAACTTTCTAAATTGTCTTATAGTTTATGAAATAAAACAATTTCTTAATAATTACTTACTGATGATAGACGATTTATTAAATTTTAACAAAATCACAATTACAAACTTTTTCGGTTAAACTGTTATTCACATACTCTAACGTAAATAAACGTTAGTGTCTTCCGGTGTGTGAGCCAATTTCTCCCAAAAATATTCGTTAGTCTGTCGGGAGGCTGTGCAGGGTGTGAAGAAATAGAATTTCTAAAAGACAGGCTCCCTAAGCTTAACATCAAGGCAGAAAAAAATGCTGTTTTCTCTACAGAAATGCTCTTTACATTTCAGCACTGTTGCAACTCCCTTTATAAAGGGTGTGCACACGTATACAACCAAGGCATTGAAATATTTTTTTTTAATTATTGTTCCAAAAAATGTTCCATTTGTTTTCTTTTTAATGTTGTTGATTAAAAGATTTTATTGAATGAGAAAAAAATCTGAATGTGAAAAAAGGTCCAAATGCTATTGAATAAAAACAGTAATGTGAGGAAAGATGGATTGTGGGAGCCCCTTAACTACCCATGTCATGCTGTATTTCTCACTCATTCTACTGGGAGTGGTGCCGTCGCTTCATGATAAAGTCTGTCAGTGGTCATTCCAGACGCGTCAGGTATGACTGCTCTTCGGAACAAGAGACACGTGACTTGCGAGGATACCGACAGTGTCGATTTTCTTTCAGAGCCCGGATAGCTCAGTCGGTAGAGCATCAGACTTTTAATCTGAGGGCCCAGGGTTCAAGTCCCTGTTCGGGCGGATGTGCTGTTCTTAAATCTATTGTGAATGTCATTCTAAATAGTCTTTTATCTTTCACTGTTCTAGCTGTACTGTGGTTATTTTAAATGTCCATTACTTGTATTTACAGTAGTGTATTTAGTGTTTCATTTCACAAACCGAAAATGTTCAAGTAGATCTTGTCACTCTACTCCACGTAATCATCTAAATTAAATCACAGTAGAGTACAGAACACGCAGTGAAGAGCTCACACAGTGAGTACTCTTGAATACGACAAGAGGAAAGGCACACTGCAACTCTGCAGAGTTTACAGTGACAGCAGAGGTTGGAAGCGACGTAGTTTTTTAATACTCGCTCGCTGAAGATCTCTTAAGAAACCTCGGTGGAGATTTAACGGGTGTCTAATAATCACGTTCAAAAAGATGACGATACGTTTTTTTTTTAACTAGGTAGCCTTAATGGCAACACGGTGTGAGTAGATCTTAAAGCAGCTGCAGAGTACCCGTAATGGAAACACAGTGCTTTGAGTTCGGCTTTTCTTATTTCTTCTGCAGAACCAGTGGAATCGGAATATACTGATCCGCATAAGAAGCGCTTTCGGTTTCTGATCATTTTTATTGAGCGCTGCTCTTAGTACCACAGGCAAGATGGCTGGTGGTCTAAGGCGTTGCGTTCAGGTCGCAGTTAACCCTGGAGACGTTTGTTAAAATCTCACTTCTAATAAAGAGGTCTTTCTCGTTAGAGTAGAAACAATAGAAGCCTTAAGCGGGGAAAAAATCACAACATCTCGCATTTCACGTGTTTTATGTTAACTGTCTCAGTAGTTGCCTCGGTGATTGATGGCTCTTCTCCCTCGCAGGGTGACGGCAAACGTCTTCAGAGAGGGAGTCTCCCACGCACGGCTTTTCTTTATCAAGAGCTGAGACAACAGAAACAGACTTCCAACTGACATGAATTACTTCTTGAGCGTTTATGACTGTCTTTAAAAGCTGAGATCAGGTGAAAAAGTCTTTGGAAATGAGGCAATGACTGCTGACAGTAAACAGAGCTGACGCTCAGCTGCAGACAAGCGCTCCTCGTTAGCATAGTGCTGAGTACCCCGCTTGTTGCGCGGGAGACTGGGGTACGTTTCTGTGACAGGGCGCTGGTTTAATTTTTTAACAACCTGACTTCACTTAAAAAAGTATGTACTGTGTACTACGTTTCGGACTAGATAGTGCAGTAGAATATGGAGATCATCTCCAGCTTTGAGCTCAACTGCAACAAGAAGTCATGCTAAATGTAGTATAGTGAGGAGACATCGCGAGACAACAGAACGAGAGAGTAGAAGGCAGGAATATATGGTGTAAGGGCGTGATCTGTGTAGTTAATAAAATAGTTAAAATAATATAAAAACGTCTCTTTATTAAGATACACAACATTGAAGGCGACGAGAGATGAGTGCTTGACGGACTCAAAGCGAGTGCAGTGCAGATTTTAGTTCTCTTGCTGTTAGAAACGAACTTCTGAATTTTCGGACTTTTCGTTTAGCTTGCGCCATGGAAGATATGGTAGCCGCGCCGAGAAGCTTTGCTTATGCCCAGCTTTTTCCACCGCTTCTACTGAACCTCGGAGCCCCGGATTTGTATACGGAATACAAGATATGGATGGAGTCGTACAGATTTTTTTTTTAAATAGCCAGTGGATCTACAGAAGCTCAGGATGCCGTGAGACGTGCTACATTACTGCACTGTATCAGGGCTCCCGTGCAGCGGATTTTCGCCAACCTCCCTGGAGAAAAAGACTGTAGCTGCCTTAGACGCTTCCTTTACACCGCGGAGAAATGTGGTTTTGGAACGGCATGAATTTAGGCAGAGAACTTAGTCTCAGGACGAATCTGTTGATGCTTTTGTGACTGCACTAAGAGAACTGGCTAAATCTTGTGACTTTGGAGTATTGGAAACTGACATGTTAAGAGATCAACTTGTGGAAAAATGTGCACATAAGAGACTATAAATTGCTGCAGGAGGAAGGGCTGACTTTAAAAAGAGCTCTTACAGTCGCTAGAATTCATGAAGCAGCTCAAGCAGAATCAAGAATGCTTTCTGACCACAGTGACAAAGTGACACTGAACGGGGCGCTCGCTCAAACTTTACAAACAAAAGCCGAGCAGCAGGATGCAGTCATGCTAGAGAAATAGAAGAACAGGGGACGGCTGACATTACATGTTACAGGTGCGGACTAACAATGCACAAAGCAGATGAATGCGGAGCGTGAACAGCAAAATGTCTACACTGCAAGAAAACAGGACATTGTGCACGTCTGCAGAACATCACGTCCGAGTTTAAGGACAAGTATCCCTTTTATTGTTGTTGCTGCCTCCGGTTTACATTTGGCGATGTAAACCAGATTCAGAAAAAAATAATTTGAACAACCTTATTCCCATGCTTACTTGAAGGGCGCGGTGGCCAAGTGGTAAGGCGTCGGTTTCGTAAACCGAAGAGCGTGGGTTCAAACCCCACCCATGCCAGTTTCATTTGTCACCGCTTTCCTTTAGTTTCAAAGTCTTAAAAAAACTCGCAATGTAGGGATCTCAATAGTAAGAGAGCATAACTGTCACCAGTGATTAGTATTCTTGCATCTCCTGCCTTGTTTTTTAGTCGACAAAGCTTGTCTCTCTTCACACCCATCTTCCGAATGATCGCCTCAGCATTGGGAAGGAACGTGCGCTTGGTACAGCCCCCGACTCCATGGTCTGATCACAAACAGATCGGGTGAGCTGTCAGTCCAGGTTGGAAGTAACGTTCGAAAGCACTAAAAATCTGAATTAGGAACGAGAAGACCATGCTTTTTTATACGAGTAAACGATAAAATAATATACTGCCTGCAAGACTATGTCAAGTTCAAGTTTATTGTCATTATACTCATACACAGGTATATGGTATAACGAAAGGCTATTTAGCTAGCTCTCGGACATAAGTAGTACAAAGAAAAAAACACAACAACAATACAATTGTATAACAAAAGAAAGACAGAGACAACAGCCGATGTGCAAAAAACAACAACAGGCAGTGTGCAAAACAATAAAAATGTAACAGGTTATGTGCAAAAACATGCATCAAAAGAATGAAATAAAGGGATAGAAATGATGGGGAGTGAGCTTTTGACATGTATGGTAGAGGTAGATTTTCAATGTGTGTTTGGGTTTTGGTAAGAAAGAAGGCACTGTGAGGTTCAGATCATAGGTGAGAGGTGAGGAGAGAGTGAGAGAGGCTGGGAGTTTAATAGTTTGATAGTGCGGGGGTAAAAACTGTTTCTGAGTCTGGTAGTCCGGACCCGAATGCTCCGCTACCGTTTTCCATGTCATGCTGAACGCCACAAATTGTGTTAGTCCAGTCGTATCAATCGTCCTAAAGTTGTGGAAAATTGCATGTGACTGGTGCAATCAGCACACATTTTTCAGGATAGTCGAGCAGTTTAAAACAGCAAATTCACAACTTCGTGTCTTATAAGCTTTGTGTTTCGCTCTCCAAATAGGTTCAAATCCCACTCCCGACAATCAGCCGTTTTACCCTGTCTTTTTTACCTGCCTTTACACTGTTTCAGTCTTGTTGTGCTCGCTGACAATCACAATACGAGGAAAACGGAGAAACTGCTATGCAAAAACATAACGGACAGAAAAAAGCTTCGTAAACACGTGAATGTGATTAGCAGCAGTAAGGTATGCATTCAAATGTTTAAGGCTGATTTATAACAGCAGCAGAAGAAAGGTGCAGCACAATGCAATTTGTGAGAATTTGCGTGTTTTTATGCTGCGTGGACTTCTTTCAAGCCTATGAAGTGACCCCCGTTTTATTTTCATTTTCAAACTTCAGAACCGAATAACGAAAAGGTTTCATGTGTGACAGCATTCCGTTGCAAATACCGTTTCCACGATGTATTCAGCGACGGGAATGAAATGTTTTAGTACTAGCTCAAATGCGAGGAATTTCAGAAAAACCTGGAAAAGCAACGCTTGCAGTAAATGACTACTTTTAAGCGTGTAGTCAGCATGAACAGAACAACGCAATGCTCTGTAAAAACAACCTGAAGCCGCAATTACTCTTTTATCTCGGGCAGTTCATTCCGATACGATGTTTCCGCAGACTAAATGAAATGCCGAACTTGCCGAGCAAGTTTAATACTTGCTTGTGAGCCCTAGGTAAATTGGCTGCTGCAATTTCAGCAAGCGGAGTTCTGTTCAGCTGCCTGTAGTACACATTGCTGATTCCTTTTGTGAGGGCACGGGCAATCTTTCAACGATAAGGCTGAGGTGCCTGTCGAAATTGTGTTTCCCTTTCACTGTGTTGTATTTGCCCTACTCGTACAACATCAATTGTGATGTCATCATTGCCCATTGGTTTGTGTCTTGTTGTCATTGTGTATTTTACATTACAGGAACTGAAAGTACTGAACTGAAGGTACTGAAGGTAGGAACTGAAAGTACAGACTGCTTTAATTATAAGAAAGTTTTTTTTCTGCTGTTCTCTTTCCTGATGTATTTGAAGGCTATTGGGCAGCAAGGATTTATCTTCCTGAACTCTCTATATAAGATATGGGTCCATGATCATCTTAGTTTAGATGTACCTTTTAAAGGTGGTATTATTCTCCATTGTTCAGCCTTCAGACATACTTGGAAAGTTTTAGGCACAGACATAATCTTTCTTAATCCCCTTTTATCCTGAGGTGATGTCCCAGACGAGCTTGCCCCCTGGGAATATTCACTGTGCTCTTCAGGCTTTTTTTCTGATTCTACACAGATTTTTTCTCCTTCAAACATGTCACCACTGTCTATGCTGCCGTGTGCAGCCCATGCATCTTCTGTATCTCCTGATGAACTCCTGAGCTCTGTGTTGCCTTCCAAACTATGTCTCTCACTTTGACTTGAAATATGGACTATAGATTGTATACTGTCATCTGGTTTTGAATCCTTACCAATACTCACCTCCTTCTGCGCCCTAAGCACTTGGGTTCTTACTTTTTTTCTATCTTCATGCCAAATCACTGATAACCATTTCTTGTTGCTGGAGCAATCCTCTCCAAGGACTCTGTTTGACAGTGTTGACCACATATTGTCATGCCACCTAATTTTTTTTTCTAGCTTAAAAAACTTCAGAAATTCTTTGATCTCACTCCCTACTCCACCAGCCACAGGTCTGGCCTCCTACTTCTCTGTCCTCCTTTAACATGTGGCATTGCCAACAATCTGAAAAATAGGGAACACATCTGAATGAAGTGGAAACATAATTGAAATTCAACTCCCAATGGATGTTAATAGTGTAGGAGTGCAACAGATGTACAAATCCATTCAATGTTTTTATTTCTGTGTTTAATTTTTGAGGGACCCTATATTTTGATATAGCATCAATCACAAAACAGCATTCTGTCAATGTCACGACCACCAGCCAACTGGTGGAGATCAACATGTGTTAATCCACCAGCACATGCTCTACTGTGCGGCAAGCAGCACTGTTTTAACCATTCAAACCCGCTTCCCGCTACTCGGTATTGAGTCTTCTCTTTGAGAGCTCTACCTCGCGTTTACTCTGAATCTCGCTTACTGGTTATGGACTCTCTTTTGCCTCTCAACCTTGGACCTCGCCTGACGTTCTGGATTGTTCGCCTGTCTCAATAACTACTTACATCTGCACAGGATCTGCATACCTTTTCACTGAGGATTTCTGACAGTCACAGCCACATAAAAAACTAGAAAAGAAGTATGTGTTTCTTAAAAAAAAAATACCCCCCGAATTGTTTTTGTTTTTTTTAAAGTCAACATATCTGGGTTGTGTTTGCAAGATTTTTAAAAATTGCAAAGTTTGTGTGGGTATGATTGTAAAAAATCAAATCATAACTGAAGAAGGCTCCATGGTCAAAACATTGTGTTTTCTTCTTCTCTTTTCAGCATGGAATAAACCTATTACTTGTTCCTTGGAGATTACCATGTGCCAATAAGATATGATCACTGTATTGACCATATACAATTTCTTGCATTAGGAATTCCTATTTTGCATACCACAGCTTGCTCTCCTTGAGACACGCATACAGGGAGAGAAGCTGGGGGTCAGAGTACAGGGTCAGCCATTTATATGGCACCCCTGGAGCAGTTGGGGTTAAGGGCCTTGTTCAGGAGCCCAATGGAGTAGGTGTCACGCCCTCTGCAGCCAGAGGGCGCTCCTTCTCTGTCCCGTCCCTAGTTTCCGGTCTGCTGTCCTTCCGGTCTTTCTCTTTCCCTTGGGCTATATATTTCTGGGTCTTGCACTCTGTCCTCACTCAGCATTGACGTTCGGATGTCCTGAGACCCGCCTAGCACCAGGGCGCCCCACGTCCGCTCCCTGAGGGCATAGGTTTCTATACGGCATTCCTGAACTCTTTGCACTAATGAGCCCGGGCCTTTTTCCCGTCTTGCCGCTACGCATATGGGTCTTTTTCCGCTCTCCTGCTCCCCACGGTGAGTCCCTTTGGACGTCCGTGACAGTAGGATTCCTCTGCCGACTGTGGGATGTAAACCAGCAACCTTCCAGCCACAAGTGCAGATCCTTAGCCACAGAGCCACCGCTCTGCCAAATGTGCCAATTCTTTAAAGGAAGTCCAAAAAAATGCTAATTTATTTTTAAAAATAGTTGCTGTAAATAACATCAGTGGCTATTGAAGAGTACATACAAGCACAGAGACAAGTTAATAAACTTGGAATGACTACTTACAGCTCTGGAAAGACCGAAGAAATTGTTTCCGGTTGTTAAGGAACAAGTAATAGGTTTATTCCAGGCTGAAAAAAAAAGAAGAGAGAAAACAATGTTTCGGCTGTGGAGCCTTCTTCAGGTGTGAGAGAGAGAAGGCAGTAGGCAAAGGTAATGTAGTGGGAGAACAAAGGCTGGGAGGGAGGAGGAGTGAGAGATGGGAGCAGGGGACAGAAAGAGAGGCCAATCAAGAGGTGTGAAGTCAGAATAGGTGTTGAGATGTGTGAAATACAACTTCCAATGAATGGAGAAAATTTAGTAGAATAGTAGTCTGTTGTTTAGAGAAGGGGGAAGGTGTGATCCTAGCTGCAGGATAAGTTTGGTTTCGGTAGTCTTTCTAATGTATGAGTTCAGAAAACCATCTTTGAGAACACAGATGGAGAGATTAGAGTGGTCATGGCCATCAGAGGTGAAATGAGAAACAGTGGTTTTTGGAGAGATCTTCAATCTTCACAGCCCTGACATGTTCTCTGAAGCGGTCTCCAAGTCTCCTTCCTGTTTCTCCAATATAGAGAGAAACTGGGCATTTACTGCAAGAGATACAGTAAATAAGGTTGCTGGAGGTACAAGATGCCATCTGGGTGATCCAGAATTGTCCTGAGGGGCCTTGAATGAGTGTGGTGTTGGATGTGTACTTGCAGGCGATACAGCGAGCTCTGTTGCAGGGGAAAGTACCTGGTGTGGATGGTTGCTGAGAGCGGTCAAGGGAGCTGTGAACACGAAGGTTGCGCAGATTAGGTGATTGGCGATATGAGATGATGGGGCGGTCAGAAAAGAGGGCCCCAATGGAGGGATCATCCTGTAGGATGGAAAAGTTGTCGTTAACAGTCCTGGGTATAGGAAGTGTGTTAGGGAAGCACCAAAGGAATGCGGTTGTTATGGTGGGAGTTCCTGATTGGGTTGATGGTCCGAGGGGTGTTTTTGGCTCGGGCAAGGGCCCTGTCAATAACACTGCTGGGGTATCTTCTGTTGATGAAAAAGGAGTAGATTTTGAGGGTTTGATTCTGGAAGTCGATGTCGTTGCTGCATATTTGTTGTAGCCGAAGGAACTGTGAAAAAGGGAGAGAATTTTTAGTATGTTTGGGGTGAAAACAAGAGATAGCTGTGTGAATCCGTGGGTTTGTAATAAACAGAAGTGGAGAGTCTGGGGTAGTTGATGGAGAAGTTGATGTCCAGAAACAGAAGAGTAGTGGAAGATATGTTAACCATATATTTGAGGGACAGGTGGAAGTTGGTGAAATGGTGCAGGAAACACTTAAGCTGATCGTTGGAGCATGTGGCGGCACTGACGTAGTCATCAATATATCGCTTGTAGAGGTCAGGGACATAGCCAGTGTAGGAAGCGAAGAAGCGTTCTTCTACCCAGCCAACAAAGATATTGGCATAGCTGGGTCCCATTCTGGTGCCCATGGCAACTCCACTCACCTGTTGGTAAAAAAGATTATTGAAGGAGAATGCGTTCAGTGTGAGAACCAGTGTTTCTGGTTGTTGTCCTTTAATTGATCTGGCACCAAAACATTAATCCTAAACAGTCAAACAAGTCCATGTGATGAAAACCCTTATGCTCTTTAATGTTTTTTTACGCACTAATTTCCCCCCCTCCCACTCATCAGCTTTTGGATGAGAGATTCTGACCACTGTATAAGATCAGAAGCAGTAGAAGAAACAGGCTTCTTTTCTGCTTATTTAACACACTCCTAATGCAAACAACACATTACGAGTACAACGGAAAGGTTGCACCAAATGGGATCAAGCAATTTAAAACATATGTTCAGGGTACAGGAAAGTTGTTATAGAGATGAATGGTATTCATGAAACAAATAATGTTGCAAAAAACTTTGCCAAATGTCACAACCCATTTAACATTCATCAGACAGGTTAATCAGTTGGATATCTCTTAGGTTCTAAATGCACTTAACGGCTGTATAATGCAAGCAAAAGAGTAAAAAGAACAGTAGTGAACTACAGTTCTTACAATAATAAACAGCCATTTGATCTTGTGAATGATCTATCATACACCCTTGAAATGATGTTAAAGATTTGGAAGTTTGCACAGCTTGTAGTCTTTCTAACTCCATGAGACACACAGACAGGGAGAGAAGCTGGGGGTCAGAGCGCAGGGTCGGCCACTGTGCTCTTGTGTCAAACAGGTCATACAAAGACCGCCATTCCTTAGATCTTTCCCTGAACCTGTGCGTCACTTCCTCACCTTCCAGAAGCAAAATATCAAGCTTCCACACACCCTTCCCCACAGTAACAGCTGTTGGAATAGAAATTGTACATGACAGCAGACAATGGTCAGAGAAAAAAAAACAGGGGTTAGGCCTGCGGTCGTGCAAGTAAAATCACGTATCAAACAAAATGCGTGAGGCTTGGGTCCCATTAGACTAGTCCCATGTGAAACCTGCCCTCCCCTGACTATGAAGTTTGAAGCCATCTTTCAGTTTAAAATCTTTACATAATGTTTGCAATAATATTGATGATTTATCAAATTGGACCCGTCTCTCGCCCCTCATTCTGCCTTCTCTTTCTAAAAGAGAATTAAAATCCCCAGCTAAAACCACTGGTTCCCATCCCAATAAATATACTCAGTTCCTGAATTAGGACATATCTGTCATGTGAGCAACTCAGACAATATATATTTAAGAGTTTAAATTAGACATTCATGAAACCCAGATACACCACCAGTGCTCTCCCTGGTTTCACTACAAGGTGCTGACGTACCTCTACCATCTTATTTTTAATTAGAACAGCTATACCATCAGATTTATTTTCTTTGGACCCACTCCAGATTGATGGGCCCGATGTCCCCAGTTCTTCCATATCCTTATGGCAGTTTTTAAAGGGTAACCCACACTCCTGTAACAACACAATATCAGCATTTACCTTCCTCACAAATGATAGTATATTCCTTGCCCTTAACTTGGAGCGAATGCTTCTCACATTTATTGACACAATATTAAGAGCCATACTTAAGTAGGACCAGGGGAGACTTAAAGCTTGGCTACAATCATTCAGTAGGTGACACCTACTATACAGGCCTCCACCCCCTTTTGCTTTAATTGTCTCCTCCTCCACCACCCCCACAATCCATAGGATATATCTCCACCTGCCTTCCTTGAGTCTCTGGTTCTAAAGCTTGGTCAGTAAGATCACATATATTGGAGACATCTAAACCCATGGGAGAACCTACCTGAGGACTCGGAAAATGATCTTCCCTCACTCTTCTGCTCAGAGTTAAATCATTTTCTAAATCTAATGTCTCTTTTAGACTGCACCCTCTGTTCTGTACATTTCATTTGAGCACTTTCAGTCTCCACAGGTGGCAGGCTATTGGAAGAGATGCTACCAATCAATTCAGATTCCACCTCACTTTTTGCAACATCATCATTCTCTTTTACCTCCCCCTCATCCCATTCACTCCATTCTGAACCCTCGCTCTCTTTTTCACCACTTTCTTCAACATCAACCACATCCAGTTCCTGATCCATAACCACTGCTCCAGCCCTAAATGCCTCTTCAAACTCTTCCCGTTTTTGCATTGGTCTTCCCAGTTTTGTTTTATTTGCAAAGGAATTTGGACAGTCTTTAAACACATGACCTTCACACTCACAGAGATTACATTTCCTCACGCTTGTACATTCAGTATATGCATGTCCAATTTCCTTGCACATACCACACACCACTTTTGTACAGGCATCCACAAAGTAACCCAGCTCCCCACATCTCCTGCACGGTTTTGGCTGCCCTTGGTAGAACACAAGGCCTCTATTTTCACCTAATCCAATCAAAGAAGGAATGTGTTTAAATCCACCATAACCATTTTTTGTCTTCATGCAATGAAACAGGTACTCTCCATGCACAGTTCCAGATGCCATTATCATCCAAGACTTTCTGAAGCTCACCTTTCACTAAACAATACTTAGACAACCATGTCACAACATCTTCCTTCATCACCATCTCATTAAACATGCGAACAATCACAGTCCTATTAATTAATAATAATTGCTTACACTTATATAGCGCTTTTCTGGACACTCCACTCAAAGCGCTTTACAGGTAATGGGGACTCCCCTCCACCACCACCAGTGTGCAGCATCCACCTGGATGATGTGATGGCAGCCATACTGCGCCAGAACGCTCACCACACATCAGCTTTCAGTGGGGAGGAGAGCAGAGTAATGTAGCCAATTCATAGAGGGGGATTATTAGGAGGCCGTGATTGGTAAGGGCTAATGGGAAATTTGGCCAGGACGCCGGGGTTACACCCCTACTCTTTTCGAGAAACGCCCTGGGATTTTTAATGACCACAGCGAGTCAGGACCTCGGTTTTAAGTCTCATCCGAAGGACGGCGCCTGTTTACAGTATAGTTTCCCCGTCACTATACTGGGGCATTAGGACCCACACAGACCACAGGGTGAGCGCCCCCTGCTGGCCCCACTAACACCTCTTCCAGCAGCAACCTTGGTTTTTCCCAGGAGGTCTCCCATCCATTCAAACATTCTAATCAGGCCCACATCTTTTTTTCCTCCTCTATTTTCCTCCTCTATTTTCATCCAAAACTCTTCCAGTAACTTCGCCGATTGAAACTAATGTCAAAACCAATTCCCTTCAGCAAAGTGATTAAGCATTTGACATCGAATGCCTTAATCCTTTCTGTAACACCTTCCTTGAAAAGTCCAACCATGAAATATCACCCGAGTGAGCCGAAACCTCACCACCCTTATACACCAAACGTGCGCAAAAGTAACAGCGCATGCCGACTCTACAGGCCGCCATGGCCGTTACAAATGTGTCAAAAGCAAACTAAACCTAAACCGAAACCTCATCTGTGCACCAAACCCACCAAAACCCTATTCCCTTAACCAAACCCACCAAAACCTTATTCCCACTTATACAAAAACTCCACTCTCGACTTCTGGGTTCAACCCTTTACATCTCGAACACTGGTTAGAGACTCAGTGTGTCCCAGGCTCAGCGGTTATATAGGACAGGACTCGGCGAGCTGCAGGTGAAACTCGTTGTTCTGCGCTCCCCGTGCGGAATGCGTGTCTCCTCCCTCCAGACTCATCAAACCGCCTTCATACTCTACAGCGGGAAAAAAAAAACTCCCTTTACTGTCTTCATACAGTACATCCCTCTTAAATCCCAGAAACACAGAAACTCCGGGGCGTTTCTATGAGTCAGTACTGGGTTTCTCTGTTCGAGGTTACAAGAAGAAACAATAAAAGTGCTGAAAGCAGGAAGTTATTTCTGCTCGTAGGCATAAACATGTAAAAATTAATTTTCTGATTCCTCAAACCTAATAAAATCCATGTAAGTCTCCTTTTCGTCCCCAATGCATATAACTGAATATAAACCAGTCAAGTTCAGCTACTTTTCTGATGTATATGAATACACTAGTTCTGGCGCAGCTGTTACAACAAAGATACTTAAGATCTTTTTTTTCATATGAGCTCTTGCCGTTTTTAAATTGAATATTTTTTTCATTTCGGTAAATCACACGAAACACCAGCAACACTCATTGTAACCATCTGACCAATCACATTCCTGAATTTTAAACCCATTTAGTATTTATTTTTAACTTGTTTTATTTATTTTTTTAAAATTTTACACACCTGTTTTAAGCATTCTTGCCATTTTTAGCATATTGTAAGTGGATTTTTTCAAACATTTTATTTTTTAAATCATATCAACCCATTGTAACTTCCCATTGATAATTCCTGAGCTTTATAACTGTGTATTATTTCTTTCTACCTTGTTTTATTTTTTTTTATTATTTTACAGAGCTTTTTAATATATTGTGAGCATTTTAGTGTCATTTTAATATAGCACTATCAATGCTTCTGACTTTTAAACCTGTATTTATTCTGACATTATTCTCTCCACCTGCAGATGAGGGAGGTATTTGATTTTAAATTTGTTGATTTGGGGGGAAAATGTACATTCATTTCCTTGTATGTATCATCAGTGGGAAACTTTTTTTGGATGAATTGCATTTTTGGATGAATTGCAATCTTTACTTCAAGGCCTCCATGCTGATATAGAAATGACGGGAGATTTAAATGACACATTTGATAAATCAGACTGGAACAGCATAACATCTAAAATGGCAGAACCCTCTAAAGTACTGAAAAAATTCCGGCACATTCATAATAAATACAATTTATTTAATTTAAAGCATAAAATTTGCTTTAAAAAGAAAACCACAATTTGTACGATATCATATTTCAATATCGACATTCAGATGGAGGATTTGAATATCATTGAAGAGTATATCGATTTTGGGACAATGTTTGCATCTGAATAATCCTTCCTCCTGGAAAGAAGGAAAAAAAAGTTTTGAGTCTCAGTCTTCAGGATCCCCCCCAAAAAACGTGCAAATTTGTTTCCGATGTATTTTGGATAAAGATATAACTCTCATAGAAGATACATTTTATCAGTTGAATGCAGTCGATACTTTCGACTTTTTATACGATGATAGGACCTACATTTAGGGCTCAGTACTGATAACACTGCTGCTATTGATGGAGTAGAAATAAGTGATGTACTGGCAGTTTTTTTTCTGAGGCAAGAGGTCCTAGAACACCTCCTATAAAAATGTTAAGATTCAGAGCAAGAAATATTTTTCCACCTCACCTAATGCTATTGCATTAACGAGGCTGAAGTTGGCTTCTTATTCGCCAGCTGCTGCTTTGTGTTTTTCGTTCCATCTTAAATGCTACTGCTGTGATGTTATGTCGTCTTTCGCCTGTAGATGGCTCTCTACAGTCATTTTTAAAAATACTTATCCGGATGTATTATTGTACATTTCCTCAGCAAAGGGGAATATGTAAGTAGAGACTGTCCAAATTGCATTTTTGTATGAAACACATTTCAGAAACACAACTCACAATAAAACAAACTGGCATGTTATACCACGAGTAAATAAGACAAAGGCAAAACGTAAATTCACTGGCACTTCCTGCATATTTTCCACGACCTTGCCTTCTGATCATAAAAAGTCTCAAACTCTTGCATTTTACAAGAAATTTTAATATAGCAGTTTTAAATGGGACATTTAGAACATGGCATATGAGACTATATGGTAAACTGAGGATGAGCAGAGGGTGATCGAACCTACCTCCTGGTTATAAAAATGTCTAAAAATTCTGACACAGATGTGTGATAGACAATGGAAAAGACTATCAAAATCCTGAACTTCAGGACATTGTACTGTACCGTTTTTTTAAATACGACCCTCTGAACATGGCACGAGAGAATACATTGTCAAATGGTAAATGCAATGTTTGCTATATTTCTAGGGCCCTCCCTCCTGATTTTAAAATCATCTCATATTTCTGACATCAAGGTGTGAGACACAATATAACAGACTGTCAAAATCCTGAACTTCAGGACATTTTATGATACCATTTTAAAAATATGACCCTCTGAGCATGGCATGTGAGAAAATGGCATGTGAGAATGCATTGGGAAAAGGTGAATGCAATTTCTGCTGAATTGCTATGGCCCTCCCTCCTGATTACAAACTCGTCTCACAATTCTGACACTGAGGTGTGAGACACAATGTAACAGACACTATTAAATTTTGAAGTACAAGAGATTATACTGTTACGTTTTTTTTTAATATTGACCCTCTGGCATGTGAGGACTTGTAGTCAACAAAGTAGCACACATTCTGCCAATTTGCTTTGTCCCTCCTTCCTCGATACCAAAACATCTTAGTATACCGACACTAAGGTAAATGTCTCTAAATCCAGAAGTTAAGTTGTCAAAGTATATCGGAGTCAACCGATACTGATCAGGTTCTGCTGATGCTGAGCCCGCAGCCTTCACCATAAGGTCCAATTCCCCAAGCCTGTACCCTTCAGAAATTGCAGTATAGAATGAAAAAAACTCCAATAGATATCGGCCACTGTTGGCGATTTTCCTTTAAGAGAGATAGATAATACTTTATTAGTCCCGTAGGGAAACTGACAAATGATTCTCCAGAAATTTATCACTTTCATTATCACTCCAGTGTATCACTTTCACTGAGACCGAGGAGTGTTAAGCTGTACATGAGTCTTTGTGGCTCGGTTGTTAACAAAAAGGGTGGTGGTTTGAGCCTTCCCAGGGACGCTATGAGCCTTTTAATGTACACACCCGTCTCACTTTACCTCCACGGCCGGTCTTGTACCGCAATCAAATACAGAGCCCGCAGGGGGCAGTAGGCTCGCAAATATAGCTCACTGTGTATATAATGAAGAAGCGGAGGTTAGTTTCTCATCTGCATGTTGCAGAGCCTTATGCAACTCACAACAACAGTTGGGGTTTGATCCCTGCACGGGCTATTAGTTGAAAGACCATTGTAAATGACGTGTAACAGATTTATCCAGCTGGCTTTTATGTTTCATACTTAATTGCTATCTTGAAACCAAAATAATTAGAAATATGGAACACAACTGTTGTTCCCCATGAAGGAAAGCTGTTTTACACTGACGTCTCTCCTTTTTATTTAATCCAGATTTTAAAAACAACTCCGCCCTATCAAAGGAAAATGTTACACAAAAGTTGGAAAGCACACTCTGAATCCATCTGTATATTTGATTTCCGCAATCCGTTCAAGGCTGCCTATGTTAATCGTAAGTGTATAGATGAAACATTTAATATATTGTTCAGTTTAAATCAAAATGCTTTAATACTACAAGAGAGAAGTATAGTATGGAGGTTGCGACAAATGTGTGATTTCTTGGAAGAAAACTACTTTTCTTTGCGTTAAAAATTAATTCGAAACAATTGACACACAAACCCTTTGTCTTTTTTAAAGAGATTATATCTTTTAACAGACAAATGTATAAAATGTGTTTTTTTTTACCTAGAGATTTTGGACAGGGGCGATGTATTACTAGTAGAGGCTGCTGACTAACACTGTACTGTCTGGAGATCAGCTCCATTTGCAATAAAAAAACATGCGTAACAAAGCTGGAGAGCAGCTGAACTTGTGCTCAGTAGTCAGTATGGTGCTGAGGGTTCAATACTGGCGTTGTTGTATTAGCACAAGCTGCACAGGCTCTGAATCAGACCATTTCAATTAGTCTGATCAGTGCAGGACAAGTTAATGTAGAATTATTGCTTTGTCTGTCTCTTGTTTGTATATAAATGGATGTCTCTGATAACTTAATGTTAGTTTTTATTTTAGTTTTAGTTTTACGATGTAGGTCATGCGTTGATATATGACATGTCTCATTCCTGATTCAGCTCATGCTCCATAGGAGAGAAGAGATTCCTCCTGTTTCTCGTACAACAATATCAGAACAGAAGCCCATGTCACCCATCTCTGATTCAAGATCGAGTTGCATCTTCAACATTTTGTTTTTGTTTCTGATCATAATTTTCTTTAGTTATGATCAATATTGAACTTTTTCTAAGTAAAACAAAACTAATCAAACATGCAGGCAGATTTTTGAAAAGTATTAGGAGTTGACAGGGCGCTCCTTCGGAATAGTCGTCAGAAAATGTGAGAAAAGGAAAGTTACATAAACTCTCACACACAGCATTAAAGACTGGAATCTGATCATAAAAAAACTAGCTGTCTCCCCGTCGGTAATCAAACCCCGGTTTCCCGCATGACAGGCAGGAACACAAACAACTTTACTAACTAGGAGCGCTTGCTAGCTATTAGGAGGCATTTACTCTTAAATATGTTACTGTTTTGGGTTTCGACTTTAATTTTCCCGATACCAGTTTTTTACAAAAGTAAAGGCACACGGTACATGTGTGGCACATCACGTCCGAGTTTAGTGACAACTACCTCAGAGATTGTAAGCTGGGTAGTTCAGACACTTTTTTTTAAAGGTTCAAGCAAACCCGAATACCTTTGTGTAATCGTTTTTCATAAAGTGTAATTGTATTATAGCATGTGCCCCTGACGATTTTCTTGATACGTTATATGTGCTCTTGTTTGTATTGTATGTAGTTTTGTTGTTCAAATAAAACGTAAAAGACACAACTTTCCGGACGCGGCTGCTGTAAAAATAAAATGACATCAAGGGTGCTGTACGCAGAGGTCTGAAACCTGCTCCACAGAAGATCTTTATCCAGAGGTGTTAAAGAAGTCGAGATCTCGCCATGAGAAGGGAAGCATCTCAGAAAAAGCAGGTGCAGTCGGTTCCACGGTCATAACGCCACTAAGTCGGGCGACAAGAGCAAAACCCACCCGGCTTCCTCCGGGCAAGTAATGAGACAAAGAAGCAACACACAGCGGGTATCGTGGCCGAGCGGTCTAAGGCGCTGGATTAAGGCTCCAGTCTCTTCCGGGGCGTGGGTTCGAATCCCACCGCTGCCAGGTGGTTCTGTCGAGACCCCCTTTCAGCTGGCTTCAGACGAAAGGGAGGGAACTGCTTTTTGGCAGACTCTCGAGAAACTAAGCAAAGTGTTTAAAGATACTTTCTCAGCTTGACATCAAGGCACAAAACAAAAACCTTCTTGCGTCCTCTCAACCCAAAAGCGCTTTGCCACTTTTTGCGTTATGCAGGGAACGACGTCTGCCCAGATCACTTTTGTGTCAATGCAAATCGTAGTGTGCCCTCCGTTTTAATGTTGGCTGTGCTGGCGTGCTGCTTCTGTCTGTGAAACTTGAATGTTCTGCTTCTTCACACCAAATCATCGGCGGGGGTTGAGCTTGTTAAATCTTTGCGCATAGCGCTCCTTTGGAAGTACTTTGTCCAAGTTCAAAAGCATGCCTCGCACGACAGATTTAAATGGGGAATGGAGCCTGCTTCTTGCTGTTTTTCCTGTGGTTGCAGTTACAAAGTTGATCGTGCTTTCACATTCTGTTAACAGTATTCACTGGCTGAGCTTTATCAGTTGGTTCGTAAAGGAATCTCTGCTTCGGTTCCAGAAAAGTCATCTGTGGTGTGTTTTTTTCCGTGCCCATGGCAGTCTTTTAAAGCTGGTAGTAGTGGCGGCGAAGTTAATTTTTTATCCTCTTTAAAAGAATAAGGACGGGCTGGGGCGAGCTCCATTTACCACTCTTTCAGCTAACCGCCGAACTCCCGAACTGATTACACGGCAGAGCCACAGGCGCCTCGCTTTTCTCCATTCTCTGGGTCAGGGTGAAAAAAAAACTTGCTGGTATTAGCTGGCCTGCTGGGAGTACCTCTTCTTCACTGATAAGCAAGATTTGTGTTTCATCTTTCTCAAGCTGTATAGATTTCTTTCAAAACAAGTTGTTCCAGAAAGGAAACGAACACTTGCATTCACCTGAATTAAAAGGCATGGGATTTGCCCGTAAGGATAAATTCTGTACAGTAAGACAGGAAGAAAGGCACCGCTGGGAATCGGACCCAGGATCTCCTGTTTACTAGACAGGCGCTTTAGCCAACTAAGCCACGGCGCCGGCAAAGTGCTGTCCTTTGACAGCCACATGGACACGTCTCAACTGCTCTGAGACATCTGCATTCGGTGTGCACCGAGCCTGCTCGCCTTGCAAGTTTCCTCATTTACATGCGATAGCTCCACCACTAAGAGAAAGGATGAGAAATGGCTTTTATCTGGCACTTTTCATGTCAGAGGATCTCAATCTGCTTTCCGTGTACAAGAGGATGTCCAACTCATGTAGCTAAAGACGTAGACGACAGTGCTCCACTGAAATCTTGATCTCACAACCCTCGGCATGACTCCGCTGTGTTCTGCTTTAGACAAAGGGGGGAAAAGACTTCTTTCATCACACGTTTTGCACTGTTTATGGTGTTCGCAGTGCTCTTTCTTAAATGAAAACCAGGAATCGGCACCATAAGAGGTGAGACTAGATAATATTGAACAAGTAGCCTCGCCATTCCATGCGTGACGTGCGCAAAGTGTAATTCCTGTCTTTATAGTGTGCTTGTTAGAGACTAAGCTGGCACCCAGAGCGCTTTAAATCCGGGAGTCAGCAGCCCAAGACAATAGAGCTTCCTTCGTCTATGTTTTTTGCGTGAAGGGGGAAACCATGCGTGTGCTGCAAACGATCTTAGTATCGAAGTGCCGTCCCACATAACCGATCCGAACAATCTGCTTTACAGAGGAGCACTGCCGGAGCTTATCGTTGGCAAACTGAAGACCAGGCTGACCTCTTCTGTGACTCTTGAACACTGAGTCTCAAGGTTGTGAATTCAAGCTCCGAGCTGGCAGGAAATTCCATAGGTAATGATCACATTTTCTTGCATGCTAATCAAAAGAAATATTAAGAAACTTTTCCCGATACCAGTTTTTTACAAAAGTAAAGGCACACGGCACATGTGTGCCACATCACGTCCGAGTTTAGTGACAACTACCTCAGAGATTGTAAGCTGGGTAGTTTCAGATCAGATCACTTTTTGTATCAAAGGTTCAAGCAAACCCGAATACTTTTGCAAGAGACATTTCAGAATCCCAGTCAAATCCAGTACGATTGCTGGATCCTTTGAATTCGACTGAACTATAGCACAGATCTGCAGTCCACCATTAGAATACTGTGGGTGTGCTGTAAAAGCCATACCGCCCAAAATACTTCTAAAACAGGAGAAGCATCCTCGTTTAGGAATGTGGTATAAAGTGAAATGGTCTGGGAAGAGTCCTACGTTTGAACAGTTCAAAATAGACGTCAAGGGGTATTTACGGACTCTTTCGAAATGTAAGAACAAGCTGTGCGGACCTTATCTTTATTTACCTTGTGTAATCGTTTTTCATAAAGTGTAATTGTATTATAGCATGTGCCCCTGACGATTTTCTTGATACGTTATATGTGCTCTTGTTTGTATTGTATGTAGTTTTGTTGTTCAAATAAAACGTAAAAGACACAACTTTTCGGATGCGGCTGCTGTAAAAATAAAATGACATCAAGGGTGCTGTACGCAGAGGTCTGAAACCTGCTCCACAGAAGATCTTTATCCAGAGGTGTTAAAGAAGTCGAGATCTCGCCATGAGAGGGGAAGCATCTCAGAAAAAGCAGGTGCAGTCGGTTCCACGGTCATAACGCCACTAAGTCGGGCGACAAGAGCAAAACCCACCCGGCTTCCTCCGGGCAAGTAATGAAACAAAGAGACAACGCACAGCGGGTAGCGTGGCCGAGCGGTCTAAGGCGCTGGATTAAGGCTCCAGTCTCTTCGGGGGCGTGGGTTCGAATCCCACCGCTGCCAGGTGCTTCTGTCAAGACCCCCTTTCAGCTGGCTTCAGACGAAAGGGAGGGAACTGCTTTTTGGCAGTCTCTCGAGAAACTAAGCAAAGTGTTTAAAGATACTTTCTCAGCTTGACATCAAGGCACAAAACAAAAACCTTCTTGCGTCCTCTCAACCCAAAAGCGCTTTGCCACTTTTTGCGTTATGCAGGGAACGACGTCTGCCCAGATCACTTTTGTGTCAATGCAAATCGTAGTGTGCCCTCCGTTTTAATGTTGGCTGTGCTGGCGTGCTGCTTCTGTCTGTGAAACTTGAATGTTCTGCTTCTTCACACCAAATCATCGGCGGGGGTTGAGCTTGTTAAATCTTTGCGCATAGCGCTCCTTTGGAAGTACTTTGTCCAAGTTCAAAAGCGATCGTGGGATTTACTTCATGCGTGCCAAAAAGCATGCCTCGCACGACAGATTTAAATGGGGAATGGAGCCTGCTTCTTGCTGTTTTTCCTGTGGTTGCAGTTACAAAGTTGATCGTGCTTTCACATTCTGTTAACAGTATTCACTGGCTGAGCTTTATCAGTTGGTTCGTAAAGGAATCTCTGCTTCGGTTCCAGAAAAGTCATCTGTGGTGTGTTTTTTTCCGTGCCCATGGCAGTCTTTTAAAGCTGGTAGTAGTGGCGGCGAAGTTAATTTTTTATCCTCTTTAAAAGAATAAGGACGGGCTGGGGCGAGCTCCATTTACCACTCTTTCAGCTAACCGCCGAATTCCCGAACTGATTACACTGCAGAGCCACAGGCGCCTCGCTTTTCTCCATTCTCTGGGTCAGGGTGAAAAAAAACTTGCTGGTATTAGCTGGCCTGCTGGGAGCACCTCTTCTTCACTGATAAGCAAGATTTGTGTTTCATCTTTCTCAAGCTGTATAGATTTCTTTCAAAACAAGTTGTTCCAGAAAGGAAACGAACACTTGCATTCACCTGAATTAAAAGGCATGGGATTTGCCCGTAAGGATAAATTCTGTACAGTAAGACAGGAAGAAAGGCACCGCTGGGAATCGGACCCAGGATCTCCTGTTTACTAGACAGGCGCTTTAGCCAACTAAGCCACGGCGCCGGCAAAGTGCTGTCCTTTGACAGCCACATGGACACGTCTCAACTGCTCTGAGACATCTGCATTCGGTGTGCACCGAGCCTGCTCGCCTTGCAAGTTTCCTCATTTACATGCGATAGCTCCACCACTAAGAGAAAGGATGAGAAATGGCTTTTATCTGGCACTTTTCATGTCAGAGGATCTCAATCTGCTTTCCGTGTACAAGAGGCTGTCCAACTCATGTAGCTAAAGACGTAGACGACAGTGCTCCACTGAAATCTTGATCTCACAACCCTCGGCATGACTCCGCTGTGTTCTGCTTTAGACAAAGGGGGGAAAAGACTTCTTTCATCACACGTTTTGCACTGTTTATGGTGATTGCAGTGCTCTTTCTTAAATGAAAACCAGGAATCGGCACCATATGAGGTGAGACTAGATAATATTGGATCAAGTAGCCTCGCCATTCCATGCGTGACGTGCGCAAAGTGTAATTCCTGTCTTTATAGTGTGCTTGTTAGAGACTAAGCTGGCACCCAGAGCGCTTTAAATCCGGGAGTCAGCAGCCCAAGACAATAGAGCTTCCTTCGTCTATGTTTTTTGCGTGAAGGGGGAAACCATGCGTGTGCTGCAAACGATCTTAGTATCGAAGTGCCGTCCCACATAACCGATCCGAACAATCTGCTTTACAGAGGAGCACTGCCGGAGCTTATCGTTGGCAAACTGAAGACCAGGCTGACCTCTTCTGTGACTCTTGAACACTGAGTCTCAAGGTTGTGAATTCAAGCTCCACGCTTTCGGGAAATTCCATAGGTAATGATCACATTTTCTTGCATGCTAATCAAAAGAAATATTAAGAAACTTTTCCCGATACCAGTTTTTTACAAAAGTAAAGGCACACGGCACATGTGTGCCACATCACGTCCGAGTTTAGTGACAACTACCTCAGAGATTGTAAGCTGGGTAGTTTCAGATCAGATCACTTTTTGTATCAAAGGTTCAAGCAAACCCGAATACTTTTGCAAGAGACATTTCAGAATCCCAGTCAAATCCAGTACGATTGCTGGATCCTTTGAATTCGACTGAACTATAGCACAGATCTGCAGTCCACCATTAGAATACTGTGGGTGTGCTGTATAAGCCATACCGCCCAAAATAGTTCTAAAACAGGAGAAGCATCCTCGTTTAGGAATGTGGTATAAAGTGAAATGGTCTGGGAAGAGTCCTACGTTTGAACAGTTCAAAATAGACGTCAAGGGGTATTTACGGACTCTTTCGAAATGTAAGAACAAGCTGTGCTGACCTTATCTTTATTTACCTTGTGTAATCGTTTTTCATAAAGTGTAATTGTATTATAGCATGTGCCCCTGACGATTTTCTTGATACGTTATATGTGCTCTTGTTTGTATTGTACGTAGTTTTGTTGTTCAAATAAAACGTAAAAGACACAACTTTTCGGATGCGGCTGCTGTAAAAATAAAATGACATCAAGGGTGCTGTACGCAGAGGTCTGAAACCTGCTCCACAGAAGATCTTTATCCAGAGGTGTTAAAGAAGTCGAGATCTCGCCATGAGAGGGGAAGCATCTCAGAAAAAGCAGGTGCAGTCGGTTCCACGGTCATAACGCCACTAAGTCGGGCGACAAGAGCAAAACCCACCCGGCTTCCTCCGGGCAAGTAATGAGACAAAGAGACAACACACAGCGGGTAGCGTGGCCGAGCGGTCTAAGGCGCTGGATTAAGGCTCCAGTCTCTTCGGGGGCGTGGGTTCGAATCCCACCGCTGCCAGGTGCTTCTGTCAAGACCCCCTTTCAGCTGTCTTCAGACGAAAGGGAGGGAACTGCTTTTTGGCAGTCTCTCGAGAAACTAAGCAAAGTGTTTAAAGATACTTTCTCAGCTTGACATCAAGGCACAAAACAAAAACCTTCTTGCGTCCTCTCAACCCAAAAGCGCTTTGCCACTTTTTGCGTTATGCAGGGAACGACGTCTGCCCAGATCACTTTTGTGTCAATGCAAATCGTAGTGTGCCCTCCGTTTTAATGTTGGCTGTGCTGGCGTGCTGCTTCTGTCTGTGAAACTTGAATGTTCTGCTTCTTCACACCAAATCATCGGCGGGGGTTGAGCTTGTTAAATCTTTGCGCATAGCGCTCCTTTGGAAGTACTTTGTCCAAGTTCAAAAGCGATCGTGGGATTTACTTCATGCGTGCCAAAAAGCATGCCTCGCACGACAGATTTAAATGGGGAATGGAGCCTGCTTCTTGCTGTTTTTCCTGTGGTTGCAGTTACAAAGTTGATCGTGCTTTCACATTCTGTTAACAGTATTCACTGGCTGAGCTTTATCAGTTGGTTCGTAAAGGAATCTCTGCTTCGGTTCCAGAAAAGTCATCTGTGGTGTGTTTTTTTCCGTGCCCATGGCAGTCTTTTAAAGCTGGTAGTAGTGGCGGCGAAGTTAATTTTTTATCCTCTTTAAAAGAATAAGGACGGGCTGGGGCGAGCTCCATTTACCACTCTTTCAGCTAACCGCCGAACTCCCGAACTGATTACACGGCAGAGCCACAGGCGCCTCGCTTTTCTCCATTCTCTGGGTCAGGGTGAAAAAAAAACTTGCTGGTATTAGCTGGCCTGCTGGGAGTACCTCTTCTTCACTGATAAGCAAGATTTGTGTTTCATCTTTCTCAAGCTGTATAGATTTCTTTCAAAACAAGTTGTTCCAGAAAGGAAACGAACACTTGCATTCACCTGAATTAAAAGGCATGGGATTTGCCCGTAAGGATAAATTCTGTACAGTAAGACAGGAAGAAAGGCACCGCTGGGAATCGGACCCAGGATCTCCTGTTTACTAGACAGGCGCTTTAGCCAACTAAGCCACGGCGCCGGCAAAGTGCTGTCCTTTGACAGCCACATGGACACGTCTCAACTACTCTGAGACATCTGCATTCGGTGTGCACCGAGCCTGCTCGCCTTGCAAGTTTCCTCATTTACATGCGATAGCTCCACCACTAAGAGAAAGGATGAGAAATGGCTTTTATCTGGCACTTTTCATGTCAGAGGATCTCAATCTGCTTTCCGTGTACAAGAGGATGTCCAACTCATGTAGCTAAAGATGTAGACGACAGTGCTCCACTGAAATCTTGATCTCACAACCCTCGGCATGACTCCGCTGTGTTCTGCTTTAGACAAAGGGGGGAAAAGACTTCTTTCATCACACGTTTTGCACTGTTTACGGTGTTTGCAGTGCTCTTTCTTAAATGAAAACCAGGAATCGGCACCATATGAGGTGAGACTAGATAATATTGGATCAAGTAGCCTCGCCATTCCATGCGTGACGTGCGCAAAGTGTAATTCCTGTCTTTATAGTGTGCTTGTTAGAGACTTAGCTGGCACCCAGAGCGCTTTAAATCCGGGAGTCAGCAGCCCAAGACAATAGAGCTTCCTTCGTCTATGTTTTTTGCGTGATGGGGGAAACCATGCGTGTGCTGCAAACGATCTTAGTATCGAAGTGCCGTCCCACATAACTGATCCGAACAATCTGCTTTACAGAGGAGCACTGCCGGAGCTTATCGTTGGCAAACTGAAGACCAGGCTGACCTCTTCTGTGACTCTTGAACACTGAGTCTCAAGGTTGTGAATTCAAGCTCCACGCTGGCGGGAAATTCCATAGGTAATGATCACATTTTCTTGCATGCTAATCAAAAGAAATATTAAGAAACTTTTCCCGATACCAGTTTTTTACAAAAGTAAAGGCACACGGCACATGTGTGCCACATCACGTCCGAGTTTAGTGACAACTACCTCAGAGATTGTAAGCTGGGTAGTTTCAGATCAGATCACTTTTTGTATCAAAGGTTCAAGCAAACCCGAATACTTTTGCAAGAGACATTTCAGAATCCCAGTCAAATCCAGTACGATTGCTGGATCCTTTGAATTCGACTGAACTATAGCACAGATCTGCAGTCCACCATTAGAATACTGTGGGTGTGCTGTATAAGCCATACCGCCCAAAATAGTTCTAAAACAGGAGAAGCATCCTCGTTTAGGAATGTGGTATAAAGTGAAATGGTCTGGGAAGAGTCCTACGTTTGAACAGTTCAAAATAGACGTCAAGGGGTATTTACGGACTCTTTCGAAATGTAAGAACAAGCTGTGCGGACCTTATCTTTATTTACCTTGTGTAATCGTTTTTCATAAAGTGTAATTGTATTATAGCATGTGCCCCTGACGATTTTCTTGATACGTTATATGTGCTCTTGTTTGTATTGTATGTAGTTTTGTTGTTCAAATAAAACGTAAAAGACACAACTTTCCGGACGCGGCTGCTGTAAAAATAAAATGACATCAAGGGTGCTGTACGCAGAGGTCTGAAACCTGCTCCACAGAAGATCTTTATCCAGAGGTGTTAAAGAAGTCGAGATCTCGCCATGAGAGGGGAAGCATCTCAGAAAAAGCAGGTGCAGTCGGTTCCACGGTCATAACGCCACTAAGTCGGGCGACAAGAGCAAAACCCACCCGGCTTCCTCCGGGCAAGTAATGAGACAAAGAAACGACACACAGCGGGTAGCGTGGCCGAGCGGTCTAAGGCGCTGGATTAAGGCTCCAGTCTCTTCCGGGGCGTGGGTTCGAATCCCACTGCTGCCAGGTGCTTCTGTCAAGACCCCCTTTCAGCTGGCTTCAGACGAAAGGGAGGGAACTGCTTTTTGGCAGTCTCTCGAGAAATTAAGCAAAGTGTTTAAAGATACTTTCTCAGCTTGACATCAAGGCACAAAACAAAAACCTTCTTGCGTCCTCTCAACCCAAAAGCGCTTTGCCACTTTTTGCGTTATGCAGGGAACGACGTCTGCCCAGATCACTTTTGTGTCAATGCAAATCGTAGTGTGCCCTCCGTTTTAATGTTGGCTGTGCTGGCGTGCTGCTTCTGTCTGTGAAACTTGAATGTTCTGCTTCTTCACACCAAATCATCGGCGGGGGTTGAGCTTGTTAAATCTTTGCGCATAGCGCTCCTTTGGAAGTACTTTGTCCAAGTTCAAAAGCGATCGTGGGATTTACTTCATGCGTGCCAAAAAGCATGCCTCGCACGACAGATTTAAATGGGGAATGGAGCCTGCTTATTGCTGTTTTTCCTGTGGTTGCAGTTACAAAGTTGATCGTGCTTTCACATTCTTTTAACAGTATTCACTGGCTGAGCTTTATCAGTTGGTTCGTAAAGGAATCTCTGCTTCGGTTCCAGAAAAGTCATCTGTGGTGTGTTTTTTTCCGTGCCCATGGCAGTCTTTTAAAGCTGGTAGTAGTGGCGGCGAAGTTAATTTTTTATCCTCTTTAAAAGAATAAGGACGGGCTGGGGCGAGCTCCATTTACCACTCTTTCAGCTAACCGCCGAACTCCCGAACTGATTACACTGCAGAGCCACAGGCGCCTCGCTTTTCTCCATTCTCTGGGTCAGGGTGAAAAAAAACTTGCTGGTATTAGCTGGCCTGCTGGGAGCACCTCTTCTTCACTGATAAGCAAGATTTGTGTTTCATCTTTCTCAAGCTGTATAGATTTCTTTCAAAACAAGTTGTTCCAGAAAGGAAACGAACACTTGCATTCACCTGAATTAAAAGGCATGGGATTTGCCCGTAAGGATAAATTCTGTACAGTAAGACAGGAAGAAAGGCACCGCTGGGAATCGGACCCAGGATCTCCTGTTTACTAGACAGGCGCTTTAGCCAACTAAGCCACGGCGCCGGCAAAGTGATGTCCTTTGACAGCCACATGGACACGTCTCAACTGCTCTGAGACATCTGCATTCGGTGTGCACCGAGCCTGTTCGCCTTGCAAGTTTCCTCATTTACATGCGATAGCTCCACCACTAAGAGAAAGGATGAGAAATGGCTTTTATCTGGCACTTTTCATGTCAGAGGATCTCAATCTGCTTTCCGTGTACAAGAGGATGTCCAACTCATGTAGCTAAAGACGTAGACGACAGTGCTCCACTGAAATCTTGATCTCACAACCCTCCAGCCCAAGACAATAGAGCTTCCTTCGTCTTCCTTCGTCTATGTTTTTTGCGTGATGGGGGAAACCATGCGTGTGCTGCAAACGATCTTAGTATCGAAGTGCCGTCCCACATAACTGATCCGAACAATCTGCTTTACAGAGGAGCACTGCCGGAGCTTATCGTTGGCAAACTGAAGACCAGGCTGACCTCTTCTGTGACTCTTGAACACTGAGTCTCAAGGTTGTGAATTCAAGCTCCACGCTGGCGGGAAATTCCATAGGTAATGATCACATTTTCTTGCATGCTAATCAAAAGAAATATTAAGAAACTTTTCCCGATACCAGTTTTTTACAAAAGTAAAGGCACACGGCACATGTGTGCCACATCACGTCCGAGTTGAGTGACAACTACCTCAGAGATTGTAAGCTGGGTAGTTTCAGATCAGATCACTTTTTGTATCAAAGGTTCAAGCAAACCCGAATACTTTTGCAAGAGACATTTCAGAATCCCAGTCAAATCCAGTACGATTGCTGGATCCTTTGAATTCGACTGAACTATAGCACAGATCTGCAGTAGCGCTCCTTTGGAAGTACTTTGTCCAAGTTCAAAAGCATGCCTCGCACGACAGATTTAAATGGGGAATGGAGCCTGCTTCTTGCTGTTTTTCCTGTGGTTGCAGTTACAAAGTTGATCGTGCTTTCACATTCTTTTAACAGTATTCACTGGCTGAGCTTTATCAGTTGGTTCGTAAAGGAATCTCTGCTTCGGTTCCAGAAAAGTCATCTGTGGTGTGTTTTTTTCCGTGCCCATGGCAGTCTTTTAAAGCTGGTATTAGTGGCGGCGAAGTTAATTTTTTATCCTCTTTAAAAGAATAAGGACGGGCTGGTGCGAGCTCCATTTACCACTCTTTCAGCTAACCGCCGAACTCCCGAACTGATTACACTGCAGAGCCACAGGCGCCTCGCCTTTCTCCATTCTCTGGGTCAGGGTGAAAAAAAACTTGCTGGTATTAGCTGGCCTGCTGGGAGCACCTCTTCTTCACTGATAAGCAAGTTTTGTGTTTCATCTTTCTCAAGCTGTATAGATTTCTTTCAAAACAAGTTGTTCCAGAAAGGAAACGAACACTTGCATTCACCTGAATTAAAAGGCATGGGATTTGCCCGTAAGGATAAATTCTGTACAGTAAGACAGGCACCGCTGGGAATCGGACCCAGGATCTCCTGTTTACTAGACAGGCGCTTTAGCCAACTAAGCCACGGCGCCGGCAAAGTGCTGTCCTTTGACAGCCACATGGACACGTCTCAACTGCTCTGAGACATCTGCATTCGGTGTGCACCGAGCCTGCTCGCCTTGCAAGTTTCCTCATTTACATGCGATAGCTCCACCACTAAGAGAAAGGATGAGAAATGGCTTTTATCTGGCACTTTTCATGTCAGAGGATCTCAATCTGCTTTCCGTGTACAAGAGGATGTCCAACTCATGTAGCTAAAGACGTAGACAACAGTGCTCCACTGAAATCTTGATCTCACAACCCTCGGCATGACTCCTCTGTGTTCTGCTTTAGACAAAGGGGGGAAAAGACTTCTTTCATCACACGTTTTGCACTGTTTACGGTGTTTGCAGTGCTCTTTCTTAAATGAAAACCAGGAATTGGCACCATATGAGGTGAGACTAGATAATATTGAATCAAGTAGCCTCGCCATTCCATGCGTGACGTGCGCAAAGTGTAATTCTTGTCTTTATAGTGTGCTTGTTAGAGACTTAGCTGGCACCCAGAGCGCTTTAAATCCGGGAGTCAGCAGCCCAAGACAAGAGAGTTTCCTTCGTCTATGTTTTTTGCGTGAAGGGGGAAACCATTCGTGTGCTGCAAACGATCTTAGTATCGAAGTGCCGTCCCACATAACCGATCCGAACAATCTGCTTTACAGAGGAGCACTGCCGGAGCTTATCGTTGGCAAACTGAAGACCAGGCTGACCTCTTCTGTGACTCTTGAACACTGAGTCTCAAGGTTGTGAATTCAAGCTCCACGCTGGCGGGAAATTCCATAGGTAATGATCACATTTTCTTGCATGCTAATCAAAAGAAATATTAAGAAACTTTTCCCGATACCAGTTTTTTACAAAAGTAAAGGCACACGGCACATGTGTGCCACATCACGTCAGAGTTTAGTGACAACTACCTCAGAGATTGTAAGCTGGGTATTTTCAGATCAGATCACTTTTTGTATCAAAGGTTCAAGCAAACCCGAATACTTTTGCAAGAGACATTTCAGAATCCCAGTCAAATCCAGTACGATTGCTGGATCCTTTGAATTCGACTGAACTATAGCACAGATCTGCAGTCCACCATTAGAATACTGTGGGTGTGCTGTATAAGCCATACCGCCCAAAATAGTTCTAAAACAGGAGAAGCATCCTCGTTTAGGAATGTGGTATAAAGTGAAATGGTCTGGGAAGAGTCCTACGTTTGAACAGTTCAAAATAGACGTCAAGGGGTATTTACGGACTCTTTCGAAATGTAAGAACAAGCTGTGCGGACCTTATCTTTATTTACCTTGTGTAATCGTTTTTCATAAAGTGTAATTGTATTATAGCATGTGCCCTTGACGATTTTCTTGATACGTTATATGTGCTCTTGTTTGTATTGTATGTAGTTTTGTTGTTCAAATAAAACGTAAAAGACACAACTTTCCGGATGCGGCTGCTGTAAAAATAAAATGACATCAAGGGTGCTGTACGCAGAGGTCTGAAACCTGCTCCACAGAAGATCTTTATCCAGAGGTGTTAAAGAAGTCGAGATCTCGCCATGAGAGGGGAAGCATCTCAGAAAAAGCAGGTGCAGTCGGTTCCACGGTCATAACGCCACTAAGTCGGGCGACAAGAGCAAAACCCACCCGGCTTCCTCCGGGCAAGTAATGAGACAAAGAAAGAACACACAGTGGGTAGCGTGGCCGAGCGGTCTAAGGCGCTGGATTAAGGCTCCAGTCTCTTCGGGGGCGTGGGTTCGAATCCCACCGCTGCCAGGTGCTTCTGTCGAGACCTCCTTTCAGCTGGCTTCAGACGAAAGGGAGGGAACTGCTTCTTGGCAGTCTCTCGAGAAACTAAGCAAAGTGTTTAAAGATACTTTCTCAGCTTGACATCAAGGCACAAAACAAAAACCTTCTTGCGTCCTCTCAACCCAAAAGCGCTTTGCCACTTTTTGCGTTATGCAGGGAACGACGTCTGCCCAGATCACTTTTGTGTCAATGCATATCGTAGTGTGCCCTCCATTTTAATGTTGGCTGTGCTGGCGTGCTGCTTCTGTCTGTGAAACTTGAATGTTCTGCTTCTTCACACCAAATCATCGGCGGGGGTTGAGCTTGTTAAATCTTTGCGCATAGCGCTCCTTTGGAAGTACTTTGTCCAAGTTCAAAAGCGATCGTGGGATTTACTTCATGCATGCCAAAAAGCATGCCTCGCATGACAGATTTAAATGGGGAATGGAGCCTGCTTCTTGCTGTTTTTCCTGTGGTTGCAGTTACAAAGTTGATCGTGCTTTCACATTCTGTTAACAGTATTCACTGGCTGAGCTTTATCAGTTGGTTCGTAAAGGAATCTCTGCTTCGGTTCCAGAAAAGTCATCTGTGGTGTGTTTTTTTCCGTGCCCATGGCAGTCTTTTAAAGCTGGTAGTAGTGGCGGCGAAGTTAATTTTTTATCCTCTTTAAAAGAATAAGGACGGGCTGGGGCGAGCTCCATTTACCACTCTTTCAGCTAACCGCCGAACTCCCGAACTGATTACACTGCAGAGCCACAGGTGCCTCGCTTTTCTCCATTCTCTGGGTCAGGGTGAAAAAAAACTTGCTGGTATTAGCTGGCCTGCTGGGAGCACCTCTTCTTCACTGATAAGCAAGATTTGTGTTTCATCTTTCTCAAGCTGTATAGATTTCTTTCAAAACAAGTTGTTCCAGAAAGGAAACGAACACTTGAATTCACCTGAATTAAAAGGCATGGGATTTGCCCATAAGGATAAATTCTGTACAGTAAGACAGGAAGAAAGGCACCGCTGGGAATCGGACCCAGGGTCTCCTGTTTACTAGACAGGCGCTTTAGCCAACTAAGCCACAGCGCCGGCAAAGTGCTGTCCTTTGACAGCCACATGGACACGTCTCAACTGTTCTGAGACATCTGCATTCGGTGTGCACCGAGCCTGCTCGCCTTGCAAGTTTCCTCATTTACATGCGATAGCTCCACCACTAAGAGAAAGGATGAGAAATGGCTTTTATCTGGCACTTTTCATGTCAGAGGATCTCAATCTGCTTTCCGTGTACAAGAGGATGTCCAACTCATGTAGCTAAAGACGTAGACGACAGTGCTCCACTGAAATCTTGATCTCACAACCCTCAGCATGACTCCGCTGTGTTCTGCTTTAGACAAAGGGGGGAAAAGACTTCTTTCATCACACGTTTTGCACTGTTTACGGTGTTTGCAGTGCTCTTTCTTAAATGAAAACCAGGAATCGGCACCATATGAGGTGAGACTAGATAATATTGGATCAAGTAGCCTCGCCATTCCATGCGTGACGTGCGTAAAGTGTAATTCCTGTCTTTATAGTGTGCTTGTTAGAGACTTAGCTGGCACCCAGAGCGCTTTAAATCCGGGAGTCAGCAGCCCAAGACAATAGAGCTTCCTTCGTCTATGTTTTTTGCGTGATGGGGGAAACCATGCGTGTGCTGCAAACGATCTTAGTATCGAAGTGCCGTCCCACATAACCGATCCGAACAATCTGCTTTACAGAGGAGCACTGCCGGAGCTTATCGTTGGCAAACTGAAGACCAGGCTGACCTCTTCTGTGACTCTTGAACACTGAGTCTCAAGGTTGTGAATTCAAGCTCCACGCTGGCGGGAAATTCCATAGGTAATGATCACATTTTCTTGCATGCTAATCAAAAGAAATATTAAGAAACTTTTCCCGATACCAGTTTTTTACAAAAGTAAAGGCACACGGCACATGTGTGCCACATCACGTCCGAGTTGAGTGACAACTACCTCAGAGATTGTAAGCTGGGTAGTTTCAGATCAGATCACTTTTTGTATCAAAGGTTCAAGCAAACCCGAATACTTTTGCAAGAGACATTTCAGAATCCCAGTCAAATCCAGTACGATTGCTGGATCCTTTGAATTCGACTGAACTATAGCACAGATCTGCAGTAGCGCTCCTTTGGAAGTACTTTGTCCAAGTTCAAAAGCATGCCTCGCACGACAGATTTAAATGGGGAATGGAGCCTGCTTCTTGCTGTTTTTCCTGTGGTTGCAGTTACAAAGTTGATCGTGCTTTCACATTCTGTTAACAGTATTCACTGGCTGAGCTTTATCAGTTGGTTCGTAAAGGAATCTCTGCTTCGGTTCCAGAAAAGTCATCTGTGGTGTGTTTTTTTCCGTGCCCATGGCAGTCTTTTAAAGCTGGTAGTAGTGGCGGCGAAGTTAATTTTTTATCCTCTTTAAAAGAATAAGGACGGGCTGGGGCGAGCTCCATTTACCACTCTTTCAGCTAACCGCCGAACTCCCGAACTGATTACACTGCAGAGCCACAGGCGCCTCGCTTTTCTCCATTCTCTGGGTCAGGGTGAAAAAAAACTTGCTGGTATTAGCTGGCCTGCTGGGAGCACCTCTTCTTCACTGATAAGCAAGATTTGTGTGTCATCTTTCTCAAGCTGTATAGATTTCTTTCAAAACAAGTTGTTCCAGAAAGGAAACGAACACTTGCATTCACCTGAATTAAAAGGCATGGGATTTGCCCGTAAGGATAAATTCTGTACAGTAAGACAGGAAGAAAGGCACCGCTGGGAATCGGACCCACGATCTCCTGTTTACTAGACAGGCGCTTTAGCCAACTAAGCCACGGCGCCGGCAAAGTGCTGTCCTTTGACAGCCACATGGACACGTCTCAACTGCTCTGAGACATCTGCATTCGGTGTGCACCGAGCCTGCTCGCCTTGCAAGTTTCCTCATTTACATGCGTTAGCTCCACCACTAAGAGAAAGGATGAGAAATGGCTTTTATCTGGCACTTTTCATGTCAGAGGATCTCAATCTGCTTTCCGTGTACAAGAGGATGTCCAACTCATGTAGCTAAAGACGTAGACGACAGTGCTCCACTGAAATCTTGATCTCACAACCCTCGGCATGACTCCTCTGTGTTCTGCTTTAGACAAAGGGGGGAAAAGACTTCTTTCATCACACGTTTTGCACTGTTTACGGTGTTTGCAGTGCTCTTTCTTAAATGAAAACCAGGAATCGGCACCATATGAGGTGAGACTAGATAATATTGGATCAAGTAGCCTCGCCATTCCATGCGTGACGTGCGCAAAGTGTAATTCTTGTCTTTATAGTGTGCTTGTTAGAGACTTAGCTGGCACCCAGAGCGCTTTAAATCCGGGAGTCAGCAGCTCAAGACAATAGAGCTTCCTTCGTCTATGTTTTTTGCGTGAAGGGGGAAACCATGCGTGTGCTGCAAACGATCTTAGTATCGAAGTGCCGTCCCACATAACCGATCCGAACAATCTGCTTTACAGAGGAGCACTGCCGGAGCTTATCGTTGGCAAACTGAAGACCAGGCTGACCTCTTCTGTGACTCTTGAACACTGAGTCTCAAGGTTGTGAATTCAAGCTCCACGCTGGCAGGAAATTCCATAGGTAATGATCACATTTTCTTGCATGCTAATCAAAAGAAATATTAAGAAACTTTTCCCGATACCAGTTTTTTACAAAAGTAAAGGCACACGGCACATGTGTGCCACATCATGTCAGAGTTTAGTGACAACTACCTCAGAGATTGTAAGCTGGGTATTTTCAGATCAGATCACTTTTTGTATCAAAGGTTCAAGCAAACCCGAATACTTTTGCAAGAGACATTTCAGAATCCCAGTCAAATCCAGTACGATTGCTGGATCCTTTGAATTCGACTGAACTATAGCACAGATCTGCAGTCCACCATTAGAATACTGTGGGTGTGCTGTATAAGCCATACCGCCCAAAATAGTTCTAAAACAGGAGAAGCATCCTCGTTTAGGAATGTGGTATAAAGTGAAATGGTCTGGGAAGAGTCCTACGTTTGAACAGTTCAAAATAGACGTCAAGGGGTATTTACGGACTCTTTCGAAATGTAAGAACAAGCTGTGCGGACCTTATCTTTATTTACCTTGTGTAATCGTTTTTCATAAAGTGTAATTGTATTATAGCATGTGCCCTTGACGATTTTCTTGATACGTTATATGTGCTCTTGTTTGTATTGTATGTAGTTTTGTTGTTCAAATAAAACGTAAAAGACACAACTTTCCGGATGCGGCTGCTGTAAAAATAAAATGACATCAAGGGTGCTGTACGCAGAGGTCTGAAACCTGCTCCACAGAAGATCTTTATCCAGAGGTGTTAAAGAAGTCGAGATCTCGCCATGAGAGGGGAAGCATCTCAGAAAAAGCAGGTGCAGTCGGTTCCACGGTCATAACGCCACTAAGTCGGGCGACAAGAGCAAAACCCACCCGGCTTCCTCCGGGCAAGTAATGAGACAAAGAAACAACACACAGCGGGTAGCGTGGCCGAGCGGTCTAAGGCGCTGGATTAAGGCTCCAGTCTCTTCGGGGGCGTGGGTTCGAATCCCACCGCTGCCAGGTGCTTCTGTCGAGACCCCCTTTCAGCTGGCTTCAGACGAAAGGGAGGGAACTGCTTCTTGGCAGTCTCTCGAGAAACTAAGCAAAGTGTTTAAAGATACTTTCTCAGCTTGACATCAAGGCACAAAACAAAAACCTTCTTGCGTCCTCTCAACCCAAAAGCGCTTTGCCACTTTTTGCGTTATGCAGGGAACGACGTCTGCCCAGATCACTTTTGTGTCAATGCAAATCGTAGTGTGCCCTCCGTTTTAATGTTGGCTGTGCTGGCGTGCTGCTTCTGTCTGTGAAACTTGAATGTTCTGCTTCTTCACACCAAATCATCGGCGGGGGTTGAGCTTGTTAAATCTTTGCGCATAGCGCTCCTTTGGAAGTACTTTGTCCAAGTTTAAAAGCGATCGTGGGATTTACTTCATGCGTGCCAAAAAGCATGCCTCGCACGACAGATTTAAATGGGGAATGGAGCCTGCTTCTTGCTGTTTTTCCTGTGGTTGCAGTTACAAAGTTGATCGTGTTTTCACATTCTGTTAACAGTATTCACTGGCTGAGCTTTATCAGTTGGTTCGTAAAGGAATCTCTGCTTCGGTTCCAGAAAAGTCATCTGTGGTGTGTTTTTTTCCGTGCCCATGGCAGTCTTTTAAAGCTGGTAGTAGTGGCGGCGAAGTTAATTTTTTATCCTCTTTAAAAGAATAAGGACGGGCTGGGGCAAGCTCCATTTACCGCTCTTTCAGCTAACCGCCGAACTCGCGAACTGATTACACTGCAGAGCCACAGGCGCCTCGCTTTTCTCCATTCTCTGGGTTAGGGTGAAAAAAAAACTTTGCTGGTATTAGCTGGCCTGCTGGGAGTACCTCTTCTTCACTGATAAGCAAGATTTGTGTTTCATCTTTCTCAAGCTGTATAGATTTCTTTCAAAACAAGTTGTTCCAGAAAGGAAACGAACACTTGCATTCACCTGAATTAAAAGGCATGGGATTTGCCCGTAAGGATAAATTCTGTACAGTAAGACAGGAAGAAAGGCACCGCTGGGAATCGGACCCAGGATCTCCTGTTTACTAGACAGGCGCTTTAGCCAACTAAGCCACGGCGCCGGCAAAGTGCTGTCCTTTGACAGCCACTTGGACACGTCTCTACTGCTCTGAGACATCTGCATTCGGTGTGCACCGAGCCTGCTCGCCTTGCAAGTTGCCTCATTTACATGCGATAGTTCCACCACTAAGAGAAAGGATGAGAAATGGCTTTTATCTGTCACTTTTCATGTCAGAGGATCTCAATCTACTTTCCGTGTACAAGAGGATGTCCAACTCATGTAGCTAAAGACGTAGACGACAGTGCTCCACTGAAATCTTGATCTCACAACCCTCGGCATGACTCCTCTGTGTTCTGCTTTAGACAAAGGGGGGAAAAGACTTCTTTCATCACACGTTTTGCACTGTTTACGGTGTTTGCAGTGCTCTTTCTTAAATGAAAACCAGGAATCGGCACCATATGAGGTGAGACTAGATAATATTGGATCAAGTAGCCTCGCCATTCCATGCGTGACGTGCGCAAAGTGTAATTCTTGTCTTTATAGTGTGCTTGTTAGAGACTTAGCTGGCACCCAGAGCGCTTTAAATCCGGGAGTCAGCAGCTCAAGACAATAGAGCTTCCTTCGTCTATGTTTTTTGCGTGAAGGGGGAAACCATGCGTGTGCTGCAAACGATCTTAGTATCGAAGTGCCGTCCCACATAACCGATCCGAACAATCTGCTTTACAGAGGAGCACTGCCGGAGCTTATCGTTGGCAAACTGAAGACCAGGCTGACCTCTTCTGTGACTCTTGAACACTGAGTCTCAAGGTTGTGAATTCAAGCTCCACGCTGGCGGGAAATTCCATAGGTAATGATCACATTTTCTTGCATGCTAATCAAAAGAAATATTAAGAAACTTTTCCCGATACCAGTTTTTTACAAAAGTAAAGGCACACGGCACATGTGTGCCACATCATGTCAGAGTTTAGTGACAACTACCTCAGAGATTGTAAGCTGGGTATTTTCAGATCAGATCACTTTTTGTATCAAAGGTTCAAGCAAACCCGAATACTTTTGCAAGAGACATTTCAGAATCCCAGTCAAATCCAGTACGATTGCTGGATCCTTTGAATTCGACTGAACTATAGCACAGATCTGCAGTCCACCATTAGAATACTGTGGGTGTGCTGTATAAGCCATACCGCCCAAAATAGTTCTAAAACAGGAGAAGCATCCTCGTTTAGGAATGTGGTATAAAGTGAAATGGTCTGGGAAGAGTCCTACGTTTGAACAGTTCAAAATAGACGTAAAGGGGTATTTACGGACTCTTTCGAAATGTAAGAACGAGCTGTGTGGACCTTATCTTTATTTACCTTGTGTAATCGTTTTTCATAAAGTGTAATTGTATTATAGCATGTGCCCCTGACGATTTTCTTGATACGTTATATGTGCTCTTGTTTGTATTGTATGTAGTTTTGTTGTTCAAATAAAACGTAAAAGACACAACTTTCCGGATGCGGCTGCTGTAAAAATAAAATGACATCAAGGGTGCTGTACGCAGAGGTCTGAAACCTGCTCCACAGAAGATCTTTATCCAGAGGTGTTAAAGAAGTCGAGATCTCGCCATGAGAGGGGAAGCATCTCAGAAAAAGCAGGTGCAGTCGGTTCCACTGTCATAACGCCACTAATTCGGGCGACAAGAGCAAAACCCACCCGGCTTCCTCCGGGTAAGTAATGAGACAAAGAGACAGCACACAGCGGGTAGCGTGGCCGAGTGGTCTAAGGCGCTGGATTAAGGTTCCAGTCTCTTTTGGGGTGTGGGCTTGAATCCCACTGCTGCTAGGAGTTTTTGTGTTACAACCACCAAATGGAGCAATGTGTTAAAAGCTACTTTATCAGCTTAACATCAAAGCAGGGAGAAAAAACTGTTTCTTCTTCTCAACACAAATTATCGTTTCCACCTTCAGCAGGGAAGTTTGTCTACCAAGATCACTTTTGAGTCAGTGCAAATCACATGGGCACACGGCACATGTATGGCACATCACGTCCGAGTTTAGTGACAACTACCTCAGAGATTGTAAAGCTGGGTAGTTTCAGATCACTTTTTTATTAAAGGATCAAGCAAACCAGAATACCTTTGCAAGAGACATTTCAGAATCCCAGTCAAATCCTTTGAATTCGACTGAACTATAGCACAGATCTGCAGTCCACCATTAGAATACTGTGGGTGTGTTGTATAAGCCATACCACCCAAAATAGTTCTAAAACAGGAGATGCATCCTCGTTTAGGAATGTGGTATAAAGTGAAATGGTCTGCGAAGAGTCCTACGTTTGAACAGTTCAAAATAGACGTAAGGGTATATTTACAGACTCTTTCGAAATGTAAGAACAAGCTGTGTGGACATCATCTTTATTTACCTTGTGTAATCGTTTTTTAAGTGTTATTGAATTATAGCATGTGCCCCTGACGATTTTCTTGATACGTTATATGTGCTCTTGTTTGTATTGTATGTAGTTTTGTTGTTCAAATAAAAAGTAAAAGACACAACTTTCCAGATGCGGCTGCTTTAAAAATAAAATGACATCAAGGGTGCTGTACGCAGAGGTCTGAAACCTGCTCCACAGAAGATCTTTATCCAGAGGTGTTAAAGAAGTCGAGATCTCGCCATGAGAGGGGAACCATCTCAGAAAAAGCAGGTGCAGTCGGTTCCACGGTCATAACGCCCCTAAGTTGGGCGACAAGAGCAAAACCCACCCGGCTTCCTCCAGGCAAGTAGAGACAAAAAAAGAGGGCCCAGTGGGTAGCGTGGCCGAGCAGTCTAAGGTGCTGGATTAAGGCTCCATTCTCTTTGGGAGCGTGGGCTTGAATCCCACTGCTGCTAGGAGTTTTTGTGTTACAACCACCAAATGGAGCAATGTGTTAAAAGCTACTTTATCAGCTTAAAATCAAAGCAGGGAGAAAAAAGTGTTTCTTCTTCTCAATACAATTTATCGTTTCCACCTTCAGCAGGGAAGTTTGTCTACCAAGATCACTTTTGAGTCAGTGCAAATCACAGTGCGCCCTCAATTTTAATGTCGGTTGTGCTCCTTTTATCTGTGAAACGTTAATGTTCTGCATTTTCAAGTGGAGTCATCCTCAGGGGTAGAGCTGATTATGTCTTTCCGCATAGCGCTCCATCAGAAATAACTTGTCTAAGTCCAAAAGAGATTGTGGGTTTCACTTCAAGCAATCACAAAGCATACCTCACATGTCAGTTCTAAATGGGGAATTTGTTGGTTACGAAGCTGAACGTTTGTCCATGTTCTGCTAGAGTATCCACTCGCTTGCCTTTATAAGCAGTCTTGGAAAGATAAGCTGTGCTTCATCTCAGGAAAAATCATCAGTACTGTCATTTTATTCTGTGTGTATGGCAGTTATTTAAAGTATATAAAAATCACGAGTTCATAGACTTATCCAAATATCAACGGGACCTTGTAAACCTGTCAGAAGAATTCCTTCAATCCAATAGTTTCACTCCAGGGAAAAGGCAGGGAAACATAGAGAATTCTTATTTAAAGACAACATCCGTATTGGATTGCATGTAAGCAGGCACCACTCAGAATTCCTAATATGATTTTGAATTCAGTTTTGCAGTGCTTTAGTGCTTTACTACTTTCAGAGAGTCCTTTATTGACCTTGCTGAAGCAGAGAAGCGACATAATCACAATTGTGACCAGTTTTTCTGCTGTTTCTGGTTAATACTGATTATTATTTTGTATTTTGATTAGTATTTTTCGTAGCGTTCTTCCTCAGCTTTTTAGTTATTTGGTGAGCAAGAACCACTGAGAACGAGTCTGAATCAATCAAGAACAGATATGGTACTGCTGTCCTGTGTATTACTGCTTCATCCTAATTGAGCTTTTCAGTGTTGAAGAAGACGTTTCCAATTTCGATTGCTGGTTTCAGGGGATGTGCTACAAGATCACAGATTCATTTGAAAAGATTTGGAGATGCATTGGCTGGGATTCAAACCTGGCTCAATTGCATGAAGGCACCTATACTCAGCAACGAGAGGAAAGGAGAAGGGGCCAGAGGTAGTGTGGCTGAATGGTCTAATATGCTGGATTTTAGGCTCCACTCTCTCAGGGGCATGGGTTTAAATCCCACTACTGCCCAATGTTTCAAGACCTTACTTCCTGTGATTTGTAATATGGTCAGTAAAAGCACTTTATGTAAGTATCTCTTATGTCAGCGCTACAAGTCACTTACTGCTCCACAGGTCCGGGGTTCAATCCCTGGCATCTTCAGGTGTTTTATATAACTGTACTCACATTGAAATCTTCTGTTGAGTGAGAACTCTTTGCTCGTGTTCATAGAGAGCCAGGTTTACCTTTTGAATCTCACCCGGGATTTCCTGAGAGATGATTCAGCGAGCGAGTCCTCCCTCTGGACTCCGCACTGAGCTGAAAGCTGTACGAATTCCTCACTGTGTGTCCTGTACTGTTACAGGTGGTCCAGCGTAAATGTGCAGCACAGTGATATGAACAACTTGAACTTTTTCTGTATGTGAAGGAAAATGCAAAAGAGCATGTAAAGTATTGATCATATAAAATATCCATGGTACAACTCGATAAAAAACTGAAGCACAAAACAGCGACTTTTGATGATTACAAGAGATTCAAGAAACACAACCGTCCGCAGATGGGTTCGGATCCTGAACGCTTAAGTCAAAAGAACAAAAGCGAAGTAAACTCTCTTCATTGTCTTATAGTTTATGTAATAAAACAATTTTTTACTTTCTTTATAATTTCTTACTGTTGATAGACGATTTATTGAATTTTAACAGAATCACAATTACAAATATTTGGGGTTAAACTGTTATTCACATACTCTAACAAAGAGAAACGTTAGTGTCTTCCGGGGTGTGAGCCAATTTCTCAAAACATTAAAAAATAAGTTATAGAAATTGAATTGTTCTACTTTTTAGGCTTGCATAGTCTTATTCATATTTCAGTAAGCCTTTTCTTCTGTAGTAATTTCATTTGATATTAAAATTAGTCCTGATTTACAAGAATTTTGTAATAAGTTTCAGTTTAGGAAAATCGTGCCCAGAAGCTACCAAAACTGGTAATGTTCACATAATGTGTAATGCCAAAGCAACAGTTGGGGTGGGAAACAAAAGGCATTTCTTGGTATGAATCCTAAAACTTCATAGATGGCGTTCTAGGACTTCTTGCTTCAGATAAAGCTGTCAATACATCATAGATTTCTACTCAATCAATATTAGCAGTGTTATCACTACCGAACACTAAATATAGATCCTGGCAATAATTCATGAGTTGTTTGTAAGAAAATTGTTTATGGTTTTTTTTTAACATATTTTCAATACCAGACAAAAAGTCGAAAGTTTCAATTTCATGCAACTGATGAAATCTCTCTTCAATGGAAGTTATCAGTACAGTACATCCAAAATACTGCGGAATCAATCAAATTTACATGTTTCTTGTGGATCCAGAAGATCATTTTGAGACTCAAAACATGCCTGTCTTCTTTTTTCGAGGACGAAGGAGTAGCAGCAGGAGTAGCAGTTATGGCAAGAACGTGTTTAGAGTTCAGCACTTCTCATTTCTAATGCAGAGCCATCGACTCGGAAAGCACCGCCCGCGATAAAAGAAATTGCAGAATTGGTCTGTTCATGCTGCCTACACGCTTTGAATTGCTGGCATTTTCTGCAAGCGTTCCTTTTTGAGGGTTCATGAAATTCCTCACATTTGAGCCAACACTAAAATATTTCATTCGGGGTCGCCTAATTCATAGTGCAAACCAAATCTACAGGGGAATGCTGTGGCACATGAAGCCGTTTGTTATTCTGTTGTGAGGTGTGAGGGGCGGAATGCAAATCGAGTTGGTGAATAGAAAATGAAACAGGAGTCACTTCTTGAGTTACGAATTCCAAAAAGTATGAAAACCTGTGCATTTTAACAGTGCAGAATACTCACAAATTGCACTGAGTTGCTTGCTTTCTTCTGCTGCTTTTATATTTCAGTCATTCACTGTAGCACTGGAACAATTCAAGAGAGCTAAAAGCAGAAGCTGTCAGGAGTGGGATTTGAACCCACGCCTCCATTTGGAGACCAGAACACCCAAGCCAGCTGGAAAGACACATGTCCTTGAGTCTGGCGCCTTAGACTACTCGGCCACCCTGACAAGCGAGAGCAGGTGGTGTGCTGAATGCACCAGTAGTTGACTAAACTGAGTTTCCATCCTGAAATGATTTGCTTGCGAAGAGCCAAGTTGCCTTGAATGGATCTTGGAAAACAAATATATGGATGGATTGTTATTCGGTTGTGAGTTTTGAGGGGCGTATTATAAATTGAGTTGGTGAAAAGGCGCTTTTTGTTAGTCTGTCGGGAGGCTGCACAAGGTGTTTAGAGGGAGAACTTCTAAAAGGCAGGCTCTCTATGTTTAACATCAAGAAAGATTTTTTTTCTCAATGGAAATGCTCTTTGGCGCTTTCAGCTTTACGTAGGGAACAACGTCTGCCGAGACCACTTTTGAGCCAGTGCAAATGGTAATGTGCCACCAAGTACATTTAATATTGGCTGTGGTAGCGAGCTGCTTTTGTTTGTGAAGCTTTTACTTCTTTAAGCTGAATCATCGGCAGGAGTAGCTTATTAAATCTTTGCTCATAGCTCTCCATCAGAAATACCTTGTCCATGTTCAAAAGAGATCAGAGGATTTACTTCATGCTTTCACATGGCATACCTAACACGAAAGATTTAAATGGGGAATTGATTGTGCTTCTTGATGTTGTTCCTGTGGTTGCCTCGGTTACAATGGTGATCGTTCTACCACGTTCTGCTAGAGTATCCACTGGGTGGGCTTTATCAATTGGCTCGGATAGGTCATCAGTGCTCCCTCTCCAGAAAAATAATCAGCACTGTCTTTTTTCTGTGCGCATGACCGTCTTTTAAAACATATAAAATCAAGAGTTCATTGATTTCTCCAAATAACAACAATACATTTTAACCCTTCAATCCAATAGTTTTACTCCAAGTAAAAAGCAGCGCAATATATAGAGAGATGATATTCAAAGATTTCAACGTTATTTTTGGATTGCCTGTATGCAGATATCGCTCAGAATTGCTAATATGATTTTAATTCGGTTTTTCTCTACTACTTTCAGAGTCTTTTATTGACCTTGCTGAAGCAGAGAAGTGACATAATCACAAATGCGTCCAGTTGTGCAGCTGTTTCTGGTTAATAATTAATGCGAAAAAAAAAAACAGCTCCTTGCATTAAGAGCAAGAGCAACCAACGCGCTCGCATGTTGAGTTGGGTATTTTCCGAGCTACTCTTCCTTAGCTGTGTAGAGGTTTGATGGGTTTACTGAGACAATTATTCATTGCAGCAGTAATCACGAGGTGATTCGTTGTGGCTTTTAGAAAATCAATCGTCAGAACAACTAACAACGCACACACACGGGTTCAATACACGAGATACAGTTATTAATATAAATTGTGCACCAAACATATACCAGTCTGCCTGGATACAAGCGGCAGAACTTACTGTGAGGGTTATCAATATACAAGGTATATAATGTCGAAGAGATGCAAATACAAAGAGATACACAACAGAGAATATATGTCAATATATATCGTTCGGTTACCAAATCGCTAATCAGTGTTATTCCCCACTGTTACTCTAAACTCGGAAGTAAATGCAATACTCATGAATTAAATTGATAACAACTTGTGTTGAGGTACAATTGAATTCTCGAGACGCAATGTAGAACATGGGGTTTACTTATCCACTGTGTATGGATTTGGAATATTCCGGCACGAACACCAAACCAGCTGACAGGCTCTGTTGCAGCCTCGGTTCCAGCGGTTGTCCAATGGGCGTTGTCCCGGCGTCCTCTGGCTACCGGCCAACCAGTCGAGGTGCAGCTCGGAGTTGGACGGGCGCGCAGGGCAGTTGTTGCTCCGAGGGGATCTACCAGCAGTCCGGCTGGCTAGTAGAAATCTATGCACAGAGTGTGACCGCAAGTCCTCACAAGTCACTCTTTTGCCCGGGAAGAAGCTGGTTCGTTCCCGGACCAGCGCTGCTTCTGAATAAGCTATTCAGGTTGTTGACGAGGGTCCAACTGTAGGCTGCCGTTGATCAAGCAGAGCATTCACGTTGGTAGAATTCTGAGTACGTACGGGATCCTCGGCCTCGCGCTTAGAACAAAGTCCAAGTCCCAGTGCAGACAACAGCAGTTGTCACGTGATTGTCTCTGAGGATGCGCGGAAATGGCCAAGGAGAGCCCCGATCTGAGCTTGCGCTCCCTTTTTGACCAAGACACAGATGTGTGCTGATTGGTTGAGAGTTTGGCGGGCATTGGAGACCCACGTGGTGTTACCACGCCCTGCCAATCCCTGATTGGTTGATCAAGGTGAGATATGAGTCACTTACTCCTGACACTTAGGAATACAGTCCAGATGTCCATTCGGCACTCCCTAGACAGATAGGCGCCAATGGATGACCATTGATCATGATAGTTAGGCTTAGCTAAGTGCATCTCCGTTTAAGAGCTGTCCCTTATCAAAAGAAAACATCTTAAATCAGCCTGCATGAATACTTTCTCAGTGGCTGCACCACAGAAAGGGAGAGTGAGATGGGGCCTCATTTAGCTTTTAAGATTTTTGGTGAGCAAGAACCACTGAGAACGAGTCTGAATCAATCAAGAACACATATGGTACTGCTGTCCTGTGTACAACTGCTTCGTCCTAATTGAGCTTTTCAGTGTTGAAGAAGATGTTTCCAATTTCGATTGCTGGTTTCAGAGGATGTGCTACAGGATCACAGATTCAATTGAAAAGATTTGGAGATGCATTGGCTGGGATTCAAACCTGGCTCAATTTCATGAAGGCACCTATACTCAGCAACGTGAGGAAAGGAGAGGGGGCCAGAGGTAGTGTGGCTGAATGGTCTAATATGCTGGATTTTAGGCTCCACTCTCTCAGTGGTGTGGGTTTAAATCCCACTACTGCCCAATCTTTTAAGACCTTACTTCCTGTGATTTGTAATATACGTAAAAGCACTTTATGTGAGTATCTCTTATGTTAGCGAATTCCTCACTGCGTGTCCTGTACTGTGCAGCACAGTGACAAGAACGCCTTGAGTTCTTTTCCGTATGTGAAGAAAAATGCAAAAGAGCATGAAAAGTATTGATGGTATAAAATATCCATGGTACAACTCGAGAAAGAACTGACGGACAAAACAATGACATTTGATGAGTACAAGAGAAACACAACCGTCCGAACATGGGCTTGGATCCTGACCGCTTGCGTTAAAAGACAAAGCAAAGGATATAACCTGTAAATGTCTTCATGTCTTACAGTTTATGAAATAACACAATTTCTTACTTTCTTAATAATTTCTTACTATTGATAGATGCTTTTTTTAATTTGAACAGAATCACAATTACAAACATTTGGGGTTAAACTGTTATTCACATACTCTAACGAAGAGAAACGTTAGTGTCTTCCGGTGTGTGAGCCCATTTCTCAAAAAATAAAAAAATAAGTTATAAATATTGAATTGTTCTATTTTTCAGGCTTGCATAGTCTTATTCATATTTCAGTTAAGCCTTTTCTTCTGTAGTAATTTCATTTTATATTAAAATTAGTCCTGATTTACAATTTTTGGACATGGTTCATCTTAAAGAATTTTGTAATAAGTTTCAGTTTAGGAAAATCGTGCCCAGAAGCTACCAAAACTGGTAATGTTCACATTATGTGTAATGCAAAAGCAGTAGTTGGGGTGGGAAACAAAAGGCATTTCTTGGTATGAATCCTAAAACTTCATAGATGGCGTTCTAGGACTTCTCGCTTCAGATAAAGCTGTCAATACATCATAGATTTCTACTCAATCAATATCAGCAGTGTTATCACTACCGAACGCTAAATATAGATCCTGGCAATACTTCGTGAGATCTTCGTAAGAAAATCCAAAAAAGTACAGAAGCAATCAACGTTTCTTTTGGATCGAGAAGAGGATAATTATGAGACTCAAAATATGCCTGTCTTTTCTTTTTTCGAGGACAAATGGATTATTGAGGTGTAAAGATGGGTTCAAAACCAAAATCATCTGCTATTGCTGCTGTTTCTTTGATAGTTTCTTCAAATCCTTCAATTGATCATTGATATCGAGGAATAATATTATACAAATTGTGGTTTTCTGTTAATTGCCAATTTTATTGTAATTACATCTTCGTTTACAGATGTCTTGCATGTATCACAAGGTATAATAGTCGCCGTGTGTCCTCAGCTAAAATGTTTTAAAAAGTACGACAAAAGTTCAATATGCTTAACATCATTTATGGTTATATCTATATTAAAATGAAGGTAAATATACCAAGATATTAAAAAACAATTTTACAGTCCTAACCTAATAATGCTTGTGAAGTTTTCTAATAAATCCGAACTGTAATTTTGAAATATTATTGCTCATTACTTGCCTGGAGGAAGCCGGGTGGGTTTTGCTCTTGTCGCCCGACTTAGTGGCGTTATGACCATGGAACCGACTGCACCTGCTTTTTCTGAGATGCTTCCCCTCTCATGGCGAGATCTCGACTTCTTTAACACCTCTGGATAAAGATCTTCTGTGGAGCAGGTTTCAGACCTCTGCGTACAGCACCCTTGATGTCATTTTATTTTTACAGCAGCTGCATCCGGAAAGTTGTGTCTTTTACTTTTAAATTGAACAACAAAAATACATACAATACAAACGAGCACATAAAACGTATCAAGAAAATCGTCAGGGGTTCATGCTATAATACTGTACTGTTTTCAGGTTCCCTCAGGAAAAGGACAAGTGGCGACGTGATAGTTAACCAAGCGACAGCTTTATTCTTTTATCGAAACCACACAAAACCAAACACAGGACATACACACACATGAGGAGACTGATGGAACACGTTCACATCTTTAGGGTGGTAATTACTTAACAACAGGCTATACACTTATAAGGCTACACAGGACACTAAAACTACTATAACACTATTCACATATGCAGAGTCAGCTGCTGGTCATCGAGCTGACCCTCAGACTCTCCCCGGCTACAACTCCCAACCTGCTCCACGGTACCATGAGTGCCTAGGTGCACTTCCTCCTCACCACCGGGCCAGGGGGGTTACACTGTCCCCACCTGAAGCATCTGGCGTCCCGCCGACATCGAACACCCCCCTCAGGCTATACTCATACTAGGCTAAAGGCTGTGGAACTCTGCGTGAGCAGCTGTTACGAAGCGGTGGTTGCCGGCGGCCCGCGGTCACCCCATTGTCGGTCGGCTCCGGCCCTGGCTGCTCCTCCGGAGCCTCCCCGCGGGGCTCCTCCTCCCGGTCCCAGTAGGGGGCCAGGCGGTCTCGGTGCAGAACCACCACTCTCCCCTGGTAGCAGTCCTTGCCTACCACCCCGAGGACCTCAGTGGCCCCCTCCCACAAAGGCACCAGCTTAGGGCTGAGGCCTTTGCGGCGGCGCGGGCTGTACACCCAAACCAACTCCCAGGGCTGGAAGGCAGGCCCCCTGCAGCGCAGGTCGTAGTTCTGCCGGACTCCCGCCTGACTCAGATGGGTCCGGGTAAAGCTGTGCACCCGCCGCATCCACTGCTGCAGGTCCTACTCGTAGTCCGGTCCAGCTGGTGGTGCCGACTCGTCTCTGGGCGGCGGGCCGAAGACCAGGTCCACCAGGGTTCGCATTTCCCGGCCCAGCATGAGTGAGGCCAGGGTACACCCGGTAGATTCCTGGACTGTGGTCAGAGCTCGAGGGGGAGGTGGTGGTCCCAATCCCGTTGGTGCCAGGACACCAGGGTTGGCCAGTCTTAGAGATCCCCAGGCGCTGGCAAACTCTGACGAAGACCTGGGACTCGAAGTTACGCCCCTGGTCACTGTGTAACTCCTCCGGCACCCCCAGCCTGGCAAACATCCCCTCCAGTAGTGCATCGGCCACCGTGGGGGCACTCTTGTCCGGGAGGGCATAGGCCTCTGGCCACTTCGTGAAATAGTCCATTGCTACCAGGACATAGCGGTTTCTGGCTTCGGCCCAAAACGTCCACCCACACCCGCCCCATAGGAGCCCCTACCTGGTGTTGTTGGAGAGGGGACCTTTCTGCGCCATGCACACCGCACACGTTCGGCAATACCGCTCCACGTCCCGGTGGCAAAGACCCCAATAAAAATGGCCTCGGTGACGCTACTCGTCTACTGTTTTTTTACAGCCAAAATGCCCCACTCCCGGCTGGCCATGCACCGCTCGGAGCACAGCCTCGGGGAGCGACTGTGGCACCACCAGCTGTCACTGTATCTCACCACTGGAGGGTGCCTGCCACCCCCGTCGCAGCACCCCATCCTTTACTTCCAAGGCCTCCCACAAGCACAGAGGGACTCGACGGACTTTGGGTGTGGGGCAGGCTCCTCTCGCATAGGCCGCGCTCCTGCTGCCTTCCAGCGGAGCACCGGCCCCACATCCGGATCAGCTGCCTGTCGCTGCACCACGTCTGACAGACCCACCCCCAGCGGCCCCTCCAGGGCCGTGGCCACGGCACTCGACTCGGTGCGGACGGCCCCCTCACACTGCTCCCGCTGGGCGCAGTAGCAGCAGTCCGCGGCCTCACAGGGGTGCCGTGAGAGAGCGTCAGCATTGAGATGGCGAGATCCCGCACAGTGTACGACAGTGAAGTTGTATTCCTGCAGGACCTCAATCCATCGCACCATCTAACCCTCCAGCTCCTTAAAGTGGAGCAGCCAGGGTCGGTCAACCGGAATCGGGTCCTGAACAGGTACGGCCTGAAGTGGCGGACCGCCACCATCACCGCCAGCAGCTCGCGACGGGTCACGCAGTAGTTCCGTTCAGCCTTATTCAAAGCCCGACTGTAGTAGGCAACTACCCGCTCCCCATCTGGCCCCTCCTGTGCCAACACCGCACCCACCTCTGAGACACTCACGTCGGTATCTAGGATATACTGTAACCACGGATCGGGGTAGGCTAGCACGGGGGCCCCCACCAGAGCTTCACGTAACCGACCGAAAGCCGTCTCGCAGTCCGAGTCAAAACGGCGGCCCTTGTCGGTGAGGCAGTGCAGCGGGGGAGAGATGCTGGCAAAATCCCGGACGAACCTCCGATAATACAACGCCAACCCCAGAATGCAGCTCTGCGACGGTGCGGGGAGTCGGCCATCCCCTCACTGCAGCAACCTTACCTGGGTCTGTAGCCACCCCTCGCGGTCCAACAACATGTCCCAGGAAGGTCCCCTCCCGCAGCAGGAGCTCTCACTTGTGGGCATTGAGCCTCAGGACAGCACAGCAGATGCAGGCCAGCACCGCCTGGAGGTTCGTCAAGGCCTGGAACCAGCAGGTCGTCCAGATACAGCACACACTGGTTCAGCGGGACCAATGCCAGCACCCTCTCCATCAGCCTCTCAAAAGTCGCCAGGGCATTACACAGGCCAAAGGGCATGACAGTAAACTGCCAGAGGCCCTGGCCGATGGAAAAGGCAGTCTTTGGTCGAGCATCGGGAGCGAGAGGTACCTGCCAGTAGCTGCAGCGGAGGTCAAAGGAGCTGAAGCAGGTCGACCCTGTGATGTAGTCTAGGGCGTCGTCTATCCTCGGCAGGGGGTATGAATCTTTCCAGGTGACCTCATTCAGCTTGCGGTAGTTCACGCAGAACCTCCATGAGCCGTCTTTTTTTCGGAGCAGTATGCTTGGCATGAGCCATGTGTCCTGGTAGGATGCAGATGGGTCTAGATGTCGTGCTGGACCAGGGAGGCGCGGGTGCAGTCCTCATCCCTTGCCGCAAAGAGGTCCTCTTTTTGGGCGAGTAGTTCCTGGAGCCGCTGCCGCTGGTCCCAATCGAGGCCCTCGTAGCTTCACTGGTAGAGGTCCTCAATGGCGCGCCTCGCTTCCACGCAATGCTCGGCCCCCGCCACCGCCACCGCCGCCTTGTCAGACCCCCCGGGTGATTCAGGGGCAGGATCCGGCACACTCGCTCCCCGGCTCGCAGGCCCGGTCCGCCCCGGCGACTGCCACCGCCACTGCCTCTTTTTCCCCTGGCTCCAGCAAGCCCGCGTCCCTCGGCCTTCGCCGGGCCTGCCCTCCACCAGGTGAAGTCGCTCTCCCTGCCACACCAACTCCTGCCGGCCCAAGTCCAAACCGGTCCCCACTCCCTGCAGCAGGTCCAGCCCCAGGATGCAGTCCTCCTGGATGGGTGCAAGGTAGCAGGCGCACCGTCGCTGTACCCAGACGGAAGGCAAGCACCTGTTTCCCTGTTTCGGCACGGCTCCTCGGGTAAGAGGGCCTTGAGAAAGGCCTGAAGAGCCATCTCCCGCTGTGCCTCCCGGGGGAAAACCGGGTATCCTCAGCGGGCGAGGAACATGACATCAGTGGCGACCGGGCCCAGCCGGAGAGCTGCTGCCAGCGCCGCGTATTCACCTTAGTCCTCCTCTGGGACATCCAGGAGAACCTGGCAGGCCACTCCTTCCAGCGCCGCTGCCAGGTGGCCGGCCATCTCTGCCCGGTTCCAGCCATTCGTCCGGGCCGCGAGCTGGAACTGCGCCTCGTAGGTTTCCCATGCGCTTCCCCGTCGTAGCGACTGGGTCGCACCCGCGCTGGCGGGTGTGGGAATAGCTGGCCGACTCCGGCAGGGAGGGCATCTTCTCTCTTGGGCATCCACTGGGCAGGAGTAGTGGGCAGTCGCCCCAATTCTACCAGCGGGACCACTACTGGGTAGCCCTGGTAAGGGCTGTGGCCACCTGTCGCACCCAGGAGTTGCTCAGGCTCTGTATGTGCGCTGCCGGTGGCTTCGGTCTATTTTAGGGTTAGCCGGCGCCTGACAGAATCAGTTAATGTCTACCACGGTTTGTCCATCCTGCCCGCTTCTGACACCAATGTAACATTTTTCAGGTTCCCTCAGGACAAAGGACAAGTGGAGACATGATCGTAAACCAAGCGACGGCTTTATTCTCCAAACAAAACCACACAAAAACCAAACACAGGCTATACACACATGAGGAGACCGACAGAACACTTACACATGTTTAGGGTGGTAACTCGTTAACTTCGGGCTATACACTTATAGAGCTATACAGGACACTAAAACTACTATCACAATATTTACGTATGCAGATACATATCATCCTGCTGACCCTCAGACTCCCCCCGGCTACAACTCCCAGCCTGCTTTGCGGTACTATGAGCGCCTAGGTGCGCTTCCTCCTCACCACTGGGCGAGGGCGTTAAGGTATTATGCTATTGGCTTGTTTGTTTATTACCAAATAGATTCACCGCTGTAAAAATAAACTTTATAGTTGTGTTCAGAGGCTATTGGGAATCTTTTGCGTTTGCAATGTTTTTTAGGAACACGTATTTTGTTTGTGGCAATGTACACTTTGTAGTGTTAAACGGGGATTGCTGCCCCAGTGTCTCCAACCAGTTATTAAATCTCCGTCTCAGAAGAAATTATTGAGGGTACTGCAAAATGTGAGAAATTCCGAGACCTTCACAAATTCTTGAACGTTGTGCAAGTCCTGTATGGTCGCCATGTTTGTGGAGATTAGCGCAAGGCTGCTCTCATCACGGGTGAGAGCTCGCGAGAATTGTGATGTAGGGGCTGCCCTTCCTGCTGGGGTCAGTTGTAATGAACTGAAAGCAGCGCCCCAAACTGGAATTCAGCCTTAAGACCAGAAGCAACAAATGTGGCCGCTGAAATTAGCCCCCTGTTTAACTTGAATTGCCTTTAGTGTTGACAGCATGAAGTCTGCAGAATAATTTCTTGCTTAGAATGTTTTTTCTTTCCATTTACAATGATTTTTTTTTCCTTTTGTCTGTTTGCATATCATAGATCAGCTCCACTATTATACTCTTGTTTTTTAAATTATTTCATATATTTTCTCCTGTGATTCCTCATATGGTTACCTTATATTTCTTCATTAATTATGGGTTTTCTTATCCATTCAGCCCTGTTTGCTGGGTTGTTAGATGATCTAATTTCCAGTTTCGTCTCCTATGTGTTCCGATCATTTGATCGCAGCTCGTCTGAAAAAGGTCTTTACACCCTGTATCATTCACACCACACTGTGTTGCAGACAGTAGCTGCGGTCACCCACTTTATCTGTCTCTGGAGCTGTAATCGAGAGCATTATCAGATATGGTATTTCAGTGTGGTTCGGTCATCTATCAGTTCATTTTAAATGGCAAATGACCCGCCTCATCCAGACAGCTTTCAAGGTCAAGGGAGTGAAACAGCAGCCCTCCCCGCAGGCCATCTTTGAAAAATCCCTAATCAGACAGACAGGAACAATGATATCAGATCCTTCCCACATCCTCAACCCTGAATACCAACTTCTTCCTTCGGGCAAACGTTTCAGGGTTCCCAAAGGTAAGTGAAACGGATACAAAGATTCCTTTGTTCCACTAAGCATTACAGCTGTCAACACAAAAATGTCAAGGATAAACAATTTTGACTCTTACAACCCACCTGAGTGCAATATGTTTTTGCGATGTGTTATAAACGTTCCATGTTATGTGTTCTACTGTACATGTGCAATAGAATGATGTGCAGTGTTTTTGTTATTTTTTGTGATAGTGTAATGTGCAATGATTTTATTTTCTTCTCTCTTTTTGTGCATGCTATTTAAATGTACAGGAGTGCTGGGTGTCCATACAAAATTCCCTCAGGGGACAATAAAAGTCTTATCTCTTTGCTGGAATTTTTTTTTGCCCATCTGTTGAGAGAATTGAAGTGTGAAAGAGCGTGAGGTGTTAAAGTAGCTCCTGTCAGGTTTATTATATTGCTGTTGCTTTGTTTGAATATACTGTTATCTGTTGTGGGAATTAAAAAAAATCATCTGTGTTAGTGTGGGTGTTGCTCTGTAAATGGCTGACTTAGCTTTTAACTCATCATTCTGTACGGTACAAAACAGAGCAGAAGATATATAAGACTTTATTGATCCTGAAGGGAAATTGATGTGTTACAGCAGTCCAAGACAAGCCAAAAAAAACAGAAAACCAGACACCAGAATAGATGAAAAATTAAGATGCGTACAGCAATACAAAATAAATATAAAAAAAATCACTTAAATAGAAATATAAAAGACTCTTTTCACAGGTCCCAGGCTCTTACACAGTCGGGTCTCCCTGGGGGGCGGCGTTTATTTGAACATCTCTCCAGGCTCCGTTCTTGTGCCTGTGTCTTCTGTAAGTCTCTCTTTCAGCGAACTCAGAGCAAGAGCTGCTGCCCTCTAGTGGTTACTGAAGTAGGGGGACGAACTGACATCACCTCTTCATGTGGTTTAAGCAGCTGGAGTCACATTAGAACATCCCCAGATAGGGTGGACATAATACGGTCACTACTGTCATGAGTCTGTTATGCAGCTGTCGCTGGGAACATTTTAATATTTAACTGAAACTGCTTTCCAGTGAACATTAATACATGCATGAACTAATACGAATGTCATTTAGTAATGGCGAACTTCAATGTCTGTCTTTGTTCGTAGCTGTATTACAGCTGGTGAATGTAGAGCCATGTGCGATGTGAGGGCGTGGTGTGTGAGAGTGGGTTTTCAGAGATCATGGGGAGCAGAGCGATCTGAAATGAAGGAAAGGCACGTTTAACTGGGGTGTAAACCTGAAATGTGTTCGGTCACCTCTGAGTGTCAGTTGAATAGATGTGTTGTCTTTTGTTATTTGGATGGGACTCCACCCTCTTGGCTCTCAGGGTAAAGCAGGGATATGGAGAAAAGGTTGTTTAGTCAAATGGAAGGGTACGTTTGTACCCCACCCCCACCACCCTTTATGTACAGAGGAGCCTCCTGTCCTGACTGGAGGAGCTCACCCAGGTGTGTCTGGAGAGAAGCCAGGGTCTCGGCTTCCACCACAGGGATGGGCGGCTTGTTCCACACCCCTGCCCCACTCTGTGTACAGAAGAGCTTCCTGTCCTGAGTGGAGGAGCTCACCCAGCTGTGTCTGGAGAGAAGCCAGGGTATCGGCTTAAACTACAGGGCTGGGCAGCTTGTATCACAGACGGCAAAGGAATCAGACTGCTCCCATCGAGACCATTTTATTGTGCAGTTCCATTATTTCATGCCATACAGATGGGGATCAGGCACATGAATTACACCGTGTGTGGGGGATCCCAAGTATGACATTGTGGAGCTATGTGACAGTCACCCCCCTCACTTAAGCTGTCCAAATTCCATTAATGAACATAGTCAAAAAGGTGCATTTGAAATTTTCTGCAGTCACACTAGAAACATGGACATAACCAAACCCCCCTGCTGTAGATTAGCAACACCCTAGCCTTGATCCTAGTCTGCATGATAACCCCTCACCAGAACCCCAGGAGCAGGGAAAAGCGATTCCCATCCTCCATGACATCATAAATCACCACATGACATCATCAAGAAACTAGACAGATGGCCAAGCAGGGACCCTATTATAATGCAGGAAGCGCAGAGGAAGTGAGAGAGCTCTTCCCGGTCCTCGTCCTCCTGCCTCAGACTCCGATGGCCATGTCCTGGGAGAGGCTCAGCTGCTCCAGCTCTTGCAGGGCCCGGTCGTACTCCCTCTGCAGCTGCTCCGCAGACAGACTGGAGGGGCGCAGGGCCAGGAAGCTGTAGGCGTCTTCGCAGTGAGAAAACTTCTCCCCCACACTGGAGCAGCAGGCACACAGCACCTGGAAGGACTGCAGTGTGCGTGTGCGTGTGCGCAGATCAATTGTGTGTATGTGTTGCATTGATGTACACAGTACAAATGTGTAGTGTGTATACAGTATAGTTGGGTGTAGAGTGTGGTTGTGTGTATTGTGTATACAGATCAGTGGTGTGTAAAGTGTGTATGCATTGATGTATGTAGTACGAATGTGCATGCATGTGTAGTGTGTCGTTGTGTGTATTGTGAATACAGATCAGTTGTGTGTACAGTGTGTGTATGCATTGCGATGATGTGTACAGTATGAATGTGTGTGCGTGTGTAGTGTGTATGCGTTGTGTTGATGGATATAGTACGAATGTTTGTGCGTGTGTAGTATGTATACAGTATAGTAGGGTGTAGAGTGCGATTGTGTCAGATCAGTTGAGTGTATGCATTGTGTTGGTGTGTACGGTGCCATTGTAGTCAGAATGTGTGTAGTGTGCATTTGTGCACAGTGTGTAGATGTGTGGAGAAAAATGGCAGTTATTAACTCTAAAATGAATGACTGTCCTAAAATATCGTAGTTTCCTTATTTCCAGCTACTGTAGAGAGCTACCCGTCTGACTGACGGAGGCTCCCACTGAAATTCGGGAGAGAAAATCACACCACCGATCTGCCCCTCCACCCACCTGCTCCGCCTCATCCAGGCTCTTCAGGTACTCCTCCTTGAAGTCCTGGATGTAATCCAGGAAGCTCTCTCCCGCCTCGGTCTTCTGCCCCAGGCTGGCGATGGCCACCCGAGCCGTGTCGCAGAAGTTGTGCAGCCTCAGCAGGATCTGCTGGACGCGGGACAGGCAGCGCTGCACCTCCTGCAGCTGCTTGGGCTTCCCGAGCTTCCCTGAGGGAGAGGGAGAGAGGGAGAAGGGTGGGCAGCATGCAACAGGCACAAGGCAGGGTTCACCCTGGACAGGACAGCAGTCCACCACAGGACACACACACACACACACCCTGGACAGGACAGCAGTACATCACAGGACACACACACACACACACACCCTGGACAGGACGGCAGTCTATCACAGGACACACACACACTCACGCACCCTGGACAGGACACCAGTCCATCACAGGACACACACACACACCCTGGACAGGATGCCAGTCCATCACAGGACACACACACACACACACACACACACACACACACGCTGGACAGGACACCAGTCCATCACGGGACACACACACAGACACACACACACCCTGGACAGGACACCAGTCCAGGACCAGGCATGGACACCCCCCTCAATCGGCACGCTTACCTATTTCCACCAGCACCTGGGAGTAGACGGCCTGCATGCGGTTGAGCTCGGCGGCATTGTCCCAGATCTCCCGGGTGAGGCAGTTGTCCTGCCCGTAGAGGTAGCGCAGCTCGCCCTCCAGGGCGCTCAGGCGGGCGTTGTTGCTCTTGTCGCTGTAGGCCCAGCAGCCGCCCTGGCGCTGCCTCTTCTCCGCCAGCTTGTCCTGGATCTGCTGGCCCACCTGGGCCTTTTCCTCGTTCAGGCGGGCCAGCCGGTCCTTCAGGGCGTGGGCCTGTGCCCGCAGCGCCTCCGCCTCCTGCGTCTTCTTCTCCCTCTCCTGCTGCTCGCTCTCGCGGACCGCCTTCACATCGCTGCAGGTGCCGGCCACGCTGCCGTTCAGGCTCTCGTACCTGCGGTCGAGAGAGAAAGAACAGGCAGGAGGAACTGAGTCTCTTTAGTCTGAAGGGTGTGTCCCACACCGTCAGACTGGAGGAACTGAGTCTCTTTAGTCTGAAGGGAGTGTAAAACTATCTGAAAGCGTTTGAAAGCGGAGAACAGAAAACACCTCTTTGCACAAAGTGTGGTGGGGGTGTGGAACAACCTGCCCAGCTCTGTGGTTGAAAACTGGCTACTTTCACACCATTGCAGCCTCGGATCCATTAACCATTAAAACAGGCTAGACCGGTTCGAAATGAAAAAGAGGACTTGGCCCTTCTTATGTTCTCACGACAGAGAAAAACGAGTGCCTTGGGGGGGGAACGAACGTGAGACTTGACGTATCGTTCAGTAGCCTTTATCCATTTGCTCAGCTGTTCAGTTCAACCCTTCCATCTTGAGGCTGACTGAACTCCGATTAAAATGATGAGAATGATATTTAACCCCCTTCCCCAAGAGAGCATCAACAGACCCAGCAGTCGCAGCTGGAATTCCCCAGAGAAAATAAAGATGCGTACTTTTCCACGACGTTCTGCACGTCGGAGCACATCTTCTGGATCAGGGTCTTGGACAGCTCCAGGCTGACCCGGGCCGACTGCATTTGCTGGTCCCTCACCGCCTGCCGAATTGCTGGGAACACCCGTTTCATGATGTCAGTCCCCACATTGGCGCACTTCGGGGGGGGGGGAAGAACCGGAAATGAGAGAGAAAGGTAAAGTTACTTGTTCCCCACCCCCACCACCCTCTATGTACAGAAGAGCCTCCTGTCCTGACTGGAGGAGCTCACCCAGCTGTGTCTGGAGAGAAGCCAGGGTATCGGCTTCAACCACAGGGCTGGGCAGCTTGTTCCCCACCCCCGCACCCCTCTGTGTACAGAAGAGCCTCCTGTCCTGACTGGAGGAGCTCACCCAGCTGTGTCTGGAGAGGAGCCAGGGCATCGGCTTCAACCACATGGACTGGGCAGCTTGTTCCACACCCCCATCCTTTGTGTACAGACGTGCTGCCTCCCCCCCCCATCAGTTTGAAATACACTTCCAGGCAGTTGTCCACTACACGAGCATCACTATTAGTGCTGATGGGCCAGCAATAATGATATTTAAAGGGCGCGTTGCCTACCTGTAAAAACGTAGCCGCCGTAGAGATGCACAGCTTGCGCGACTCCGTCCCTCCCTGGTGGACTTTGGTCTCCAGATCCGGGTACTGGCAGAGGCTGAAGTAGGACACCTTGAACAGCACGGCTGCCTTCTGCACCACGGAGACCAGCTCCTGGAGCTGGATCACCGACTGCACCGCGTGGAAACCGGCCTGGACTGCGGCCGCACGCAGGCGGAGAGAGAGAGAGAGAAACCGGACAGGAGGCCACGTTAAAATCCGCCGCGGGCCGCCGAAAAACAGCCAGATGGCAGACGGATAAGACGGGAGGGGAGGAGAGCATTCAAATGCAGCTGCCTCGGCCGCTGCTGGAAAAGCTCGTCCCAGCAACAGGGAGGAAAGAGCTGGGAGTTTGCGCCATTCCCGAAGGGGGAACCACAGCGCTGTTTCCACTTAAATCCAAAAATAAAAATTAATTTTCTAGAACATCGATGAGGAAATGGTGGTAACCGAGATCTAATAAGCGGGTCTTTTAGTAGTAACGAGTAACTTTTTTTACTAGTTGTTTGAGGACGCCTCATTGTTGAAGGCTGATAATTCGGCCCTTTTCCGCCAGAGGGCGCCCCAAGTCCTATCAGACTTCCATCAGGTCTACGCGTTCCCACAGTTGAAGCCATTTGGACATAAGGAAGGGATTCCCGAGGATAATATAACCACCCGCGGCTGTTTTGGGGGGCATTCATTTTCGATTTTGTAAATTAGATTTCACTTGACGCTGCTCAAGAACGTCATCTTTGATTTTCTCAGTATTCCGTCCTTATAATATAACGGGATGAGAAGTTCCTTCGTTTAACAGCGTCTGATCTTTAAGCCGACTTGTCACGCACATGGCATGCAGTCGGTGATCCTTTTTTCGACCTCGGAGGTACCAACACACCTACCTTTGTTCTCCGCCATTTTTGTTGCTGATCTTCTTTACTTCTGGAAAAGAGAGAGACGGGGATCAAAATGTTTTTTTTTTTAAATAGCTTGGTTTCTCCCTCCCTCGTCTTTTTAAAAAATCTGTGGTCAGTATCTGCTCTTCCTTTCTCTGCATCTCTGTCACCCTAAGCGTCACCCAGGCGGGGCTCCACACTGGTGGGGGGTGGAGGGGATCCCCGTGACCCGGAGAGAGCTGGAGAGTCCGGAAAGGCGCTATATAGGTGTGAGGGGGTTGAATAATATGACCTGTACCCCCCTTTTGGGTACTTTTTCCAGGGTCCTTCATTATAGGGGCAGCTCCAGCGTGCGTGTTTGCTTCTTCGCTGGCGAGTAGAGGGTCGCTGGTGTGTTTCTGCCGGTGCCTCGCTGTATCTAATGAATTAATTCCTTATATACAAAGGGGCGGAGCGCGGAGCGGTGACTCTGTGCCTCAGGGTCTGCCGGTTCCAATCCCGCGGCCGGCAGTGGTAGCCCTTCACCCCAACTGTTCCAGAGGTGCTGTATAAATGGCCGACCCTGCGCTCTGACCCCCAGCTCCCTGTCTGTGTATCTCACGGAGAGCAAGCTGGGGTCTGTGAAAAGACACTGTATAGGGCTAGTTAAAGTAATCTCATCTTATTTTATAGCTGCTGCCTCTACCGCGTTTGCTGGGGATCGGAGTGAAGTTGCAAATTCTTACTGAATGACAGTTCTAGTGCTCTTCACGCGAGACAGGGGAACCCGAAAGAAAGCCACGCGCGTGTCCCTTTTTAATCCTTATTGCGTTACGCATCGGTCACTAAAACCCCCAACAGACGCAGATCTGAACCTTTCTGATTGGAACAGGAACCCGAGACACACACAGCCCTGCACCGTGAAAGACTGCGGCGGGGATTCATTCCACGCAGAAAAGCAGAAACGGACACACACGCTGGGTTTTTTTTTTTTTCTGTCCACGTTTTGGCGTGGAATTAACTTTTAAGCCTGCTTAAAACACACACACACACAGGACAGGACACCAGTCCATCACAGGACACACACACACACTCCGTGCTCGCGTAGGATCGGCGCGTCCGTGTGACCCTGGATCGTGGATTAATATTGGCGTACCCACCCCGACACACAATGCAGAGCAAAACCGGCAAACCCGCAGGCCAGCCCGATCAAGCGCGGCAGGACCGGGAAGCTGATCGCGCGATGCAGCGGCCACGCAGAAGAGGACCGAGCTCAAATACGCACCGAGGAGCTGCTGGAAACGCGCGTGAAAGGAATAAAAGCGTGCGAGAGGAGGAGGAGGTGGGGCAGGTTGGTGATACAGACCTGTGTGCGCGCGGCCCCGCCTACCCCCTCCCCTCGAACCTCTCACCCCGCGCGACACGCAGCCTTTCCTGCTGAAACGGGTGATTTTTGAAGAGGTGGCAGTTTTCCAGGCCAGTCAAGATAAGAACAGGCGCCGGCTTTCCTCAACCGTCCGCTGTCCAACCCGGCTGTGTCTCTCGGGGCACGTCCCGCCTTTCGCTTGCGTGTGAACACACCTGCATCCACGAGGGGCCCGTTCAGCCCGTGGGACCCCCTCCGCCCCCTGTTTGATGGTGAGGAATTAATTGTTCCGAGGAGCTCATCCAGCTGTGTCCCGAGAGAGGCTTCAACAACAGGTTGGGCAGCCTGTTAATAATAATTAATAACTCCTTACACTTCTATAGCGCTTTCCTGGACTCTCCACTCTCCAGCTCTTCCCAGGTCACGGGGATCCCCTGCAGCCCCACCTGGATGATGCTCCAGTCCGCTCAGCACACAGCAGCTCTCAGTGGGGAGGAGAGCAGAGGGATGAAGCTAGTTCAGAGGGGGGTTATTAGGAGGCCATGATGGGTAAAGACCAGGGGGGGAATTGGGCCAGGACACTGGGGTAACACCCCTACTCTTTCCCAGAAACACCGTGGGATTGTTAATGACCACAGAGAGTCAGAACCTCGGTTTTACGTCTCATCAGAAGGACAGTCCAGTGTCCCCATCACTATACTGGGGCTTCAGGACCCACACAGACCGCAGGGTGAGCGCCCCCTACTGTCCCCCCTCACACCTCTCCCAGCAGCAGCCTCAGCTTTCCCAGGAGTCTCTCCTCCAGGTACTGGCCAGGCTCACACCTCCTGAGCTCCAGTGGGGGGGGGGACTGCCAGCTGGGCACTGCAGGGTGAGATGGCCGCTGGCCACACCCCCCACCACCCTTTGTGTAAAGAAGCGCCTGCTGTCCAGTTTTAAACCCACTTTCGTGCAGTTTATACCCCAGCCCCGGGTTGTGCTTCACCATGAGCAGTATGATACTGGGGAAAAACTGAAACTGGACGCCAGCCAGACAAACTGAATCCTTATTTTTTAGATTGACTTCTGCTCTCGCAAATGCTGACTGTTAACATACCCAAATGTGATTTTAAGAAGTTCCCCGATGGCCTGAGGCTATTTGGATGACATTTTGTTGAGATAAAGACGAATTTAATGGAGCAGGAAACAATGATCCGCAGACCTCAATTGAACCGAGCCTATAATATAAATTCAATCAGACTTTCACTCTTTTCCAGGATTCAGCACCATACGTGCTGATGGAGTCTGTGAGCAGAATCAGTGTGTAACCCTGTACCCAGATAGTGGCAGGAGCTGTGAACTCCTGTTGCATTCACATGCTAAGCTCTAACCTTCACGCTGGCTTGAGCACAGATGCTTCTCACTTCCTGTCCCAAATTCCCAAATGGGGAATGTTTACACTAAACTCCTGACAAGAAAGGAATGTTTTAAGTGCTTTCCGAGTCCTGGGAGTGTCCTGAGAAAGCTACCTCGAAGACAGGAGGGGGAGGGTGTAGAGAAACGTGTATTTATAAGCTGTGTAGAGGCATGTCCCCTCTGAGCTACTACAACTACTATAGTCCTTATTGTGGTTCCTTGTATGCCTACTATAAAGCTTGGCTGGACGAACGGACACTTCAGGCTCGAATCTCTTGGTTTCTACAATGCCAGCTGATCTGCTGGAATATCGTCAAGTATAACAGTGGCTAGGACTTCGATGATCGTTTATGGTGTGTATTTTCATATCTGCACTTTGTTAAACACAACAATATGATCCTAATAAAGCTTAGAAGATCTGGCCTTTTCAGTATTTAGGAGTTAATTGATCTGAGGAGCTCATCAAGCTGTCTCCTGAGAGAAGCCGGGGTTACCGGCTCCCAGCAGCATAGCTGTTCCCCACCCCCACCCCCCTCAGTGTAAAGCAGTGTCTCTGTTTCTCAGTTCCATTTGCCCTTTCACAGAGCTCCTGTTTCTCTTATCTTTTTCAGACATCCGCTGGGTTGACGTCGTCCCCGGGGCTTCAAAGGAAGGCATGCTAAGAGCATCCTGCTAACAGGCCACTGCTGGAGGGGGTGGGAGTGTTGGAGGCCAAAGGCGTGTTCTGGCATGCCCCTTCAATAGCTTCAGATCACTCCAGATCATCTTACTGTGGCTACTGAGGTGGATACACCCCTCCTGCTCATGTCCTCTGGCGTTCTGTGAGTGTGTGAGCCCAGCCGTCTCCGTATTGAGAACAGGTTTTTGTTTTTTTACTGTCCTCCGGTTTGGTATTTTGCCACGTTAGTATTAATTTAAAATTATGCCAAAAAAAACTAACTTGATTTTTATTGTGTTCCAGATTCTTGTAAAGCAGAGTTTTTATGATTTATTTATTTATTTTTATTATTGAGCCCACTCCTGAAAGGTAAAAGGACTTATCTTCTGTAGGACTTCTGTAGGACTTGTAATCCAAACCTCCAGACATCATGAATGTAGTAGATGATATCAGTCTGAAGTTGACTCCAGCTGTGGAAATCCTGATATTCAAACATACTGTACACTCATCCCTCAGGAAATGGGTACCTTGCTTACGAGTACTGAGTACTCTGTCACTGACAAAACATGAAACAAAACATTTTACTGTCAGTGTGGGACACCCCCTTCAGACTAAAGAGACTCAGTTCCTCCAGCCTGTCAGTGTGGGACACCCCCTTCAGACTAAAGAGGCTCAGTTCCTCCAGCCTGTCAGAGTGGGACACCCCCTTCAGACTAAAGAGACTCAGTTCCTTCAGTTTGTCAGTGTAGGACACCCCCTCTGCACACACACACACACACACACAGAGCAGTCCTTCCAGGTGCTGTGTGCCTGCTGCTCCAGTGTGGGGGAGAAGTTCTCTCACTGCGAAGACACCTACAGCTTCCTGGCCCTGCGCCCCTCCAATCAGTCTGCGGAGCAGCTGCAGAGGGAGTACGACCGGGCCCTGCAAGAGCTGGAGCAGCTGAGCCTCTCCCAGGACATGGCCATCGGAGTGTGAGGCAGCCGGCTCCTTCCCCACTCTCCCGGCAGAAGGAAGACGGATAGGTACTTTATTCATCCGGTAAAATTCAGGTGCTACAGCAGCCAGGCACAGTCAACACAGCACAGTACAGATGTAGTAATACAGTAATACAGTAATACAATACAATAACTAAATTAAATGGAATAAAGAATTACAAACAAAACAGAAAAGGCACACAAAGCAAAAAAATGAATGTACAGAACACAAGGAAGGTGTAATAGACAGTATAGATATTACAAACTCCCAAGCACATTGCAAAGAGTAGGTAACTATTGAACAGTTGTGAATAATAAATGAATTGCCCATTCCACTTCCACCTATTGCACTATAAACCAGATGTAGACAGAGCGCCAGTAACACAGAGCATCAGTTGTTACAGAGGAATCAGGTTTCAGGAGTAATAGGTATGGTGTTGCAACAGGTCAGTGCCCCTGCCCCCGCCCAGACATACTGTAGTTGGGTTGTAAAGTCTTATGGCAGAAGGCACAAATGATCTTCTGTAATGGTCCCTGTCGCACCCTGAGTACCGGGAAAAGCTCTTTCACAGCTACAGCGCCTCTGCTGTTTCTGCAGGATAGTTAGTCACTTGGTCCTGCTAGGCAGTCTGTTTACTTTATTGATGTTAAACAATCAAGCAGTGTTAAACAACTGGAGGACCTCACCCGGTCTTTTCTCAGGACACAGCTGGACATCGGCTTCAATGATAGGGTTGAGCAGCTTGTTCCCCACCCCCACCACCCTCTATGTAATGAAGAGCCTCCTGTCCTGGCTGGAGGAGCTCACCTAGCTGTGTCTGGAGAGTAGCCGGGGTATCGGCTTCAACAACAGGGCTGAGCAGCTTGTTCCCCACCCCCACTACCCTCTGTGTAAAGTGGCGTCTCAGTCTCTGAGTTCCAAATGCCCTTTCAAGGAGCTCCTGTCTCTCTGCTCTTTTTCAGACGTCAACTGGGTTGACTTCATCCCCGGGCCGGAAGTAAAGACATTTTGAAAGTATAACAGAGGACAGTGCTGGAGGGGATGGGAGTGTAAGAGACTGGGAACATGCTCTGTCAGACCTCTTCGACAACTGTAAATCATTTCCTGCCACAATCGAAGCTCAAGTCTGCACAAGTCTCTGGCACTCTGTAAGTGAGTGAACCTAGTCGCTTCTGTCATTAATTTCAACTGGTCAGGACCTGTATTCAAATATTGGGTCTTTTTTTTAACATGATTTTAGAACAGGTTTTGTATTTAATTGTCCTCCATTTTGGCATGTTTCTATGAATTTGAAATATGTTTTCATGTTGTACAAAAAAGTAACTGGATTATTTATTGGTCCCAATTCTCATGAGCGAGTTTTGTGTTTTATTTTTTTACTATTGCACCCACTCCTGAGCAAAGCGTTTATTTTCTGTAGCTTACAGTCGAAAGCTTCAGACATCATGAATCAAATAGGTGATATCATTCCGATGTTGACACTATGGCTGGAAATCCTGACATTAAAAGTCGGACTAAAGAGACTCAGTTCCTCCAGCCTGTCAGTGGGGGACCCTCCCTTTAGACTAAAGAGACTCAGTTTCTTCAACCTGTCAGTGTGGGACCCTCCCTTCAGACTAAAGAGACTCAGTCCCTCTGGCCTGGCAGTGTGGGACCCCCCCTTCAGACTAAAGAGACTCAGTTCCTCCAGCCTGGCAGTGTGGGACACTCCCTTCAAACAAAAGAGACTCAGTCCCTCCAGCTGGCAGTGTGGGACACTCCCTCAGACCCTGACATGTACTCTGTCTGGTTGCTGAAATCGCCGTACATTGCTGTTAACACACATGACTCTGGTGATTTCACTGACACTTCACAGAAAAGGCTCATGTGAGCCCCTGTCCACACAGCTGCGTACATTAGTGAGAGAAACACTGGGGGCTGCTTGTGTCAGAACACTGTAATAGGGTCTGCAGGAATGCCTCCTGGTAGAGGTGTCTGCCGAAGGGTGTGGGGGCAGAGCAGTCAAGACCCGGTGCATCGCCCCCTCGACTCAACTGTCCTGCCCCCTCAGTTTTGGACAAAAGGACTTTCACCTACTTAACTCGGGCCCTAAAAAAACAGATGTGCTTTGTCAATGGTCAGATAATGAACACGAACCCCCGAATTCGCAGGTCCTGCATCGGGCTGTCTGATGTGCCAGAAGGGCTATCCGTCCATGAACAGCACCTATTCCATGATGTCTGCATTCCTGGTTGTCAACATTATTATAAAGCAGCTCGAGAAGGTTTCCTCTAGGTAACAGGTAAGGACAGGTAACGAAAAGAGCAGCAAGGCAGCGCAACGTTTCAGCCTGAAGAAGGCTCCACGGCCCGAAACGTTGCCTTTCTTTCCTTTGTGGCAGGGAATAAACCCATTACCCGTCCCTTTGCAGCATTATTACGATCTCGAGGGCTCGGGTGGACCGATGCCTTGCAAGAGTTTATCCTAAAACTTTAGAGTTATTCTATAACGAGGACCGTAGTTATCGGAGTCTGTGCCTGCTGTTTTCTTAATCTGGAGGGGGGACTCCTGGGAAAGCTGAGGCTGCTGCTGGGAGAGGTGTTAGTGGGGCTGCACACTGGTGGGGCTGGAGGGGATCCCCATGACCTGGGAAGAGCTCTGAGTGGAGGGTCCAGCAAGGCGCTATATAAGCGTAAGCAATTATTAATTATTATTATTATACTTCAGGACATACAGCTCCACTTGCTATTATTATTATAATTATTATTATTATTATTATTAACGATTCAGAACGTCGGTGCATTTTGCTACTCCGGGCAATAATAAAAATAATCGCGCGGGCGCTGGTGAACGTGAAACCGGGCTTCGTCGCTCAATGCCAGATGGCTCATCGGTATCTTCGATCACGACCGTCAGGGGCCTGGTTGCGAAATTCTGCTGGGGCAGTCACAGCGGCTCTGTTTCACTCCCCCCCTCTGAATTTCAGACGGCCCCCCTACAGATTTTTCCCCTGGAGCAGTCTGAGTAGGGGCGGGGTTCTGCAGCCCTGCGAGTCTTATATGGTGTTTCTTACCTGTTCGGAGCACTATAAAACAGGCTCAGAGAAGGGCACACTTTCAAAGTCCTCCGGGAAGAGCTGAGAGAGCTTCGTACAGCCGTGAGTCTAAAGGCTTTTTTTATTAATATGCTCTAGGATGCCTTACTACATCCATTTAGGCTCCGTTGTCCCATCTGCTGCCTTTGCCACATTTTTTCGATTTGAACCAGTCAGGCTTGCAGTCCTCCTGTCTCTCCTGGTCTTAATGTGGGGGGAGGGGTGTGTGTGTTTTGTCCGCTGGTCAAAGAAAATGATTAGTTGTTAAGAGGAGACCAGATGCTCGTTTTATGAAAATTTGCACACCATTCCAGTGAGCTGTGAGGCCGCTAGAAAATGCGGCTGAAACTTGTGTAGACTTGAAATCTGTGTGTGCTTTCTCTACTTGATACCTCCCCAGTAGGGTATCTCAAGCAGTTTGTTGGTCTCTCAGCTTGTATTGTAGTTCATCTCAAACCCAGCTGCTCTCCATCGGCGGTGTTCAGCTGGTGTTCTGGCATAGGAGCGGCAGGGGGTGAGAGGGAAATAACTTTATTATTTTCTTGATATTTGCCTTAAAAAAACACCCTCTTTCTCTTTGCAGGACAGACGTTTCAGTGCCTAAGGTCGCCCACAAACCTGCTTCAAGATGTCTCAGTGTTGCGGTAAGCGTGTTCTGATCCGTTAACCCGATTCGGATATTGTGATTCTCCGACTTCAGCTGTGGTATTTGACCCCTTGGTGTCTTATGGAGGTATAATGAGGCTTTAGGATTCACGAGCTGAACCACAGTGAACTGTCTTGATTTCAGTTACTGAAGGTGTTTGCACAAGGCAGATGTGCAGAAAGTTTTACACAGACTCAAGGGCTCAAGGTGTTCATGTTGGACACTCTGGGTTGGGAGGGTTTTGACATGGGGGACATGGGGGTGAAGAAAATATTTAAAAAGCCTTTTCTTTCCTGAATGTCTCTCTCAGACCTAGTGCCTGCGGATCAGCAGCTGATGAATGACATGGAGATGTTCAGGGATATGGTCCCGGCCGCCGAGAAGACAGCTTTGCTCTTCCACCTGTCCTACCTGTGTCTGGCCACCCACCCTGAGCTGGAGAGGAAACTGAGGCTCAAGGCCACCGAGAGCCAGCAGCTGTTCGCCTCCTCCGAGGTCCTGCTGCTCCAGGTGGGTCTGTGTCTCTCTGTGTCTCTCTGTGTGTGTGTGTGTGAGAGAGAGTACCTGCTGCTCCAGGTGATTCCTCTTACTTACAGCTCCAGGTTTGCGTGAGTGTGTGTACCTGTTGCTACAGGTGTGTGTGTCTCAGTTGTGTGTGTGTGGGCACCTGCTGCTACCGGTGTGTGTCTCAGTTGTGTATGTGTGTGCACACATGCTTTGACAGGTGTGTGTGTCTCAGTTGTGTATGTGTCTCAGTTGTGTGTGCAGAAAATTTAATGAAATTTAAAATCTGGAAAAAATCTCATTTTCAAGGGTTCTACAAATGAACTTGTATTCCATACATTTAGTTGGGTCTTGGGAGAACCCTGGGAGGCTTCCATAGACTCCTACAAACTCCTACATGGACTTTGCATATTCTCCCTGTGTTCATGCAGGTTTCCTCTGGGTGCTCCAGTTTCCTACCATAGTACAAAATCATACTGGCAGGTGCATTTTCCCTAGTGCGTGTCTGCGTGTGTGTGTGTGTGTGTGTCTCCTGTGATGGACTAGTGTCCTGTCCTGTCCTGTCCTGTCCATGTGTGTGTGTGTGTGTCTGTGTGTCCTGTGATGGACTGGTGTCCTGTCCAGGGTGAACCTGCCTTGTGCCTGTTGCTTGCTGGGATAGACCCCAGCTTCCCCCTGTGACCCTGTACTGGAGAGAGCTCTGAGAAAATGGATGGATAGTCTGCTGTAAAATACATCCCAATCCTAAAATCTAGATCCAGGGTGTCTTCCCTGTTGAAATAAAAGCGCTGGAGACTCTTGAGACAGCAGAGGGGTCAGGATTGCGAAACAGAGATAACGGTGCTGGCGCTTGATCTCGCTCGCAGTGCGCCAGTACGGGGACCAACATCGTTGGCACCATGCTGCCGATGATCCGGACGGCCGTGAAGAAGAGGAACGTGGCGCTGGCCAAGAAGTTCCTGGACAAGTCGAAGGGCTGGATCGAGGACATCTGCCACCAAGTGGACCGATCGGTGGAGAAGTAAGACCCCCCCAGAGCTCCAGCTCTGCCATGGGGGAACCCGTCATTGCAAGCAGCCAGAGATCCTGGGATATCAGGATTCATTCCAACCGAGCGGCTTACTCCACCCTCCCACCACCCTTTGTGAAAAGCACTTCCTGTTAGGCTTGAATTATCCGCTCCCATACTGTCTCGGGAGCTGCCGTTTGCTTCATATTAGATAGACTGTCAGCCCAGGGTGCCCGTTATCGTTGTTCTGACACCACTGAATACCTTATTTTACCAACTAGGAGAAAGTACTGCGGGATCCTCCTCTGCTGTTGGCATCAAATGCATGAGAATGCATCAACCCAGTCAAAACTCTTCATCGGTCACCCAGTAACCTCAAAGATCACAAACCAGAAGTAGCGCAGGGGATGAGAGGCAGAGTAATTTATAAGATCACTTTATTAACCCTATACAGTTTCTTGCATTGGGAATTTGTCTTTTCACAGACTCCAGCTTGCTCTCCATGAGACACACAGATAGGGAGAGAGAAGCTGGGGGTCAAAGCGCAGGGTCGGCCATTTATATGGTGCCACCTGGAGCAGCTGGGGTGCAGGGCCTCGCTTCTCTCCAACAGAGTAGGATTGCCCTACAGTATGCACACATACAGTCCATAGGAGTTCGTATTGGCCCCGTTCTCTCGGGAGGCGCACAGTACAAAAAAGACGGCACAGTGTGCATGGCACGTTACAAAACAGTAAATAACAACAGTCATGACAGCCCACCATCATGCACAACCCAACACCAAAAACGGGCAGTGCTGGACAGTAAATGCGCAATAACTTCAGTAACACCAGCAAGAAGAGCAGCGCGCGGAGGCGAGTGGAGTTCAGCAGATGTAGCGGTGAATCATTCACACTGCTGCCCTCTGATGGCGAACAGGGGGAGGCTCCTTCCACTGGGTCCCAGGCTGCTTTCAAGCAGCAATAATAATAATAATTATAATAATAATTGCTTATGCTTATATAGTGCTTTTCTGGAAAGTCGACTCAAAGCGCTTTACAGGTAATGGGGACTCCCCTCCACCACCACCTGGATTATGCGACAGCAGCCATAGTGCACCAGAACGCTCACCACACATCAGCTTTCAGTGAGGAGGACAGCAGAGGGATGAAGCCAGTTCAGAGAGGGGGACTATTAGGAGGAAATTTGGCCAGGACACCGGGGTTACACTCCTACTCTTTTCGAGAAACACCCTGGGATTTTTAATGACCACAGAGAGTCAGGACCTCAGTTTTACGTCTCACACGAAGGACGGCGCCTGTTTACAGTATAGGGTCCCTGTCACTATACAGGAGCATCAGGACCCATACAGACCGCAGGGTGAGCGCCCCACTGGCCCCACTAACACCTCTCCCAGCAGCAACCTTAGTTTTTCAGCAGGTGGACATCTCCCCCCCTGTCTCTTGGCTCGCTGGCTCGGATTCTCCTGTCCCATACTGTCTCGGTGGTGGGGGGCTGCGGGCTTCCACACAAGAGGGGTCACAGTTCCCCACCCCATCTCCTCCTCCAGGTATGAGAATCTGAGCAAAGGCGTGGGTGACACCTGCAGCGACGTGGTCAAGACCAAGGCGGACAAGGAGCAGCAGAAGAAGGAGAAGACGGCGGAGGCCAAGGCCCTGGAGGGACAGTGCAGCAAGCTAGACACCTCGGTCAAACAGCTACAGGGGGAGAGGAACCAGCTGGAGACGGACATCCAGGACAAGAACAAGAAGCTGCAGTGCCTCATCAACAGCATCGGGGAGCGGGACCGCAAGTTCGGCATCGTGGCGGCCGTGGTGCCCATCCTGGGCGCCATGATCAACACCATCCAGAAGGCCACCAACGACCCCAAGGACAAGGCGGCCGTGGAGTCCCTCAAGGTCCAGCTGGAGGAGCTGCGCAGCCGCAAGGACGCCAAGGTGTCGGAGCTGTGGCAGAAGGAGAAGGAGCTGATCCGGCTGCAGCTGGACTACGCCAAGGTCCAGATCGACATGGGTAGACGGGTGCGTTGCCGGATCGTGGGGGCCGCTGGAACGTGTTTTGTGCGGGGTGTTGGCCTCAACAACGTGGCTGGACGGCTTGCTCCACACCCCTACCACCCTTTGTGTGAAGGAGCCGCTCCTGTCCTGACTGAAGTCCCGCTCTCGGCTTCAAGCCCATAGCAAAGTCAGGATTTAGGGAAATGTGTTTTGTTTTTTTATGTGATTGTTTGCTTGTAACAGACCTGAGCTGTCGCCAGAGTTGAAACCAGTAGGCGGGTGGGTTGCCGAACCGTGGGGGGCCGCTGGGATGAGGCTTGTCTGCCGGGGTGAGGTCACGGCCTCGGCGACCCCGATTCCCACCGGCAGCTCAGGACAGGCCTGTCCCGGTCCGGCAGCTCGGTGCACGAAAACGTCCTGTTTGTAACCTCCAGTCACGGCTGGCAGATTGGTAACTGACTGAGAAGCAGATCTCAGCCAGCTGCGTCTTAACCGAATTCTGGGTGTTGGCTTCAGCAACATGGCTGGGCAGGGTGTTCCCCACTTCCCCCACCCTTTGTGTAAAAGAAGCGCCTCCTGTCCAGCTGCATCTTTACCCAATTCTGGGTGTCGGCTCCAGCAACATGGCTCGGCAGCTTGTTCCCCACTCCCCCACCCTTTGTGTAAAGGAGACCCTCCTGTCCTGACTGGAGGAGCTCATCCAGCTGTGTCTTGAGAGAAGCCAGGGTGTTTCCATCTAAAAATGACATCTGCCTCTTGATCCAGCCCCTCCAGCAATTCCTGTTTTCCTCCTCTGCCTCCCAGGATCCATTGGAGATCCCAAGATGCTGGCGGAGGTCCAGAAGTGCCTGACCAAGATCCAGGAGATCCTGCTGCAGATGAAGAAGTTCTGGGAGACGACCGGCGTGGCGCTGGACAACCTCAAGCAGAGGACCTTCGCCGGAGAGGACATGCTGGACTTCCTGGAGGACTGTGAGATGGACTTCCTGTCCAGCCTGGATAAGGCCGAGCCGGTCAGTGTTGTTTTTTTTTCCCAGAGCGATTCTGGTAGATCAATCTCAGAGCGGGGGTGGACAGAGCTGTCCTGCCTGGCGGGTTGAGCTTCTCTGATCTGGTACCTGTTGGCCCAGATCTTTGCCTGCACACCCCAGACACTCTGATTGAGCTGCAGCACCAACAATCCTACAGGCAGCCCCTGAGCTGGTTACTGTGGCTTCTGATGGGTGCAGTGCTTGTCCTGTATAGGAGCGGGTGGTGTCGTGGGGAGGCTGTTCTGTCATCACCCTGTCAAGTGGAATAAGAAAAGCGAGAGTCAAAAGTGTAGCCTAAGGCGATGGAGACCAAAGGCTACGAGATTGAAGAGCAAGGTGGGAGGTTTCACAGGGGACGCAGGGGATCATGAGCTGTAGCTGTGGATCAGAGAGTAGTCATGTGCTAAACATCCAGACGGCCCCCTTCTGGGCTAGAATTCGGTCAGATCCTTTCACTGGTCAGGGATAATCCTGCGGGTGGATTATCACTGCAAGGGTTTGCGAGACATGTGGACCGCACCCCAATGCCTTCTGGGATAGAGGTGTGCACCCCCCCCCCGAGCGAGCAGATGATTCCTGGCGGGCTGATGGGTGCGTTTTGATTCCGATTGGTCCACGTTATCTCCAGGCCTCGGTGCGGCAGGGATAAATCCTGTTGCTCTCAACTGCGCTTCACTGAACGGACTCAAACCCCCTCTCGCACCCAAGATGGCAACTGGCAACCCACTGAAGCTACACATGTGTGAGCCTGGTCAGTACCTGGAGGGGAGACTTCTGGGAAAAACTAATTCTGCTGCTGGAAGAAGTGGTAGTGGGGCCACCAGTTTGTGTGGGTCCTAATGCCCCAGTATAGTGACGGGGACACTGGACTGTAAACAGGTGCCGTCCTTCTGATGAGACATAAAACCGAGGTCCTTACTCTCTGTGCTCATTAACACTTCCAGGATGTTTCTCGAAAAGAGTAGGGGTGTAACCCCGGCGTCCTGGCCAAATTTCCCATTGTCCCTTACCAATCATGGCCTCCTAATAATCCCCATCTCTGAACTGATTTCATCACTCTGTTCTCCTCCCCACTGAGAGCTGATGTGTGGTGAGCGTTCTGGCGCACTATGGCTGCCATCGCGTCATCCAGGTGAGGGCTGCACATTAGTGGTGGTAGTGGGATTCCCCATTACCTGTAAAGCACTTTAAGTGGGGTGTCCAGGAAAGTGTTATATAAGACCGCGTGGGTCTGATTGGGGAAATGGAGTCACGTGATTCAGACAACAGCGCCCCCTTTTCCCACAGCAGAAGGATTGCCAGCAACAGGAGCGTTTCTTCTCTGCCCCGTGGCAGTGAGATCTCACGTTTCCCCGCACCACTCGGGTCGGCCTCACGTCTGTGCTTCTCCTCCCCTTCCCCGCAGATCTGGAAGAGCTTCTGCAACGTCTGCATGCACGTCCGCGGGATGTTCATCCTTCAGTCCAAGGAGGCCTACAGGTTCCTGGAGGTCAGCCCCTCGGCCCTGAGCAAGGAGCAGTGGCAGCATGAGTACGACAGCGTGGTGGCGCAGCTGGACAAGCTGAACCCCCCCACCCTCCGGGAGCTGCCGGACCAAGATGCTGGGAAGGCTGTTGAGGGGCCGAAGTAGGGCGGTGCTTCAAGTCGGGGGGCTGCTGGGATATCGACCGCTCTGAAGGGGTCGACTCCTCCCTTCGCCCCCATCGTGGGGTTCTTGGGGCTCCGGCGATGCTCTTCACACGCAATAAAAAGTCGATCAGCACCTCTTGCGTAGTGGCTTTTTTTGCAGTGATTATCTGTACCAGAGGCTTGACCCCTTATTTCTGGGGGGGCGAGGAATGATGTGCCTTTCGTCGAACCTCTGTATGGTGAAGGCAGATGGGCCTCGAGGGGCCCCTGCTTTCAATCCCCTGCCCATCAGCGGGTCCTCTGCTGTCTCGATCGTGTGGCGAAAGAGGGGACGAAGGTCTGACAAAGATGGCAGCTCTTGTCTGAAACTACATTTCCCAGAATGCATTGGGGGTGTGTGTGGGGGGGTTTGACCTGTGCCATCCTCCGTCACCTGACTGATTTGGAAGCAGACCATTGGTCAGGTGACTGCTTCAAGACAGGAAGCTGAGGACTCTAGGTCTGCTTTCTTCCCACTGGCTGTACTTCAGTAATATAGCACAGCACAGTGCCTTACAGCGCTGCGGCCCCAGTTCTGACTCCTGGAGTGCTCTATCTGTGTAGAATATGTATGTTCTCTCTGTGTCCATGTGGGTTTCCTCCCACAGTCCAGAGACATGCTAGTGGGTTCATTGGCATCTAGCAAAATTGGCCCAGGTGTGTCACCTTTTTTTACATTTTCTTTTTCTACATTTCTAAATCTCACAGTGTTTTCCTGCCTGCACAGTAGTGGTAGAAACCATGAAGTTAATTCTTACGATCGGCTTTAATTCAGACCTCTGTCTGCTAATTAGACACCCCACCATCCCGATGCTCAGGGCATGACCATGACTCCCCCCCCCCAGCTGCGTGTTAAACACAGGAGGAGGAAAGAGGCTGGTTCTCTTTCGTCTGAAGTGATTCATGGGGGGTTTGACTGGATTTGGAGATTGGGATCGGGGTCCAGTCTGTTTACGGAAATAAGCAGCCATCACATTAATAATTCAGTAGATCACACATATTAAAAGAACATGGCATGCTGTAACCTTTCACAGAGAACATTTCAGCTCCCATGAGAAGGTCAGATGGTACCGGCTGCTCTGATGAAATCCGCTGACATTGTGAATACATCACGAGTATTCATACATACCGTACTAGTATTGAGAAGTAATTGTGATGACATCCCTTGAGTTGGCTGTTCGTCGCATGAAATACTAGTATCAGGTGCCCTAGTAGTTTTCCCTATTTTGGGCAACAGCCATATAACTCCTAGCTGGCAGCCCCACTGAAGCTCAGCAGGTGTGAGCCTGGTCAGTACCTGGATGGGAGACCTCCTGGGAAAAACTAAGGCTGCTGCTGGAAGAGGTCTTAGTGGGGCAAGCAGAGGGTGCTCACCCTGCAGTCTATGTGGGTCCTAATGCCCCAGTATAGTGATGGGGGACACTATGGCCCTTACCAATCATGGCCTCCTAATAGTCCCCATCTATGAATTGGCTTTATCACTCTGCTCTCCTCCCCACTGAGAGCTGGTGTGGGGTGAGCGTTCTGGAGCACTATGGCTGCAATCGCATCATCCAGGTGGATGCTGCACATTGGTGGTGGTGGAGGGGATTCCTATTACCTGTGAAGTGCTTTGAGTTGAGTGTCCAGAAAAGTACTATATAAGTGTAAGCAATTATTATTATTATTATATTTATTATCCCTACTGAACCGCACAGCCCTGCCAAGACCCTTACAGCCCAGAGTCTTAGCCCCTACTCAACAGAGCCACAAAGTCCAGCCCCAATTTCTTTACTTATCAATGTGCGACTGTCACTAAGGTGAAAACCAGCTTGCACTCAGGAGCAGGATGTGATCCCCCCAGCCTCTGACACTGAGCCCACAGTCTTAACCTCCACACTACAGAAGCACACACTCCCAGACTCCCTCTCTTCACACTTATCAGTGTGTTGACATTTCAGGAAGAATTACACTGAAAAACCACAGGTCTCATGGAGGATTTGAGCCCACCACCAGTCAGCCACAAGCCCAGACTCTTAACCTCTGGACCATAAAGCTCAACCCCTAACTGTTGACTTAGCAATGTGTTACTGTTGCTATGAATTATACTGAAAAACAACATGCAATCACTGCCAGGACTTGAGCCCACAACCAGGTGACTGTGAGCCTACAGTTGTAACCGGTGAGGTACAGAAGCACACACTCACAGGACCAGTCTCTTTACTGATCAGTGTGTTGACATTCCAGGAGGAATTAAACTAAAAACAAATCATAAATCTCATGGACTGAGACTGAGCCATGACTCCATACTTCACCTCTACATTAGAGCTCCTGACAAGCCAATCTCTGTACTAATCACCGTCTTACTGTCACTAGGAACGAAATTGAAAGTTAACATGAGGACACAGCCAGGACTTGAACTCCTTACCCTCAGGCTGAGAGTCCTGCTCGACAGAGACACAAGCCTTGTGACTGAGTCTCTTTACTCATCAACGTGTTACTCTCAGGAAGAATGTGATTGGGAAGAAAAAGAACAGTTCTCTGGCAGGACTTGGTCATAGTCAGCAGTTCAGAATCTGTCCCTTCAGATCCGGACAGCTGCTGTTCCTCTGTCCTGAGTTGAGAAGATTCGTTCCTGTCACGACCGCCAGCCAGCAGAGATCAACTCGTAAGCAAGCTAATCAGCACCAGCATCGGGTTATTATTAACAAGAGCCGCCTCACGAGTTAACACATCTGCAATTGCTCTACCGTGCGGCACGCCAGGTTATTTATACCATTCTAACCCGCTTCCCGTTGCTCGGTATTGAGTTAACTTCTCGTAAACTCTACCTAGCGTTTCTCTACCTTTTTGCCTTCCTGGAATTTTGGACTACACCTTTTTGCCTTCGGACTACGGATCTCGCCTTGCCCCTCGGATTGTTTGCTATCAGTGTCTATGCCAGATTTACTACCGCTCTCTTTTTGACCTCAATTCTGTCTCAGGTTTTGGATTGTTCGCCACCAGTGTCTTTACCGGATTTCGACCTACCTTACAGCTTCTGACTACGATTCAGCTCCTAGTTTCGGTTTGTTCGCCTAATTACCTCCCTACGACTCTGGCATCTGCATTGGATCCGTTTCACCTCTTCAGAGCAGCATTATAGAATACCGAGCCTTATTATGGATCACGCGGACGCACAGACTCTTCGTTCCCTTCTCCCGCAGCATTCCCAAACTATCACCCAGCTGCAATCTTCACTCCAACAGCTCACTAACCAGGTCACCTGGCTTTTTTCTTCCCCTGTTTCGCCGGCTCCTGCACCGATTCCTGTAACGCATTTTGCACAAGCACCTGCTCCGACCCCCGCGGCCCCGTCCACCACTCCCTCAACCTTACCATTTGTCCTCCAGGAGAAGTATGATGGCAGCCTTGCAGGCTGCATGGGCTTTATTGCTCAGTGCTCCCTGGCTTTTCAGCTGCAGCATGAGCATTTTTCTACTCTTCGGGAGCAGATTGGATTCGCCCTTTCCTTGCTCACAGGCAAAGCATTGGATTGGGCAGCAGTATTGCTTGCTAGGGGAGATCAGCTGTTCTCTGACTTTCAGCTTTTTGCTGACCGTCTCCAGGCACGTTTTTCTCAAAGCAACCCGGATTTGACTTGCCTTCGGCTTTCCTCTCTTCGCCAGGACGACAGACCACTGCAAGATTATGTGGCTGAATTCCAAGCCCTCGCCACAGAGTCTGCCTGGAACCCTGAAGCTTTGGTTTGCCTCTTCTCTAAGGGTCTCTCGGAGGATTTAAAGGACCACCTGATGCTCAGGCCTCTACCCACCTATCGCTCGGGTGGTTGAATTGGACACCCGCATTCGGCTTCAGAGAGCAGAGAGACACCCAGGAAGCAGACCTGTGCACCCCATGGATCCTCCCCTTTTGGCACCCACCCTGCTACATGCACCCCTGTCCTTGGAGGAAAAGGAAAGGCACCGTCAGGAGGGGCTGTGTCTGTACTGCTCTGCGTTGGGTCACCTGCTCGCCTACTTGTCCTTCGAGACTCCCACATCCATCTCGAGCTCTCCCACTGCCTACTCTTAGAGTCAGTAGTGCTGTTTTTTCACAATCCTCTTCGGGGCCTTTATTCCCAGCTGAGATTTCATGGATGGACACGGCCCTTCCCCTTTCGGTTTTGGTGGATTCAGGGGCAGCCTGGAACTTTGTGGATGCCTCTTTTGCTAAGAAGTGGGATATTCCTCTTGCTCCTGTTTCACCCCCTGTCTGCATTCAAACTTTGGATGAGTCACCGATTTCTCCTGGACACATTACCTGGCAGGCTATTTTTTCTATCCCTTACTGTTGGTGCCACTCACGTGGAGAACATTTCACTCCTTCTCCTGGATTCCTCTGCTTACCCTGTGATCCAGGGCTTTCCCTGGCTCAAGAAGCATGATCCCCACATCTCCTGGGCCAAGAATGAGATCATTGCCTGGAGCCAGGCCTGTCGTGACAACTGTTGTAACCCACCGCTCAACGTTGCTGCTGCAGTAATCCCCTTGGAAGAGCAGTCTATTACCCCCCCACCCACCCCCCCAATATGCACATCTGAAACAAGCCTTTGACAAACAGAAAGCTCTATCGCTCCCCCCTCACTGCACCTGCGACTGTGCAATAGATTTGCTTCCGGGAACCCTCCCACCCAAAGGACGGATCTACCCCCTCACAGGCAGAGAATGAAGTCCTGCAAGACTATATCATGGAGACCCTGGATTCCGGTTTCATCCCTCCTCGTCCCCAGCCTGTGCAGGGTTTTTCTTCATAGGGAAGAAGGACGGCTTCTTGAGGCCCTGTATTGACTACAGAGGGCTGAACTCCATTACAGTCAAAGATCACTACCCCTTGCCTTTAATCCCGGCCGCTCTGGAGTCCGTACGTGGAGCGTCCATCTTCTCAAAACTAGATCTACAAGGGGCTTATAATTTAATCAGGATCTGTGAAGGGGATGAGTGGAAGACGGCCTTTATGACCACTATGAATATCCGGTTATGCCTTTTGGACTCACTAATGCCCCGGCAGTCTTCCAGTCCTTCATGAATGACCTTTAGGGACATTATTGGAAAGTTTGTTTTGGTATACTTGGACGACATCCTAATTTTTTCCGCCAACCCTCAGGAACATGTCCATCACATCCAGGAGTTCTTGTCCAGACTCATCGACAACCAGCTCTACGCCAAGCTCGAGAAATGCGTTTTTCATGCTTCTAAGATTCACTTTCTGGGCCATCCTGGATGCAGTTGTAGTGTGCTCTCTGAAGGCACCAGTTCTGTAGGGTTTGGGCATTTACTGGGACAATTATTAATTGTAGCGGTAAATCACAAAAGGATTCTTTTGATGGCTTTAGGATCCAACCATGCGATATAACTCAAACAACGCACACAGACAGGTACTAATACACGAGGATACATTTATTAATACATAGAATATGCATGTAAAACTAACATATCTTATCGAGAGGGTTATCAGAATACAAAAGGTATATATTCAGTCAGTTACAAAGTGTTACACATATATCAAGAGGACATATGTTCAGTATATCATTCATTTAGACCGTTTCGTAATTGAACTTGGTTCCAACTTCTACATTAGATACTCAAAACAAGAACATAACTCTTAGGAATTAAATTGATATCAGCTGGTTGGGATAACAATTGAATTCTCGAGCTGTAATGCATTGAAGTTGAATACTCATCCAATCTCTGGGGTTTCAGATCAGCACTGTCTACGAGAGTACCCCTCCCACCTCCTGCAGGTTTCCGAGCTGCAGCAATGATCAGTTCGTCTCACATGCGAGAAGTCTTCAGGTGGAAACAAGAGCCCCCTCTTCTCGCAAGTTTTGCACATGTTTGAGTGGTTTTAATGCGTCTCTTTCGTACATGGTGCTGATCTTTCGGAAAGCAGGAGCAGGTGACTCCTGTCACACGAGAGAGCACAGCCTTTTCCTCCCCCAGCGTGTGTTTTGGTAACTTGCCATGATTGTATAGTGGTCAGTACTTTGCATTGTGGTCGCAACAACCTCGGTTCGAATCTGGGTCACGGCAGAATAGGGGCGTCTGCCTGTACTACTTGCATGAATGAAGGCAAAAAAAAGCCAATCGATGTGAACAAACAGCACTTTACAGAGGAGTTCTGCCTGAGTGGATTGTTGATGAGGCCACTCTGACATCTTCTGTTTTCTTCAATGACTTACTCAAAGTGAAAATATTCAAGGCGATCGTATCACTGTACTCCACGTAGATGATCTAAATGAAATCACAGTAGAGTACAGGACACATAGTGAGGAGCTCACGCAGTCAGTACTCTTGAATACGACAAGAGGAAAGGCACATTGTACATCTGTGGAACAGATTTAGCTTAATTGGCTTAGCTGGCTAGTAAACAGGAGATCCTGCGTCCGATTCCCAGCGGTGCCTTTCTTCATGTCTTACTGTACAGAGTTTATCGTTATAGTCAAATCCCATGCCTTTTAATTTACGTGAATGCAAGTGTTGGTTTCCTTTCTGCAACAACTTGTTTTTAAAGAAATCTATACGGCTTGCGAAAGATGAAAGACAAATGTTGAACCCATGCCCCCAAAGAACCTGGAGCCTTAAGCCAGCACCTTAGACTGCTCAGCCACACTACCCGCTGTGCCTTGTCTCTTTGTCTCATTACTTGCCTGGAGGAAGCCGGGTGGCTCTTGCTCTTGTCATCCAACTTAGTGGCGTTATGACTGTGGAACCGACTGCACTTCTTTTTCTGAGATGCTTCCCCTCTCATGGCGAGATCTTGACTTCTTTAACATAAAGTTTCTGGATAAAGTTTTCCTGTGGAGCAGGCTTCAGACCTCTGCGTACAGCACCCTTGATCTCATTTTTTTTACAGCAGTTGCATCCGGAAAATTATGCTTCTTACTTTTCATTTGAACAACAAAAATACATACAATACAAACAAGAGCACATATAATGTATCAAGAAAATCGCCAGGGGTTCATGCTATAATACAATTACATTTTATGAAAAACGATTGCACAAGGTAAATAAGAAAAGGTCCGCACACCCAGTGGGCAGTGATTCATTGAATATACGTATATATCACGGCGAAAATACGGCTATACGTATACAGATGCAGTCACTCAAAGTACGCGGCACAGACACATACCGCGGGTAATTGGCTACGGCCTCGCGCATCATGACGCAAAATACCGCGGTACGTGATTGGTTGACCGACAGGGGCACTCGTGGTGCGTTGGTTGGTCGTAGAAAGATTTAAATGTCTTTACTGTGCCCGTTTTAGTATTGAATATTTAGATGGAATTTTACCACTGAAGGGAAATCTTGCAAGAAATAGTAGCTGAGCATAAAAAGAATAGGAGCATACTGTAACGTGTGTGAAAGCCATAAACGATCTTAATTTTGGAACAAAAACATACAGTATATGGTTGGTCTCGGTACTTTTACATTTTAAGCATCGAAGTCTTTAGCTAACGTGATACCGGAGTCAACAAGCATACTTTTAGAATTTGATTAAAACGGAATATTATATGGAATCGTGTATCTAAATAAATTAATAACGATATAATTATATTCATGTACCGTAACACATGAATAGTACACGCTGTACGATGTCTGTTGATAATGTTTGTAGGGCTTTTTCAACACTCCTCATGCAACCTTGATGGTGGTGCTGTGGGTTAGGTTCTTGACTCCTATATCACATGGCATGTTCGAAGCCATGACTTTTTTTTTAACAAACTTTTCTTTGAAAAAATAAAACATTTCCCTGGGTCAGAGATTAAATAAAACTTCACTCGCACCAAACAAATTTATATTTCTAAATATCACAACATGATCGAATTTAAGTCATTTTAATAACAATGAATAGTCACCTATGCGTTGCAATATAAACATTTATATTGATTTAAATCACGTTTAAATCGCCTTTATTTAAAACACATAAATAAAGCTGATACTGTTTAGACTTTTAATTATTTAAAACTGTATTATAGCAGCACAATGCACAATGCAACGTAAATCGCTATCTTTGTCTTCTGCGTAATAATGTTCACCTCTCTGTCCAGCAAATTAACAATAGTAATAATAATGAACTTTATTGTATATGGCGCCTTTAAAGGTGGCTCCTCAAAGCGCTTTACAGGATAAAAACAATAACAACAATACTGAGATATAATGATGTGTTCCGGCTTAGACATTAACGAAGAGCATAACGAAGGTCATAAAGGTCATAAACTATATTAATTTTGGAACATCAACATATTATGTAAACTGTTATTGTTGCTGTTATTGGTATTTTAAAGAAAATATACTGTATAATCCTGGGTTCGGTACAATGATTCAGGCATTCATGTGAAGGACAACAGAGCTTTCACTGGCTCAAAAAGACAAAAAGAATAACTGACACAGCGCGAGCCTGCATTCTTTCCTCAGCCATCCACACCTCCCTTTTTCCTGGGTCAGATTTTAAATAAAACTTCACTCGCACCAAACAAATTACCACACACTGAACACTGAACATGTTAACCCAAATATGTCTCACAATACTTTTATGGTACATTACTTTGCTAAAATGTATTTAAAAATAAAAACGATTACAAACGCCAGCAGAGAGAGAGACACACACACAGTTTTTCATTGTCAAAAAGTAATTGTTTTTTACTTTGTCAGCACCCAGACAAACGCAAACGCGTTATTAATGAAATACTTTTATTCATTCTTAATCAAACTCACAAGTTGTCATCTGCTGTTGAAGCTCTGTGAGACTAGACTCAGACATGGCTAGACTTGACTCGGCTCTGGCTTTCCCATCTATACCGATGCACTGCAAGTACAACCCCCCTCTTTGCGGGAGTGCTGGCTGTGATGAATTAAACCGGTTTCACAGGTATTTTCAAAGTAGAAGGGGGCGAGATTTCCAGTGAAAGACACCCCCCCCCCTTCAAAACCCAGTAAGTACAGTACTTACTAGTTAAGAAAGCTAGGCTCCTCAATGAAATCGCTTTAACATGCTAATGCATTGGTGTATTGGAGTAAGTGAAAAGACCAGGGGCATTCTTCCTCCCCCTACATTCTCAGAGTAGAATAGAATTTTCCTTTGACAAAACAAGGCTCGCCAGATAATGTGAATCGAAACCTGTTTTTCTAGCTTTTAAAGTCGTGCAATGTGTAATCAGGAACACATCCTTATATCTTACATATGAAAAATACATAATATAGCTCCCAAACAAACACAAACGTGTTTTTAATAAAATGCTTTTATTCACTCATAATCTGACAATTTCAGGAAGACTAAGGAAGGACTAAGGAAATTGTCATCTGTTGTTAAAGCTCTGTGAGCTCGGTGACTTTGGGACCACTTGTTATCCCAGGTTGTTTGAATCGCCACAATTCAAATAGAGAAAATAGAGCTGACTGACAAGATTTAAGATGTGCCTGTCAATGTTGGATTAAAAAAAACACGTTGCCCGACATTAGTTGCATTGCTTGAAAAATATTTTTTTTTCGAGAGACTGGATAAGTAATTCAACTGTTTTTTTAACTTCCTGAAAAACAAGTAATAATTTAACAATATGTACAAATGTTTTGTGATATGTCACTGTTGTGAATGTCTGTGGAGTGTATCTTATTTGCCTGTCTGTCCTGACTATGCTCTCTCGCTCGCCCTCCCCTCCCTCTCTCTCTCAATTCAATTCAATTCAAGGTGCTTTATTAGCATGACGGATGGGTACAATCAGTGTTGGGTATTTACTTTGTAATCTGTATTGCTTTGAGATGCCACTTTTAAAGGTGATATATAAAATCAAGGCTTTAACTTCGCAATTCTGAGTTCTTGTGTCCGTCCTGTCTGAGCCCGAAAGTATTACAATATGTATCTTTATAGCAGGTGGTGTACAGCTTTTTAGTATAGATTACACTTTTATAAAATGTATTTAAAAAATAAAAACGATTACAATCTAATCTTTCCACGTTTGATCCCAAGATCCCAAGAAAAATAAATCTAAACGGGGAAATCTAAGCGTTTGCGATTTAATTCAAAACGAGATTTAAATCAATATAAATGTTTATATTGTAACGCATAGGTGACTATTCATTGTTATTAAAATAACTTAATTCAATCATGTTGTGATATTTAGAAATATAAATTTGTTTGCAAGTGAAGTTTTTTTTATTTATCTGACCCAGGGAAACGTTTTATTTTTTCAAAGAAACGTTTGTTAAAAAATAAAGTCATGGCTCCGGCTGGATTCCGGCTTGTGTTGCGATACATGAATATAATTATATCGTTATTAATTTCTTTAGATACGTGATTCTATATTATATTCCCTTTTAATCAAATTCTAAAAGTATGCTTGTTGACTCCGGTATCACGTTAGTTAAAGACTTCGATGCTTAAAATGTTTAGGGAGAAATGGAATACTGGTGTGTATTTTTTCATTAAAGTAATGAGACCAGCCATATAAATATTCAATACTAAAACGGGCACAGTAAAGACATTTAAATCTTTCTACAACCTACCAACGCACCACGAGTGCCCTGTCCGTCAACCAATCACGTACCGCGGTATTTTGCGTCATCACGCGTCACAATGCGCGAGGCCGTAGCCAATAACCTCCGGTACGTGTCTGTGCCGCGCACTTTGAATGGCTGCATCTGTATGTATTGTACTATTTTTATTGTATCATTCGTGGCTGTGTTGTCTGTGTTAAGCTGCTGTTGCACTGCAATTTCCCTCATGGGATCCATAAAGTATCTATCTAAAAAAATGTATATGCATTAGTTCATCAGATTGTGATATTGTTTGATGCTGTTTGTAGGCTTTAAATTCTTTTACAAGACATAATGACACAGGCTTCCTGATTGACATGTCTACAGAGGCTTGAGACCTGATACACATGGACCCTAACAGAATAATACTTCACAGTGCAGAGTGATACCACATCCATACAAATAAAGAGAATCACACCAGCATGACAGTATGAATAGAGGAGCAATGGATTATCACTCATACCCATACAAAATGTACAATTCTACTCTGGGCAGTAGAAACACAAAAAAGTGAGTGATTCTAAAACAATATTTCCCAGAAGAGTATGGTATTGCATGGGGTCTATTTAGGGTTGAATCAGTGCACAGCTAAACATGAATTCTACAGTATGTGTACATTATATTAGAAATAGAACATAAATCTTACTTCACACTGTCAGTAACAAGCCCTACTAGTTGTGTGTCAGTGCCTGTGGGATAATACTCCTGTCCTGTTTTCCAGGAGACAATTTCCCTGCTCCTCTGGATGGATGGTGGCTCTCTTCCTAACAGCAGCTGTTACTGTAGCAGCATCAGTACTTCTGGTGATCCAGTGGAGAATAATGGACAGTATGTGCTCATTATATATAGACACGTGTGTGTGTTTGAATGTCTGTGTCAGGAAGGATTTAAAATTCCTCTGTATATGAGCAGATCAGGACATTCCTTTTGATAACAACTGACTGCCAGTGGGAACTAAAAAACTAAAACATTTAGCTCAAGAGCCAGAGCATGTTCTAGTCTTTATAGAGAACTACACCCCAGCAGAGCTACTGATGCAGCTATCTATAATACAAACATCTATAATACACATCAAAACCTGAGATAAACTCACTGCATTATACAAGTGAGCCACAATCAGCCCTTCGTTGCTCAAAACAGATCAACAGGTGACACTTGTGAAAGAAGATTCATTTAATCTGTTCTTTCTCCTTAGCCTAATGATCACATGTCTTGAAAAAAAAAATGTTGTAGTGATTCTCTGTAGTTTCCCTCTGCACAGGAGGACGAGAGAGGCAAGAGACTGGGAGTGCAGTGAACTGGCTTCTTGTCCTTGTTTGGGACACAGGCGTGCTGGTCACTCAGAGAGGACAGGAAGGAAGAAGGTAGAGGGAGAGAGTGATGGCCAGAGAGACAGAGAAAGGAAACTGGACTCTGTTTATAGAGAGAGGAGAGGGCAAGCTGGATGATGAAGGTCAGGTGTTCAGGCTTCAGGATTGTTACAATTGATATAAATTACAGTACAATATGTTCTTAAAGCCTCTGTGTATAGTATATTTTTAATAACCAAAAGTAAAATGAAATTAACTTTTCTCTAATTATTATTTATACACAATTTCTAATATTTCTGTGTACTATATGAAATAAAAATATTTCTGTTTGTGTTACACAATATTGTACAATACAATATTTGTGCAGAGTTGTGTGTAATCATTGTATTTCATTAGATTGTTTATCGCTACTGTACAGTATGATTAATGCAGAAAGGCACAAACAGGTATATACATTTTTACATTTCAATATTAGAATAAGATTTGACAACCACACACAGCTGCAGTAGTTTAAGGATTCACTTCAGAGTAGTGCAGTCCTCTGATTCCGGAGTATCTATCTTTGTCACCATAGTCAAGCCCATTCAAAGACCCCCTAACCCTTCCTGTCTATTTCAGCCCCTGATGGCAGTGACTTTCCCTCAGTCTGGAACAGTGTATTCATGAGCTCTGTGTTCATTGGTCAAACATGATCACGTGACAGGAGGGGGTGGGGACCTTTAAAGGGGAAACCACAGATGAATGGTAGAGAGTGTCAGACCTGCTAATCTATCACAGAAATCACAGGTGACCTGGAGAGAGACAGACCTTCTCATCTATCAGAGAGAACAGGGATAAGAGGGGTCAGTTCTTTGGAAGTTCACAGCAGAAAGGGTTGAATAAGATCTGTGGATCAATTACTGTCAAACGTATGGCTAGAGGAGCAGAACGACCTGCAAGGATTCTCTCTCTTATGTTATTTTGTGCAGTGAAATATAGAATATTTGTAATAGAAAACATGGCTGATGTATTTTTTCAGCTTCTGCAGCCCTGATGCTGTGTCACTCACTGTCCTGTCTGTTTCTTTACAGGGCAGGAGAAACTCAATGGTGAGTAAATCAGTCAGACTCTCTGTGCTGTGTCCTGTAGTGATTTCAGCAGGAGCTCCTCTGTAAATGATCCTGCACCAGTTTTCTAACTGAATTGTCTGTTATTATGATAAAAGGTCCACGTAGAACAACTTGTTTATTAACACTTTTCTTATAATTGACAGTTTATTTATGGAAGGAGCTATTAACTGCCAATTTGAAATTGAAAACTTAAACCAAGTTGAGTGTCATCAGACACCGGAGCTCTGATGGTCTAAATCATGTCTTATTATTTCCAGCCATCCCTGTCATCCTCACAGAACTGTCTAAGTGATCTTCTGTGTCTCTGAGATCACAGATCCACCAATTTAAACACTAATGAATTATATTTGAGTGCACTGTTGTTCTGCAGTTTACTGTACTCTACTGTAATGAACTATATTGCACTGAAGTGTATCCTTCTAGTGTATTATCCGTCAGTAATACTGTTACGTCCCAGTGTGTGTGTTTTTTCTGTTATGTCCACACTGCTGACCCTTGATTGTTCTCCCTTCCCCATTGGCCCACCATCACACCACATTTTCAGTATGACGTCATCATTAATTAACTCTCAGCCAATCAGAACACATTTTATTCACTATATAACATGGAGGCTTTCAGGAAAAATAGGCCTTTCGTTTTAGTTTCTTTGTACTTTCGTTTGTTTGTTTGTTCATCCTTGTTTTGTCATTACCTTGCCCCAGTGGTACATGTTCAACTTTTGTGTTCTTTTGTACCCTGCTCCTGTTGATTACTCTTGTTTTCCCTTATTTGTATTCCTGGTTCACTTGTGTTTTTGTGTGAACTTTTGTATATAAGGTTAGTTTAGGTTGTTGGGTACACTTACACACTTAGTTGATTTTGTATTAGTACACTAGTTTAGTACGGGTGAGTGCCGTTTGTCTTGTATGGTTTTGGGTAGTCAGTGCAGGTTAGCTAGGGTGTTGAAGACGCCGAAGACTGTGTGTTTCGGGTTTTCTTTTGTAGTCAGATTAGCTTTCCCTCACTGTCCTAGCCAGCTCTATTTTGTTTTTTGTTTTTTTCTTTGGCACCACTCTAGTTCCTTACCCTTATCACGCTTCCTAGTCCCTCACCAAAACCCCCCCTGCTTTCAAAAGAATTATCCTAAATGTTACACCCCTTTTCCCCTAGACACTTGGGGTCGTAACAAATACACACAGGTGTTTGATCAGTTGTGAAGATTTAAAAAGCAATAGAAGCTACAGAGAAATAGAGACATTCCTGTACCACAATGTAAATAAGGAGATCTTACTCAGTTTTGACTCTGTTTGGTCCCAATGCACATTTTCAAAGTTAATATTTTAATGAAAACTTTAGTTTTAGACCATTTGCATGGGTGAAAGAAACTAACTGGCAGCACAAACTATAAAGTAAGAAATGCTGCTTGTATGAATATCAGTACTCTTTGCTCTCTTCTAATGTGTCAAAGACACATTTTCTTCACTCTTGTCTGAAAAGACAAAGACTGACAACAGCCCATCAGCCCCCTGTCCTGAGTGAACAGTCTGTATCTTGACACTGTGGGGGTCCTGCCTGTGTCTTGCTGTCACACACAGTGTCTGTAGTGCTGGAACAATACAACTGCTCTGACTGCTTGTGTTCAGCCAGCTGGGCCCCTGTCTGTGTCAGACTGATACTGTCTCTGTCAGTCTTCCTGGATCAGGCCTGGTGTGGAGATGTGCTCACCATGGTGTGTGACTGGTCATCTCTCACTGTCCAGCTGATGTCCAGAGATCAGGCAGTGTGACCAGTGAGAAGGACATCTCTGTATCTCAGTCAGTGATACTGGTCACTCTTGGTACCGGACCCTTAGTCTGTGTGAGAGCAGCCCACACTTTCACTCATCTGACTGAACAGTGAACAGAATTCAGTATTAATGGATGGTTATTTAAATATGAAATATCCCTCAGTGCTGGAGACTGCAGACTGTATTTATTTCTTATCTCTCTCAGTGGCTCAAGCACCAGACTCCAGGGTGTCCTGTGATGTGTCTGTGTGTCTTATTGCATTATGCTGCTCAGTCTTATTGAGTGAGACTCCAGTCTTACAGCCACTGCTGCTCACACTCACTGACACTCTGATCCACACTGCAGTGGAGACTGGGGATCCTGAAATGAACTGACTGCAGACTGTAGTATAAACTCTGGTATAATAACAGGTAAGAAGCAATAAAGGTCTTTAATACAATAAAGACTCTCTTTCTGCAGATGCTGTATGTACAATGTGTGAAACTCTGCTGACTGACAGCACTGACTGTACTGACATTTTCTTACCAGTGTGTGACTGTGATTCACAGTGTCTGTATCTCTGTGGTCCAGTGGGTGACTGGGATTAACAGTGTCCGCATCTCTGTTTCAAAATGGCAGTGGCTGTACAGTGCTGCAGGTAGGTCTGTTCCCTGTTGAAGATTCAGACACAGTACTGCTATTGAGCACCAATATTAAAGAGTATTGATTCCTGGTGAGAAATGCACTGATAAAAGGTTAAGGAGAATGAGAATCAGTGTAAAGTGAGATTCCCTGCAGGTTCACATCATATTCCTTTGGAAAACCTCATCTCCTTTCACAGTGATCATGTTGTCATTCAGCCAGTAGAGTCATGTCTGTGCTGGACTGACTGAGCTATAAAATCACACAACCTAAATCAAAACCTTTTTACTATGAAAAGTTCACAGCCTGTAGCAGACTACATGTCATGGGTACAAATCATGAATCCTACACAGTGGAGCATTTTAATAAACATAGTGGAGATGACAAAATCCATTATTACAATATTTACACAACTGACGGTAAGAACACTATTTCACTGCTGACCTCGTGATCCTACATAATAAGGATATGTGTCCCCGTCACTGTACTGGAGCATTCAGGGTGAGCGCCCCCTACTGGCCCCACTAACACCTCTTCCAGCAGCAGCCTCAGCTCTCCTCCCAGGAGTCTCCCCTCCAGGTACTGGCCAGGCCCACACTGCTGGGTCTCAGTGGGCAGCTGGTTGTGAGCAGTTTTCACGCTGGTGCTTGATCTCCTTCAGAGATATTAGACATAAAGCCAGCGAGCAGCACAGCCTGATAACCCACGCACTGTCACACTATAAACTATATCTTTACATTACCTTTGCGCCGTTCACCTGTCTGGGGTATAAGCTCAGTATTGTCTGTGCTGGACACAGACACTACAGCTCAGTACTGACCATCTCCTTTCTTCTGTACAGGTGAAGGCAGCCCCATCCCTGACCTGCGTAAGTCCACTGTGTGTAAAATCACAGCTCCTGCTGGGCTCAAGTTCTCTCCCTGTCAGTGTGCTTGGGAAGAGTGTGTGTGGAGGACAGAGCGGTATTTAAACTGGGGGGCAGAGAGCTCCCAAAAGGGCAATTCTGTTGGATCAGAAAAGCCTGGGCAACACTAACAATAAATTAGAAAAATAACACATCACAGAAGTCCATTCTTAAATATTTCTATATTACTAATGTATTTTTTCAATTCTTAGAACATGAGCAATAAAGAGGAGGTTTCACACCGGTTTCAGTGTGAATGAAGCTGAGCTCCAGATTTTTTTTTAATACTGATATTGTATGTCTGAAGTTGTCTTGTAATTTTAACGTTTAGTCTCTTGAAAGAAACCAGTTCAAGAAAGCATTACTGGTCTCCAGTGAATTTCATTACCCCTGACCCCTTACTTTTTGTACTATGAGATTTATAATGAAAACTGTAGTGACATCTTTGTTTCAATATGGAGCCCAGTGTGTGTCTGTGATTAACAGTGTCTGTGTCTCTGTGATCCAGTGTGTGACTGTGATTAACAGTGTCTGTATCTCTGTGTTCCAGTGTGTGTCTGTGATTAACAGTGTCTGTGTCTCTGTGATCCAGTGTGTGACTGTGATTAACAGTGTCTGTATCTCTGTGTTCCAGTGTGTGACTGTGATTAACAGTGTCCGTATCTCTGTGTTCCAGTGTGTGTCTGTGATTAACAGTATCTGTATCTCTGTGTTCCAGTGTGTGTCTGTGATTAACAGTGTCTCTTTATCGCTGTGTTTCTGAATGGCAGTGGCTGTGCAGTGCTGCAGGTAGGTCTGTCTCTTCTTGATGGTAGAGATGCTGTTTTAAGCCCTAGTGTCTGGGGTTATTGTGTTCTTGAGTCCAGAAGGTCTCTTTAGTGTGAGATGGTCAGTATGTAAACTGTGAGAGGCAGCAGTGGGACTCTGGTACAGGGGCTCCTCTGGAGCCTGTAGGCCTCTCTCTTGTCTGGGAAATGGCTGCTTCTCTTCACATGTCAACCAGGCTGATGGGTCAGCAGGAAGAAACATTATAAAATCACCTTTTCTTCTTCTGTTTCCCTCTTTCCTCTGTCTGTGTTAATATTCCAGTTTTCAGAGCTGAACCTCTTTAACCTCCAGCCCCTCAAAGGTCATTTCCACCTGGAGTGTTTGTGTCCTGAACATCTTGCAATATCTTGGACGGGATAGAGAGTACAGGCCTAGTTCGTGGTCTGAATTCAAGGAACCACCTGGACATCAAGTCTAAAACATCAGATTTATATATATATATTACTCAGTACACACACTAGGAAGAAATATCCACCCCCCCCAAAAAAAAAAAATCTTCGAAAGTGATTTTTCAAAATGTAGCACATGTAGATACCTATTTTTCCATGTCCAATATATTTCTACTATTTGTACTGGATAGGCTTTTTTTACAGCCTTTATATTCTCCAGGAATAAAACAATAAGAACTGAAAAGAATCTCTTTGATCTTCACTAGATTGTGTCACGATATTAGTTCCCCCTCCTTAAGGGTGCTCCAGCCCTTTCACTCAAGACTTTATTCTGTTCACCTGTTTCCCATTCCCAGCCCACCTTAAAAGCCAGGCGCTGACGCTCATCCGGGCTCTGCATCTGATTTCCATATCGTGCCAGTCCGGGACCTGGAAGCGCCTGGTCCCATTAAGGTTTTAACCTCCGTTCCCGTTCCCGTTCCCCGTCCGCCGGTTCCGACCCGGCCTTCGTGGTTTTAATTCCGAGTTCTGATGGATCTTCTGGTTAACACAGACACACTGACTGGACACTCTGGTACATTAACACTGCACCGAGAGAGAGAGGGGTTAATACAGACACACTGACTGGACACTCCAGTACATTAACACTGCACTGAGAGAGAGGGGTTAATACAGACACACTGACTGGACACTAACAGATCAATACAAACATGTTTAAGACGCACACACACGTCCGCCTGTCTCTCACCAGATCTCTGCTGACCCTCACAGGCTCCTGGAACACGGTCCATACCACAGCCTCATTACAGTCAGGGGTGGTCAAGGACCCCCTGTAGCGAAAGAACTTGGAGCGGTCCACCCCCCTCAGCAGCTCGTCCAGGGAGAGGGACAGAGCCAGAGTCTTAGTGTAGCCTATTGGGGAACGAGAGAGAGACGCATCCTTAACCGAGAGCGCTCGCTGATGGACCCTCACTGGCTGGACACTCCTCTCCTGTCACCTCACCTGTCCCAGCGACCTCCTTCAGGAGTGACGTCAGTGTCTTCCAGCCCTCAGGAGTGCCACCTGCCTCTGTCGCCTAGCAACCCAAAGAGAGGCTGTCTGTGTCCCAGTCTGTGGTCTTCATCTCCACATGTCTGAGATCAGCTGGTCTCTGGACTGGACAGCGCCACTGGACACACACAGTGACCCCAGGGAACCGCAGGAGCTGAGAGCCTGCACACTCATCTTCCTGCAGGAACACTGCCCTCTGCTGGACACTGGGGCTCAACCAGACAGCTTTGCTGGCTTGACAGATGAACCCCATGTCATTTCAGACGTTCACTATCACATATCACTTCTCTGTTATCATGCCTGTCCTCTCTCTGTCCTCTCTCACTTTGTTCTGTCTTTCTGTGTCTCTCTGTCAATGTGTTCTCCTTCTTTCTGTGTCCTGTCTCTCTCTGTGTGTCATTTCTCTCTCTGTGTATTCTCTCTCTCTGTGTGTCCTGTCTCTGTGTGTGTGTGTCCTGTCTCTCTCTCTCTGTGTCCTGTCTCTCTCTCAGTGTCCTGTCTCAATTCAATTCAATTCAATTCAAGGTGCTTTATTAGCATGACCGATGGGTACAATCAGTGTTGCCAAAGCAAATAAAAATAATAAAATTAACATAGAACAAAACAAAAAATAGAAGTAAAATAAAATCTACAGACATGTTACAGACATTTACAACAAAGACATATTATATAATATCGACATATATTGTAGGCGGCTGGAGCATTATTGGGAGACGGACTCACTGTTCCTCAGGCTGTGACAGGAGATCACATACTGGGCTGCCAGATCAACTGAGTTCCCTCCTCCCTCTCCCAGTAGGATTGAGACCTGTTGTGGTTTTGGCAGGTGTGGGAACTCTGGGATTAGATTTCTGAATTTCGGGAAGAATGTTTCTCTAATCCCAGAGTATCTGTCACAGTGCAGTAGGAAGTGCACCTCTGTCTCTATTTCTCCCTGCTGGCAGTGGGAGCACAGCCTGTCCTCTCTGGGCAGCCAGGTCTGCCTGTGTCGCCCAGTTTCTATGGCCAGGTTGTGGTCACTGAGCCTGTACTTCGTCAGGGTCTGTTTCTGTTTGTTATTTTTTATTTTGGTCAAATATTCAGCTAGTGTGTATTGTCTGTTTAAGGTTCTGTAGCATTCCAGTTTATGTTGTGTTTGTGTGTGTGTGTCCCAGTGTGTGAGATATTGCTGTTTGATCTGTGCTGTGATGTGGTTGAGTCTGGGTTGTGGTTGTGGTCTCTCTCTCTCTCTCTCAGTACTGACCTCTATGAAGAAGCCCAGGACAGCAATGCCCTCAGGATCAGCCAGAGCTGCAGGCAAACTCTTCCCCTTCTTCACATGGACGATGTGCAGCTGATAACACAACAGTAACACAACACAGCAGTTACACAACACTGTGACACAGCATTGAAAACACTGTCACACAGCCCTGGAAACAGTGACACAAGCCTGGAAACAGTAACACAGCCCTGGACACAGTCGCACAACCCTGGACACAGTCACACAGCCCTGGACACAGTCACACAGCCCCGCACTGTCCCCTCACCTCCATGGGGAAGCGCCGTCCGTCCAGCAGGTGCTCGGAGCCGGGGAAGTCTGCGGAGTTTCCCCAGTGGAAGTGGAACTGGACAGCGGAGTACCAGCCAGAGAGCCCCCCGCCACTGACCCCCGCCCCTGGCCTTAGGGTCACCTGCACTGAGACACACAGCCAGAGAGAGCCAGGGTGTCTCCCATCACTGCTCCCGTCACTGTGCCAGTCACACACTGCTCCCATTACTGTCCCAGTCACTGTCCCAGTCACACACTGCTCCCGTCACCCAGTCACACCCTGCTCCTGCCACTGTCCCAGTCACTTACTGCTCCTGCCACTGTCCCAATCACTCACTGATCCCGTCACTGTCCCAGTAACACACTGCTCCTCTAACTGTCCCAGTCACACACTGCTCCCGTCACTGAAACAGTCACTCACTGCTTCTGTCACTGTCCCAATCACTCACTGATCCCGTCACTATCCCAGTCACACACTGCTCCTGTCACTGTCCCAGTAACACACTGCTCCCATCACTGTCCCAGTCACACACTGCTCCTGTCACTGTCCCAGTCACACCCTGCTCCTGTCATTGTCCTAATCACACACTGATCCTCTAACTGTCCCAGTCACTCACTGCTCCCGTCACTGTCCCAGTCACTCACTACTCCTGTCAATGTCCCAGTCACACACTGCTCCCATCACTGTCCCAGTCACACTGCTCTCGTCACTGTCCCAGTCACACACTGCTCCCGTCACTGTCCCAGTCACTCACTGCTCCCGTCACTGTCCCAGTCTCTCACTGCTCCCGTCACTGTGCCAGTCACTGTCCCAGTGACTCAGTGCTCCCATCACTCTCCCAGTCACTCTGCTTATGTCACTGTCCTAGTCACACACTGTCTCGGTCAGTCAGTGTCTCAGTCAGTCTCTGTCTCAGTCAGTCACTGTCTCAGTCAGTCTCTGTCTCGGTCAGTCTCTTACTGTCTCAGCCAGTCTCTGTCTCAGTCAGTCTTTGTCCCAGTCACACATTGTTTCGGTCAGTCTCTAACTGTCTCGGTCAGTCACTGTCTCAGTCAGTCAGTCTCTGTTTCAGTCAGTCACTGTCTCAGGCAGTCACTGTCGTAGTCAGTCTCTGTCTAAGTCAGTCTCTGTCTCGGTCAGTCAGTGTCTCAGTCAGTCTCTGTCTCAGCCAGTCTCTGTCTCAGTCACACACTGTCTCAGTCAGTCTCTGTCTCGGTCAGTATCTTACTGTCTCGGTCAGTCTCTGTCTCAGTCAGTCTCTGTCTCAGTCACACACTGTCTCAGTCAGTCTCTGTCTCAGCCAGTCTCTGTCTCAGTCACACACTGTCTCAGTCAGTCTCTGTCTCGGTCAGTCTCTCGCTGTCTCAGCCAGTCTCTGTCTCAGTCAGTCTCTGTCTCAGTCAGTCTCTGTCTCGGTCAGTCTCTTACTTTCTCGGTCAGTCTCTGTCTCAGTCAGTCTGTGTCCCAGTCACACACTGTCTCGGTCAGTCACTGTCTCAGTCAGTCAGTCTCTGTCTCAGTCAGTCTCTGTCCCAGTCACACACTGTCTCGGTCAGTCTCTCTGTCAGTGTCTCGGTCAGTCAAGGTCTCGCTCAGTCACTGTCTCGCTCAGTCACTGTCTCAGTCAGTCTCTGTCTCGGTCAGTCTCTGTCTTGGTCAGTCTCTCACTGTCTCGGTCAGTCACTGTCTCAGTCAGTCAGTCTCTGTCTCGGTCAGTTACTGTTTCGGTCAGTCTCTGTCTCGGTCAGTCTCTCACTGTCTCAGTCAGTCACTGTTTCGGTCAGTCTCTGTCTCGGTCAGTCTCTCACTGTCTCAGTCGGTCTCTGTCTTGGTCAGTCTCTCACTGTCTCTGTCAGTCACTGTCTCAGTCAGTCAGTCCCTGTCTCAGTCAGTCAGTGTCTCGGTTAGTCACTGTCTCAGTCAGTCCACATCTGTCTCAGTCAGTCAGTGTCTCGGTCAGTCTCTCACTGTCTCGATCAGTCTCTCGCTGTCTCAGTCAGTCAATGTGTGTGTCAGTGTTACCTGTGTGTCCGTTGTTGGTCAGCTCTCTCATGATGTTCTTCTCTCTGTACCCAGTGAAGGTCAGCTCAGTCAGATTGGGGTCAGTGGTCACTCCAGAGGTCCTGATGTCCACAGGAGACTGACGTTGCCCATTGCAGTGACCAAAAGGCCTGGATACCCAGGCAGAAGGGCCTGTAACAGAGACACAGTGCCTGTGTACACTGATTGGTTGTGTAGACAAGAGACTGGACCTCAGTCAGGCCATTCCTTAACCAATCATCATTCAGGGTCATTAATCAGAGCATTCCTTAATCAATCACTGATCAGGATTTTATTGATTAGATGATTCACTCCGGTGTCTTACCACACTGCCCGCGATGGTAGCACCAGTCACACTGATGAGACTCTGAAAGACAGAGTGTTACAAGAGGCAAATTCTCAGGACAACCGGTTTCCTGCTTTCTTACGACACTCAGAATTACACCTCCCATCCTGTTACTGAGGTTTGCAGTGATCGCCTCTCTCACTGTGTCTCCTGTCCTGTTGTGTGTGTTTATCACTGAGATATTCTCTGTGATCTCTTCTCTCTCGCTGTGTCTCCTGTCCTGTTGTGTGTGTTTATCACTGAGGGATTCTCTGTGATCTCCTCTCTCTCACTGTGTCTCCTGTCCTGTTGTACTATATGTGTTTATTACTGAGGGATTCTCTGTGATCTCCTCTCTCTCACTGTGTCTCCTGTCCTGTTGTGTGTGTTTATCACTGAGAGATTCTCTGTGATCTCCTCTCTTATTGTGTCTCCTGTCCTGTTGTGTGTGTTTATCACTGAGGGATTCTCAGTGATCTCCTCTCTCTCACCGTGTCTCCTGTCCTGTTGTGTATTACTGAGAGATTCTCTGTGATCTCTCTGTCTTCAGGTATTCTTACTCCAGTCTGCAGGTGCTCTGTTGAGAGTGTGGTATCACCTGTGGGATCACAGTGTGGTTTGGCAGCAGCTCGATGTCTGACTGGAATGTGTCACAAGGTTGATCAGTTTGGCCCAGTCCATTACCCTCTGGTAAGCATTATAGGAGCACAAAGACACAGATCTCCAGACTCAGAGACAGCTTCTTCCCTCAGGATGTCAGCTTGTCTAATTCTACAGTGACTCTACAACTGCACACTGCTTCTGCTGCCTTTTATCTGTGTGTTATTCAGCTTCGTTGTTGCTGCTGCTGTTGTTGTGTGTTGAAGGTGATGTTTCCTCAATGTCTTTGTATTGGAGCCTACATGCAAATAAGCATCTCATTGCGCTTGCGCCTGTGGCAAATAAATTAAACTGAAACTGCTCTGAGATTGTGTCTAATTAGAATGCTGATTGAATACTCAATAGAAATGTATATCACTCTGAACCACAGCAGAGCTTCATTTCCAGCTCAGGATCTAAGGAGCAGGAGGAGTGAGAATAATACTCACTGGCTCTCACTGAGGACAGCAGCCCCAGACACAGCAGGAGGAGAAACACATCCATCTGTTAGAGAAAACCAGACAGAGATGAGTCTGTATCCCTGAGCACACCTGCGTCTTTAACACACAGCTGGTCACTGAACACAGACGAACCCCAGTCCAATCAGGGCAATACAGCAACCTACACAGCCACACACAGCACTGAGACTTTCTGTCAAGTACTGTAGTAAGATATACTTTGTTATTGTGTGGTGAAAGCAAAGTACAGTGCAGTAAAACCCAGTGAGATTGTAAAAGAGTTGATTACAGGTAAAGTCCAGTGAGATTGTGGTAAAACAGTCCATTACAGGTAAAGTTCAGTGAGATTGTGGTAAAAACATAGTCCAGTGCAATACACCCCAGTATGTTTGTGGTAAAACACAGAACAGTGGAGTACATCCCAGTGAGATCGAGGTAAAAACACAGTACAGTGTAGTAAAGCCCAGTGAGATCAAGGTAAAAATACACTACAGTGCAGTAAAGCCCTGTGAGATTGTGGTAAAAATACAGTACAGTGCAGAAAAGCCCAGTGAGATTGTTGTAAAAACACAGTACAGTGCAGTAAAGCCCAGTGAAATCAGGGTAGAAACACAGTACAGTGCAGTACAGCCCAGTGAGATTGTGGTAAAAGCACAGTAGAGTGCAGTAAAGCCCAGTGAGAGTGTGGTAGATGAGACAGCAGATCAAAGGAGACACACTTACTCTGGGAGTCACTGTGGTGTCGATGTGCCCACTCACTCAGCTCTCGGTGTGAGCCCATCTGTGGGCTGTGCTGCTCTTAAACCCTGCACACAGCCAATCACACACAGAGCTGTTCAGCCCCTCTCGCCCGCTTGATTTCACATAACTGATCTGAAAGTGCCGCCCAGCTTCAGTAGCATGGCTGGGCAGCTTGTTCCACACTCCCACCAGAAGATCCTCCTGTCCCAAGGTTTGTCAGGGATCGGTCTCCTGTCTTTTCTGATTCCATCTCTGCAGCTGTGTGTTGTTCTCATCTTGATGAGCTGCTGCACTGGCGCTTGTGTGATTCGACCCTGATAAGCGCTCCCAGACTTTCCAGATAACTCAGGCGCACCTGATAGCTCTGCAGATTCCCCGAATCTGATTTCCAATCACCCTGGGGGGGAGACAGCAGGACAAAGCTGGAATTGAACAGACGAAAGAGCAGCTAGACCTCAGGCACTGAGCAGGGGTGAGCATGTGCGCCTTGTAGCACTGAGGTCCTGGGGTTTAGCTCCTGGGGTGCTGTGTGTGTGGAGTTTGCATGGTCTCCCCATGTTCATATGGGTTTCCTCCCACAGTTCAAAGACACACTGGTAGGATATTGGCCTCTGGGAATATTGGCCCTGGTGTCAGCGTGTGTGTGTGCCTTGTGATGGACTGGCGTCCTGTCAAGGGCGTACCTTGCCCTGGGCCCATTGCTTGCTGGAATAGACTCCTGCTCCCTCACGACCCTGAGCTGGAAGAAGTGGTGCGACAACGGAAGGATGAATAAAATTGTGAGCCTTGAGCTGACAATCCTCCCCAGCTGTAGAACAAGGACAAAGTCCTGTTTTAGAGTATAGTGTACTGTTGTGGTCAGCATGTTACAAAACAAAAGATGCTGCTGCACTGGAATAATTCCAGAGATGTATACCATACTGACAAGCTGAAGGAACTGAGTCTCTTAAGTCTGAAGGGAGTGTCCCACACTGACAGGCTGTAGGAACTGAGTCTCTTTAGTCTGAAGGGAGTGTCCCACACTGACAGGCTGAAGGAACTGAGCATCTTTAGTCTGAAGGGAGTGTCCCACATTGACAGGCTGAAGGAACTGAGTCTCCTTAGTCTGAAGGAAGTGTCCCACACTGAGAGGCTGGAGGAACTGAGTCTCTTCAGTCTGAAGGGAGTGTCCCACACTGACAGGCTGAAGGAACAGAGTCTCTTTAGTCTAAAGGGAGTGTCCCACACTAACAGGCTGAAGGAACTGAGCATCTTTAGTGTGAAGGGATGGTCCCACACTGACAGGCTGGAGGAACTGAGTCTCTTTAGTCTGAAGGGAGTGTCCCACACTGATCAACACAGCTGAATTCTTCATAATAAACAGTAAGACACAAGCCAGAGGACAGCAGAGGAAACATTGGGGAAGAGCAGTTCAAACTGTGCCCAGAGGGCTCCCCCTGTGGTATTATGATGAAAGGGCATGAGTGACCATGGCATGTGCTTCAGAACTATAGAACGCTTCCACATGTGGCACAGTGGCTATTTCTGATTAGGTGAACCTCCTCTTTCAGGAATTCTGAAAAGACAATTAATCAGCCCAGATCAGAAGTGGACCTAGGTCAAGTCATGTCAGGTTTGAAATTCTCTCACCCCTCAGAACGGTGTCTGTACTGACACATGAGACAGACTGAGGCTTTACTGGGAGTATGAAAGCCCCTGGAGAAGGTGTGAATGCAGAGATTAACAGGGAAGATGCTCCTCTGTGTTCCTGTTGTTTCATGAACGACCATCTGAGACTCAAACTGTCTTTAATCCTTTCTGGTTTAAAGACACTGCAGCTCCCAGAAGTTTTCTGAAACTTTAGTCATTTCTGGTTCACTGCTGGAACTCCCAAAAGTCCTCAAAGTGGAAGAGTATCCAAGCAATGCAGACGTTCAAGAGAGTTTCTGGTTTTAATGACCTCTTGTCACTACAGTAAAGTTCTTACACACTAGATGTAAAGTAAGTAACTGCGGTTTTATTCCATGTTCAAACAATTAACTTGAACCTCATTACTTTCTTAAAGAACATATTATTCTCTGACCCTTGAACTACAAAACCTCACCTACAGAATTCTTTTTAAGCCCCCAAAAGTCCCTTCCCTTTCAACTTACTTCCTTCAATGTATCCCAAATTCCAATCTCCAAACAAAGGCACTAGAACTGTCTTTGCCAAGCCCTGTGTACTGTACTGTAGAAACCAGCTCTAGGGCCAATGGAACCCCGTGAAACTGTCAGTTGGCCCTCTGGTGTCACACAGCTTCCTGGTATTTGTAGTCCTGGCTTGTAGTCTTCAGCTCTAGCTGCCCGTCCAGGAATTCAGTCTCTGTGAATCAACAGCTGTAGGAAACACAGCGAGAAGCAGGTGGAGAGGAATCCTGCTGAATCAGGGCTGAGGTCTTCTTTCTCAACCGCGGGCCGTTAGCAGGCTCGCACCCTTGCGAAACACCACATGATTCGGGGTTAATAACGGCTTGGTTTCTTCAGCACAGCTTGTGCAAACCTCTTGCAACTTCCAAGAATAACAAAATCTTAAATTTGTGAAATCATGAGTCAGGATGCACTTCTTTTAAATATCGCTACTGCTGTTGATACTAACAATCCCAATGATAATACTGAAACACCAATAAATAATATTGATGCTCATTAAGGGTAAAGGTGTTGGTATAGGATTTCACTATAGATGCAAGAATCTACAGCTGGTAACACTATAGAAACATAGATGGATGACAATACTAATGCTAATCTTGACACAAATACTGATATTAATAATGATACTGAAATTAGTACTAATGATGATACTAATACTGATATTAACACTAATAGAGAAAATAATACTGAAACTGATACTACTGATACTAACACTGATGATACCTTTCATACTGACAATACTAATGATCTCCCTTCTTGTATGAATTGGCTGCCCAAAAGATAATGGAAATCAATCTCCCTACTCTACAAGTACATCAGCAAATTTGGGGAGAGTCTCTTTAGTGTCAGGATTCCAGAAATAATGGGAATTATCCATCCATCTACTCTCTAACCTCGGCATCTGCTTCAGGGTTGCGGGAGGGCAGAGCCTATCCCATCAGGCAGTGGGCTCAGGGCAGGGTCCAGCCTCGAGGAGAGTCCAGTCCATCACGGGGCAGCACACAGACACAGACACGAGAACAGGGGGCTAGTTTGCTCAGCTTTGCTAAGTCACTTAGTCTCCCGGGATATCTCTGGGCTGCTGGAGGAAAGTGGAACTCCAGGACATAACTCAAGCAAACACAAGAAGACCTCCACACACACAGCACCCCAGAACCTGAGTCCACAACCCCAGCTCTGTGAGGAAGACATTCAGGATCACCACCACCCCCAGTCTTCCCATTTCTGATTTATGAAGAGAAGGGGCTGCTGCAGAGCGGCTTGTGCAAGATGACCAGACGTGTGGTTTCAGGTTTAAGGACGGAAACGAGCCCAGTCACTAACGAACTCACTCCCCCAGCGGGCAGTGAGGCCACACCAGAGGGCTGGAGAGGGGAATTCTTCTTGATCACGCCTGAGTTGTACGAGTTGTTCACAAACCCCGCACTCCACCTTCAACTAGATGTTCGGTTAGAGGATTGATTTGATCATCATTGAAACAGCGATGAACTTGTAAATGTTAACAATAGCAATAAGCAGCAGAAACTGTACAAAGGTCTGTGCTTCTCCAGCACAAGTCGACCATGTCTGATCGCTGCTCCAAAGATATTTACTGTCCTTTCGCTTCCAGCCTCTGTTGGGATTTTTCTAATTTAAGAGAAATTTATCAATTTTAAATTCGATACCTTCACAGTGTGAAGTGACCCAGGCTGTGATCATGGGGAGGCCGAGAAGAAAGCTGTTGAGTATACTCCTATACTCTGGAAATACCATACTCTGATACTCTCAGACTCCAATACTCTCATATTCCTACAATATGAGAGGAATATGAGAGTATAGGCACATGGGAGTGTGCCTATACTCTCATACTCCTGAATTCCCATACTATCAGACTCCCATACTGCTTTAATCCCATACACTCATACTCTCATTCTCCAGTACTCCTATATTCCCAAACTCCTATAATTGTGTACTTCCACACTCCCCTTCACCTATACTCCCATATTCCTGTCCTCCAATTACTCCATTACTTCTATACTCCTATAATTCTTTAGAATTAATAATAATTAATAATTGCTTGCATTTATATAGGGTTTTTCTGGACACTCAAAGTGCTTTACAGGTAATGGGGACTCTCCTCCACCACCAGTGTGCAGCCCCACCTGGATGATACGACAGCAACCATAGTGCGCCAGTACACTCTCAACACATCAGCTATCAGTGGGGAGGAGAGCAGAGTAATGAAGCCCATTCATAGAGGGGGATTGTTAGGAGGCCATGACTGGTAAGAGCCAAAGGGAAATTTGGCCAGGATGGCGGGGTAACACCCCTACTCTTTTCAAGAAACAGCCTGGGATTTTTAATGACCACAGAAAGTCAGGACCTCTCATCCTTTTATGTCTCATCCGAAGGACGGCGCCTGTTTACAGTATAGTGTCCCTGTCACTGTACTGGGGCATTAGGACCCACATAGAACGCAGGGTGAGCTCCCCCTGCTCGTCCCACTAACACCTCTTCCAGCAGCAACCTTAGTTTTTCCCAGGAGGTCTCCCATCCAGGTACTGACCAGGCTCACACCTGCTGAGCTCCTGTGGGTTTATTTTTTACTCTAATTAACCTCATCATTGTCCCAGACACCTTTGCTCCTGTACTCTAACATTCCTATTCTCTTTGAATCCTAGACTCCAGTATTCCCATACTCCTATAATCCCATGTTCCTATAATCTCATGCTTCTGTTCTCCCACACTCTATACTTCAATACTCCCATACTCCTGCTCTCCAATACTGCAATACTCCTGTACTCCCACTCTGCTACAGCCCCACAGGAAACACTTTATAACTGAATAAGAAACTGGGCCAGCTGGTCAGTGAGGGAGACACCAGACTGGCCTCAATCACGAGAGTAAGACAATCAGACAGCTTGCAGACACCAGGGAGCCATTTAGCCCATCTGGCCCCACTGGGCATCAGGCAGAGCGCTGGCTCTGTGGCTCAGGATCTGCGCCTATGTCTGGAAGGTTCCCGGTTGGAATTCCACAGCCGGCAGAGGAATCCTACTCCGTTGGGCCCCTGAGCAAGGCCCTTAACCCCAACTGCTCCAGGGGCGCCGTGTAAATGGCTGACCCTGCGCTCTGACCCCCAGCTTCTCTCCCTGTATGTGTGTCTCATGGCCAATAAATGATCTTATATATCTTATCTAGTACCTAATGGATTGAAAAATCGGAGACGTTGGGCTCAATGAAGTGAAAAGGCTCTTCGCTGGGATCACCCCCAGGGCTCCAGCTGTAAAGCTACGGGGCTCTGTGTCCAGTAGTAGCTGGAGAAGGTCAGTGCTCTGTGTCCAGCAGCAGTTAGGAGGGCCAGTGCTCTGTGTCCAGAAGTAGCTGGAGAAGGTCAGTGCTCTGTGTCCAGCAGTAGTTGGGGAGGGTCAGTGCTCTGTGTCCAGTAGTAGTTGGGGAGGGTCAGTGCTCTGTGTCCAGCAGCAGTAAGGAGGGCCAGTGCTCTGTGTCCAGTAGTAGCTGGAGAAGGTCAGTGCTCTGTGTCCAGCAGTAGTTGGGGAGGGTCAGTGCTCTGTGTCCAGTAGTAGCTGGAGAAGGTCAGTGCTCTGTGTCCAGCAGCAGTAAGGAGGGCCAGTGCTCTGTGTCCAGTAGTAGCTGGAGAAGGTCAGTGCTCTGTGTCCAGCAGCAGTTGGGGAGGGACAGTGCTCTGTGTCCAGCAGCAGTTGGGGAGGGACAGTGATCTGTGTTCAGCAGTAGCTGGGGGTGGGTCAGTGCTCTGTGTCCAGCAGTAGTTGGGGAGGGTCAGTGCTCTGTGTTCAGCAGTAGTTGGGGAGGGTCAGTGCTCTGTGTCCAGCTGTAGTTGGGGAGGGTCAGTGCTCTGTGCCAAGCAGTAGCTGGGGAGGGTCAGTGCTCTGTGCCAAGCAGTAGCTGGGGAGGGTCAGTGCTCTGTGTCCAGCAGTAGTTGGGGGAGGGTCAGTGCTCTGTGTCCAGCAGTAGTTGGGGAGGGTCAGTGCTCTGTGCCAAGCAGTTGCTGGGGAGGGTCAGTGCTCTGTGTCCGGCAGTAGCTGGGGAGGGTCAGTGCTCTGTGTCCAGCAGTAGTTGGGAGGGTCAGTGCTCTGTGTCCAGCAGTAGTTGGGGAGGGTCAGTGCTCTGTGTCCAGCAGTAGTTGGGGAGGGTCAGTGCTCTGTGTCCAGCAGTAGTTAGGAGGGTCAGTGCTCTGTGTCCAGCAGTAGTTGGGGAGGGTCAGTGCTCTGTGTCCAGCAGTAGTTGGGGAGGGTCAGTGCTCTGTGTCCAGCAGTAGTTAGGAGGGTCAGTGCTCTGTGTCCAGTAGTAGCTGGAGAGTGTCCATCTTCTGTGTCCAGCAGTAGTTGGGGAGGGTCAGTTCTCTGTGCCCAGCAGTAGTTGGGGAGGGTCAGTGCTCTGTGCCAAGCAGTAGCTGGGGAGGGTCAGTGCTCTGTGCCAAGCAGTTGCTGGGGAGGGTCAGTGCTCTGTGTCCAGCAGTAGTTGGGGGAGGGTCAGTGCTCTGTGTCCAGCAGTAGTTGGGGAGGGTCAGTGCTCTGTGTCCAGCAGTAGTTGAGGAGGGTCAGTCCTCTATTCTAGTGCCCACCACTGTGAAGGAGAGACAGTCTTGTGTCCTTTGAGAGAATCAGAGAATGAAGGTGCTTCTCCTGCAGCTGCTGTTTTTAATTCTGATCCTAGACATTAAAAGTAAGTGATGAAATAGCCACAGGTTGGGGCATGAGGGAGGAGAGTGGTAGCTGTTGTGTGTTAGTGGAGCTCAGGGATCAGGACTCCAGGTGGGACACCACCTGGAGGAGCCTGAGGGCATAGGCCTTATCCCCAGATGTCCTGTCCTCTAAGCAAGGGACCCGGCGATTCCAGTCCCGTTCCTGTTCCGTGACTGTGTGTTCCTCGTCTTGTTTTCCCTCTTCTGGGGGTTTTATCATGTGCTCGTCTCGGATGGATTACCTTGTTATGGATTACGGACTGTTCCCTGAGTACCAACCTGGATCTGCCTGGGCTCGGTTGCCTTTGGCTGTTCCCCTGTGAACTGGATCACAAACTGTCCTCACAAATAAACCTAGTGTGTCTTTCTCTGAAGTCCGTCTAGTGTCTTCTCCAGAAAAACCGTCAGGTTTAACTGACCTCTACATGGGAGACCAATCTGGCTCCCATAACACACCTGCTGTGGTTTGTGTTAATAGAGCTCAGATACAGAAATCAGGACTCCAGGTGGACTGATAATACAAGCTCATATAAAAAGGACCTTTATCCTGTCAGTAGCATTATTTTTCTGATGTGAATCGCTCTCCTCAGGGAATCAATAATTCTTATCTCACTCTCACTGGGGACTGGGGTTCTCAGGGGCTGAACTGAGCCAGTTACTGTCTTCATGAGCCAAGAGTCACAGTGACCTTTAACCCCTGACTGAAGACACTAGAGTGCTGAAGGACTGGGGCTTTCAGGGACTGAACTGAGCCAGTTACTGTCTTCATGAACCCAGAGTCACAGTGACCTTTAATCCCTGACTGGAGACACTAGAGCACTGAAGGACTGGGGCTCTTAGGGGCTGAACTGAGCCAGTTACGGGCCTTAGCTGGGATTGTGAGCTCTGGAAGAGGTTGTGCTTGGCCCAACTCCCCTGGGGTCTACACCTGGGTCTCCAGCTACAGGACCTGGGCGCAGGAGAACAGTGGAGTCTGATAGTTCTGCCGAGTCCTGGGGTCAGCGCCCTCTGCTGGCACTCTCTTTACCTGCAGCTTCTGCTTCTGATTTTGTTTTTAATCAAACTACAGTAAAATGAGTTGGGATACTGTGACACTGTGTTTCCTGTTCCAGCGTGTGTGTTACTTACTTAAAGTACTTAATATTACATTTTCTGTTCCATCTCTCCCCATTACACTTCACACACAGACACACACACAGGATACATTACAATCACACACATGTATATGCACTCAGGAACACCTACACACTGTAATAGGATCACACATGTACACAGACTGCATATTAAATATTACAAACAGACATATCTATAGACATTGTATAGAATCACACACACAGACAGGGCACAATCCCACAAGCACTCACAGGGCACAATCCAAACACAGACAGACAGCACAATTCCAGACACATGCACACAGGGAATAGGCGCACACAAAGCACAATCACACACAGAGGGCACAATCTAAGAAACACACACACATAGCACAATTACACAGACACATGCACACACAGGGTACTGTTACATGCACATTTAATACTCTTACACATGCACATGGGCAGGGCACAGTCTCTCATACAGGGCACAATCAAACAAACACACACAGGACGCAATCATACAACCTCACACACATAAGACTCAGTCACATAATCTCACACACACAAGGCACAATGTCATTCACACACGTGTAGCGGCGAGGCTTATTAATAAGAAAGAATTAAGTGTTCTGAGCCTTCCCAAATGAGGCCCCATTTCTCTGTTCATCTCTGTGGTGCAGCCACAGAGAAACTATTCATGCAGGCTGATTTAAGGTTCCTTTGATAAAGGACAGCTCCCAAAGGGGGATGCACTTAGCTAAGCCTGGCTATCATGATCAATGGTCATCCATTGGCACCTATCTGTCTAGGGAGTGCCAGATGGACATCTGGACTGCATTCCTAAGTGTCAGGAGTAAGTGACTCATATCTCACCTTGATCAACCAATCAGGGACTGGTAGGGCCGAGTAACCCACGTGGGACTCTGATGCCCATGGAACTTTCAGCCAATCAATGAGCTCAAGTTCCTCCAGGTAAAAACAGGCAACACAGAGATTCAGGGAGATTCAGTAAGATTCAGTGGGATTCGGTAGAATTCTGTGGACTATTCTAAAGGGAATTCAAAGGAGAATTCCAGGGCAGGACGGCCCAGGAGCAGAAGGCTCCCAAGGGCAGGACATTCTCGCAGCGCGCCTCCTGACCATCCTGAGACTCAGCCCGGACAACCACGGAACGGCCAGTGTGTCCGAGTGCCAGAACTTTCCTTTGTTCTAAGAGTCTAGAGCGGAGGTTGCCAGAGTAACCAGAGGATCCACCCGAGGTTAGCACCAGCACCAGGCATCGTGAACAGGTCGGAACTGTGGACGGCTGAATCACTATTCAGAACTAGCTCTTCATCAGGAACGAACTGGTCCTCTTCCTGACTTGCTGGGACCCACAGTCATCTTTTCTCCTGTGCACAAACTGTGCTAGTTAAAGCCAACACTAACTAGCCGGCCAGTGAGCATCTGCAGCGCACCGTCGCAAGCCGCACAGCACAGCCTGGCACCAAGCCAGAGAGCGCGGATTGGACAGCAACAGCCTGCAACTGTTTCTTTGTGCCCGCAGGAGATCTGAATCCCCAGAGATTGGATGAGTATTCAACTTCACTGCATTACTGCTCGAGAATTCAATTGTTATCCTAACCAGTTGATATCAATTTAATTCCTAAGAGTTATGTACTTGTTTTGAGTATCTAATGTAGAAGTTATAACCAAGTTCATTTACGAAACGGTCTAAATGAATGAGGGTTTGGACATTTACTGGGACAATTATTAATTGTAGCAGTAAATCACATAATTGATTCTTTTAATGGCCTTAGAATCCAACCATGCGATATAACTCAAACAACGCACACACACAGGTACTAATACACGAGGATACATTTATTAATACATAGAATATGCATATAAACCTAACAGATCTTATTGAGAGGGTTATCAGAATACAAAAGGTATATATTCAGTCAGTTACGAAGAGTTACATATATCAAGAGGACATACGTTCAATATATCATTCATTTAGACCGTTTTGTAAATGCACTTGGTTATAACTTCTACATTAGATACTCAAAACAAGTACATAACTCTTAGGAATTAAAGTGATATCAACTGGTTGGGATAAGAATTGAATTCTCGAGCAGTAATGCATCGAAGTTGAATACTCATCCAATCTCTGGGGATTCAGATATCCTGCGGGCACAAAGAAACAGTTGCAGGCTTGTTGCTGTCCAATCCGCTGTCAAAGAAACAGTTGCAGGCTTTTTGCTGTCCAACCCGCTGTCCAAGTGCCAGGCTGTGCTGTGCGGCTTGCGACGGTGCGCTGCTGATGCTCTCTGAAGACTGGCTAGTTAGTGTTGGCTTTAACTAGCAAAGTTGTGCTCAGGAGAAAAGATGACTGTTGGTTCCAGCAGGTCAGGAAGAGGACCGGTTCGTTCCTGATGAAGCGCTAGTTCTGAATAGTGATTCAGCTGTCCACAGTTCCGACCTGTTCATGAGGCTTGCTGCTGATGCTAACCTCGGGTGGATCCTCTGGTTACTCTCTGGCAACCTCCGCTCTAGACTCCTAGAACACAGGAAAGTTCTGGCACTCAGACACACTGGCTGTTCCGTGGTTGTCCGGGCTGAGTCTCAGGATGGTCAGGAGGCGTGCTGCGAGAATGTCCTGCCCTTGGGAGCCTTTTGCTCCTGGGCCGTCCTGCCCTGGAATTCTCCGTTGAATTCCCTTTAGAAAAGACCACCAAATAGTCTCTCAGGCCTTCTGTGTTGCCTGTTTTTACCTGGAGGAACTTCAGCTCGTTCATTGGCTGAAAGTTCCATGGGCATCAGTGTCCCACGTGGGTTACTCGGCCCTACCAGTCCCCGATTGGTTGATCAAGATGAGATATGAGTCACTTACTCCTGACACACCCTAGACAGATAGGCGCCAATGGATGACCATTGATAATGATAGCCAGGCTTAGCTAAGTGCATCCCCATTTGGGAGCTGTCCCTTAACAAAAGAAAACATCTTTAAATCAGCCTGCATGAATAGTTTCTCTGTGGCTGCACCACAGAGATGAACAGAGAGATGGGGCCTCATTTGGAAAAGCACAGCAACACTTAATTCTGTCTTATTAACAAGCATTGCCGCTACAAGTGAAAGACTGAAGTGAAATAGAGCGGGGACGAAGGCAGTGAAGAGAGAGAACGTGGGAAGAAGAGAAAAACGCAAGGGGAAAAAAGAAGCGTCGTAAAAGAGGTGACGGAGCTGTCCTCTCTATAAGAAAGGTGCCATTGAACCCTGCACTCACTTATGGCCACACCCACTTGAGCATGCCTGGTCTTGCCTGATCTTGGAAGCTAAGCAGGGATGGGCCTGGTTAGTACTTGGATGGGAGACTGCCTGGGAATACCAGGTGCTGTAAGCTTTAAAGCACAGGAGGTGCCCTATCCCCGCTCGCTCGCTCATTCCCCTGTTCACACGTGCAGTGCGGCTTTTCCGTCTGTTTATTTGTCAGCTTTGGCGAGACACGGGTGCTTGTGTATTAGCGTGAGCGTTTTTTATTCTGATCATGAACAGTTTTACAAGTCTGCAAAGGATCGAGGAAAGGTTTATCGCCAGCTGAAAAGAGACACAGCGCTTCGGCTGTGGAGACTTGTTCGGCTGGCGTTCTGGGAGTCGCGTTTTTCAGAATTGTATTGAGATCGTTTTCCACAGAGCTCAGATGTCAAAGCACAGTAGAAGCTCTCCAAAGCGATCCTCTATAGCGCCCTTTCTCCCGCAGCTCCGTCCTCATTGGAAGGAAGCAAGAGTGAAAGGCTGAAGTGAAATAGAGCGGGGACGAAGGCAGTGAAGAGAGAGAACATGGGAAGAAGAGAAAAACACAAGGGAAAAAAAGCAGCGTCGTAAAAGAGGTGACAGAGCTGTCCTCTCTATTATACGGATAACTTTAGAGGTCTATTATACGGGTAACTTTTGAGGTCTATTTTATGTATATGGTTAGAGTTCTGTGATACGGATAACTTTAGAGGACTATTATACATACATGGTTAGAGGTCTATTATACAGATGCAGCTATTCAAAATGCGCGGGCGATACCGCCTTATTTTCCAGTACGCTGTACGCAGTCTACCGCAAGTTACCGGTAAATTCCGCTAGTTACCGTAAATTCTCCTATAATACAACAAGCAAAATAATAGTATCCAGAATTTCCACAAGGTGGAGCTAATAAAGCTCAACCTCTCATGTTTGAGCTGTGGCCATCAAAGTCTTTAACAAAGATATTACTAATAGTATTAATAAATGAATGACCTTGGACAAGCTGTAAATGTAAACTCAAATTATTGCCCTGGTCAACATTCTTTTTTTCATTGACCGTCTTTGTAAAAGTAACACCACAGCATTTCGCAATCACGCATTTGTTTCCAATCATGCAAAGCACAGTAATTTTTGAGAATCGATTCACCATGCCTTTCACATGCTCATAAAAGAGATTGATTTAGGAACATAAACATATTACCGTATGAAAACTGTACTGTATACAGTATGTATATGTATATTTAATGTCTTAACTGTGCCCGTTTAAGTATTGAATATTCATATCTAATTTTACCACTGAAGGGAAATCTTAGTAGCTGAGCATAAAAAGAATAGTAGCATACTGCAACGCGTGTGAAGGCCATAAACGATATTAATTTTGGAACATAAACATACAGTATATGGCTGGTCTCGGTACTTTAAAGAAAACATACATGAAACATGGTTTCATTATGACCAGAATCGGTCTTGAGATATTTTTAACTTGATTTACAGTATTTTAGAGGTATGTCTTAACACCGATAGTACAGTGCGTAAATACTGCTCACGTATATGTTTCTAGGTTTAAATTATGCATTTCATACAGTCAAATTACTTTTGAGCAACTAATAAGAAGCGCGAAACGGTATGCGTTTTAGTTTCGTTTTGTGCTGGGAGTCTGCTTTTAACAATGTCGCCGTGGATTGATTAGAGATATCAAGTACATACAAGTCATTTTTAAAATGTTGTAGTTCGTCTTGTAAAAATGTTACGAGTACATCATCTATCAACAATTACACAGGTTCTGTTTCCATATTGCAGATTTTGGTTACGTAATATTATTTTCTAGATTTCACGTTGTGAATATATGATTTGGGCAAACAGCCGCAAAGAAGTACATTATGGGTTGTTGTTTTTTTTTTTGCAGTTTTATCTAGAACAAGCGATGCTTAAACCTTTGTCTGATTCTTGTGAAACTATCCACACGACAGTTACAGTACCTAGGAGTTGACTTCACTGATGTCACTGATGGGATGTTTCTAAAAATCCACCCTCTGTAAAACGTCTTCTCTAGTTGTCCTGCGTATGTATTCGCTAATGAAGCTGTGTGTTCTGAGCCTGGATCTCTACATTTCTGTATGAACCAGCTTAGAGGGCTAAAGACAGCTTGTGTTTAAATTGAGTGTAAGGCAATTTATGCTTCTAAAGTCATGGTCAGCATTTATTATTGTACTGTGCTGTAAACTTGTTCTGTGCCTAGTCACATTATTTTATAGCGTTATCAATCTGGTGGTGCTGTGTGTTAGTTTCCTGACTCCCATGTCACATGGTCTGTGATTGAATCCCATGGAACTATGACTTTATTTTTTAACAAACATTTCTTTGAAAAAATGAAACGTTTCCCTTGGTCAGAGATTAAATAAAACCTCACTCGCACCAAACAAATTTATATTTCTAAATATCACAACATGATCGAATTTAAGTCTTTTTAATAACAATGAATAGTCACCTATGCGTTACAAAATAAACATTTATATTGATTTGAATCGTGTTTTGATTTAAATCGTAAACGCGTGTTTAAATATATGTGTTTAAATGCGATAAACTGTATAAAAGCTCTGATTCTTATGGAGTGTGTTCCGCCGGGGATTCAAAAAATTTATTTTTTTTAATTGCGTATCTAAGGAAAATTGCAGTATAACTTTGTTCATGCACAAACAGTGGCATGTTACATTATAATTTGGGTGTCTCCTCTTGCCAGAAAGCTCTAAATTGCATTTTGAGTGCGGTTTTTGACTTTTTCTAAATTGCAACCCATAAATAAAGCTGATAAAGCTTAGACTAACTGTATTCTAAACTATTAATTCATTTAGGGCTAAAATACATTCATTGTCTTCCAATCGAGTCGAGTTGACATTGGAAGCTTGCCACTCCCGGACTGTTAAACCAACGCATTAGCATGTTAAAGCGATTCCATTGAGGAGCCCAGCTACCAGTTAACACTGTACTTCCTACTTTGAAAATACCTGTGAAACCGGTTTAATTCGTCACAGCCAGCACTCCGGCAGAGAGGGGGTTGTACTCGTAAAGTAGAAGCAGGCGAGATTTCCAGCGAAAGACACCTCTCCCCCTCAAAACCCCAGTAAGCAGTAATGCTTTATGTTGAAAAGTGAGGTGGATTTTGAGGATGATAAAGAGGATAAACTGGGATGGGAGAAGGGTTTGGTTTTGCATAAGGGGCGGGATTATGATAATTGTAGGAATTTGCGAGAGTATAATGGTTTGATATATTTGATTTTGTATTGTGGTCGTTATCTATGTTTTTGGTTGGTATTATGTTTATATGGTTGTTTTTTGTTGGTTGGTTGTTATTAGGGTTATTAATAATACGATCTATAGTTGAAATCAGAGCCTAAATAAAAAGAAAAAGCAAGTGATTAGGTTTAGGAGCAATCTAATTATTCGTTTAAAACGCTATATAAAATAAAGTTTATTATTAATTTGTTAGACAGAGCGGTAAACATTATTATGCATAAGACAAAGATAACGAAATCTGTGTACGCTGTAAGGTTTTTACTTCTTAAACTTTTAAAATACACGTTTCGAATAGAAAGAAATCCTCTTCCTGGTACAGTACTGTATGTATAGCAAACCAGCACGTCTTTTTTCTCCAATCAGAGGGGTGTCAGATGGTGTCAGCCAATCACCATTCTGAAGCCCTACCATAATCTCTGGTATGGGGAGACCCCAGAATTCTGTCCCATAGTTTAGACAGATGATAGATACTTTTATTGATCCCACGAGGGAAATAAAGTAAATCATTTTCATTTTAGGAAATTATTAAACGCTCAGTTAAAAGCAAAGGAGATTGTCTGTTATAGTGGACATAAAAACAAGAGTTCACTGGCATTATATCCTAGAAGACACAGACCGGCGCCAGACCGGTAAAATGCCTGATGAACTAGGGATTGGACAGTTTCCAAGTGATTGTACAATCGATGGAAATGTTCAAATAAATGTGCAAAAGAAATAAACAAAATAATCATTTATTTCTTTATCATATTGGCTAGCTAATGTCCTCTCTTTGCTAGTTAGTGGCTATGTTTCTGTGTTGGATAGCAACGGGTGACTGTTCTCAGGTGGAAGATGTAAACAGCTTAATTTTCGTGTTAAATAATTTTTAAAAATTAAAATTAATTCTATACAGCAATCACATATTTGGGTACCGTTTCATAAAACTTTCATGCTTAAAATGTTCAGGGAGAAATGGAAGACTGGTGTGTATTTTTTCTTTAAACTATCAAGACCAGCCATACACAGTACAGTTTATGTACACACAGTAATGTTTATGTTCCTAAATTAATATCGTTTATGACCTTCATATGCGTTATGCTCCTCTTCTTTTTATGCTCAGCTACTAAAATTTCCCTTTAGTGGTAAAATTCCATATAAATATTCAAAACTAAGCGGATTAAAATGTGCACAGTAAAGACATTAAATGATTAAATCTTTTCACTACCAACCAATGCACCATGAGTGCCCCTGTCGGTCATTTTGGCCAGCCAATCACTTACCGCGGTGCCCTCCGGTGCCCTGCGTGTAGGTTACTGTACCGCGGGTGTTTACCGCGCATTTTGAATGGCTGCATCTGTACATCAAAGATAGGTTTTGTAGGTGTAGAAACAAGTAAACCAAGCCAATGATTTGGTTTACAAATTTATTCTGAAAATACACATTCACACCTGAAAAATATGCATTTCAAATTATACATTGTATGCAATCAATCAACAATCAACATATGGGCAATAATCATAAAAAAACACAACTAGTCTTAAACTTCAGCTACAAATTCTGGTAACATCAATATACAGTATAGTAATGACAAACACAAACTAATTACATTAACACACTATCTAACTCAAAACCACATTTTGATTCAAATATAAATTTTAAAATGTACTTCTATACATTTTTTTCCAAGGAAAAAAAATATCACAATTGAGGTTAAGACGATTTTTGTCCACAATTTGCAAACCCTGTCTTATTGTCCTAACAGAACCAGAAACCTATTATTTTCAGTGTCCAGATCTCCTGGCCCCCTGCCTTGCATATGCATTCTTCAAGTAACGCATTGCGTGCTCCTTTATTTCTTTTTCTGTTGATGTAGGGTGGGACTTCAGCACCGCAGCTAGGAGAAAATTATATAATATTACTACTCAAATAAATGATGATTAATATCTTCTTGAGTATAACCTCAAAAATGAACCATTAAGGTTTACTAAGCTCAAAGCTGAAATAAACGGATAAAATTTGGCTTGCATCATAGCGATTGAGCAATAAAGTCTGTCCTAATTAAAGAGTACCCTGTCCTAATTAAAGAGTAAGTTTGAAAGTACAACATAGAATAGGAGTACCTTTAATTACTCTATAAAGATTTGTGTCTCCCAGGCCCCTTTTTTGTTGTTTATCTTTTCGGTTTGTGCCAGCGAAGTTGAATTCTGACATCAGTTCATTTGTCATAAGTCTGAAAACCAAATTCAGACATTTAGTTTAGACATTTTTTCCACTCAACATTTATTTACTCAAATATTTAGGATCAAATATAGTACTGTAATCCTTATATTTTAAAAGACAATTTTGCAGTTTTACACCTTGCACATTCAGTGGTTTACACATAGGTATCTATAAGCTCAATTCTGTGGATATGTTAACTTGATCAAAGTAAAAATGTAATGTAAAAACATTTTAAAAAAACAATAAGCAATACCTTGACAAGACTGTGAACACACACTCTCTGACATCACTGCCGCCTACTCTCCGAAGTTGGTTTATCTGGAAATAATATTATATTACAAATAATATTAGAAGCTACTAGATCTTCATTAATCAACTAATCAGACATACCCATTACACATGACCATTCAATGAAACGAACACATTTTCACATATTAACTGCACTTTTTTGGAGTATTTTCTCAGTCTAAAAATACAAAGTAACCATTTTTCAAAGTAAAAAAAAAATGTAGTAACTCTTTAAAACATGAAAACACTTTAATTTGCCATTAAAGGATAAGCAAGATTATACATTATAAACTAAAAATATGAACGTATGCCAGATATGGATTATATTAATCAGATGTAGGCTATAAAATTATGACCTATCTGAAACCTAGAATATTAGTAGTGAATATTTTCTACACCACAGTGAGAATATAATATCATACCAGCAGGTTTTGATTGTCCATGCTGTCAAGTGCTTGCTCGTATGCACAGAACTCTTCCATTGTGGTCAGCCTTCTGATGTGGAATTGGGAGTCCACCGGTTCTGTGGACCTACCCAAACGCCTCAATTCATCCATCATCTCTATCAGGAGGCCCAATACCCGCTTCTGAAACTCTGAAATAATTTACATTTTATATCAGCATTTAAAAGGAATTAGGTTAGGAGTTTCTATTGTCACATTAGCATTACTGTAGTGTTGCTACATGCAATTTATAATCTTAAAAAGTAAAAATTCCCACATCTGTAGTTTATTTTAACTGTACTTACTTCCTTCTGAAAGAGGATCTCTCTTTCTCTTCTCTTCTGGTCTGGACGTGGTCTTCTGCCTGGGAGACTCTGAAAAGAATTCAGTTATGGAAAACATTTACTTTATCACACAACTTAATATTTCAATTTAATCATTTAGTTTGTCATTGAACTAGGATTCTATAAACAATGTCAATTAAACTCCATTGGTGTATTTATTTAAAAAAATAGCTTCAATTTTGAATATGTTTGTGTCGTTTGTAGCATTGTGGTAAAACACAACATATTTTTATATTGTATATGAGCCTACACATAATTAAAATACATTCTGTGTAAAACTATAATATGGGTAGTTTTATTTATTACTTTATACAATAAAAAATACATACTTTTTGACAGTCTTCCAGGATCATTTCTGCCATCTGGCCAATCCTGGTTTGATACTAGAAACTAAAAAGTTAACAATAATCTCATACCTATCAAATCTATCATTTGCAGAGGGATCATAAACTATTCTTAAATTTAATAATTTAATTGATATGGTACAAGTAATGTACTATTGTTCATGTCTACAATGCCTTGTGTTAAAACATTTATAAAGCCATTATTTCCTCACCTGATCGAGATGAGGGGGAAGGCGAGGGTGAGTGTGAAGCTGAGGAGGCATGGTGACTCTGGGGTTCAGTTGAAGACTTTGGTCTTATAACTTGCTTAGGGCTTTGAACTTTGCGTGGTGAGGTCACAATTTGGACTACCTGGGCTGTCAATATAATATTGCAGATTAATTTAATATTTAAGTATGGACGTAAAATTTTCACCAGTCCAATAATCTTTTAATATAATTCGCTTATGGTAGACAGTTCTCCAGACTTAGGAAAGTATAGTGACAACCTCAGACATAATAAAAAAAACAAATTAACTTGTGAATTTCATCTCAATTTCATAGAGTAATTAGATGTAGGCAAAAAATGTAGTAATAACTTCAGGAATGTTGAAGCCAGAACTTAGCACCGGTTTTTTCTTTGGGGAGGTTCTCACTTTTGATTGTTGGGCTTCAATAACATAAAGAATTGTGTTAACTTGTCTTTAAATATGATTGATGATGGTTATCTTCTAAGGACATTAAGAAAACATTTTAACTTTAATTCCAATAACCTACCTTTAAGCATACTTGAACAGCTGAGTGAGCTCTGGGAGACACTCTTCCTAGGAGAGAACCTCAGTTTTGGGGGTGGCACTGGCAGCTTCAGTGGCTTCTTCTTTTCTAAACAGAAAAAATATGGCAGTAAAATATTTCATATCAAATTACATTATTTAATCAACTTGATCTGTAACTTTTTACAATAAATTTATTTCCTTTATTTTGGGAAATTTGAAGGCAGAGAAATGTACTTACCTGGAGTAGCAGCATCAGAATCAAAGTCTGTAATATAATAGAAAATTATCATATTTCAATATAATACTGAAAATTAGTTTAACATAGAATAAGCTAACCAAAATTCTTAGCAATTTCCATGATCAACAAATCTGATAAGATTTTTAACATTTTCATACAGAACACCTTTCAAAATGACTTATTTTAAAGGGTTGTAAAAAAATCAATAACAAGGTACAAGCTAAGTGAGGCATCAGTTGATATTAATAACTGGTTAAAAATATAGCTATTGAGATTGTTAGTTTTACATACCATCAACGTAATCGGAGAACACCCGCTTCTTACTTTTGCGTTTTGGATTGGGTGTCTCATCCTCGTCTTCAGCATCCATAACAGAGGTGGTTAAATCAAAGTGATCACACTCTGATTTCTTGTCTACAAATAATTATATTTACATGACGTATGATCAAATATGAAAAAGGTATTGTTGCACTAATACATGTACATAGACAGTTACTGTAAATATTCAATCGGAATTTATAATAATTAACAGGAATTTGCTCTTATTTTCAAAGAAAGCTATACCTGATGTATGTTTAACTTTTATGACCTTGAAGGTAACCCAAGTATCTTTATTAGGGTTGGCCTTCTCTTTGTATAGTTTTGTGGCCTGCTTTGGATCATTCGGCCACCACACATACTCTCTTCGGGCATCCACCCAGTTTGAGGGCAGGACTCCCTCAACCTCCCCCTCCTGCTCTATCCAAACAGCGCGTGTCCACATCACCTGAAACAGACATACACATTTTAATTTTGAGTCTTAATTCAGATTGTGGTGCTGATTACTACACTTGTATTCACTTATAATGATTATACATAATTAAATAATAAACATTCTGCTTTATGTATACATTTGTAGTTAGATGGTATTCACTACATGCAGTTCCTAACAAACTTTAAAATTTAAACTTAACCATGAGAAAAGAGCAGACAGAAGCATCCTGTGTGAATAAAAGTTGCAACTTCTTCATGGAACAGGATTATGTTCTATGCCATGTAGAAGAGGGAAAAGGACATAACCAGCACCATATGGGAGACACACTACTTTTCTGTGCAACTCTTTTACAGAGAGGAATTTCTCCCTTGCATGCATCTCCAGACTATTAACATATACAATATTAAGCAGTTTTGACTCACATGGTTCAGTGAAGAAGTTACAAGTCTGAGTCTGTCATACAACATCACATAGAAGACTTCTGTCTGCTCTTTTCTCCTTCACAAATGCAAAGTCCTCATTATCCAACAGAAAGCAACAGTCTTTTTGTCTTGACGAAATATACATCTGTGAACAAGATGATTCACAGTTGCTCTGAACTCTTTCCTTCTCCTTCATTCTCTTTACTACTTGAGCTATAGGGTTATGACTGCTCCGCACTAGTTTCTTCAAGGACTGTAAAAAGTTTTCAAATGGGAATGCAGATACATCATTTAAGGAACAAATTGTACCACATCCTGATGTAGATGTCTCAAACTGTGCACATTGTATACAACAAATGTTGGTCCATACAAATGCTGAGCATTGTCAACAAAGGTATCAAGCAGTTTTTGGGCATAGTTGAGACAGGCATTTCTCTTTCTTTCATCCGAGTCCAACATAATGGAAAGAGCAACTGTTAGCATCAGAAAATGTGTGTATAGTTCCTTTGATACAACATTACGAAGCACAATGGGGCCTGTATACAAAAGGAACTGGCGGAACTCTGTAGCCTTCCATCTGTCAAGCTCTGAGAGGGATCTTGGCTGTCTAGCAAATTCCCCAGGCATCTTTCCGCTAAGAATTTCCAAATTATCAGAAATTTAATTCCTCTGCCTGACAGTCGACATTTAGATGGTCCTTGCTTTAAGAAAATAAGAATTCTTTTGGCAACACCAAGACAAGCTAGATGCATGTAGTCAAGGTTGAACTGGCTTATCCACCCAATTCCAGCAGCAGCTAAGGGAGAAAGTCTTTGTTGGTGTTCCTTGTACTCAAAGTTCTTGAATTGTTCTTCCCCTGTGAAAACAACTTTTACCCTCCCAGCTCCCTTTAATTTTGCATCTTTCGCAGCCAAAGTACGAATTGTGTCCTTTGCAGCATTTCAGATATGAGCGTGCAGGGGCATCACATATAAAAGCCTTCACAGTAACATTAAATACTCTATCTTCAAAGTGAATGCCATTATTGGTGAGTAACTTTAACTCCTCTAAAAAGTCACTCACATAATCATCAACTGATTCAAGCTTGGACCCTCCACAAAATAATGCTACAATGAAAGGCTGGCATTGGTGAAAAGAGCACAAAATAGGCCAAAATTGCACAGATGTAGATTTGATGAGAGGAACTCCATCAACATTGATACACAGGTCTACAGAATACATGCTTTCTTGGAATGTTTTAGAAGAATATATGTTTTTCAGGATTCCTTTCTTTAATCCAAAGTAAATGTACTGACCACCGCATTTATCATTGATTTGCACTTTATTAGGTGTTTGTAGGAGAGTCCTGCAATCCTTTGGAAGCTTGTGCCCCTGACGTCTCAATATCTCCAATAAATCATTGAAACACTATCTTTTACAACCATGCTTAGCAGACCAAGCTACAAGTTCAGTAGATAGATTTGGCCTTGCTGGGTCAGTCTGTGCCTCATCTACAAGGTCAGTAGATTCAGGACTGGGGTCAGTTACATCAGATTCATCAGAGTCAGAAATTTCAACCTCGTTCAAGATTTCTTCTTCAGAAGTAATAACTTCTTCAGTGTACCCATAGTCATTTGAATCCTGACGTGTAATGTCATCATTGACACAAGGACCCATATCACCAGACGATTGTTCCACATTCTCATCCTTGGTGTCATCTATGTGAAAACTGTCATCTTCATCATCTTGATCATCACTGCTGGATTCTGCAAGTGCATTTAGCTCTGCACGTCGCTTCCTCCATTGGGATGAATAGTGCTTTGACATAAAGTCTGATTTTGTGTGCCCCCTGCGTGCTGATGTGCACCTACAGATAGTTGTAACACATGCAGTTAGTAAATAAACAGCAACTGCTGTATGTATGGTACAATAAGGACTATGGAATATAAAAGGAAATGGTATCAACTTTTCTTAAGAAAATAAAAATAGAAATATTGTCATTCAAAGAAATCAACATTTAATTACATTTTTTCAGGCAGGTGGCAAGACCCCCTTGTGAAACCCCTGTATGCAAAGCTGTGTAAATAACTTACATACAGCACTGTTGCACGTTTTAGACCGTACCGTACGCTCGGTAATTTCCGGCAATTCCCATCAGCAGTTTCATTTTTGGGATTTTAACAGAGATTTTCTAATGTTTACATTTATATAATCTAATTTACATATAATTATATAAGGGTACATATAATTTACATTTATATAAGGGTCAAGAACAAAATGACTGCGATGAAAATGTTGTTAAATTTAAAATGGTGAGAAAAAAAGGTCACACTACGCAGGTATTTCCCATATATAATTGCCTAGTTAAATCTAGAAAAAAAACATGTGATTATTTTTTCCCATAAAAACATATCGTTATTCCTTAAAGTTGTCTTGCTGGGGCAATTCTAATTTCTAAGAATATCCATATATTTTTAGGAGAATCAGAGAAAATTATCATCACATACTTTACAAATCCATGGGGTACTATAAAATTAAGGGTTGGTTAGCATTGACATTGTTAATGGTACATGTTACATACTTCTTTTCAATGACCTGTTGAACATGTGCTGTTTTTTCCGATTCTCAAATTAGAGAAACGGCAAAACTATTTTGTGTAATCTTCCCCTTCACATTATTTTTATGTGCCATTTTTTGCGTATTAACGTAATATTTTAAACAAAATAATATTAAGTAAGATCTGTATGTATTCAGATAGTGTTATTATTTATACTTACTCGTCAAAAGAGGATTGCTGAGATTTCTGCGGATTTCTTCTACGATTGAAAAACGTGGCCAAAATGGCGACCAACGAATACTAGCAATGCAATGTGGTATATAACCTGAAAATATGCTGGGTTAGAGATTTTCTCAACATATGCATTTATTAATGTTGTCAATATTATGGTTGAAATTTAACATTGATAATACATCGCGGCTATGTGCCCCCTGCTATGTGCTGATGTGCAATTTTAACGCAAGCAGTTAGTAAGGATCGGTCACTGTTTATATATTATATATAATGACATTATGGAATAGGATGGGGACAGGCCTGGCATCACGGGGGGAGGGAGGGGTGTCGCCCTTTCAGTTCTAGGCAGAAGAATTTAGTTAACTTGTGCCCTAAAAAACTAGTTGTACTTTGTCAATGGTCAGACAACACTAATTGACACTAACAGTCACTCGGACTGTTTGATGTGCAGGAGTTAATGTATTTACTATATTTATTACTATAATAACTATATTTATTATACACATGTAAATGAATTAATTACTGCGAAAATAATTTACTTCGTACACTGTGCAGATTGCTGTGTACTCCTAGTTGCTGCACACACGATATATACAGTAAAAAGCCTCAGACACTGTGTTAGATGTGTTTTCAACGTTATATGTGCGTTTATTAATGTCGTTGATTTTACGGTTGCAATTCAACGTTGATTATACATCGCGGCGATGTATATATACGTATAGCCGTATTTTCCCCGTGATATATACGTATATTCGACGAATCACTTCCCACTGGGTCAGTGTCTGGTCTGCTATGTAAAGGAGGCAATTTGCTCTGAGAGCAGGCTCAGCGCTTACTGAACGCAGATGTCTCAGAGTGGTGTGTCCAAGTGGCTGTAAAAGGCGAGCGTTCTTGGTTATCAGTGCAGGAGAAATATTGCCTGCTGGCAAAAAAAAAAGCAAGCGATTTTTTTAACCTGAAACTTGTGATTCGAGAAAAGTACCCACCCGCCAGTCCCTGTGGCACAATCGGTAAGCGCATTTGGCTGTTAACTGATAGGTTGGTGGTTCGACCCACCCAGGGACGGATTTATTCTGCGATGTAAACATTGTCTCCGCAAAGGTCAATTGGATTTTTCAGCAAAACCTTAACCATTTTAATATTTGCAGGAAATGCGAGTGTTTAACACATGTCAGAATCACCAGGAAATGTCCAATGATGCCTAACATCTCAACTTCCCAGAAAACCATATTCACCCAAGAAAAATGATAGTCGAATCGGCATTTATACTCCCATTGCATCTTCTGCTGAAATATTTTAAAAATACAATGCAGATTTGTTTGAGAACTTGACAAGCATTGTTACATTAGCACTCTGCAGTTGGATTTCGATATTTTGACATATTTACCTTAATTTTAAACATGAATACTGTATAATCTATTGTAATTTTGTTGAAATATTAAAATATGTTAGCTGAGGATGCAAAGGGGTGAAAGGGAAAGGTCAGAGGGTATAGTAACAACAAGGTTATGATTGGTGGAGGTGGTAGGGGTGTTGATGGTTTTTCTCTGTAGAGGATGATTGAGTTTTTTATCCTTCTCTGAAGTGAGAAACTGGAAGAGTTGGGAGTTGAGGGATCTGATGAGGTTAGTTATGAAAGGAAGTTGATGTGGATCTTTTAGCCATAAGGATTCCTTTATATCTTTGATTTTATCATCAAAGATAAACTGGAGTCAGCAAAGATAAAAAGAAAATTATCTTTGCTTACTGCCCTGTCTTTCTCACACCTGAAGAAGGCTCCACAACCAAAACGTTGTGTTTCCTTTCTTCTCTTTTCAGCATGGAATAGTCCTTTACTTGTTCCTTTGCAGCCTACGCATGCAGGCACAGCTACCCACTTGATACCGTATATAACATTCCTATAATCACAACTATGAATGTCCACTGCAGGCATCTTTTCCATGATTAATTATTCTGGCATTGAAGCGTATTTTATGTCATAATCACTGAAAAAAGATGTTTTGTACATCCAGATTTTCTATATACTTTAACATACCATGTTCAGAATGTCACAATGCAGAAATGCAACACTGAAGTGTCATAATTACAAATGTTCATGATGAGTGATTCTGTCTCTCTTACCTTAGTGATGGAATTTTAAGATGTTTTGGTAATGAGGAAGGAGGGACATGCCATGTTTACACGGTCATATTTTAAAAATGGTACAGTAAAATTTCCTGAAGTTCAGGATTTTGACATTCTGTTCCATTGTCTCTCACACCTCAGTGTCAGAATTTTGAGCTGTTTTTATAACCTGGAGATAGTTTCATAGCAATAATCACCCTTTGCTCACCCTCGGTTAACCATATATTCTGCCATGTTCTAAATGTCCAAAATTAAAACTGCTATATTAAAAGTTCTTGCAAAATGCAAGATTTTTAGATTTTTAATGATCAGAATGCAACGTTGTGGTAAATATGCAGAAAGTGCCAATGAATTCACGTTTTGCCTTTGTCTTATTTACTTGATTTTCATCAGCCCAAAATCAATGTACTCTCCAATCGCTGTTGCTTCTTCAAATCCTTTAACTGAACGTTGATATTGAGGGATTATATTGCACAAATTGTGGTTTTCTTTTTAAAGCAAATTTGAAAATCTGAGCCTCTATTACAGTTGTCTTGGATGTTTCGCAAGGTATAACAGACCCCTTGCACCCTCAGTTAAACTATTTAAAAATATAACAAACTTAATTGATACAGAACAGCATTTAAAGTTACATGTATATTTAAATTAAGGTAAATATACAAAGGTATTAAAATACAAATGTACAGTCCTAACATAATTATGCTGTCCAACTGTCTTTTTTGCTTGTCAAGTTCTCCAACAAATCTGTGTTGTAATTTTAAATATTCTAACTAAGGGTGCAGTGAGAGAATAAATGAATTCTCCTGCCAGCCATTCGAAGATCAAAGTGCATGGCTGAATACAATGTCCTTGAATGTTGGTCATTATTGGCCACTCCCAGTGATAATGACTTACGTACTCAATTGTTTAGTATAGATGAGTTTTACATCAGAATAATGAGAAGTGGGCTCGAACCACTAACCTTTCAATTAACAGTGCCCAGAGAATCAGGTGTGTCCCTGTAAGCTTTTGCTTAAAAAAAAGAAAAAAATGCTTTTTCTTGCCAGCCTGCGATATTTCTTTTGCACTAATAAGCAAGATTTGTATTTCATCTTTCACAAGCTCTATGTATTTCATGAAAAGCAAGTTGTTCCAGAAAGGATAATCAAGCCACACGTGATCATGCATTCTATAAGACAAGACAGGAAGAAAGGCACTGTTTTCACTGTTATAAGAGCACAAGAAATATTTCCTAGTTAGAGAAATGTTGTAAGAATAACAGGAAGTAATCAGCCACCCTGACACAATATCAACAACACAAATTATTATTATTTGACATTATCAAAAAATATAAACATATCACAAAACTATAAACTGAACCCACATAAGGAAATCAGTAAGATCACCATTAAGCAGAAACAGAACAGTTACTGGGTCCAGTTCCTTTCATCAAGCTGGTCACTGGTTATTCTCACAGAGAGCACACTGCTGAGCAACACACTGAGGGACACAATGGAGTAAACACAGCTCAGTATCAGCACACAGAGCAAGAATATTACTGGGAACATTTGCTGGGTGAGAAACCACAGCAAGGCCAGATGTTCAAGAAGAATCACTCAAGCCCTTGCTTAGAGGAAGGGGACAAACTGTTATTACAGGATGGACAAGAGTAATGCTGGGCGATAATTCGATAACGATAATTATCACAATATAATTTTCCTCTATATAATTTTAACAAAAGTTTGATAAATGTTTGATATATATGTTTATGCCAAAATACTGCGTGAGTGCGCGTGCGTGTTGCAGACCGGGCAGCTAACGTGGTATTGTTTACCCACACGGTGGTGGCTGACAGGATTGAAGAGTGGAGAAATGAGCGACACTGAAGCTAATGTAGTGCTGCCAACGACCAGCTCGAAGGACGATGACATCGTTGACAGAAAAGGTCATTTAATTTAGGAAATTTGGAGATATTTTGGCTTTTTACAATCAGACATAAAACAGAGCAGCATGCACTGCAAACTGTGCCGCAGATCCGTGCCAGCAAAGACAGGCAACACCACGAACCTATTTCACCATTTAAAACAACATCACCTGTTAGAACACGCAGAAAGTAAAAAATGACAAGCACAAACTAGTGTTGTTAGTGGAAGGGGACCATCTATAAGCACCATGCATATTTTGACATAAAAAAGACTTGAATACTCTCTACCTCAGATTTGTTTAATGTTTCTGCTGTTTGGCAAGTGTTTGTTGTGTTCTTAAAATAAAGAGTTGTTTAATTTACTAATTAACTGTCTGGTTTCTTCAACTTTCACTCAGGAGAAAAAATCTGCCTTTAAACTTGAAAGAAATAATAATTTGACATTTATCGTAATAATTATCGATATCGACTGATATGAATTTTTTTATCGTGATAACGTTTTTGGCTATATTGCCCAGCCCTAGACAAGAGCAGTTTTTTTGTCAGTCTAGCACTTCAAAACCCTACCAGAACCTTCACACGGGAGAGAGAGAGACTGTTCCCTTGCAGGGAGTGTGGGAAGGGTTTTAAAAACATAAGCCACTTAAAAACTCACTGGCACATTCACACAGGAGAGAAACCAGAGAGTTTTAATCAGTCAAACAACTTGAGAGCCCACCTGCGCTCTTAAGGTACTGCTCTCTGTGTGCTGCTCACTGAGTGTCTCTTTCCCTTCTGCAGCACTGAGCTCTGTTTCCTGCATCAGACTGGAGCCCCACTCCTCCTCACTGTGCTGCTGTTCAAGAGGAGCCCTTTCCCCAGCATCAGGGAGAGCACTGGCCTCTGACCCTGAAAACACAGGACAAGAGAACAAGGCCTTTAACATAAGCTTAGAATACTGTTCAAAAGTAAATAATATCCACACAAAAACAAGCTAAACATCTTAATTTTGAGATAACAAAGAAATATCATCTGGCAACTGTTTTTAAATTAACTTGTTAAAGCTAATTTAAAAACTAGATGTAGACCAAATATCCAAACAGATATACAACAAAGATACAGACACTCTGGACACAACAAGACATTAACACTGCACTGAGAGAGAGAGGGGTTAATAAAGACACACTGAGTGGACACTACAGTACATTAACACTACACTGTGAGAGAGAGGGGTTAATACAGACACAGTCTGACTGGACACTCCAGTACATCAACACTGCACTGAGAGAGAGAGGGGTTAATACAGACACACTGGACACTACAGTACATTAACACTGCACTGAGTTAATACATGTTAATACACACAGACGTTTAAAATACTAATCTGGTGCTTTGGGGAGTTATTTTTCAACAAACATAAATATACGTACTGCAACTTGTATTATTTTTATAATTTCTGTATAGTATTATTTATTATACATATGTTCGAAAAGAGTAGGGGTGTAACCCCGGCGTCCTGGCCAAAATTTCCATGGCCTCCTAATAATCCCCATCTATGAACTGGCTTCATTACTCTGCTCTCCATCCCCACTGATAGCTGATGTGTGGGGAGCGTTCAGACGCACTATGGCTGCTGTCGCATCATCCAGGTTGGTGCTGCACATTGGTGTTGGTGGAGGGGAGTCCCCATTACCTCTAAAGTGCTTTGAGTGGAGTGTCCAGAAAAGCGCTATATAAGTGTAAGCAATTATTAATGATTATTAATTATACAAATATTACACAATAATTTTGGTAATGAGGCTAAATTATAAAAACTGATTCTATCAGAGAGAAAACGTTTCGGCTGTGAAGCCTTCTTCGGGTGCCTTCACCTGAAAAAGGCTTCACAGCCAAAAGGTTGTTTTCTCTCTTCTCTTTTCAGCATCAAATACACTTATTACTTGTTCCTTTGCTGACTACGCATGCTGACGCAGCTACCCACCTGAACTATACAATAATTGTTCAGAAGTAACACACTTCCTATCCCCAGGACTATTAATGACAACTTTTCCATCCTACAGGATGATCCCTCCATTGGGGCCCTCTTTTCTGACCACCCCATCATCTCATGACCGATCACCTAATCTGCGCAACCTTCTTGTTCACAGCTCCCTTGACCGCCCTCAACAACCATCCACACCAGGTACTTCCCCTTGCAACAGAGCTTGCTGTATCACCTACAAGTACACTTCACACAACACACTCATTCAAGGCCCCTCAGGACAATTCCGGATCACTCAGATGGCATCTTGTACCTCCAGCAACCTTATTTACTGTATCTCTTGCAGTAAATGCCCAGCCATCTACATTGGAGAAACAGGAAGGAGACTCGGAGACCGCTTCAGAGAACACGTCAGGGCTGTGAAGATTAAAGATCTCTCCAAGCCCATTGTTTCTCATTTCACCTCTGACGGCCACGGCCACTCTAATCTCTCTGTCTGTGTTCTCAAAGATGGTTTTCCGAACTCATACATCAGAAAGACTACCGAAACCAAACTTATCCTGCAGCTAGGATCACACCTTCCCCCTTCTCTTAATGACAGACTACTGTTCTACTAAATTTTCTCCATTCATTGGAAATTTCATTTCACACCTTTCTACACCTATCCTGACTGACTTCACACCTCTTGATTGGCCTCTCTTTCTGTCCCCTGCTCCCGCCTCTCACTCCTCCTCCCTCCCAACCTTTGTTCTCCCGCTACATTACCTTTACCTACTGCCTTGTCTCTCTCACACTCTCTCATTACTTGTTCCTATACAATTATTGTGTCTTCAATCATTTTTACCTTTAGATTAATTACATACCAAAGACCTAAAAGTATTCCAGAATAAAGTTTCACATTATATGTTGGGAATCAGAATTTACAAATGCAAATAAAATAATTTACCGATTTTTTGCTAATCCAATAATGAGATTATTGAGTCTTAAAGTGCTGTTTTCAGACCTGTTACTGTATTACTGATGTTTTCAGTATCATAACTGGAACAACAACAGTTCAGTTTCTATTAAAATAATCCTGCTGCTACACAAGACTTTCCCACTTCACTCTGTATCTCTCCACTATATTCTCACCAGTGAGGAAGTTAAAGACACTGTTTTTAAACACACACACTGACCTGACAGCTCCAGTTTCGTGTCCATTTCTTCCTTTATTCCTGCAGTGGCTTCACAGGGAAGCGTGTATCCAACATGATCTGTCTGTCCCCGATCTCCTCCTGCTCCCGACTCCGTCTCCCACAGCTGCAATCTCCACTTCAGGCTCTCGTTTTCCTTCTTCAGCTGCGCCACTTCACTCCCGAAACTCTCTTCCACACACTGTGTGATTTTAACCATTCTGTTTCGGAAAACTTCAGAAAATTCATCCACGATCGATTTAAGCAAAACCTCCATGAAAGAGTGAAGCTCGGTCTCCAGCGTGAATAATAAATTAGCCATCTTTCTAAACAGTCGATCCAAAAGAAAGGCTGAGTTTACGATTAGATTCAGTCTGCACAAATCTGCATCAAAACAGGGTCGCGCCACCAGGAGTTAAAACGTTTTTTTAATAACTGCCTTTATTATTCTTCTAAAATAGAAAAAGAATAACATTTTTTAAATTATTATTCATCTAAACAGCGGATTCAATCACAGCCACGCAGCCTGATGACGTCATTTTAGCGCCGCAGAGGCTTAAAAACAACCCAGGAGGGAAGTCGACAGAGATTTTCTGTAACGATATGAACTTCACTGCAACCGTCTAGCGCCAACTAGTCAGGAGGAGTGAATAGCCATTGAGCTACATGTTCGTGTGTGTGTTTTGCATTCAGCTATACATTTCTTTCCTATAAATATAGTAAAATTGTGTACATTATTCTCAAATTCCAAATTGAACATGAACATAGTCTGAACCAGTCAGCAGATATTACATAACGCGCCCACCTTTGACCAGACAAAACTACAGCAAGTTGTAGGGGATTTGTGATTTTACTGAGACAAGTATTAATTGTGGCAGTAATCACGTGGTACAGTGGTACAGTAGTGGTACAGTAGTTCGTTATGGCTTTCAGAAAATCAATCGTCAGAACAACTAACAACGCACTAACAACGCACACACACGGGTTCAATACACGAGATACATTTATTAAACATAAATTGTGTACCAAACATATACCAGTCTGCCTGAATACAGGCGGCAGACCTTACTTTGAGAGTTATCAATATACAAGGTATATAATCTCGAAGAGATGCAAACACAAAGAGATACACAACAGAGAGTATACTTCAATATGCCGTCCGGCTATACCAAATCTCTAATCAGTGTTATTACCCACTGTTACTCTAAACTCGAAAGTAAATACATTACTCATGAATTAAATTGATAAAAACTTGTGTTGAGGTAACAATGAAATTCTCAAGATGGAATGTAGAACATGGGGTTACTTATCCACTGTACTGTATGGATTCGGCTTTCCCAGTACAAACACCCAACCAGCTGACAGGTTCTGTTGCAACCTCTGTTCCAGCGGTTGTCCAATAGGTGCCCGTCTAGGCGTCCTCTGGCTACCGGCCAACCAATCGAGGTGCAGCTGGGAGTAGGACTGGCGGAAGAATCTAACTGCAGCGCACAGGGCAGTCGTTGCTCCCAGGGAATCTACCAGCAGTCTGGCTGATTAGTAGAAAGTCCCTATGCACAGAATGTGACCGCGGGTCTTCACAAGTCACTCTTTTGCATGGGAAGAAACTGGTTAGTTCCCGGTCCAGCGGTGCTTCTGAATAAATTATTCAAGTCGTCGGAGAGGGTCCAACTGTAGGCTGCCGTTGATCAAGCGGAGCGTTCACATTGGTTGTTGCAGAATTCTAGTACGCATGGGATCCTCAGCCTCGCGCTTAGAACAAAGTCTAAGTCCCAGTGCAGACAACACCAGTTGCCACGTGATTGTCTCTGAGAGTGTGCGGGAAATGGCCAAGGAGAGCTCCGACCTGAGCTTGTGCTAACTTTTTGGCGGGAATGGGAGACCAACGTGGTGTTACCACTGCCTCCCAGTCCCTGATTGGTTGATCAAGGTGAGAGATGAGTCACTTACTCCTGACACTTAGGAATGCAGATGTCCAGTTGGCACTCCCTAGACAAATAGGTCCCAGGGAAAGACCATTGATCATGATAGCCAATCTTAGCTAAGTGCATCCCCATTTGGGAGCTGCTACTTATCAAAAGAACACACCTTAAATCAGCCTGCATGAATAGCTTCTCTGTGACTGCACCACAAAGATGAAGAGAGAGATGGGGCCTCATTTAGGAAACTACAGCAACGCTTAATTCTGTCTTATTAACAAGCATTGCCTCTACAAGTCAAAATATTTTAAATAACACAACACATCTATTAATTTAACACCCAGACGTGACACATGTAAGACTTACACACAGATTTTAATGTGTGACAGTGTGGAAGACCAAGCCAAAAGATCAAGACTATGCGTGGGAAAGGTTTTCTGTTCGCACCTAAGACCACTGTCTTAGGTGCAAACTAAAGCCTGTGATTCCTCACACCCATTCAACCAGAGAGAAATGAAACAGATTGCAGGATGCCAAATGGTATCTGCCTGTCCTGTTTGTTTGACTTCTGACACTGCCCCTTTTCCCTGTGTACCGGTGAGGCTTAATAATAAGGCAGAATTAAGTGTTTCTGAGCTTCCCAAATGAGGCCTCATTTCTCTGTTCATCTCTGTGGTGCAGCCACAGAGAAACCATTCATGCAAGGTGATTTAAGGTCCAAGGACAGCTCCCAAAGGGGGATGCACTTAGCTAAGCCTGGCTATCATGATCAATGGTCATCCATTGGTGCCTATCTGTCTAGGGAGTGCGAGTTGGACATCTGGATTGCATTCCTAAGTGTCAGGACTAAGTGACTCATATCTCACCTTGATCAACCAATCAGGGACTGGTAGGGCCGAGTAACCCACGTGGGACTCTGATGCCCATGGAACTTTCAGCCAATCAATGAGCTGAAGTTCCTCCAGGTAAAAACAGGCAACACAGAGAGCCTGTGTGATTCAACAAGATTCAGACAAGATTCTAAAGGGAATTCAAAGGAGAATTCCAGGGCAGGATGGCCCAGGAGCAGAAGGCTCCCAAGGGCAGGACATTCTCGCAGCGCGCCTCCTGACCATCCTGAGACTCAGCCCGGACAACCACGGAACGGCCAGTGTGTCCGAGTGCCAGAACTTTCCTTTGTTCTAAGAGTCTAGAGTTGAGGTTGCCAGAGAGTAACCAGCAGCAGGCCTCGTGAACAGGTCGGAACTGTGGACAGCTGAATTACTATTCAGAACTAGCTCTTCATCAGGAACGAACCGGTCCTCTTCCTGACTTGCTGGGACCCACAGTCATCTTTTCTCCTGTGCACAAACTTTGCTAGTTAAAGCCAACAGTGAGCATCAGCAGCGCACCGTCTCAAGCCGCACAGCACAACCTGGCACGGAGCCAGAGAGCGCGGATTGGACAGCAACAGCCTGCAACTGTTTCTTTGTGCCCGCAGGAGATCTGAATCCCCAGAGATTGGATGAGTAGTCAACTTCAATGCATTACAGCTCGAGAATTCAATTGTTATCCCAACCAGTTGATATCAATTTAATTCCTAAGAGTTATGTACTTGTTTGAGTATCTAATGTAGAAGTTGTAACCAAGTTCACTTTACGAAACGGTCTTAATGAATGATATACTGAACGTATGTCCTCTTGATATGTGTAACACTTTGTAACTGATTGAATATATATCTTTTGTATTCTGATAACCCTCTCGATAAGATCTGTTAGGTTTATATGCATATTCTATGTATTAATAAATGTATCCTCGTGTATTAGTACCTGTGTGTGCGCGTTGTTTGAGTTATGTCGCATGGTTGGATTCTAAAGCCACCAAAAGAATCAACTTTGTGATTTACTGCTACAATTAATAATTGTCTCAGTACATGCCCAAACCCTACAGAACTGGTGCCTTCAGAGAGCCACTATAATCTACGTTATTTGGCGTCCCTGAACCGGTTTTCTCTACACCTGTATGTTCCTTTGATATGCTAAAGTCTTGCCTACTTTTAATGTAAATAAAGGAAAGTGTAACTTCAGTCCAGGGAGCATGTTTTGAGTGCTAGGGGAAACCCTTTCTCTGTGATGTGCTCCCCTTCAGCTGATTGAATTAAAGATCTCTGTTTGACAATCTCCCAACCTGAGTGAAGACTGAGTTTTCTTCGACAATAGAGAATTTGCAGGTATCCTGGGGAGGGAAGAGAACTGATATTAATGAAATACATATTTAAAGGGGGTGTAAGTCTTTAATGTATTCTGTCACATCTGGGTGTTAACTGAATAGATTTGTAGTATTATTTATTCTATTTTGTCTCTATACTTGTGTTTCTCAGGAGACAGCAGAGATATTGATCTTTTTCTACACTCATTATTTGAAGATCTCCAGCTAAAATATTCTTAGAAGTACAACGTAATTGTGATGTACTCTATTGAATAGCATTTACGTTTACGTTTATATTCACATTCCCGGTGATATTGACTTAGGTACTCAACTATTTACTTCTAGTTTGACTCGTGTCAAAAGTTTAAAATCTCTGCAAACATCAGGTTGGCTGAGGATGTGCAAAGAAACTCATCACATTTAGAGAAGGTGGATTAATTTGAAGTGTGTCTCTGGGTGCGTTTGATCTACCAACGTTTTGTTTAACTGAAGGACACCCTGACTGAGTGTGTCATAGAAACTAACACATATCATATTTTTTAGCTAAAGCTAAAAGAAAATCGTTGTCATTTTCTTGCCAGTTGGCAGTAATTCTTCTGCACTGATAAGAAAGATGAGCATTTTATCTTTTGCAATGTGTGGATTTCTTGAAAAACAAGTTGTGTCAAAAACTAAATGAACAGCTCCATTAAACTTAATGTAGAAGCATGTTGTCTATAATGATAAACGGTGCGAGAAGACAGGAATAAAGGCACCGCTGGGATTTGAATGCAGGATCTCCTGGCACTTTAACCAACTAAACGACAGTGCCAGCAAAGCACTGTCCTTTTACAGCCACTTGGACACACTGCTCTGTCACATCTTGTTCGGTGTGCTCTGAGCCTGCTCGCTGAGCAAGTTGAGAAAGGATGTGAAATGGCATTTATCTGGCAATTTCATTACCAAAGAGCTCAATATGCTTTTGATCATCTACAGGGTGTCCAGTGCAGCACAGGTGATGGACTGTTAATCCATCGTGCTCTGCACGCTTGGGTTCATATCCCATCCTCATCGACTTCAGGGTTTGACAAATATGCTTTTTTTAAGTGGTTGTGCTTTCGTTTCATTTTTCGCTCTTGTACTAGAGTAGTAATCTTTCTAGATGTGGATGAACGTGGTTTAGTAGGCTGACAGCAAGAACACAAGCAGTGACAGTATCAGAGGTGCCTGCAGTATGTTGGTATGTGAGCATAAATAACTTGTTGTGGAAGCAGGTGTGCCTGAATTAATACAGCTCCATCGAGCGGAAAACATAACAGAAGAACCAACATAAATTCAACAGCGAGCTTCTGTAGCTGAAAACACAGGCGAGACTGCTCCAGGTAACTCACAACCTCAACATGACATCACTGGGTACTGCTGTTGAAACCAATCGCACCACTGGAGTTGTGCGAGTTTTCTTTCTACACAGGCTGACACTGTACAAACACAGGGGAAATACAAGAGAAGAAACTGAAATAATTGTGCTCACTGCAAAGTTGGAAGGATAGAGATGGCCGGACACTTAAAACAGCTTGGAGGATAATTTGTAACGACATTATTCCGTGTCAATCAGCAGACGGATTTCTCTTCAGGTTCCGCTGTGCAGTTTGAATGTTTGTTCTCTGAGATCTGGTTCATTATATGAAATCATCTGATGTTAAATAGGACTTATCAGAATCAATACAACTGATGTCTGGGGAAGGCAAATAACCCTTTTTCACAATTTGGAATGTGACTGGTTACATTTCAACAGTTATAACCCCATTTAGAAAGGGTGTGCACACCAAGGCATTGAAAGCTTTTATTATTGTTCCAAAAAATGTTCCATTTGTTTTCTTTCTTAAATGTTGTTGATTAAAAGATCTTATTAAATGTGAAAAAATCTGATTGTGAAAAGGTCAAAATGTTAGTGAAAAAATCAGTAATGTGAGGAAAGATGGATTGTGGGAGACCCTTGACTCTCCATGTCATTCTGTATTTCTCTCTCATTCTACTGGGAGTGGTGCCGTCGCTTCTGGATAAAGTCTGTCTGTGGTCATTCCAGACGGGTCAGGTATGACTACTCTTCGGCACAAGAGACACGTGACTTGTGAGGATCCTGAGAGTGTCTACTGTTTTCAGACCCCAGACAGCTCAGACGGTAGCGCATCAGACTTTTAATCTGAGGGTCCAGGGTTCAAGTCCCTGTTTGGGTGGGTGTGCTTTTCTTAAATCTATTGTGAATGTCATTAGAAATCGTCTTTTATCTTTCACTCCTCTAGCTGTACTGTGGTTATTTTAAATGTCCATCACTTGTATTTTCTTTAGTGTTTCCTTTCACAAACCAAAAATGTTCAAGTAGATCTTGTCACTCTACTCCACGTAGATAATCTAAATGAAATCACAGTAGAGTACAGGACACGCAGTGAGGAGCTCCCGCAGTGAGTTCTCTTGAATACAACAAGAGGAAAGGCACACTGCACATCTGCGGAACATCACGGCCGAGTTTACAGTGACTTTGGAGATTGGAAACAATGTAGTTTTTCTATTAAAGGTTCAAGGAAACCTGAATATGTTTGCTAAAGTATTTCATAATCTCAGTCAAATCGAGTACGATTGCTGCACAGATCTGCAGTCTGCAATTAGAATACTGTTTGTGTGTTGTATACATCCGTCGTTCAAAGCTTTTCTAAAACTACAGAGATACGTTTCGGAATGCGTCTTCCTGTAAAAATAAAATCTCTACATGGGCGCTATAAGCAGAGTCTGAAGCCTGCTGAATAGAAGAACTATATTCAGAGGGCCAAAGAATTGAATATTTCACCAAGTGAGAGGACGCATCTCAGAAAAAGGAGGTGTAGTTGCTTCCATGCATCATAACACCACAAAGTCAGACTACAAGTGCTGTTAAGATGTTATCAAGGGTAACCCTGCCGAGCACTCTAAGGAGCTGGATTAAAGCCTGTCTCTTCGGGGGCGTGAGTTGGAATCCCACTGCTGCCCGGTATCTCCTTGTTAAGAATCACGGTTTTGTTGTTGTTGCTTCCATGTGATTTAATCAGTTTCAATAGAATTAACTTGAACAATTATATCATTATCATATTTGTTTTATTCCTCCTACCATTACAATTTGTGCACAAAGATTTAATTTTTTTAATTTTAAAAACGTGTTAGCCTTGATGGGAAAGTAGATAGAACAGGAGGCGCGGTGGCCAAGTTGAAAAGCGTTGGCCTTGTAAACTGAAGATCACAGGTTTGAACCCTGTCTGTGCCTGTTTCGTTTACCAAGACTTTATCTATATCGTCAATTGTCTTGCAATGTAGAAATCTCTGTAATAAGAAGAAAAGAACTATCAGTAGTAGTTAATAATCCTTCGACAAAGAAACGGGCACATTCAAAACACCAACCTCCACTGCTTGTCAGGATGGCTGAGTGGTCTTAGGTGCCAGAGTCAAGGACTCAGTCATGTGTAGTGACAGCTTTATGTTATTCACAACACAGATTTTTCTTCATGTTCATTAAGATGTGTAATTTGTATTTTGGTTGTATGAGAACAGTTTCTTCAAAAATCCCGTCAATTAACAGTGGAGAGCTAGCAGACGTATGTCTTCATGAAAACTCTCTTTAAGGCAATTACAAGTTTCTTGAACCAATCTGTCATATTTTTAAAATAGTTTAGCTCAAGATGCAACGGGAGTATAAATGAATTCTCCCACCCTCCATTCCAAGATAAAGCTCCATGTGTGAATCTTATTTTCCTTGAAATTGCTGATTTTGGTCATTATTGGAAATGCCCCATGCTATCGACTCAGGTATTCAGTTGTTACGTGCTGTAATTCGAGAAATGCAAAGCATTTGTATTCCCTGTAATTTTCAATAGGTTAATACTGTATTAAGCATTATATGCCCTTTTTTCTCTAGATGATATTCATGTTGGATCAGTGAGAAAGGCATGCCTGGTTGTGTTTCAACCAGCACCTTACTATAATTTCAGTTTCGACCTGACCGCACTAAGCAATTGTGCCACAGATACTCGAACGGGTCAGTTTTCTCCATTTACAGTTTTTGGGAAATAGATAATCTGCATTTTTAAGCAAGATTGTATTTCAAATTTCACAAATTGTAAGTATTTCTTGAAAAACACTGTTTCAGAAAGAAACTGAGTAGATGGGAACAGCCCAGTCAGGAAATATCGGACTTTTCATCTCAGGGTCCCTATTCAGGTGGCTGATTTTCTTGCAACTACTTATTCCATGCTGAAATGAGAAGGAAACACAGCGTTTCAGCAGTGTAGCTTTCTTTGGGTGTGACACAGAATAAACCTTTACTTGTTTCTTTCAAATTAATTTAAACCTCATTTCTAGCACCTTAACTCGTCAGTTGCTTTCAGTAGCTGAAAACACAGGCCACACTGCAGCAGGTGAGGACCAAACTCACAAACTCAGCATAACTCCACTGTGCACTGCTGTAGAAGTACCGCGCGCTGACCGATTGCACCACTGGAGTTGTACAACTCCAACTCCTCATACAGACTTGAGCTGCAGAAACACAGGGTGAAAACAGGGTTTCAGTTGTGGATCCATCTCCACATGGGGGAAAGGGACAGTAAAATAGCAAGGAAAATACAAGAGAAGAAACTGAAAGAATTGTGCTCACTGCAAAGTAAGAAGGAAAGAGGTGGCCGGATACATAAAACAGCTCGGCAGATAATTTGATAGACATTCTTTGCTATAAGTAGTATTTATAATCCAACAGGCACATTCAACACACCAGCCTCCACTGCTTGTCAGGATGGCTGAGTGGTCTTAGGTGCCAGACTCAAGGACTCAATCATGTGTAGTGACAGTTTTATGTTATTCACAACACGGATTTCCGTTCATGTTTATTAAGATGTGTAATTTGTATGTTGGTTGTATGAGAACAGTTTCTTCAAAAGCCCGTCAATTAACAGTGGAGAGCTAGCCGACGTCTTCATGAAAACTCTCTTTAAGGCGATTAAAGTGTCTTGAACAAATCTGCGTCATATTTTTAAAATAGTTTCGCTCAAGATGCAATGGGATTATAAATTAATTCTCCCACCCTCCATTCCAAGATAAAACTACATGTGTGAATCTTATTTTCCTTGAAGTTGATGATGTTGGTCATTATTTGAAATTGCCGAGTGATGTCGACTCAGATTCTCTCAGTTGTAAGGTGCTTTAATTCGATACACGCAAAGCATTTGTATTCTCTCCAAGTATCAATAAGGTCAATCCCAGTGGGCAAAAGATGTAGAATATATGTCTCTTAAACACATACCTTAGACGTATAAATGTGGTCCATAATTAGTCTAGAATGAAATTCTAATATACTTATATTTTTATATGTCAATTATACATCTATTATACAGATATATTTAGAGGACTATTATACATATATGGTTGGAGTTCTATTATACGGATTACTTTAGAGGACTATAATACATATATGGTTAAAGGTCTATTATACATCAAAGCTATGTTTTATAGGCATAGAAACTAGTAAATCAAGCCAATGATTTGGTTTAGAAATTTATTCTGAAAATCATTCACTCCTGAAAAATATCGAGTTCAAATTATACATTATATATAATATTGTAATCAACATGTGGCTAATCATCAAAAATCATAAAAAACAACTAGTAAACTTCAGCTACAAATTCTAGTAACATGGCAGTATATTTACAAACACAAACTAATTACACGAACATGCTAATATTTAACTCAAAACCACATTTCAATTCAAATATAAGTTTTAAAATTTACAACTTCTATATTTCCAAGAAAATATTATTACAATCTGAAGTTAAGTCGATTTTTGCTGTCCAGCATTTGCAACACCGTCTAATTGTCCTAACAGTTAGAACCAGACTTCCTGTTGGGTGGGACTTCAGCACCACAGCTAGGAGAAAATTCTATAATATTAGTACTCAAATAACGGATGATTAATCTCTTCTTGAATATAATCTCAAAAAAGAGCCATTAAGGTTTACTAAGCTTATTTAATGTAAATTTAGCATGCATCATAGTAATTCAGCAATAAAGTCTGTCCTAATTAAACAGTTTCCAAAGTTTGAAAGTACAACATAGAATAAGAGTACCTTTAATTGCTCTATAAAGATTTGTGTCTCCCAGGCCGCTCTTTTGTTTTTGATCTTTAGGGTTTGTGCCAGCGAAGTTGAATTCCATCGTCAGTTTATTTGTCATAAGTCTGAAAGCCAAATTTTAGACATTTTTTAAGCGAGTTTCCACTCAACGTTTATTTAAATATTTAGGATCAAATGTAATAAATTCAGTGGTTAACAAGGTATCTTTAAGCTAAATTTAGTGGATATTTTAACTTGATCAAAGTAAAAATGTAATGTAAAAACATTTAAAAAATCGATAAGCAATACCTTGACAACACTGTGAACACACTCTTTCTGACATCACTGCTGCCTACTCTCCAAAGTTAGTTTATCTGGAAATAATATTATATTAGAAATAATATTAGAAGCTATTTTTACTACTGGATCTTCACTAATCAACTTATCAGACATACCCATTACACATTTTCACATTTTAACTCTACTTTTCTGCAGTATTTGCTAAGTCCTAGAATAAAAAGTGGCCATATTTCAAAGTTCAAAAGTTGTAGTAATTTCTTAGAACATGAAGCTTTTTATAAAACACTTTATTTTGGCATTAAAAAATTAGCAAGATTATACATTATAAACTAAAAATAAGAATGTATGCCAGAGATGGATCCTATTAATCAGATGTAAGCTGTCACATAATGACCTATCTGTAACCTATAATACTAGTAGTGATTATTTTCTACACCACAGAGAGAATATAATATCATACCAGTAGGTTTTGATTGTCCATGTTGTCAAGGACTCACTTGTGTGTACAGGACTCTTCCATTGTGCTCAGCCTCTTGATGTGGAATTGGGAGTTCACCAGTTCTGTACACTTTCCCACATGCCTCAGTTCATCTCTGATCTCTATCAGGAGACCCAATCCCCGAAACTCTGAAATCATTCACATTTTGTATCAGCATTTGTAAGGAATTAGGTCAGGATTTTTTTTACACTATTGTTATATTAGCATTACTGTAGTGTTGCTAATGTGCTACATGCAATTTATAATCCTAAAAATGTAAAATTCCCACATTTGTAGTTGATTTTGTGTGATCTTCACCTTCACACTATTTTATATGCCATTTATTGCTTATTAACGTACTATTTTTAATCAAAATAATATTAAGACCTGTATGTATTCAAATAGTATTATCATTATTTATACTTACACATCAAAAGACGATTGCTAAGAAAAACATGACAGTATTTAACCTAAATGGCAAACAACAAATATCAGCAATGCATTGTGGTATATAACCAGAAAAGATGCTGTGTAAGATATGTTTTCAATTTCAATTATATATGCATTTATTAATGTTGTCAATATTATTACGGTTGCAATCTAACCATGGTGAGAATCCCTGCCTGTCATACAGGAGAGTGGGGTTTGATTCCTGACAGGGAGCTAAGGAGCTTTTTCTATGACCTGTTTACAATTTAAACTGTAATGTGAGACACCTTTCTTCTACAGAAATCTATTTTTTAAAAAGGAGATGAATTAGTTATAACAACACAAAACATCAAAGTGAAGTTGCTTTTCAGCAACTCCTTGGCTAAATGGGAATTTAGTTTTTTTGACAGCAGGGTCATTTGCAAAATTAAACAAGGAATTGATTCACTCCTGTGGAATACTGTATAAAATGGAAGACAGGTTTGATATGGAAACAACTACACACATTTTAGTTTTTTTTTTCCAATTGTACTCCCATCAAAGTGACATAAGAAAAGTCATTGTCAGAAGTGGGATATGAAAACAAGCCACCAGGGGAGACCGATGTAATAACTTCACCAGAAATATATTGAAAACAAATGGGCTGTCACTAAGGAAATTCATAGAGAAATACAGGTCCCACCATAAAACACCATAAGGAGTGCAAAAAATGTTAAGTTATTTCTGTACTTCATCAGTGTCGGTAAAAGAGGGACTCAAGAACACAAAGACTCTAGTTTGGGATTCAGGCTGAGAAAGGGAAGTGTGACTTTGGACACAGGGCATTGCAGAGAGGAACAAATGGCGCAACGAAACAAAATGCCAAAACCCCAGATTGAGCCAGGGACCTTTAGAGCATCAGTCTAAGGCTTTCTCAGCTGGGCTATTTCAACCTCTGTGTATGATCCAACCTCTGCTGTCTGCAGTAGCCTCCCAAAGTTCCAGCATGAGTGCACGAAGAGGAGTGGTAGAGTGTTACGTCATTCAGAAGGGGAGTAATCCAGCTCAGCTCTCTGAGGTTTGGTAGATACATCTTCTTCCTGAGTAATGTAGGATCAACTTCTTCAGGCTGGAGGAAGGGCTTGCATTTCGGCAGTAGTAACTGACTGAGTAGTGACTTCTAGGACCTGGTCTTATCAGGTTGCTTTGCCACATTTGTCAGTTCTGCTGAAAAGACCTGTCTCTAGGAAATTTAGGAAGCAGAAGAACGACTATCTGAAAGGTGACATGATCTGCTGGCTGTTTGATGTGATCATGAATGACACAGGAAATTCGAATTATTGCAATAAGACAAAACAAGATCCATAAAACACTGGCAGAAGTGCAAAATGTGAGAAGATAAAAAGACACCTGTTTCTGCCCGCTTTCAAAAAGGGGATCTTGCGCATGTGTGATGAACGTGATAATCACAATATTACAGAAATGACAGCAGCATTGAACATGGCGAGATGTGAAAGATTGTTAATTCCCTTCAAATACTCACAGTGTGTTTATTCTGCTGTATTAATTTACTGTGCTCATCAGGCAGTTACAAACCTGTTATCTACACACTGTTCCCAGAGCTGGATAGGTGACTCCACATTCTACAGCTCTCTAGCAAAAGAGGAAGTCAGACTATAGAAATGGAGAAAATCTCCTCTTCAGAATGTGGAAATATATTCCTGAGAGAAGTCCTTTCTCGACGTTCAACACTCTCTGCAAGTCACCCATTCCCACCTTGCGCAGTGTAGTGGTTATCACATTCTCTTAACACACCAAAGGGTTTCAGTTTGAAAGCGGGCGAAAACAAGTGATCACTTTTCGCTCATTTGTCACTGCTGAGGTTGCTTTATGGGTCTATTTTCTACACTGTGCTGATCAATTGGAAATCAAATGGCAAAAAAGACCCGTTCCCACACCTAAGGTAAATTATTAGGAATCAAAACTGTTCGAGTGTATGGAAGCACACAGCTTTATCAAGATTTCCAAGTGCAAGATCTTTTTATTCATAAAATACCCTATTTATGTTTTATGAGAAATATTAATGTTAATACAGAATCTTTTTTCACCAAATAAATGGGTTTCCAGACTTCAGAAAGCCTTCTAGACAAATACTAAAAGAGTAAAAATTCCATTTGGTAAATGAAATGAAAACAGATACCCTACCAAACCTTGAGTACAGGCCATTCAGGGTGATAATACAAAACCATTTATAATTCAACAAATAAAAGCTGTCAACTGGTAATCACAGCTACTCATAAAAAAACTGAAGTGGCAATACACAGTAGGTGACTCTTGAGTGCAAGTTAAATCCATGCAAGAAGGGGGTTTAGTGTTACATTTCCAAATCAGATATGCAAATGAGAGATCTGGCCCAGCCAATCTCAAAGCTCCGTTGGTCTGGAATGGAGCTGCTCCCCTCTTCTAGTTATTCACACTGGAGCTAGGTTACATATTAGCACATTTCATCTAATTCAGTTGTTTCAGAAAAAAAAGTAAACAAATAAACTGGATTTATTTGTTGGAGCTTCACCAATCTGTTTTTCCACCAAATAAATTGGCTTTCTGACTTCAGAAAAACCTTCCATTTATTTTTTAAGAACTATTTTTATTTCACAAACAAATACAAAGAATCACAAAATAGGAAACTTTAATAAATATACCCAAAACAATATATATGAAACCATCTCTTTAGGTTATAGTGCTCTAATAATGGACAGGGCCAGGCTACCTGCTCTCTTGACTGGAACCTCAATGCTTTTGAACACCCCTGTGTTCCTCAACCTCCTGTTTTTATTCCGTCAGCACCTCTGAACTCAGTTCTATGAAGGACTATAGAATACTGGCTTAGCCAGGTGCGAATGTCCTCCATCTTTGCAAACTCTGAGAACAAAACAACATGCACAGTTGAATATGGATCTTCCCATGGGCCTGAACTATCATTCTTTTTGACTCAAACAACTCCACACATTGTTCAAAGCGAGGGGAGGTAGCAGTAACAACTTCAAACGTTTTCTCCACATTCTACAGATCTCTAGAAATAGAGGAGGTCAGGCTGCAAAAGTGGGGGAATGGAAAAAATCTCCTCTCCAGAATGTGGAAATATTTTCCTTTTCTCTGCAAGTCACTCCTCCCCACCTTGTGCAGTGTAGTGATTGTCACGTTCTCTTAACACACCGAAGGGTTTCAGTTCGAAAGCAGGAGGAAACAAGCTATCTCTTTTATCAAAAGCTTAGCTCTCCCGACAGTGCATAACAGGGCTCTTTTCTACACTGAGATGCTTATTTGGAAAACATAAGGGAAGAGAAAAGTTTCCCTTATTGGGAGTTTAACCCAGGCCACCTGGGTGAAAATCCAGAATCCTAACCACTAGACCATACAGGAGCACACAGCCTCACAAACAATGTGTAATTTCTGTCTTTATAGCGCACTTGTTACATAGCTAGCTGGCACTCAGAGTACTGCAAGATCTATTTACTGAGAATTAGTTGAAGGATAACGTCAGGACTATAACCCCAGCTTTCAGGGGGACTGCAACCTTAACACAGAGCCTTAGACCACTCAGAAAAGGTTTGTTGGCTTTTATAAGTAATTACATGTGTGAAATCTATGTCTCTCAGGCCTGTGAGACTACATCACAGAAGTGCAAACTTGGAGGATGGGCTTAGTAGATAGGGCAACAATTGCGACACGCGCCAAGCCTCTTATGTCCACTGCACATGCAGACTTTGAAAGGGGTCTCAGATTTTATGGGTACTCAATTCTATACGACACTGGCAAGACGGAGTAAAGGAGCAGACCCTTTAAGAGACAAAAACAACACATTGTTTCAGCCAATGTTAATTAAAAGGGCAGCACAGCGTTGGAACTTCTGTCACGGAAGTTATAAGGGCATGCCGTGGAATGGCCAGGAGAGCAAAATAGGCCCTATGTGTAGTGGCAAAACGGGTGTTAGCCCGTTTAGGAGGTCAGATGATGTCAGGTAGAAACTTAAGCCATCAGGCCGCGGAGGAGATGGCCTGGTGCTAGGCAGGTCTGAAGACATATGAACCCTCAATACTGAATGAGGAGGAAAGGGTGACCCGGAAATATATAGCCCCAGACAAAGACAAACCAGAAGGACAAGCAAAGCACAGGGAAACTAGGACAGGACAGAGTGGGAGCGCCCTCTAGCTGTAGAGGGTGTGACAACTATTAGTTTTGAGTGATTGAAATCCATTTTCAATGGTGTTTTTCCTGCTCATAACATTACCAGTGAGAAAGAGGATTGTGAAACCCCCATTGCTTAAACAGCGAGTGCGTTGGTGGTTATAGTAAGAAGTTTCCATAAAATGAAGCATTATATTTTTGTAATACGTTTAGTGCCTATAAAAACTATTCACCCCCCTTGGCCTTTTCACATTTTATTGTGTTACAGTATGGAACCATGATGTATTTAACTGAGAATTGTTGCCACTCATCAACACAAAGTGCTCTATAATATCAAAGTGAAAAAATTCCAGACATTTTACTAAGTCATCAAAATAAAAAACACTAACCCTAACACTCAATACCCAGTTTATAAGGTGAAAAATTATGCTTGAAGCACAGCAAAGTTCTAAAACCAGCATTTGAAAAGCACCCAGAAACATAAAATGTCCATTTCTCAAAAGTAAAATCTTTAGCTTTGAAAAATTATTATCCATGTTTTCATTTTTTCTTTTTTTACATAACATGCTTTCGAGAAATAAACTGCCTATTACAATGAAGGCAGCATTAGCAAATGTGCATCTAGCTTTGTTAAATAAAATCAGGACGTTTACCTATCTCAAATTGATCACTCTTTGCAGGCACACTACGGAAACCCGCGGATGTGAGCTGGGAGAATTGACTCTTACAAAGAGTGTTGACCTAAGAGAAAAGGACTCCTCCTCTCAGTAATACATTTCCACATGTTGAAGAGTCGATTTTCCCCATTGCTTTCCCATATTTTTCGGTGTGGTTATTGATCACTGCCAGTTATCTGCCAAGTCACAGTGAAACTGTTACAGTGAAAAGATTAATAATATTTATTTTATTGGAATACATGTGTAATGTCTCATTCTTACAAGCAATTTTTAAGGAAACACTAGTGTAAATTATAGTGTAAATAGACAGGAGCTATTATAATGTTAAATACTAGTTGTGATAGGTAAAGCTGCATCCAAGTGCTTGGTATGAATAGGTTATCTACAGAGTCTTTGACTTATCTACTCAGAGGAGGAGCTAGATCAGTCCTTTTTTTCTCAATCTGAGTCACCATCAAGATGTAACATGGTCAAAGATGAACAGGAAACTTAATTAATGAGAACACCTGTATCACCCAAAATTGAATTCATAACCCTGAGATTAAGAATTCCATGCTCTACTGACTGAGCCAATCAGGCACTGGTTAAAGTGCCAATCTAGTCCCTGCTGACGTCAATTTGAAAAGGTAAACTTGCTGGCTTTTAATCCTGTTTGGACCAGAGTCTAGTGAAGCACATTGTGTTCTTCATTGATTACTTAAAGCAGAGCAAATGTCAGTGTAGCGGCGAGGGTTATTAATAAGAAAGAACTAAGTGTTCTGAGCTTTCCCAAATGGTCCCATCTCTGTTCATCTCTGTGGTACAGCCACAGAGAAACTATTCATGCAGGCTGATTTAAGGTTTCCTTTGATAAGGGACAGCTCCCAAAGGGGGATGCACTTAGCTAAGCCTGGCTATCATGATCAACGGTCATCCATTGGCGCCTATCTGTCTAGGGAGTGCCAGATGGACATCTGGACTACATTCCTAAGTGTCAGGAGTAAGTGACTCATATCTCACCTTGATCAACCAATCAGGGACTGGTAGGGCCAAGTAACCCACGTGGGACTCTGATGCCCATGGAACTTTCAGCCAATCAACGAGCTGAAGTTCCTCCAGGTAAAAACAGGCAACACAGAGGGCCTGAGAAGATTCAGTGGAGAATTCTGTGGACTTTTATAAAGGGAATTCAAAGGAGAATTCCAGGGCAGGACGGCCCAGGAGCAGAAGGCTCCCAAGGGCAGGACATTCTCGCAGAGCGCCTCCTGACCATCCTGAGACTCAGCCCGGACAACCATGGAACGGCCAGTGTGTCCGAATGCCAGAACTTTCCTTTGTTCTAAGAGTCTAGAGCGGAGGTTGCCAGAGAGTAAGCAGAGGATCCACCCGAGGTTAGCACCAGCAGCAAGCCTCGTGAACAGGTCAGAACTGTGGACAGCTGAATCACTATTCAGAACTAGCTCTTCATCAGGAACGAACCGGTCCTCTTCCTGACTTGCTGGGACCCACAGTCATCTTTTCTCCTGTGCACAAACTTTGCTAGTTAAAGCCAACACTAACTAGCCAGTCAGTGAGCATCAGCAGCGCACCGTCGCAAACTGCACAGCACAGCCTGGCACCTAGGCAGAGAACAGGATTGGACAGCAACAAGCCTGCAACTGTTTCTTTGTGCCCGCAGGAGATCTGAATCCCCAGAGATTGGATGAGTATTCAACTTCAACGCATTACAGCTCGAGAATTCAATTGTTATCCCAACCAGTTGATATCAATTTAATTCCTAAGAGTTATGTTCTTGTTTTGAGTATCTAATGTAGAAGTTGTAACCAAGTTCACTTACGAAACGGTCTAAATGAATGATATACTGAACGTATGTCCTCTTGATATATGTAACTCTTTGTAACTGATTGAATATATATCTTTTGTATTCTGATAACCCTCTCGATAAGATCTGTTAGGTTTATATGCATATTCTATGTATTAATAAATGTATCCTTGTGTACTAGTACCTGTGTGTGTGCGTTGTTTGAGTTATGTCGCATGGTTGGATTCTAAAGCCATCAAAAGAATCAATTTTGTGATTTACTGCTACAATTAATAATTGTCCCAGTAAATGCCCAAACCCTACAGAACTGGTGCCTTCAGAGAGCACACTACATCAGTAATCACAGAAATTTACAATTTTAACAAAAAAAACACTCAGTTCTCTCATGTAGTAACATATTATACAGAGAAAAGATTTTCATTGTGCTTTTCAGTGCCTGAGTACCTGTTGCTTCTTTATTGGGCACAGAGTCTTTGTCTACTAAAAGAAGGAAAGACATATTTGATCTGATTGTTCGTCAGATATTTTCATTAGTATGTGTTTTGTGATGTATTGATAGGTACAATTAAGGTGTAGTATGTACAAGAATTAACTTGCTTTACTGTAAATAAGATACACACAGCTCAATATGGGACTCAGATCCTTATCTCTGAGATGTAGCTGCTGACGGGGGGTGTTTTCTTCACTTTTTAGCGGCTTAATAGTTGAGTTTTGATAAACTTAGTCCAATACAGCATTGTGGCGTGCCAGTCAAATGTCAACCACTGTGGAATTTGTAAATTGTTTAAAGGAGAGAAATTGTAAGTAAAGATTGAACCTTATTGTTTAGATAATTAACAATTTGTTCACTCTTGCAGTTTCAGATTATAATGTGGGAAGATTTCCTCTGGGTTAATCTGTGTCCGAGTGCAGGTGCAAATATGTTGAAGGTAGAGACTTTGCATGATCTGCTCAAGGAAAGAAATTTGGTTTTTGATTGTTTTCAATTTGATCAATGATACATATAAAATATAACAAAACTTACAATATTCTGAACAGCATTCATGTTTACATTCATATTACAATTTAGGTACATTTAATAATATATTAAAATAGAGCTCTATAGTCCTAACTTAACAATGCTGCTGTTACGACCCCAGGTGTCTAGGTGTGTAACATTTAGGATGGACTTGGATGCAGGTGGGTTTCTGGTGAGAGACTTAGGAAGTGTGACAACAAGTTTGGTTCAAAAGTGATTTATGTTTAAAAAGTGAATAAGTTCTGTGTATACAGAACACAATAACACACAGGGAAAAGGAACGAAAATAACAAACAAAAATGGCTGATAAAGTTAGGGAAGCTGACCTAAATACCAAAACAAAACCCAAAATACTCGGTATTCGGCGTCTAACACCCTGGCTTAACCTTCACTGACTACCAAAAACCATACAAGACAAAAGGCCATCCTAAACTAGTGTTTCTAATACAAAGACCAACTATGTGTGCACAATGAACCAGACAAGCTAAACTAACCCATTACATAAGTGAGCTACGAATACAAAGGTTTATATAACACTTTCGGGCAAGGTAATGGTGAAATAAAGGATAATACAAACAAAGCCAAAGCTATATGAAAACATGAAGCGAAACAAATGAAAACGAAGAGAGGCGAAGCGAAATCGAAGCCAAAGCTGAGACGAGTGGAACTGAAGTCGAGCGAAAGGTCCCTTCATTCTAAAAACCTCCAAGTGAAATACTGAAGAAGTTGGGTTCTGATTGGTCGAGAAGCTCATTACGGATGACGCAATACAACAAGTTGGATGAATTAATGAACCAATGGGGAGGGAGAACAACCAAAGTCAGGAAGTGTGGAAGATAGCATCAAAACAAACACACATGGACCACACTGGGACATAACACCCCCACCCATAAAAAAAATAAATCTTTAAACTCTAGAAAGGGTGTCAGTCAACACATTTTCTGCCCCTCTTTTGAGGAGAATTTCCAAATTATAATTCTGGATAATCAAAGTACAACACATCAGTCGCTGATTTTGATTATACATACTGTGCAGAAACATTAAAGGGTTAAACAGGGCTAAAAATCAGTTTTATAACTCTACTTAAAATATAAATATGGACTTTTATTATAATGTTTAGTATCCATTTGTCTGATTTTTCAGAAAAAAAAAACAGAATGAGGATAGAATGAAAATAGTAAAGTTCATAACAGCAAGTGTGATTTGACTAAAGCATTTTTTTACATTTTGCAGTTCTCTGAAAAACCATCATCATCCTGATAGCTGCTGTAAACTGTTGCTTACTCATTTGTCCAGAAGAGCACAGTGACTGAGAGGTCAGAGCTATAAACTGGTGTTGCCAGTGTGAGAACAGCTCTCCAGTGGCTCTGTGTCACGATTGTAGTCCCTCCTCCTTAAGGGCGCTCTGGCTCTTTCACTTCGGACCTGATTTTGTGCACCTGCCCCTTGTTCCAGCCTCCTTCCCGACCCCCTTAAAACCCATTCACCCACTCAGTTCGGGGCTCTGCATTGATTCCCGCATCGTGCAAGCCCGGGACCTGGATGCGCCTGGCTCCGTTATGTTTTTAAATTCCTGTTCCCGTTCCTGTTTCCCCTGCCAGTTCTGTACTGGTTCCTGTTTTTAACCGTCAGTCTTGGATGGACCACCCGGCTTTGGACCTTTTGCTTTTGTTTGGATTCCCCTTTGGATTTTCTCCTGGATTGTTTGCCTCGGCCACACCTCCCCCGAGCACCAGCGCACCAAGGAAACACCCCCTGTTTTCATTCTCGTATCCTGTATGCTTTTCTCCCCAGTGTTTCCTTACTACCCCGGATTGTGTCGTCCCCATAGGGTCCGGAAAGAACTGTTCCATTACACTCTGTCTCCCTGATATTCTCTCTAACAATCCCACTGTCACTGCAGTCTCTCCTCCTGCTGCTCCATTGTCAGAGAGACTGATGAGGCACAGGACTCTTCTCAGCTGTCAACACCCAGTAACAGTTCTGTCCTCTCAGTCACAGAGGAGCTCTGGACCAGTTTGAGAGCTGCATTTTCAGGTGGTAATTTAAATACGTAATTTCTTTATTTTTATTTCATCTTTTTTGTTTGCAATTAATTTATCTTGGGTTTTTTTTGTAATGAAATTGTTTTACTTTTAAGATGTAAGACCCAAATCGTAGGTTTAAAAAATACTTTGCTATGATTTTTTACATTTGCATCTACATTTGATGTATTTAGATTCCACTGCATTTACTCACAATCACTGAGCATGAGTTAGAGCACAAAACCCCAGAAATGCAACAGATAAGTTGAATTTCCTGATGCCTTTAAGGATTTTGAAAGGTTCAGTTCTATCAGGGCTGGCAAAGAATGCCTCATAAACTGAATGTGGATGTTAATTATGAAATCCAATTAACAATCCAATTAAATATCTCAAGATAAGACAAAACTATAAGAACTGTAAGAATTGCATGTGCATGCATGTGTTGGTGTTATTTAATTTACATTTCTATGGCATTGAATTAGAGCTGCTGTTTAAGCTGTTGTATAGTTGTAAGTATTGTTTTAATGCAGCAGTAATTTATACATTTACAGTAGCTGTCAGCACCTCAGGACACAATACAGGAGTGTTATCTGCAGTAGTGCTGTACAGTACAGTGTTGCTCAGTGTTGAATAATTAACAACAAGAAATGACCACTTTAAATTCTATTTGGCAGATATTATTGATATGTGGAATTATTTATTATTTATTTATTCGAATGTATTTATTGTACTGTATTACTGTATTACTATATTTGTACTGTACTGTGTTGATTGTGCCTGGATGCTGTAGCACTTGAATTTCCCAAAGGAGATTAATGAAATACCTACCTACCTTATGGCATTAGAATAGCTTGATCCCTACATTTCTATAATTGAAGATTTATAATGATTTTTTTTATTATTTCAGCAATGGATAGGAAATACTAGTAAAGATTTCAATGAGAAACATATCCAAATAAGATACAACAGTCGGATACGAAAGTCACTCTCGCGTAATGCATAGCAATAGTCACTAAGGAGACACATTTCAACCTCGAATTGCGGTGTTAGATTGTGGGAGGAGCATTCGCTCACTTCCTGTTTGAGAGTGAGCGACACTTCCTGCTTCAGATGTTAATTTAAAGAGCGATTATAAAAACCCACCTCTGCGCAAGAGCTTCTGTTTCGGGAGCAAAATGTCATAGCTGAAAAAGAATAAGAGCCGGAAGTGGACCTGCGGGGGAAGTCAGGAGCAGTAGATCAACACTGATCGAATCTGAAGAAAAATGGCGAAGTCGTTGTTAAATCTGAAAGACGAGTTTTTCTCTTTCATGGAGGTTTTGCTCAAATCAATCGTGGATGAAGTGTCAGAGGTTTTCCGAAAAAGAATGGTTAAAATCACACAGTTTGTGGAGGACAGTTTCGGGAGTGAAATTGCGCAGCTGAAGAAGGAGAACGAGTGCCTGAAGTGGAGATTGCAGCTGTGGGAGAAGGAGTCGGAAGCAGGAGGAGATCAGGGACAGACAGATCATGTTGGACACACGCTTCCTTGTGAAGTGACTGCAGAAATGAAAGAAGAAATGGACACGAAACTGCAGTTGTCAGGTCAGTGGGGTGACTTTTATGAAGTCAGTGTGTGTGTGTGTTTAAAAACAGTGTCTAACTTTCTCACTGGTGAGAATATAGTGGAGAGATGCAGAGTGAAGTGGGAAAGACTTGTAGTATTGTATCAGACTTGTGTATTGTAGATGATTATTAACTTGATATTGTACATCCAAATCTATCTTGTATAATTGTAGTGTCATTGCTGACATTGTTGTATGTGTATATATATAAACTAACATATGTACAGTATATAAAAAAAATCATGGTTCAGCCAGAAACTGAATTTCATTGTCTTAAGCCTTCTCTCAGTGTACTGCTAATGTACTGTAGATTCCAGTCAGCGTCTGTATTCCTTATCAGTGTATTTATTATGTTTTTAGGTTAATGTACTTTTCAGTCCCATTTTGCTTTCTCTTTTCAAACAGCTCTTAGGTGTTTGACTTTTGTATATATCAGGTTTGAAAATGAGTTTTATTTAAGATGTTCTTCTATTATTCTTTGCTATCTCAAATTCACATTTCAAGCTGCTTTTTGTGTGGGTCTTACTTCCTTTTGAGCACTACTCTAAGCTCATGTTAAAGGTCCTGTCCTGTATTTTCAGGCTCAGAGGACAGTGCTCTCCCTGATGCTGGGGAAAGGGCTCCTCTTGAACAGCAGTACAGTGAGGAGGAGTGGGGCTTTAGTCTGATGCAGGAGACAGAGCTCACTGCTGCAGAAGGGAAAGAGACACTCAGTGAGCAGCACACAGAGAGCAGACAGAGTGTCGAAGATCTGGATGGTGTGCACATGATAAAGACAGAACCTAAGAGTGAGACATATGAGTTCTTAGTATCTGAGGACTTTACAGAAAAGATTAGTAATCTGGAAACTAAGAATATCACAGAAAGCTGTAATGAACTGGACTATGTCTGTATACCACGGCACAAAGAAGAACTGGGTTGTTGTAATCCTACAGAGCAGAAGATGGAGTCACAATTGTTTGACCCTGCAGAGCAGCAGATTGATGTACCTGGTGAAGAGAACAGTACTGAGTTACAGCACACAGAGAAGAGTCAGTACTGGGAGGAAAGGGAGGAGAAACGGAGAGGCCAACAGGAATCCGAACTTCATTCAAACAAATTAAAACATCGCCAGCTCACTACAGGCCATAAGATCAGGAAGACTCAATCAACACCTTGTTCAGATAAAGTAGAAAAAATGTCTGTACAGCACAAAAAGCAGCAATCAAGTAAATTAAGTCACCAGCACACTCACATGGGAGTTTTCACCTGCAGTCAGTGTGGTAGGAGCTTTAGTCGCTCATGCAATCTAAAATCCCACCAGCGTATTCACACTGGAGAGAAGCCATTCACTTGCAGTCGGTGTGGGAAGAGCTTTAGTGTGGCATGCAGTTTAAAAAAACACCAACTTATTCACAAAGGAGAGAAACCGTTCAACTGTAGTCAGTGTGGTCAGAGTTTTAGTTCGGCAGGGAACTTAAAAACCCACCAGTTCTTTCACAAAGGAGCAAGACCATTTATCTGCAGTCAGTGTGGGAAGATTTTTAGTCGGGCAGGCAACTTAAAAACCCACCATCTTATTCACACAGGAGAGAGACCATTTAGGTGCGGTCAGTGTGGGAAGAGTTTTAATCAGCCAAGCCACTTAAAAAGACATCAGGTTGTTCATGCAAGATAATGCAATGCACAGAAATGTGGAGTTGCACAATGATTTCCTTAAAATTAAGTCTCTGTCTCTTTTCTAATCTATTGTGGCATGACTTGGTCATGAAGTAAATCAGTATTTGAGGTCTGAAACCGCTTAGCAGAACTCACTGGTGCTTACATTTGTACAGTGTCTGATCAAGGTTTCAGAATGACAATACTCCCAAATTAAACCTGTGTTATCATGTCACCATAATATATTTGTAAATGGTAAACAAAGTATTGCTTATGCTATTGACTCCAGTATTCTCTAAATCGAACCATTACATTTTTCACAGGAGTGAAATCTTAATCTTTTATTTGTAGGATTTGTGAAAAATATGTTCGATACATTTCTAGTTGTTTTGCTTAAAAACATCATCAGCCAAGCCAGTAGCAGAAACTATTGGACTACTTGGGGATAGAAAAGGCATAAAACATGGTGACATGACGCATAACCTCTCCCTTTGTGTGGACATTGTTTTATTGTTTCTGTCTCAGCTGTCCTGGTGGTCATTACTGAATTTAACTCCATTTCAGATGATAAAATGAATTACAGTAAATCTGAGGCTGTTTCTGTAGATGGATCCAACAACACTTCGGAGTCCTTTCCGAATGTTCCATTTAAATGGACTAAATTCACCCAACCTTAGAGAATTAGGGAAACTAAACTAAATGTCCAAAATCATTTGGAACTCTGGCATAATCTCCCTCTTTCCCTTCTGGGCCAGATCAGTTTAGTTCAAATGAAAGTCTTGGTGTACCTTCAGTGCCAACATCTCCTCTCATTGTGTGTTTTCATTATGTATGTCTTGTGTATTTTTTTGTTGTTGTCATTCTGTAAAGCACTTTGAGAAGCCACCTTCAAAAGCTCTATATAAAATATTTATTATTATTATCAAGTCTTTTATACCCTCTGCATTGCTCTCCATGTGGCTGACCAGGAGGGTTATCACTGACAAGCACATGCCAGGTGTATTTGATGAGGTGAGAGGCCCAGACACAAGCTGAGTTTCTTTCAGCTGCTTGTAGAGAGGGGTGGTCTTGGCTTGTTAGACAAACTATTTTACAACTAGGCTTGTCTCTCCTGGTCATTGTGGGTTTCATTCTTATGTTAAAGAAAGATGATGAACATATTAACTAACTTTGGGAATCTTTAAGACATAGTATAAAAAACATTATACACATGATTGGGGATTTATTTATTTGAGGATGGCATCTTAATGTGTTTTCAGCAACTACAATCACAATTTAATCTTCTGCAAGAACGTTGTTGGGTTTTCTGCACACATGACACTTCGTCACGATGTAGATGCCTGCATCCCCAGATATTTCTCCTTGTAGCAATGTAGGAAATTTCATTAGGAAGAATAAAAATTTCACATTTTGTTTCTTCCTTCTGCTCTGTGTTATACACACTTGTAACACACAGGTAATGTGACTAAATGAGTTCATAAATGGGCAAGGGATCTTAGGTATGAAAACATGAGGAGGAGGCTAGAGGTTGTAAATTCTGTCTGATGAATGTTTACATGCAATCGATTTAAGGAAAACCCAATATTTATGTTATTACAGAGATTACATACCACAACCTTTCTTTAAACAGAGTGAAGGATGCCCCTTTATGTGTACAATTCTGCAGCAAACTCAAAACATTCATTATTATTGAGACTGCAGATTATTTTCATGTTTTTGAGGTTTTATTTCCCAGGACCTGAGGGGTGGTTTTCATGTTAAAATAAAGGAGCCTGGTCTCTCTACCCTTGGCCTACCTTCTAATCAGCTGTGTTGATTAAAATACATTTCTGTCAGCTAAGAAATGTATCTTAATCATCAGAAAGAAGAAAAACACATCTGTTACACTTTGGTTTAGAGACTGTTTTAATGTACTGCTCCATGAAAGGCTTAGTGCATTTCTGAAGGGAAATGAAAGATATTTCCTGAAATCATGGTCACCTCTTATAGAGTATTGGCTAGTGGAGTTAAGAGAATTACTGCTGAAGGGTCACTGTGTGATAAGGAGGAACACCTTCAGGCCTTCCATAGACTGAGGGAGGAGGGGAGCTCTGCTGGATGGAAGGGTGGCTGGATCTGAAAAGAAGAAGGGACAAATGTCACTAGAGATCTAGAATGGTGTAAGAGATTTTATTGTTTCTGTACTCATATCCTGTTGTATAGTATGTTAGTTGTATCCAGGAGCCTGCAGTAACCTCACCCTGCAACTCACAACTGACAGCCCACTGCAACTCACAGTTCTACTTTCCAGTTCGGATTTTAAAAGCTGAATGATCTGTAAACTCAAAATAATAAATCCTGTCTTTTTAAAGAATATTTTACAATAGTGTTTTCTTTAAAAACAACTTGCCTGTAAGAATTTAAGAAAGTACATATTCTAATAAAATAATTCTGATGAAACATTTCCCTGTGACAGTTTTGTTACACCGTGGAAAACCAGCAACTGAGGGGGACAGATTTCGTGGACATCTGGTCTTTATTGTGCATAACTCCTGTCACAGAACTGCATAAACCTAAGTGCCATAAAGTGGTAACCCCCAAACAGAAAAAATGCAACAGTGTCTTCACCCGAAATGAATAACATTCCCTTTCTGAAAATGAAACAATCTTAGTTGTTCCAGACTTCCTGAAGTAGGCTGGCAAGCACAACAAAAGCAATTAAAAGTCAGTTATAAAGTTTTTAAGACTGTCTGGCCATGGAAAAGGGGATATGGACTGTTCTCTCACAGGAACAGAGGGCTCCACAGGGGGGTCGACCTCGTCTGGGAGTCTAGTAGGGGCAGCTTCAGTCTCAACAATAGCTTTGGAGGTGGAGGTGGTGTACCAGCGTGACCCATCAGAGAGGCGGAAGGTGGCAGGACCCAGCTGCTCTGTGGCCTGTAAAGGAGAAGACTAAAAGACTGGAGCTTGTACTCATGATTGGGTCTCCTGGTCTGGACCCGATCCTGCACAGTGATTCCAGGCAGCTTCACTCTATGTGACCTGTCATACCACCTTTTCATCTGCTGCGGTTGTTCTGCCATCCTGCTGTGGGTGCGCACTGGAGGGGTATGCCTGTCCAGCGGTGTTTGTAGCTCATGACCGAGCATGAGGAAGGCTGGTGAGCTGCCAGTCATGGCATGCTGTGTGGCCCTGTAGTGAGAGTGCAGAGGAGCACGGCTGAGAAGGAACAGCCCTCAGACAGGTGGGCTCTGATTTTTGAGAGTCTGATTGAGTCGTTCCACATCCCCATTCACCTTTGGGTTGTAGAACGCAGAGACCCAAACTCTCCAGACACAAACTGTGGCCTGTTGTCTGAGGTGAAGACAGTTGGCAGCCCCCAGCAGGCAAAGAGGGATTCCAGGAAGTCTGTGAATGCCTGGGTTGTGACTGATCCTGTGGATGCTACTTCTGGCCATTTTGTATGTAGGTCATAGACCACTATGAGGAAGTGCTTTTGGAGCAGGACACCATGTAGCTCCCCACAGATGTCCACCTGGAGGTGATCCCAGGGGCTGAAGAGGTGGCAGAGGAGGCAGGCCTCACAGTTTCTGATCAGTGTCTCTAAATCACGATCGATTCCTGGCCACCACACGAGATCCTGGCAACATTGTTTGACCTTAAGAATGCCCAGATGGCCTTCATGTGGAGGACACATACTTGGAGACTGGCTAGAATAACCATACAGGTCCCCTGGGCAACACTGGAGTAATTCCAGCAAGAGAGCTCGTCTTTGACATGAAGGAAGGGGCCCAGTTCAGCAGAGACTTTGGAGGGCCAGCCCAGGCATATAAAGGTGCGCAGCTGAGAGAGCACTGGGTCCTGTTCTGAGGCCCTCTGTAGGTCCTGGAGTGAGACTGTGGCCTGAAGTGGAGTGTGGAGCATCTGGATGAGGTCGGACTCAAGTGTGTCTGAATAACGGCCTCCAGGCAGGTTAGAAAGGAGTGGGACAGTAAATCTGCAACTACATTTTCACATCCTGGAGTGAACTTTAGTATAAAATTATATTGATAGAGTCTCTCAGACCAGTGGTGGAGTCTGAGTGGTCAATGTCCTCTTCCTGAAGTGGCGAGCAGCACAGTGAGGACCTTGTGGTCCATCTGTAGCATAAATGTACGACCATTCAAATACATGTGCCACATCTCACATGCCCAGACGCAGGCCAGGGCCTCCCAGAGTACTTCTGTTCAGTTGGACTGAGAGCCCGGAAGGTGAATAGGTTGGTGATAGGTTGTTTCACCCCATTGTGAAGATGGGACAGTACAGCTCCCACAGCGGTGCTGGAGGCATTGCTGGTGATGAAGGTTAGGCTGGAGAGGTCAAAGTGTGCCAGGACAGGCGATGAGGTGAGCTGATGGCTTCAGAGCAGGCAGGCATCCAAACCGAAAGGGCATCCTTTTGCAGTAGCTGCTGCAGTGGGGCTGTAGTGGCTGAGTAGTATGGAGGAAACTAGAGGTAGTAGGCAGTCATCCCAAGGAAGGAGGTGACCTGAGCTGGTGTGGAAGGCTCTGGGATGCAATGAATGGTATCGATGTTGAACTGCAGTGGGGTGAGGCCAGCAGCTGAGAGGCAAAAACCTACAAATCCGATGGCATCAGTGGCCACATCTCTCTATTGAGGGTGAGGTGGTGGTGGTGGTGCTCATCATGGCTGGCAAGGGTTGGGCCATGAACCGCAATGTCATAGAGACAGATGACCATTCCTGGGATTCCAGCAAAGATAGTCGACATCACTTTCTGAAAAAGCTGGGGGCGGAGCTCAATCGGAAGACACCAATGTGTGTGATGACAACTGTCAAGTTTCAACTGGCAGGGTGAAGAGGAATCTAGAGATAGGACTGACGAAGATCCAATTTCGTAAATACAGTGGAACCCGAGAACTGTGAGGTGAGGTCTTCCACTGTGGAGAGTGGGTACTTATCTGGTATGACAGCTTTGTTTACTGCCTACAGGTCCACGCAGACTTGCAAACCCCTGGACTCTTCTTCGCAACCAACAGATTGGACACCCATGGGGAGGTGTTGACTGGTTCAACGATGTCCCCCTCCTGGAGCCTCTGAAGTTTGGCGGTGACCTCACCACGGAGGGCCAGTGGGATGTGGTGCAGTGGCTGGACGACTGGGCACACGGTAGTGTCAATCAGGGACGTGATTTAAAGCAGTGATGCACCGCCCCGGTGGCGTGAGAGGGTGAACTGCAATTCCCGCAGCACCTGGGAGGAGACTCACACAGCTGCCACGTGTGCAGCATGTCTGGGTCTTGTGTGAGCGAGTCCTGGCTGTCCAGCCGCTGCGGCTACTCCACATGGCCGGCAGTGAGTGCAGGAAAAGGAGTAGGGCAGCACGCTAGTGTAGAGGACAAGGCAGCAGAACCCTGAAAGCTTTAACAACTCTCAGTTGTTTGTTGCCTTTTCCCCCGCAGTCAATCCATTACTAGGAATGCTTATGGCAGGTTGAAAACGGACCCTTGTTAGTTTAAGAAATCAATGCATTCATGATTTTACATGGTTTTAAAGACAGCTATACACACAGAGAACAAAAACGACATGGCTGATGATTTTTCCCAAGCTGAAACACAGTGCACCTTTCCAAGCCATTTGATAAAGACCACCCACTGAGAACTGTAGCAGAACTTGATGGATGCTCAGTTTTTAGCAACTTTTATGTCTTTGTTATACATCTGTGATTGAAAGAACCATTTTTGGATGTTTATCACGTCTTTATCCTTTTCTGTGTGTGCGCATTGATCTAAAAGTTACTGATAAGTCAGAGTAAGTTCTAGTAAAAAATGCAGTAACCAAAACCACATATCTTATTGTTTTTTGTGTAGTAATATAAGTGAACAACCAAAACAGTCACATAATGTCTTGATCTAGTTTAATACAGGTATTCTTTTCCTTTCTCAACTTTTTTTTTCAAGAAATCCATGCAAGTTGTGAAACATGAAGTACAGTTCATGATCATCAGGGCTGAGGAAAAACTTCCATCTGTGAAGATAGTTCCAGCGATTTATTTTCTTTAATAAAAACCCACAAATGGAGAAATGCAATGTCTGTGACTTTCTGTGGCGTAATCTCAGCGAAAACAGGTCGAACTACAATAAGTAAACAATTGAGTACTCAAGTCAATATCACCGGGAATGTCCAATAATGACCAACATATTCATCCATGGAACTGATATCCTCAGCTAAAATGTTTAAAATTACACACAGATTTTTTGCCAATCTTGATCTTTCGCAAAAATGATAGATCGCCAGCATTTTTAGATTAGGACTGTAGAGTTCTGTCGTTATATTTTGGTATATTTACCTTAATTTTAATGAAAATGTAATGATAAATGTTTTAATCATTATATTAATATAGTAAATTGCAATATGTAGCATAAACTGTACATATTGTATAAAAAAGCTAAAGAACTTGTAAAGTGATTAACATTTCCTTGATGTCGATTTACTAATTATGTCTCGGCTTCATTCAATTAATTTCCTTCGTGACAGGTAATTTCTTTCCGGTATTTTTTTCTGGTTCTGTTATTGATCACTTACGAACCTTATTCTCATTAGCAAAATGTCACCTACAAAGTCACTATGAAACTGGTATCGGGAAAAGTTTCTTAAAATTTCTTTTGATTAGCATGCAAGAAAATTTGATTATTACCTATGGAATTTCCCGCCAGCGTGGAGCTTGAATTCACAACCTTGAGACTCAGTGTTCAAGAGTCACAGAAGAGGTCAGCCTGGTCTTCAGTTTGCCAACGATAAGCTCCGGCAGTGCTCCTCTGTAAAGCAGATTGTTCGGATCGGTTATGTGGGACGGCACTTCGATACTAAGATCGTTTGCAGCACACGCATGGTTTCCCCCTTCACGCAAAAAACATAGACGAAGGAAGCTCTCTTGTCTTGGGCTGCTGACTCCCGGATTTAAAGCGCTCTGGGTGCCAGCTAAGTCTTTAACAAGCACACTATAAAGACAGGAATTACACTTTGCTCACGTCACGCATGGAATGGCGAGGCTACTTGTTCCAATATTATCTAGTCTCACCTCATATGGTGCCGATCCCTGGTTTTCATTTAAGAAAGAGCACTGCAAAAACACCGTAAACAGTGCAAAACGTGTGATGAAAAAAGTCTTTTCCCCCCTTTGTCTAAAGCAGAACACAGCGGAGTCATGCCGAGGGTTGTGAGATCAAGATTTCAGTGGAGCACTGTCGTCTACGTCTTTAGCTACATGAGTTGGACATCCTCTTGTACACGGAAAGCAGATTGAGATCCTCTGACATGAAAAGTGCCATATAAAAGCCATTTCTCATCCTTTCTCTTAGTGGTGGAGCTATCGCATGTAAATGAGGCAACTTGCAAGGCGAGCAGGCTCGGTGCACACCGAATGCAGATGTCTCAGAGCAGTTGAAACGTGTCCAAGTGGCTGTCAAAGGACAGCACTTTGCCGGCGCCGTGGCTTAGTTGGCTAAAGCGCCTGTCTAGTAAACAGGAGATCCTGGGTCCGATTCCCAGCGGTGCCTTTCTTCCTGTCTTACTGTACAGAATTTATCCTTACGGGCAAATCCCATGCCTTTTAATTCAGGTGAATGCAAGTGTCCGTTTCCTTTCTGGAACAACTTGTTTTGAAAGAAATCTATACAGCTTGCGAAAGATGAAACACAAATCTTGCTTATCAGTGAAGAAGAGGTACTCCCAGCAGGCCAGCTAATACCAGCAAAGTTTTTTTTTCACCCTAACCCAGAGAATGGAGAAAAGCGAGGCGCCTGTGGCTCTGCAGTGTAATCAGTTCGCGAGTTCGGCGGTTAGCTGAAAGAGTGGTAAATGGAGATCGCCCCAGCCCGTCCTTACTCTTTTAAAGAGGATAAAAAATTAACTTCGCCGCCATTACTACCAGCTTTAAAAGACTGCCATGGGCACGGAAAAAAACACACTACAGATGACTTTTCTGGAACCGAAGCAGAGATTCCTTTACGAACCAACTGATAAAGCTCAGCCAGTGAATACTGTTAACAGAATGTGAAAGCACGATCAACTTTGTAACTGCAACCACAGGAAAAACAGCAAGAAGCAGGCTCCATTCCCCATTTAAATCTGTCGTGCGAGGCATGCTTTTTGCACGCATGAAGTAAATCCCACGATTGCTTTTGAACTTGGACAAAGTACTTCCAAAGGAGCGCTATGCGCAAAGATTTAACAAGCTCAACCCCCGCCGACGATTTGGTGTGAAGAAGCAGAACATTCAAGTTTCACAGACAGAAGCAGCACGCCAGCACAGCCAACATTAAAACGGAGGGCACACTACGATTTGCATTGACACAAAAGTGATCTGGGCAGACATCGTTCCCTGCATAACGCAAAAAGTGACAAAGCGCTTTTGGGTTGAGAGGACGCAAGAAGGTTTTTGTTTTGTGCCTTGATGTCAAGCTGAGAAAGTATCTTTAAACACTTTGCTTAGTTTCTCGAGAGACTGCCAAAAAGCAGTTCCCTCCCTTTCGTCTGAAGCCAGCTGAAAGGGGGTCTCGACAGAAGCACCTGGCAGCGGTGGGATTTGAACCCACGCCCCCGAAAAGACTGGAGCTTTAATCTAGCGCCTTAGACCGCTCGGCCACGCTACCCGCTGTGCATTGTCTCTTTGTCTCATTACTTGCCCGGAGGAAGCCGGGTGGGTTTTGCTCTTGTCGCCCGAATTAGTGGCGTTATGACCGTGGAACCGACTGCACCTGCTTTTTCTGAGATGCTTCCCCTCTCATGGCGAGATCTCGACTTCTTTAACACCTCTGGATAAAGATCTTCTGTTGAGCAGGTTTCAGACCTCTGCGTACAGCACCCTTGATGTCATTTTATTTTTACAGCAGCCGCATCCGGAAAGTTGTGTCTTTTACGTTTTATTTGAACAACAAAACTACATACAATACAAACAAGACCACATATAACGTATCAAGAAAATCGTCAGGGGCACATGCTATAATACAATGACACTTTATGAAAAATGATTACACAAAGTAAATAAAGATAAGGTCCGCACAGCTTGTTCTTACATTTCGAAAGAGTCCGTAAATACCCCTTTACGTCTATTTTGAACTGTTCAAATGTAGGACTCTTCCCAGACCATTTCACTTTATACCACATTCCTAAACGAGGATGCTTCTCCTGTTTTAGAACTATTTTGGGCGGTATGGCTTATACAGCACACCCACAGTATTCTAATGGTGGACTGCAGATCTGTGCTATAGTTCAGTCGAATTCAAAGGATCCAGCAATCTTACTGGATTTGTCTGGGATTCTGAAATGTCTCTTGCAAAAGTATTTGGGTTTGCTTGAACCTTTGATAAAAAAAGTGATCTGATCTGAGACTACCCAGCTTACAATCTCTGAGGTAGTTGTCACTAAACTCGGACGTGATGTGGCACACATGTGCCGTGTGCCTTTACTTTTGTAAAAAACTGGTATCGGAAAAGTTTCTTAATATTTCTTTTGATTAGCATGCAAGAAAATGTGATCATTACCTATGGAATTTCCCGCCAGCGTGGAGCTTGAATTCACAACCTTGAGACTCAGTGTTCAAGAGTCACAGAAGAGGTCAGCCTGGTCTTCAGTTTGCCAACGATAAGCTCCGGCAGTGCTCCTCTGTAAAGCAGATTGTTCGGATCGGTTATGTGGGACGGCACTTCGATACTAAGATCGTTTGCAGCACACGCATGGTTTCCCCCTTCACGCAAAAAACATAGACGAAGGAAACTCTCTTGTCTTGGGCTGCTGACTCCCGGATTTAAAGCGCTCTGGGTGCCAGCTATGTCTCTAACAAGCACACTATAAAGACAGGAATTACACTTTGCTCACGTCACGCATGGAATGGCGAGGCTACTTGTTCCAATATTATCTAGTCTCACCTCATATGGTGCCGATTCCTGGTTTTCATTTAAGAAAGAGCACTGCAAACACCGTAAACAGTGCAAAACGTGTGATGAAAGAAGTCTTTTCCCCCCTTTGTCTAAAGCGGAACACAGCGGAGTCATGCCGAGGGTTGTGAGATCAAGATTTCAGTGGAGCACTGTCGTCTACGTCTTTAGCTACATGAGTTGGACATCCTCTTGTACAGGGAAAGCAGATTGAGATCCTCTGACATGAAAAGTGACAGATAAAAGCCATTTCTCATCCTTTCTCTTAGTGGTGGAACTATCGCATGTAAATGAGGCAACTTGCAAGGCGAGCAGGCTCGGTGCACACCGAACGCAGATGTCTCAGAGCAGTAGAGACGTGTCCAAGTGGCTGTCAAAGGACAGCACTTCGCTGGCGCCGTGGCTTAGTTGGCTAAAGCGCCTGTCTAGTAAACAGGAGATCCTGGGTCCGATTCCCAGCGGTGCCTTTCTTCCTGTCTTACTGTACAGAATTTATCCTTATGGGCAAATCCCATGCCTCTTAATTCAGGTGAATGCAAGTGTCCGTTTCCGTTCTGGAACAACTTCTTTTGAAAGAAATCTATACAGCTTGCGAAAGATGAAACACAAATCTTGCTTATCAGTGAAGAAGAGGTACTCCCAGCAGGCCAGCTAATACCAGCAAAAAATTTTTTTCACCCTAACCCAGAGAATGGAGAAAAGCGAGGCGCCTGTGGCTCTGCAGTGTAATCAGTTCGTGAGTTCGGCGGTTAGCTGAAAGAGTGGTAAATGGAGCTCGCCCCAGCCCGTCCTTATTCTTTTAAAGAGGATAAAAAATTAACTTCGCCGCCATTACTACCAGCTTTAAAAGACTGCCATGGGCACGGAAAAAAACACACCACAGATGACTTTTCTGGAACCGAAGCAGAGATTCCTTTACGAACCAACTGATAAAGCTCAGCCAGTGAATACTGTTAACAGAATGTGAAAGCACGATCAACTTTGTAACTGCAACCACAGGAAAAACAGCAAGAAGCAGGCTCCATTCCCCATTTAAATCTGTCGTGCGAGGCATGCTTTTTGCACGCATGAAGTAAATCCCACGATTGCTTTTGAACTTGGACAAAGTACTTCCAAAGGAGCGCTATGCGCAAAGATTTAACAAGCTCAACCCCCGCCGACGATTTGGTGTGAAGAAGCAGAACATTCAAGTTTCACAGACAGAAGCAGCACGCCAGCACAGCCAACATTAAAACGGAGGGCACACTACGATTTGCATTGACACAAAAGTGATCTGGGCAGACGTCGTTCCCTGCATAACGCAAAAAGTGGCAAAGCGCTTTTGGGTTGAGAGGACGCAAGAAGGTTTTTGTTTTGTGCCTTGATGTCAAGCTGAGAAAGTATCTTTAAACACTTTGCTTAGTTTCTCGAGAGACTGCCAAAAAGCAGTTTTTTTTCTCCCTTCTGTCTGAAGCCAGCTGAAAGGGGGTCTCGACAGAAGCACCTGGAAGCGGTGGGATTTGAACCCACGCCCCCGAAGAGACTGGAGCCTTAATCCAGTGCCTTAGACCGCTCAGCCACATGACCCGCTGCGTGCTGTCTCTTTGTCTCATTACTTGCCTGGAGGAAGCCGGGTGGGTTTTGCTCTTGTCGCCCGACTTAGTGGCGTTATGACCGTGGAACTGACTGCACCTGCTTTTTCTGAGATGCTTCCCCTCTCATGGCGAGATCTCGACTTCTTTAACACCTCTGGATAAAGATCTTCTGTGGAGCAGGTTTCAGACCTCTGCGTACAGCACCCTTGATGTCATTTTATTTTTACAGCAGCCGCATCTGGAAAGTTGTGTCTTTTACGTTTTATTTGAACAACAAAACTACATACAATACAAACAAGAGCACATATAACGTATCAAGAAAACCATCAAGGGCACATGCTATAATACAATTACACTTTATGAAAAACGATTACACAAAGGTATTCGGGTTTGCTTGAACCTTTAAAAAAAAGTGATCTGAAACTACCCAGCTTACAATCTCTGAGGTAGTTGTCACTAAACTCGGACGTGATGTGCCACACATGTGCCGTGTGCCTTTACTTTTGTAAAAAAACTGGTATCGGGAAAATTAAAGTCGAAAACCAAAACAGTAACATATTTAAGAGTAAATGCCTCCTAATAGCTAGCAAGCGCTCCTAGTTAGTAAAGTTGTTTGTGTCCCTGCCTGTCACGCGGGAAACCGGGGTTTGATTACCGACGGGGAGACAGCTAGTTTTTTTAATGTCCAGATTCCAGTCTTTAATGCTGTGTGTGAGAGTTTACGTAACTTTCCTTTTCTCACATTTTCTGACGACTATTCCGAAGGAGCGCCCTGTCAACTCCTAATACTTTTCAAAAATCTGCCTGCATGTTTGATTAGTTTTGTTTTACTTAGAAAAAATTCAATATCGATCATAACTAAAGAAAATTATGATCAGAAACAAAAACAAAATGTTGAAGATGCAACTCGATCTTGAATCAGAGCTGGGTGACATGGGCAAACTTGTCCTGCACTGATCAGACTAATTGAAATGGTCTGATTCAGAGCCTGTGCAGCTTGTGCTAATACAACAACACCAGTATTGAACCCTCAGCACCATACTGACTACTGAGCACAAGTTCAGCTGCTCTCCAGCTTTGTTACGCATGTTTTTTTATTGCAAATGGAGCTGATCTCCAGACAGTACAGTGTTAGTCAGCAGCCTCTACTAGTAATACATCGCCCCTGTCCAAAATCTCTAGGTAAAAAAAACACATTTTATACATTTGTCTGTTTAAAGATATAATCTCTTTAAAAAAGACAAAGGGTTTGTGTGTCAATTGTTTCGAATTAATTTCGAACGCAAAGAAAAGTAGTTTTCTTCCTAGAAATCACACATTTGTCGCATCCTCCATACTATACTTCTCTCTTGTAGTAGTAAAGCATTTTGATTTAAACTGAACAATATATTAAATGTTTAATCTATACACTTACGATTAACATAGGCAGCCTTGAACGGATTGCGGAAATCAAATATACAGATGGATTCAGAGTGTGCTTTCCAACTTTTGTGTAACATTTTCCTTTGATAGGGCGGAGTTGTTTTTAAAATCTGGATTAAATAAAAAGGAGTGACGTCAGTGTAAAACAGCTTTCCTTCATGGGGAACAACAGTTGTGTTCCATATTTCTAATTATTTTGGTTTCAAGATAGCAATTTAGTATGAAACATAAAAGCCAGCTGGATAAATCTGTTACACGTCATTTACAATGGTCTTTCAACTAATAGCCCGTGCAGGGATCAAACCCCAACTGTTGTTGCGAGTTGCATAAGGCTCTGCAACATGCAGATGAGAAACTAACCTCCGCTTCTTCATTATATACACAGTGAGCTATATTTGCGAGCCTACTGCCCCCTGCGGGCTCTGTATTTGATTGCGGTACAAGACCGGCCGTGGAGGTAAAGTGAGACGGGTGTGTACATTAAAAGGCTCATAGCGTCCCTGGGAAGGCTCAAACCACCACCCTTTTTGTTAACAACCGAGCCACAAAGACTCATGTACAGCTTAACACTCCTCGGTCTCAGTGAAAGTGATACACTCCGTAAAATTTCTGGAGAATCATTTGTCAGTTTCCCTACGGGATTAATAAAGTATTATCTATCTCTCTTAAAGGAAAATCGCCAACAGTGGCCGATATCTATTAGAGTTTTTTTTCATTCTATACTGCAATTTCTGAAGGGTACAGGCTTGGGGAATTGGACCTTATGGTGAAGGCTGCGGGCTCAGCAGCAGCAGAACCTGATCAGTATTGGTTGACTCTGATATACTTTGACAACTTAACTTCTGGATTTAGAGACATTTACCTTAGTGTCGGTATACTAAGATGTTTTGGTAACGAGGAAGGAGGGACAAAGCAAATTGGCAGAATGTGTGCTATTTTGTTGACTACAAGTCCTCACATGCCAGAGGGTCAATATTAAAAAAAACGTAACAGTATAATCTCTTGTACTTCACAATTTAATAGTGTCTGTTACATTGTGTCTCACACCTCAGTGTCAGAATTGTGAGACGAGTATGTAATCAGGAGGGAGGGCAATAGCAATTCAGCAGAAATTGCATTCACCTTTTCCCAATGCATTCTCACATGCCATTTTCTCACATGCTATGCTCAGAGGGTCATATTTTTAAAATGGTATCATAAAATGTCCTGAAGTTCAGGATTTTGACAGTCTGTTATATTGTGTCTCACACCTTGATGTCAGAAATATGAGATGATTTTAAAATCAGGAGGGAGGGCCCTAGAAATATAGCAAACATTGCATTTACCATTTGACAATGTATTCTCTCGTGCCATGTTCAGAGGGTCGTATTTAAAAAAAACGGTACAGTACAATGTCCTGAAGTTCAGGATTTTGATAGTCTTTTCCATTGTCTCTCACACATCTGTGTCAGAATTTTTAGACATTTTTATAACCAGGAGGTAGGTTCGATCACCCTCTGCTCATCCTCAGTTAACCATATAGTCTCATATGCCATGTTCTAAATGTCCCATTTAAAACTGCTATATTAAAATTTCTTGTAAAATGCAAGAGTTTGAGACTTTTTATGATCAGAAGGCAAGGTCGTGGAAAATATGCAGGAAGTGCCAGTGAATTTACGTTTTGCCTTTGTCTTATTTACTCGTGGTATAACATGCCAGTTTGTTTTATTGTGAGTTGTGTTTCTGAAATGTGTTTCATACAAAAATGCAATTTGGACAGTCTCTACTTACATATTCCCCTTTACTGAGGAAATGTACAATAATACATCCGGATAAGTATTTTTAAAAATGACTGTAGAGAGCCATCTACAGGCGAAAGACGACATAACATCACAGCAGTAGCATTTAAGATGGAACGAAAAACACAAAGCAGCAGCTGGCGAATAAGAAGCCAACTTCAGCCTCGTTAATGCAATAGCATTAGGTGAGGTGGAAAAATATTTCTTGCTCTGAATCTTAACATTTTTATAGGAGGTGTTCTAGGACCTCTTGCCTCAGAAAAAAAACTGCCAGTACATCACTTATTTCTACTCCATCAATAGAAGCAGTGTTATCAGTACTGAGGCCTAAATGTACAGTAGGTCCTATCATCATATAAAAAGTCGAAAGTATCGACTGCATTCAACTGATAAAATGTATCTTCTATGAGAGTTATATCTTTATCCAAAATACATCAGAAACAAATGTGCATGTTTTTTGGGGGGGATCCTGAAGACTGAGACTCAAAACTTTTTTTTCCTTCTTTCCAGGAGGAAGGATTATTCAGATGCAAACATTGTCCCAAAATCGATGTACTTTTCAATGATATTCAAATCCTCAAATTCTTCATCTGAATGTCGATATTGAAATATGATATCGTACAAATTGTGGTTTTCTTTTTAAAGCAAATTTTATGCTTTAAATTAAATAAATTGTATTTATTATGAATGTGCCGGAATTTTTTCAGTACTTTAGAGGGTTCTGCCATTTTAGATGTTATGCTGTTCCTGTCTGATTTATCAAATGTGTCATTTAAATCTCCCGTCATTTCTATATCAGCCTGAAGGCCTTGAAGTAAAGATTGCAATTCATCCAAAAATGCAATTCATCCAAAAAAAGTTTCCCACTGGTGATACATACAAGGAAATGAATGTACATTTTCCCCCCAAATCAACAAATTTAAAATCAAATACCTCCCTCATTTGCAGGTGGAGAGAATAATATCAGAATAAATACAGGTTTAAAAGTCAGGAGCATTGATAGTCCTATTTTAAAATTACACTAAAATGCTCACAATATATTAAAAAGCTCTGTAAAATAATAAAAAAATTAAAAAAGGTAAAAAGAAATAATACACAGTTATAAAGCTCAGGAATTATCAATGGGAACTTACAATGGGTTGATATGATTTAAAAAATAAAATATTTGAAAAAATCCACTTACAATATGCTAAAAATGGCAAGAATACTTAAAACAGGTTTTAAAATTTTAAAAAAATAAAACAAGTTAAAAATAAATACTAAAAGGGTTTAAAATTCAGGAATGTGATTGGTCAGATGCTTACAATGAGTGTTGCTGGTGTTTCGTGTGATTTACTGAAATGAAAAAATATTCAATTTAAAAACGGCAAGAGCTCGTATGAAAAAAAAGTTCTTAAGTATCTTTGTTGTAAGAGCTGCACCAGAACTAGTGTATTCATATACATCAGAAAAGTAGCTGAACGTGACTGGTTTATATTCAGTTATATGCATTGGGGACGAAAAGGAGACTTACATGGATTTTATTAGGTTTTAGGAATCAGAACATTTATTTTTACACATTTATGCCTACGAGCAGAAATAACTTCCTGCTTTCAGCGCTTTTATTGTTTCTGCTTGTAACCTCGAACAGAGAAACCTAGTACTGACTCACAGAAACGCCCCGGAGTTTCTGTGTTTCTGGGATTTAAGAGGGATGTACTGTATGAAGACAGTAAAGGGAGTTTTTTTTTCCCGCTGTAGAGTATGAAGGCGGTTTGATGAGTCTGGAGGGAGGAGACGAGCATTCCGCACGGGGAGCGCAGAACAACAAGTTTCACCTGCAGCTCGCCAAGTCCTGTCCTATATAACCGCTGAGCCTGGGACACACTGAGTCTCTAACCAGTGTTTGAGATGTAAAGGGTTAAACCCAGAAGTCGAGAGTGGAGTTTTTGTATAAGTGTAAGATTAAGGGAATAGGGTTTTGGTGGGTTTGGTGCACAGCAGAGGTTTCGGTTTAGGTTAAGTTTGCTTTTGACACATTTGTAACGGCCATGGCGGCCTGTAGAGTCGGCATGCACCGTTACTTTTGCTCACTTTTGGTGTATAAGGGTGGTGAGGGTTCGGCTCACTCGGGTGATATTTCACGGTTGGACTTTTCAAGGAAGGTGTTACAGAAAGGATTAAGGCATTAGATGTCAAATGCTTAATCACTTTGCTGAAGGGAATTGGTTTTGACATTAGTTTCAATCGGCGAAGTTACTGGAACAATTTTGGATAAAAATAGAGTAGAAAAAAAGATGTGGGCCTGATTAGAATGTTTGAATGGCAGAAGCTGATGGATCTTTCTAATGTGGTGTGAGCCTGGTCAGTACCTGGATGGGAGACCTCCTGGGAAAAACCAAGGTTGCTGCTGGAAGAGGTGTTAGTGGGGCCAGCAGGGGGCACTCACCCTGTGGTCTGTGTGGGTCCTAATGCCCCAGTATAGTGACGGGGACACTATACTGTAAACAGGCGCCGTCCTTCGGATGAGATGTAAAACCGAGGTCCTGACTCTCTGTGGTCATTAAAAATCCCAGGGCGTTTCTCGAAAAGAGTAGGGGTGTAACCCCGGTGTCCTGGCCAAATTTCCAATTGGCCCTCACCAATCATGGCCTCCTAATAATCCCCCCCTATGAATTGGCTACATTACTCTGCTTTCCTCCCCACTGAGAGCTGATGTGTGGTGAGCATTCTGGCGCACTATGGCTGCCGTCGCATCATCCAGGTGGATGCTGCACATTGGTGGTGGTGGAGGGGAGTCCCCATTACCTGTAAAGCGCTTTGAGTGGAGTGTCCAGAAAAGCGCTGTATAAGTGTAAGCAATTATTATTAATTAATAGGACTGTGATTGTTCGCATGTTTAATGAGATGGTGATGAAGGAAGATGTTTTGACATGGTTGTCTAAGTATTGTTTAGTGAAAGGTGAGCTTCAGAAAGTCTTGGATGATGATGGCATCTGGAACTGTGCATGGAGAGTACCTGTTTCATTGCATGAAGACAAAAAATGGTTATGGTGGATTTAAACACATTCCTTCTTTGATTGGATTAGGTGAAAATAGAGGCCTTGTGTTCTACCAAGGGCAGCCAAAACCGTGCAGGAGATGTGGGGAGCTGGGTCACTTTGTGGATGCCTGTACAAAGGTGGTGTGTGTTAAGTGCAAGGAAATTGGACATGCATATACTGAATGTACAAGCGTGAGGAAATGTAATCTCTGTGAGTGTGAAGGTCATGTGTTTAAAGACTGTCCAAATTCCTTTGCAAATAGAACAAAACTGGGAAGACCATTGCTCTTCCAATAGCCTGCCACCTGTGGAGACTGAAAGTGCTCAAATGAAATGTACAGAACAGAGGGTGCAGTCTAAAAGAGACATTGGATTTAGAAAATGATTGAACTCCGAGTAGAAGAGTGAGGGAAGATCATTTTCCGAGTCCTCGGGTAGGTTCTCCCATGGGTTTAGATGTCTCTAATATATGTGATCTTACTGACCAAGCTTTAGAACCAAAGACTCAAGGAGGGCAGGTGGTGAAATATCCTATGGATTGTGGGGGTGGTGGAGGAGGAGACAATTAAAGCAAAAGGGGGGGGAGGCCTGTTGGGTAGGTGTCACCTACTGAATGATTGTAGCCAGAGCTTTTAGTCTCCCCTGGTCCTACTTTAAGTATGGCTCTTAATATTGTGTCAATAAATGTGAGAAGCATTCGCTCCAAGTTAAGGGCAAGGAATATCCTATCATTTGTGAGGAAGGTAAATGGAAAAACTGGGGACATTGGGCCCATCAATCTGGAGTGGGTCCAAAGAAAATAAATCTGATGGTATAGCTGTTCTAATTAAAAATAAGATGGTAGAGGTACGTCAGCACCTTGTAGTGAAACCAGGGAGAGCACTGGTGGTGTATCTGGGTTTCATGAATGTCTAATTTAAACTCTTAAATATATATTGTCTGAGTTGCTCACATGACAGATATGTCCTAATTCAGGAACTGAGTATATTTATTGGGATGGGAACCAGTGGTTTTAGCTGGGGATTTTAATTCTCTTTTAGAAAGAGAAGGCAGAATGAGGGGCGAGAGGTGGGTCCAATTTGATAAATCATCAATATTATTGCAAACATTATGTAAAGATTTTAAACTGAAAGATGGCTTCAAACTTCATAGTCAGGGGAGGGCAGGTTTCACAAGGCACTAGTCTAATGGGACCCAAGCCTCACGCCTTTTGTTTGATACGTGATTTTACTTGCAAGACCACAGGCCTAACCCCTGTTTTTTTTTCTCTGACCATTGTCTGCTGTCATGTACAATTTCTATTCCAACAGCTGTTACTGTGGGGAAGGGTGTGTGGAAGCTCGATATTTTGCTTCTGGAAGGTGAGGAAGTGACGCACAGGTTCAGGGAAAGATATAAGGAATGGCAGTCTTTGTATGACCTGTTTGGCACAAGAGCACAGTGGCCAACCCGCTCTGACCCCCAGCTTCTCTCCCTGTCTGTGTGACTCATGGAGTTAGAAAGACTACAAGCTGTGCAAACTTCCAAATCTGTAACATCATTTCAAGGGTGTATGATAGATCATTCACAAGATCAAATGGCTGTTTATTATTGTAAGAACTGTAGTTCACTACTGTTCTTTTGACTCTTGAGCTTGCATTATACAGCCGTTGAGTGCATTTTGAACCTAAGAGATATCCAACTGATTCAACCTGTCTGATGAATGTTAAATGGGTTGTGACTTTTGGCAAAGTTTTTTGCAACATTATTTGTTTCATGAATACCATTCATCTCTATAACAACTTTCCTGTACCCTGAACATATGTTTTAAATTGCTTGATCCCATTTGGTGCAAACTTTCCATTGTACTGGTAATGTGTTGTTTGCATTAGGAGTGTGTTAAATAAGCAGAAAAGAAGCCCGTTTCTTCTACTGCTTCTGATCTTATATAGTGGTCAGAATCTCTCATCCAAAAGCTGATGAGTGGGAGGGGGGGAAATTAGTGCATAAAAAAACATTAAAGAGCATAAGGGTTTTCATCACATGGACTTGTTTGACTGTTTAGGATTAATGTTTTGGTGCCAGATCAATTAAAGGACAACAACCAGAAACACTGGTTCTCAGACTGAACGCATTCTCCTTCAATAATCTTTTTTACCAACAGGTGAGTGGAGTTGCCATGGGCACCAGAATGGGACCCAGCTATGCCAATATCTTTGTTGGCTGGGTAGAAGAACGCTTCTTCGCTTCCTACACTGGCTATGTCCCTGACCTCTACAAGCGATGTATTGATGACTGCGTCAGTGCCGCCACATGCTCCAACGATCAGCTTAAGTGCTTCCTGCACCATTTCACCAACTTCCACCTGTACCTCAAATATATAGTTAACATATCTTCAACTACTCTTCAGTTTCTGGACATCAACTTCTCCATCAACTACCACAGACTCTCCACTTCTGTTTATTACAAACCCACAGATTCACACAGATATCTTGTATAGCTCATTTCACCCCAAACATACTAAAAATCTCTCCCTTTTTCACAGTTCCTTCGGCTACAACAAATATGCAGCGACGACATCGAATTCCAGAACCAAACCCTCAAAATGAACTCCTTTTTCATCAACAGAGGATACCCCAGCAGTGTTATTGACAGGGCCCTTGCCCGAGCCAAAAACACCCCTCGGACCATCAACCCAATCAGGAACTCCCACCGTAACAACCGCATTCCTTTGGTGCTTCCCTAACACACTTCCTATCCCCAGGACTGTTAACGACAACTTTTCCATCCTACAGGATGATCCCTCTGTTGGGGCCCTCTTTTCTGACCGCCCCATCATCTCATATCACCAGTCACCTAATCTGCACAACCTTCTTGTTCACAGCTCCCTTGACCGCCCTCAGCAACCATCCACACCAGGTACTTTCCCTTGCAACAGAGCTCGCTGTATCGCCTGCAAGTACACATCCAACACCACACTCATTCAAGGCCCCTCAGGACAATTCTGGATCACCCAGATGGCATCTTGTACCTCCAGCAACCTTATTTACTGTATCTCTTGCGTAAATGCCCAGTTTCTCTCTATATTGGAGAAACAGGAAGGAGACTTGGAGACCGCTTCAGAGAACATGTCAGGGCTATGAAGATTAAAGATCTCTCCAAAAACCACTGTTTCTCATTTCACCTCTGATGGCCATGACCACTCTAATCTCTCCATCTGTGTTCTCAAAGATGGTTTTCTGAACTCATACATTAGAAAGAAAACCAAAACCAAACGTATCCTGCAGCTAGGATCACACCTTACCCCTTCTCTAAACGAAAGACTACTATTCTACTAAATTTTCTCCATTCATTGGAAGTTTCATTTCACACCTCTCAACACCTATTCTGACTTCACACCTCTTGATTGGCCTCTCTTTCTGTCCCCTGCTCCCGCCTCTCACCCCTCTTCCCTCCCAGCCTTTGTTCTCCCACTACATTACCTTTGCCTACTGCCTTCTCTCTCTCACACCTGAGTGAGGCTCCACGGCCGAAACATTGTTTTCTCTCTTCTTTTTTTTCAGCATGGAATAAACCTATTACTTGTTCCTTAACAACCGGAAACAATATCTTCGGTCTTTCCAGAGCTGTAAGTAGTCATTCCAAGTTTATTAACTTGTCTCTGTGCTTGTATGTACTCTTCAATAGCCACTGATGTTCTGTACAACAGCTATTTTTACAAATAAATTTGCATTTTTTTGGACTTCTTTTAAAGAATTGGCACATTTGGCAGAGCGGCGGCTCTGTGGCTAAGGATCTGCACCTGTGGCTGAAAGGTTGCTTGTTAACATCCCACGGTCGGCAGAGGAATCCTACTCCATTGGGCTCCTGAACAAGGCCCTTAACCCCAACTGCTGCAGGGGTGCCGTATAAATGGCTGACCCTGCGCTCTGACCCCCAGCTTCTCTCCCTGTATGTGTGTCTCAAGGAGAGCAAGCTGGGATATGCAAAATAGGAATTTCTAATGCAAGAAATTGTATATGGTCAATACAGTGATCTTATCGTATTGGCACATGGTAATCTCCAAGGAACAAGTAATAGGTTTATTCCATGCTGAAAAGAGAAGAAGAAAACTGTCAGAAATCCTCAGTGAAAAGGTATGCAGATCCTGTGCAGATGCAGGAGCAAGTAGTTATTGAGACAGGCGAACAATCCAGAACGAGATTGTTAGGTGAAAGGTAGATCGAAATACTGGAAATACAGAGAGAAGCAAACAATTCAAAACAGAAGGTAAGGTCCAAGGTCGAGAGGCAAAAGGGAGTTCAGTAACCAGTAAGCGAGATTCAGAGTAAACGCGAGGTAGTGCTCTCAAAGAGAAGACTCAATACCGAGTAGCAGGAAGCGGGTTTGAATGGTTAAAACAGTGCTTTGCCGCACAGCAGAGCATGTGCTGGTGGATTAACACATGTTATTATTAACCCGCTGCTGGTACTGGTTAGTTATTTTGTGAGTTGATCTCCCCTGGCTGGTGGTCGTGACAGTGACAGAATGCCGTTTTGTGATTGATGCTATATCAAAATATAGGGTCCCTCAAAAATTAAACACAGAAATAAGAACATTTAATGGCTTGTACATCTGTTGCACTCCTACACTATTAACATCCATTGGGAGTTGAATTTCAATTATGTTTCCACTTCATTCAGATGTGTTCCCTATTTTTCAGATTGTTGGCAATGCCACATGTTAAAAGAGGACAGAGGAGTAGGAGGCCAGACCTGTGGTCAAGGGCTGGTGAAGTAGGGAATGAGATCAAAGAATTTCTGAAGTTTTCTAAGCTAGAAAAAAAATTAGGTGGCATGACAATATGTGGTCAACACTGTCAAACAGAGTCCTTGGAGAGGATTGCTCCAGCAACAAGAAATGGTTATCAGTGATTTGGCATGAAGATAGAAAAAAGTAAGAACCCAAGTGCTTAGGGCGCAGAAGGAGGTGAGTATTGGTAAGGATTCCAAACCAGATGACAGTACACAATCTATAGTCCATATTTCAAGTCAAAGTGAGGGACATAGTTTGGAAGGCAACACAGAGCTCAGAAGTTCATCAGAAGATACAGAAGATGCATGGGCTGCACACAGCAGCACAGACAGTGGTGACATGTTTGAAGGAGAAAAAATCTGTGTAGAATCAGAAAAAAAGCCTGAAGAGCACAGTGAATATTCCCAGGGGGCAAGCGTGCCTGGGACGTCACCTCAGGATAAAAGGGGATTAAGAAAGATTATGTCTGTGCCTAACACTTTCCAAGTATGTCTGAAGGCTGAACGATGGAGAAAAATACCACCTCTAAAAGGTAAATCTAAACTAAGATGACCATGGACCCATATGTTATATAGCGAGTTCAGGAAGATAAATCATTGCTGCCCAATAGCCTTCAAATACCAATACATCAGGAAACAGCAGAAAAAAAAAACTTTCTGATGATTACAACAGTCTGTACTTTCAGTTCCTACCCTTCAGTACTTTCAGTTCCTGTAATGTAAAATACATAATGATAACAAGACACAAACCAATGGGCAATGATGACATCACAATTGATGTTGTACGAGTAGGGAAAATACAACACAGTGAAAGGGAAACAAAATTTCGACAGGCACGTCAGCCTTATCGTTGAAAGATTGCCCGTGCCCTCACAAAAGGAATCAGCAATGTGTACTACAGGCAGCTGAGCAGAACTCCGCTTGCTGAAATTGCAGCAGGCAATTTATCTAAGGCTCACAAGCAAGTATTAAACACTTCAGCATTTACTATTCGAATACCACACTTTGTCAAAACACTGCCGCTTCTTAAGCTTATAAGTAACGGTTTTTGAGCACGCATTGTGTTGTTAATGCTTATATTAAAAAAAGCATAAATTCACATAATGGAATTTGGACTGAACAAAGTAGTCCAGCCCCTTTACAACATTACATACCCACTGATTAAAGCTTAAAACTACGGCAGCAGGAGTAACAATAATGGCAACAACATGTTTGGAGTTCGGCATTTCATTTATTCTGCGGAAACATCGTATGGGAATGAACTGCCTGAGATAAAAGAGTAATTGCGGCTTCAGATCGTTTTACAGAGCATTGCGTTGTTCTGTTCATGCTGACTACACGCTTTAAATTTGTCGTTTACTGCAAGCGTTGCTTTTCCAGGTTTTTCTGAAATTCCTCGCATTTGAGCCAGCACTAAAATATTTCATTCCCGTCGCTGAATACATCGTGGAAACGGTATTTGCAACGGAACGCTGTCACACATGAAACGTCTTTGTTATTCGGTTCTGAAGTTTGAAAATGAAAATAAAACGGGGGTCACTTCATAGGCTTGAAAGAAGTCCAAGCAGCATAAAAACCCGCGAATTCTCACAAATTGCATTGTGCTGCACCTTTCTTCTGCTGCTTTTATAAATCTGCCTTAAACATTTGAATGCATACCTTACTGCTGCTAATCACATTCACGTGTTTACAAAGCTTTTTTCTGTCCGTTCTGTTTTTGCTAAGCAGTTTCTCCGTTTTCCTCGTACTGTGATTGTCAGCGAGCACAACAAGACAGAAACAGTGTAAAGGCAGGTAAAAAAGTCAGGGTAAAACACCTGACTGTCAGGAGTGGGATTTGAACCCGTGCCTCTATTTGGAGAGCGAAACACAAAGCTTATAAGAAGCTGTGAATTTGCTGTTTTAAACTGCTCGACTATCCTGAAAAATGTGTGCTGATTGCACCAGTCGCATGCGATTTTCCGTAACTTTAGGACGATAGATACGACTGGACGAACACAATTTGTGGCGTTTAGCATGACATGGAAAACGGTACCGGAGCATTCGGGTCCGGACTACCAGACTCGAAAATAATTTTACCCCCGCACTATCAAACTATTAAACTCCCAGCCTCTCTCACTCTCTCCTCACCTCTCACCTATAATCTGAACCTCACAGTGCCTTCTTTCTTACCAAAAAGCCAAACACACATTGAAAATCTATCTCTACCATACATGTCAAAAGCTCACTCCCCATCATTTCTATCCCTTTATTTCATTCTTTTGATGCATGTTTTTGCACATAACCTGTTACCTTTTTGTTGTTTTGCACACTGCCTGTTGTTGTTTTTTGCACATCGGCTGTTGTCTTTCTTTTGTTATACAATTGTATTGTTGTTGTGTTTTTTTCTTTGTACTACTTATATCGGAGAGCTAGCTAAATAGCATTTCGTTATACCATATACCTGTGTATGAGTATAATGACAATAAACTTGGACTTGAACTTGACAGAGTCTTGCAGGCAGTATATTATTTTATCGTTTACTCGTTTAAAAAAACACGGTCTTCTCGTTCCTAAGTCAGATTTTTAGTGCTTTCGAACGTTACTTCCAACCTGGACTGACAGCTCACCCGATCTGTTTGTGATCAGACCATGGAGTCGGGGGCTGTACCAAGCGCACGTTCCTTCTCAATGCTGAGGCGATCATTCGGAAGATGGGTGTGAAGAGAGATAAACTTTGTCGACTAAAAAACAAGGCAGGATATGCGAGAATACTAATCACTGGCGACAGTTATGCTCTCTTACTATTGAGATCCCTACATTGCGAGTTTTTTTAAGACTTTGAAACTAAAGGAAAGCGGTGACAAATGAAACAGGCAGGGGTGGGGTTTGAACCCACGCTCTTCGGTTTACGAAACCGACGCCTTACCACTTGGCCACCGCGCCTTCGCGTAAGCATGGGAATAAGGTTGTTCAAATTATTTTTTTCTGAATCCGGTTTACATCGCCAAATGTAAACCGGAGGCAGCAACAACAATAAAAGGGATACTTGTCCTTAAACTCGGACGTGATGTCCTGCAGACATGTGCACAATGTCCTGTTTTCTTGCAGTGTAGACATTTTGCTGTTCACGCTCCGCATTCATCTGCTTTGTGCGTTATTAGTCCGCACCTGTAACGTGTAATGTCAGCCGTCCCCTGTTCTTCTATATCTCTAGCATGACTGCGTCCGGCTGCTCGGCTTTTGTTTGTAAAATCTGAGCGAGCGCCCCATTCAGTGTCACTTTGTCACTGTGGTCAGAAAGCATTCTTGATTCTGCTTGAGCTGCTTCATGAATTCTAGCGACTGTAAGAGCTCTTTTTAAAGTCAGCCTTCATCCTGCAGCAATTTTTAGTTTCTTATGTGCACATTTTTCCACAAGTTGATATCTTAACATGTCAGTTTCCAATACTCCAAAGTCACAAGATTTAGCCAGTTCTCTTAGTGCAGTCACAAAAGCATCAACAGATTCATCCTGAGACTAAGTTCTCTGCCTAAATTTATGCCGTTCCAAAACCACATTTCTCCGCGGTGTAAAGGAAGCGTCTAAGGCAGCTACAGTCTTTTTCTCCAGGTAGGTTGGCAAAAACCCGCTGCACGGAAGCCCCGATACAGTGCAGTAATGTAGCACGTCTCACGGCATCCTGAGCTTCTGTAGATCCACCGGCTATTTAAAAAAAATCTGTACGACTCCATCCATATCTTGTATTCCGTATACAAATCCGGAGCTCCGAGGTTCAGTAGAAGCGGTGGAAAAAGCTGGGCATAAGCAAAGCTTCTCGGCGCGGCTGCCATATCTTCCATGGCGCAAGCTAAACGAAAAGTCCGAAAATTCAAAAGTTCGTTTCTACCAGCAAGAGAACTAAAATCAGCAGTGTTCTGCTCGCTTTGAGTCCGTCAAGCACTCATCTCTGGTCACCATAAATGTTGTGTATCTAAATTTAGAGAAGTTTTTATATTATTTTAACTATTTTGTTAACTACACAGATCACGCCCTTACACCTTATATTCCTGCCTTCTACTCTCGTTCTGTTGTCTCGCGATGTCTACTCACTATACTACATTTAGCATGACTTCTTGTTGCAGTTGAACTCAAAGCTGGAGATGATCTCCATATTCTACCGCACTAACTAGTCCGAAACGTAGTACACAGTACACACTTTTTAAGTGAAGTCAGGTTGTTAAAAAATTAAACCAGCGACCTGTCACAGAAACGTACCCCAGTCTCCCGCGCAACAAGCGGGGGTACTCAGCACTATACTAACGAGGAGCGCTTGTCTGCAGCTGAGCGTCAGCTCTGTTTACTGTCAGCAGTCATTTCCTCATTTCCAAAGACTTTTTCACCTGCTCTCAGCTTTTAAAGACGGTCATAAACGCTCAAGAAGTAATTCATGTCAGTTTGAAGTCTGTTTCTGTTGTCTCAGCTCTTGATAAAGAAAAGCCGTGCGTGGGAGACTCCCTCTCTGAAGAAGTTTGCCGTCACCCTGCGAGGGAGAAGAGCCATCAATCACCGAGGCAACCACTGAGACAGTTAACATTAAACACGTGAAATGCGAGATGTTGTGATTTTTTTCCCGCTTAAGGCTTCTATCGTTTCTACTCTAACGAGAAAGACCTCTTTATTAGAAGTGAGATTTTAACAAACGTCTCCAGGGTTAACTGCGACCTGAACGCAACGCCTTAGACCACCAGCCATCTTGCCTGTGGTACTTAGAGCAGCGCTCAATAAAAATGATCAGAACCCGAAAGCGCGTCTTATGCGGATCAGTATATTCCGATTCCACTGGTTTTGCAGAAGAAATAAGAAAAGCCGAACTCAAACCACTGTGGTGCCACTACGGGTACTCTGTCTGCAGCTGCTTTAAGATCTACTCACACCGTGTTGCCATTAAGGCTACCTTGTTAAAAAAAACTTATCGTCATCTTTTTGAACGTGATTATTAGACACCCGTTAAATCTCCACCGAGGTTTCTTGAGAGATCTTCAGCGAGCGAGTATTAAAAAACTACGTCGCTTCCAACCTCTGCTGTCACTGTAAAGTCGGACGTGATGTTCTGCAGATGTGCAGTTTGCCTTTCCTCTTGTCGTATTCAAGAGTACTCACTGTGTGAGCTCCTCACTGCGTGTTCTGTACTCTACTGTGATTTAATTTAGATGATTACGTGGAGTAGAGTGACAAGATCTACTTGAACATTTTCGGTTTGTGAAATGAAACACTAAATATACTACTGTAAATACAAGTAATGGACATTTAAAATAACCACAGTACAGCTAGAAGAGTGAAAGATAAGAGACTATTTAGAATGACATTCACAATAGACTTAACTTAGCACAACCGCCCGAAGAGGGACTTGAACTCTGGGCCCTGGACTTGATCCTCGCAAGTCACCTGTCTCTTGTGCCAAAGAGCAGTCATACTGGACCCGTCTGGAATGACCACTGACAGACTTTATCCAGAAGCGACAACACCCCTCCCAGTAGAATGAGTGAGAAATACAGCATGACATGGGTAGTTAAGGGGCTCCCACAATCCATCTTTCCTCACATTACTAATTTTTTTCAATAGCATTTTGACCTTTTTTCACATTCAGATTTTTTTCACATTTAATAAAATCTTTTAATCAACAACATTAAAAAGAAAACAAATGGAACATTTTTGGGAACAATAATTAAAAAAAAAAACTTTCAATGCCTTGGTTGTATACGTGTGCACACCCTTTATAAAGGGAGTTGCAACAGTGCTGAAATGTAAAGAGCATTTCTGTAGAGAAAACAGCATTTTTTCTGCCTTGATGTTAAGCTTAGGGAGCCTGTCTTTTAGAAATTCTATTTTATAACACCTTGCACAGCCTCCCGGCAGACTAACAAATATTTTTTTGGAGAAATTGGCTCACACACCGGAAGACACTAACGTTTATTTACGTTAGAGTATGTAAAACTCAGGCTTTAACAGATGTTCATGATGTTTCACACGGGGTGTTACCTGTTGTAGTGTTTCAAAAGATGTGTTAGCGGACAACAAATTATCTTGAAAAGATTTGGGTTTGTACTGGCTGGGATTCAAACCCGACTCAATTATTTGGAAGGCGCCTGTACCACCAACGCACTTCCGAGAAACACTTGCAAATTGTCACAATCCTCTCTCTCACCTACAAAGTTATGGAGACACAGAGGTCCAATGAAAACTAATCTTATTCACTCAAGGCTCCACTCTTTTGTTGTGATGTCATTTTAATTAATTTTAGCTTTGATAAGGTGTCGTTTTTGCCTCTTAAAGTTAAAATCTGCTCCTTTCTTCCTGGTATAGAAATAACATGTTCCATCTTTGTTTAAAAACACCACTAAAAGTAAATTATTCAGCTCTAACGCCTGTGTGCATTGACAAGACATCTCAAAAGGACTTATCAAATAAGAACACGATCCTTCCTGTTACCATTCCTGTGGTGGGGCGTTGTTTCATCCTTTTATTTTCTTCTACAATATTTGCAGACAGGGCTTTATCACTCGAGTTGTACAGAACAAGTGTGCATCGGTCCATGAAAATCATCAGTAGTGCTGTTTTTCTATGCATAGTTTAATCAAGAGCACTTAAAAGATGCAAAAAGCTTTCAAATAAAACAGAATTGAAAGACAGTCGAGTAAGAAGGTAGAAAAAAAGCACTCCCCCGTCTGGGAATTAACCACCGTCGCACGTATGACTGGATACAAAAATAATAGATTAATTTGTGCCCAGTCTCTTGAAGCTTCAATGCGATTATTTTTCCTTCCTTATTTCTTCATTCCCATGCATTTACTCTGTAGTAGAGGAAACGCGAAAGTGGGAAACTGCAGGCATTCTTCGTGAGTGGTGGATTGTGATCAGTGAGCATCTGGACAAGTCTGTTCCACTACTTTGCCATCGGGGATGTAGCTCAGTGGTAGAGCGCATGCTTCGCATGTATGAGGTCCCTGGTTCAATCCCTGGCATCTCCAGGTGCTTTATATTACAGTACTCACATTGCAATCTTCTGTTGAGTGAGAACTCTTTCCTTGTGTTCAGCGAGAGCCAGGTTTACACAACTAAATGCAGGCACACTCGACGTGCTGCAGAGTTGCGCTGCTGTTTTAAATGTACCTCATTTAGTTCTGTTAAATCCTAAATTATTTGAACTAACCCTAACCCTAACCCTAATAATTTAGTTCAAATTCAGGAAATCCAGAGATTGCTTCACACTTGCCGTGGCTGTTGCAGAAAACACCTCTTGAATCTCACCCGGGATTTCTTGAGAGATCATTCAGCGAGCGAATCCTCCTTCTGATCTCCGCACTAAACTGAAAGCTTCACGAACTCCTCACTGCGTGTCCTGTACTGTTACAAGTGCTCTCGTGTAGATGTGAAGCACAGCCATAAACACACTTTGAACTTTTGCCGTTTGTTAATGAAAATGCAAAAGAGCATGACAAGTATTGATCGTATAAAATATCCATGGCACAACTCGAGAAAGTACTGAAGGACTACATATCGACTTTTGATGATTACAAGAGATTCAAGAAACACAACCGTCCGCACCTGGGTTTGGATCCTGAATGCTAGAGTTAAAAGAACATAAGCGACGTTTATGACCTATAAACTCTCTAAATTGTCTTATAGTTTATGAAAGAAAACACTTTCTTAATAATTACTTACTGATGATAGACGATTTATTGAATTTTAACAAAATCACAATTACAAACTTTTTCGGTTAAACTGTTATTCACATACTCTAACGTAAATAAACGTTAGTGTCTTCCGGTGTGTGAGCCAATTTCTCCAAAAAAATATTTGTTAGTCTGCCGGGAGGCTGTGCAAGGTGTTATAAAATAGAATTTCTAAAAGACAGGCTCCCTAAGCTTAACATCAAGGCAGAAAAAATGCTGTTTTCTCTACAGAAATGCTCTTTACATTTCAGCACTGTTGCAACTCCCTTTATAAAGGGTGTGCACACGTATACAACCAAGGCATTGAAAGTTTTTTTTAATTATTGTTCCCAAAAATGTTCCATTTGTTTTCTTTTTAATGTTGTTGATTAAAAGATTTTATTAAATGTGAAAAAAATCTGAATGTGAAAAAAGGTCAAAATGCTATTGAAAAAAATCAGTAATGTGAGGAAAGATGGATTGTGGGAGCCCCTTAACTACCCACGTCATGCTGTATTTCTCACTCATTCTACTGGGAGTGGTGCCGTCGCTTCATGATAAAGTCTGTCAGTGGTCATTCCAGACGGGTCAGGTATGACTGCTCTTCGGCACAAGAGACACGTGACTTGCGATGATCCCGACAGTGTCAATTTTTTTTCAGAGCCCGGATAGCTCAGTCGGTAGAGCATCAGACTTTTAATCTGAGGGCCCAGGGTTCAAGTCCCTGTTCGGGCGGTTGTGCTGTTCTTAAGTCTATTGTGAATGTCATTCTAAATAGTCTCTTATCTTTCACTCTTCTAGCTGTACTGTGGTTATTTTAAATGTCCATTACTTGTATTTACAGTACTGTATTTAGTGTTCCATTTCACAAACCGAAAATGTTAAAGTAGATCTTGTCACTCTACTCCACGTAATCATCTAAATTAAATCACAGTAGAGTACAGAACACGCAGTGAGGAGCGCACACAGTGAGTACTCTCGAATTCGACAAGAGGAAAGGCACACTGCACATCTGTAGAACATCACGTCCGAGTTTACAGTGACAGCAGAGGTTGGAAGCGACGTAGTTTTTTAATACTCGCTCGCTGAACGATCTCTCAAGAAACCTCGGTGGAGATTTAACGGGTGTCTAATAATCACGTTCAAAAAGATGACGATAAGTTTTTTTTTAACTAGGTAGCCTTAATGGCAACACGGTGTGAGTAGATCTTAAAGCAGCTGCAGAGTACCCGTAATGGCAACACACTGCTTTGAGTTCGGCTTTTCTTATTTCTTCTGCAGAACCAGTGGTATCGGAATATACTGATCCGTATAAGAAGCGCTTTCGGGTTCTGATCATTTTTTTTGAGCGCTGCTCTAAGTACCACAGGCAAGATGGCTGGTGGTCTAAGGCGTTGCGTTCAGGTCGCAGTTAACCCTGGAGACGTTTGTTAAAATCTCACTTCTAATAAAGAGGTCTTTCTCGTTAGAGTAGAAACGATAGAGGCCTTAAGCGGGAAAAAAGTCACAACATCTCGCATTTCACGTGTTTAATGTTAACTGTCTCAGTGGTTGCCTCGGTGATTGATGGCTCTTCTCCCTCGAAGGGTGAGGGCAAACTTCTTCAGAGAGGGAGTCTCCCACGCACGGCTTTTCTTTATCAAGAGCTGAGACAACAGAAACAGACTTCCAACTGACATGAATTACTTCTTGAGCGTTTATGACCGTCTTTAAAAGCTGAGAGCAAGTGAAAAAGTATTTAGAAATGAGGAAATGACTGCTGACAGTAAACAGAGCTGACGCTCAGCTGCAGACAAGCGCTCCTCGTTAGTATAGTGCTGAGTACCCCCGCTTGTTGCGCGGGAGACTGGGGTACGTTGCTGTGACAGGGCGCTGGTTTAATTTTTTAACAACCTGAGTTCACTTAAAAAGTGTGTACTGTGTACTACGTTTCGGACTAGTTACGGCGGTAGAATATGGAGTTCATCTCCAGCTTTGAGCTCAACTGCAACAAGAAGTCATGCTAAATGTAGTATAGTGAGTAGACATCGCGAGACAACAGAACGAGAGAGTAGAAGGCGGGAATATATGGTGTAAGGGCGTGATCTGTGTAGTTAATAAAATAGTTAAAATAATATGAAAACGTCTCTTTATTAAGATACACAACATTTATGGCGACGAGAGATGAGTGGTTAACGGACTCAAAGCGAGCAGAACACTGCTGATTTTAGTTCTCTTGCTGGTAGAAACGAACTTCTGAATTTTCGGACTTTTCGTTTAGCTTGCGCCATGGAAGATATGGTAGCCGCGCCGAGAAGCTTTGCTTATGCTCAGCTTTTTCCACCATTTCTACTGAACCTCGGAGCTCCGTATTTGTATACGGAATACAAGATATGGATGGAGTCGTACAGATTTTTTTAAATAGCCAGTGGATCTACAGAAGCACAGGATGCCGTGAGACGGGCTACACTACTGCACTGTATCGGGGCTCCCGTGCAGCGGATTTTCGCCAACCTCCCTGGAGAAAAAGGTACATATGAACAGACTGCAGCTGCCTTAGACGCTTACTTTACACCGCGGAGAAATGTGGTTTTGGAACGGCATAAATTTAGGCAGAGAACTTAGTCTCAGGACGAATCTGTTGTTGCTTTTGTGACTGCACTAAGAGAACTGGCTAAATCTTGTGACTTTGGAGTATTGGAAACTGACATGTTAAGATATCAACTTGTGGAAAAATGTGCACATAAGAGACTATAAATTGCTGCAGGAGGAAGGGCTGACTTTAGAAAGAGCTCTTACAGTCGCTAGAATTCATGAAGCAGCTCAAGCAGAATCAAGAATGTTTTCTGACCACAGTGACAAAGTGACACTGAACGGGGCGCTCGCTCAAACTTTACAAACAAAAGCCGAGCAGCCGGACGCAGTCATGCTAGAGATATAGAAGAACAGGGGACGGCTGACATTACATGTTATAGGTGCGGACTAACAATGCACAAAGCAGATGAATGCGGAGCGTGAACAGCAAAATGTCTACACTGTAAGAAAACAGGACATTATGCACACGTCTGCAGAACATCACTTCCGAGTTTAAGGACAGCAACATCAGAGATCAGAAGTATTTCAGAATCCCACTCAAATCCAGTATGAATGCCGCATAAATCTGCATTGTACAATTAGTATACTGTTTGTCCGTTGAATCAAACACGCCTTATGAAGCATTTCTAAAACAGGAGAGATCGTTAGGGAATGTGTCTTCCTGTAAAAATAAAATGAATTCAAGGGCACTATAAGCAGAGGTGTGAAAGCCTGCTCTACAGAAGAACTATAGCCAGAGATGCCAAAGAGGTCGAGATTTCACCACGTGAGAGAAAGCATCTCAGAAAACGAAGCTGCGGTCAATTCCACGCGTTATAAAAACACTAGGTCAAACAACAAGAGCTGAAGAGCCGCTGTTGAGAGTAACGTGGCCGAGCGCTCTAAGGAGCTGGCTTAAACCTCCAGTCTCTTCAGGAGCATCTGTTGGAGTCGCACTGCTACAGCGTATCTCCTTGTTAAGTATCCCTTTTATTGTTGTTGCTGCCTCCAGGCGATGTAAACCAGATTCAGAAAAAAATAATTTGAACAACATTATTCCCATGCTTCTTCGAAGGTCCAGTGGCCAAGTGGTAAGGCGTCGGTCTTGTAAACTGAAGATTGTGGTTTCAAACCCCACCCATGCCTGTTTCAAAGTCTTCAAAAAAACTCGCAATGTAGGAGTCTCAATAGTAAGAGAACATAACTGTCGCCAGTGATTAATATTCTTGCATATCCTGCCTTGTTTTTTAGTCGACAAAGCTTGTCTCTCTTCACACCCATCTTCCGAATGATCGCCTCAGAATTGGGAAGGAACGTGCGCTTGGTACAGCCCCCCACTCCATGGTCTGATCACAAACAGATCGGGTGAGCTGTCAGTCCAGGTTGGAAGTAACGTTCGAAAGCACTAAAAATCTGACTTAGGAACAAGAAGACCATGTTTTTTTAAACGAGTAAACGATAAAATAATATACTGCCTGCAAGACTCTGTCAAGTTCAAGTCCAAGTTTATTGTCATTATACTCATACACAGGTATATGGTATAACGAAATGCTATTTAGCTAGCTCTCCGATATAAGTAGTACAAAGAAAAAAACACAACAACAATACAATTGTATAACAAAAGAAAGACAACAGCCGATGTGCAAAAAACAACAACAGGCAGTGTGCAAAACAACAAAAAGGTAACAGGTTATGTGCAAAAACATGCATCAAAAGAATGGAATAAAGGGATAGAAATGATGGGGAGTGAGCTTTTGACATGTATGGTAGAGATAGATTTTCAATGTGTGTTTGGGTTTTTGGTAAGAAAGAAGGCACTGTGAGGTTCAGATTATAGGTGAGAGGTGAGGAGAGAGTGAGAGAGGCTGGGAGTTTAATAGTTTGATAGTGCGGGGGTAAGAACTGTTTCTGAGTCTTGTAGTCCGGACCCGAACGCTCCGGTACCGTTTTCCATGTCATGCTAAACGCCACAAATTGTTCGTCCAGTTGTATCAATCGTCCTAAATTTACGGAAAATCGGATGTGACTGATGCAATCAGCACCCATTTCTTCAGGATAGTTAAGCGGTTTAAAACAGCAAATTTACAGATTCGTGTCTTTTAAGCTTTGTGTTTCGCTCTTCCAAATAGAGGCACGGGTTCAAATCCCACTCCCGACAATCAGGCGTTTTACCCTGTCTTCTTTACCTGCCTTTACACTGTTTCAGTCTTGTTGTGCTCGGTGACAATCACAGTACGAGGAAAACGGAGAAACTGCTTAGCAAAAACATAACGGACAGAAAAAAGCTTCGTAAACACGTGAATGTGATTAGCAGCAGTAAGGTATGCATTCAAATGTTTAAGGCAGATTTATAACAGCAGCAGAAGAAAGGTGCAGTCTTTGTGAAAATTCGCGGGTTTTTATGCTGCTTGGACTTCTTTCAAGCCTATGAAGTGACCCCCGTTTTATTTTCATTTTCAAACTTCAGAACCGAATAACAAAAAGGTTTCATGTGTGACAGCATTCCGTTGCAAATACCGTTTCCACGATGTATTCAGCGACGGGAATGAAATATTTTAGTGCTGGCTCAAATGCGAGGAATTTCAGAAAAACCTGGAAAAGCAACGCTTTCAGTAAACGACAAATTTAAAGCGTGTAGTCAGCATGAACAGAACAACGCAATGCTCTGTAAAAACGATCTGAAGCCACAATTACTCTTTTATCTCGGGCAGTTCATTCCGATACGATGTTTCCGCAGAATAAATGAAATGCCGAACTCCAAACATGTTGTTGTCATTATTGTTACTCTTGCTGCTGTAGTTTTAAGCTTTAATCAGTGGGTATGTAATGTTGTAAAGGGGCTGGACTACTTTGTTCAGTCCAAATTCCACTATGTGAATTTATGCTTTTTTAATATAAGCATTAACAATACAATGCGTGCTCAAAAACCGTTACTTATTAGCTTAAGAAGCGGCAGTGTTTTGACAAAGTGTGGTATTCGAACAGAAAATGCTGAAGTGTTTAATACTTGCTTGTGAGCAGATCTTCCTCGATTTAGACAAACTCTTGTTCGGCCGATGATTTCAGATCAAAATCTGAATCAAGTGGAAAGAAAGCTGAATTACGCTGGGTACTGGGTATCACTGTTACGCCATCAGGTCATGCTAGGAGGATTGGGGGGATCAAATTGACACAGAGGGACCCAATGTGGGGGCTGAACCCACAGTTCTGAGATTAAGAGATTCTTGCTCTATGGACTGCGCCTATATAACTCTTGTGCTCCAGCAGTAATGTTTCTGGGTGTGGATGAACATGACATATTGTGTTGAGAGCAGCATTTACTTTCCTGCAGAGATGGGAGTGCCTTTAATACAGCTCTTTCAATCGGACAGAGTAACAGGAACTGACCTAAAGTTTCGGCTGTGGATCCATCTCCACATGGGGGACAGTAAAATAGCGATGAAGTAATGTTTCTGGGTGTGGATGAACATGACATAATAGACTGCCAGCAGGAACACGTGGCCCACAGGCAGTGACAGTATCGCTATATTTGGCTGCAGTATATTGTGTTGAGAGCAGCAATAACTTTCCTGCAGAGATGGGAGTGCCTTTAATACATCTCTTTCAATCGGACAGAGTAACAGGAACTGACCTAAAGTTTCGGCTGTGGATCCATCTCCACATGGGGGACAGTAAAATAGCGATGAAGTAATGTTTCTGGGTGTGGATGAACATGACATAATAGACTGCCAGCAGGAACACGTGGCCCACAGGCAGTGACAGTATCGCTATATTTGGCTGCAGTATATTGTGTTGAGAGCAGCAATAACTTTCCTGCAGAGATGGGAGTGCCTTTAATACAGCTCTTTCAATCGGACAGAGTAACAGGAACTGACCTAAAGTTTCAGCTGTGGATCCATCTCCACATGGGGGAAAGAGACAGTAAAATTGCGATGAAGAAACAGAAAGATTTGTGCTCGCTGCAAAGTAGGAAAGAGGTGGTCAGACACATGAAACAGCTTGGTGATAATTTGCAGCGACAATTTTATGTTATTTAGTACACGGATTTCTCTTCATGTTCCTTAAGATGTGTAATTTGTATGTTGGTTGTATGAGAACAGTTTCTCCTAAAGTCCTGTCAATTGATAGTGGAGAGCTAGCTGGTGCACATCTTCAAGAAGACTCTCTTTAAGGCGATTACAAGTTTCTCGAACAAATCTGTGTCATATTTTTAAAATAGTTTAGCTAATGAACAACGAGAGTACAAATAAATTCTCCCACCCTCCATTTGAAAATAAAACTCCATGTGCGAGTCAAAGTTTCCTTGAAGCTACTAATGTTCGTCATTATTGGACATTCCCGATGATATTGACTAAGAAGCTCAATTTTTACGTGTTGTAGTTCAACATGTGCAAAACATTCGTATCCCCTGCAAATATCGGCAAGGTCAGTGATATTCTCAACAATTTGTGCCATTGCAATTCGTGCGATTGGTGCCATACTTTTTCGAAATGTATTCTGACATGCCAGGATCAGAGGGTCAAATTTAAAAAACTGGTGCATTAAAATTTCTTGTACTTCAGGATTTTGATAGTCTGTTACATTGTCTTTCACACGGCGGTGTCAGAACTGTGAGACATTTTCATAATCGGGGGGAAGGCCGTAGCAATAAGCAGAAAGTGCAATCACCTTTTCCCAGTGTAAGTCCGTGTTGTGGTGAGTTTTTAAAATTGGTTTGCGATTTTCTGAAATATATTCCATACAAAAATATAATTTGGACAGTCGCTATTTATTTGGATATTCCCGTTCAGTGAAGATGTCTACAGTATTCCAGCCGGATTAGTACTGATCGAAGAGAGCCATCTACAGGCGAAAGGCGACATAACATCACAGCAGCACCATTTAAGGTGGAACGAAAAACACGCATAAGAAGCTGGCGAATAAGAAGCTACTGTAACTTCAGCCTCGTAGCAGACCCTGGGAGGCACGCTCAAAATAATCATCTTTCCAAGTACTTCAGAGTCATATTTAGATCGCTTTACTGCAATTTTATGTGATTGATGGGAGATGTGAAGCCATCGAGCCCGTACTGCACTTTCACATTGAAATTGAAGCCATTTCTCATGCTTTCTCTCAGTGTCCGGGCTGCAATTGCGTGTAAAGGAGGCGACTTAATCACCTTACAGAGGGTCTTCACGACGGGGTGCGTCAGCTAGTTCTCCATTATTGTCAGTTTACTGGACTTCTGAAGAAACCTATCTACAACGAAGATACAAACTGCACAATTTAAGGCACATGAAGAGAAATCTGTTTGCTGATTGACTCAAAAAATGTCGATACAAATAATCTGCGAGGCTGATTTACTTATCCGACCACCTCCCTCAGTTCCCCTTTGCTGTTAGCACAATTCTTTCAGTTTCTTTTCTTGTATTTTCCTTGCTATTTTAGTGTTCCCCATGTATAGATGGATCCACAACCGAAACCGTTTTCACCCTATGTTTCTGCACACCTTGCACAGCTCCAGTGGTGCAATTGGTCAGCACGCGGTACTTATACAACAGTGCACAGCGGAGTTATACCGAGGCTGTGAGTTTGTGCTTCACCTAGAGCAGTGTCTTTAGCTACTGAAAGCAACTGTCAAGTTTAGATACTATCAGGAATCTGATGGAGATAAATTAACATCAAATGAAGAAGTAAAGGACTTCGAGTCACAATCAAATAAGGCTCCACAGCTGAAACATTGTGTTTCCTTCTCTTTTCAGCATGGAATAAACCTTGACTTTTTCCTTTGAAGCCCATGCATGCTGACCCAGCTCCCTACTTAAATTACCATCAGCTGTGTACCTCCAGCTGACCTGTACACAAATATATGAGAGAGGTCTACTGAGACGAGAGGAGCACTGAAGACTTGAAAAAGCTCTTGCATTAGACTCTGTGTTTTTGTTGTTCCCCAGATTTATTTTTAATGTTCTTTTTCTTTTAAAGTTGTTGCGTTTGGTTGTTTTTTTATAGTTGCTAGATTACTACAGGGATTTACCTAGGTTCCCGGGAGACTTCTCGTTTTGTGTTTGTTGTTTTTTCGGGTTACAACTATTTTTTTTTCTGTTGATAGGATCCCACGCATTACTGTGGGACTAGTTAACTTTAGTTCATACATTGTACCTGAAATTACCACATAAACTACTACTCTGTTTTCCTTTTTTTTAAAAAAAAAGGCAAAACTAATGTTTGTTTCTCCTTGCTGCTGATTGGTAGCTACAACGGGTCAGTTGCAACAAACTGGCTGCTGAAATTTGTCAGCAGCTCTGTAGCAAACCTGTTCTCAATTGCAACAAACCTAAAATAACAGCTGCTGCCCATTAGACATTACTAAAGTAGGAGACTAAGCGGAACAATAGATTACATTGGAACTGTCCTGAATGTAGTGGAAATAATACTGTCATTAAGTAATGAACAATTGCTTTCCAGACACTACAATTATTCACAAGGAATTTTATCAATACATATTTTATTAATAAAAGTGTAATATCTTAATAATGAAGTTTAATGTTATCTGTATTAGTAGCTGTATTACAGGTAATGCATGCACAGACTTTATTATACTATTGTAAGAAAACCGGCACAGGGACGCCAAATATGTAACATTGCCATAGCCAAAATGTAATGTAGTGGCTCTCTGAAGGCACCAGTTCTGTAGGGTTTGGGCATTTACTGAGACAATTATTAATTGTAGCAGTAAATCACAAAGTTGATTCTTTTGATGGCTTTAGAGTTCAACCATGCGACATAACTCAAACAACGCGCACACACAGGTACTAATACACGAGGATACATTTATTAATACATAGAATATGCATGTAAACCTAACAGATCTTATCGAGAGGGTTATCAGAATACAAAAGGTATATTCGGTCAGTTACAAAGAGTTACACATATCAAGAGGACATATGTTCAGTATATCATTCATTAAGACCGTTTCGTAAAGTGAACTTGGTTACAACTTCTACATTAGATACTCAAAACAAGTACATAACTCTTAGGAATTAAATTGATATCAACTGGTTTGGATAACAATTGAATTCTCGAGCTGTAATGCAGTGAAGTTGAATACTCATCCAATTTCTGGGGATTCAGATCTCCTGCAGCACAAAGAAATAGTTGCAGGCTTGTTGCTGTCCAATCCGAGCTCTCTGGCTCGGTGCCAGGCTGTGCTGTGCAGCTTGCGACGGTGTGCTGCTGTTGCTCACTGACCGGCTAGTTAGTGTTGGCTTTAACTAGCAAAGTTTGTGCACAGGAGAAAAGATGACTGTGTGTCCCAGCAAGTCAGGAAGAGGACCGGTTCGTTCCTGATGAAGAGCTAGTTCTGAATAGTGATTCAGCTGTCCACAGTTCCGACCTGTTCACGAGGCCTGCTGCTGGTTACTCTCTGGCAACCTCCACTCTAGACTCTTAGAACAAAGGAAAGTTCTGGCACTCAGACACACTGGCCGTTCCGTGGTTGTCCGGGCTGAGTCTCAGGATGGTCAGGAGGTGCACTGCGAGAATGTCCTGCCCTTGGGAGTCTTCTGCTCCTGGGCCGTCCTGCCCTGGAATTCTCCTTTGAATTCTCCTCAGAATCTTACTGAATCTGAATCTCACAGGCTCTCTGTGTTGCCTGTTTTTACCTGGAGGAACTTCAGCTCATTGATTGGCTGAAAGTTCCATGGGCATCAGAGTCCCATGTGGGTTACTCGGCCCTACCAGTCCCTGATTGGTTGATCAAGGTGAGATATGAGTCACTTACTCCTGACACTTAGTAATGCAGTCCAGATGTCCAACTGGCACTCCCTAGACAGATAGGCGCCAATAGATGACCATTGATCATGATAGCCAGGCTTAGCTAAGTGCATCCCCCTTTGGGAGCTGTCTTTTATCAAAGGAACCCTAAATCAGCCTGAATGGTTTCTCTGTGGCTGCACCACAGAGATGAACAGAGAGATGAGGCCTAATTTGGGAAAGCTCAGAAACACTTAATTCTGCCTTATTACTAAGCCTCGCCGCTACATCTTAAACTGACCATTTGGCCAGGACCTCGTAAACAAGCCAAATACCATGAACCCCCCTCTTTACCATCAGACCGAGTGACGTCAGAAACGGAGAAGAAGATACTATATAACCCAAAAGTTTGTACCGATACAGGGAACAATACTTCGGTTTTGTTGTTTCTTGCGGGAAACAAGACTTCGGCTTTATTGTTCCTTGCATGCAATAAACTCATCTGTTTCACTTCATCTCGGGATCAAGAACCTTATTCTTTCTGTTACAACACCACTATACTAATGAGGAAGACATCGCACTCTCCGACACCCAGCATCGTGTCCCGACCCACCGTGCTGGAAGGCGACGCTTGCTGTGATTCCTTTACAGAGCAGAAATGACATCCGAGGAGCCGTGAGATCATTTCAGAATTTCGCAGCAATTCAGCATTTCGAAAACACAAACAACCAATGCGAGGAAGATGCGCTGGACAGAGCTCAGAGGGTGCAGCTGGGTGACTTTCCTTCTGAGTGACGTTCCTGCAACACTCTCCCGCTACTCTTGGTGCGCTCATGCCACAACACAGGAAGGCTGGAGCAGGTGGCTGTGGGATTTGCGCACCGCTGAAATAGCTCAGTTGGGAGAGCGTTAGACTGAAGATCTAAAGGTCCCTCATTCGATCCCGGATTTCGGCATTTTGTTTCATCGCGCCCTTTGTTCCTCTCTCCAGCACCCCCTTCCTAAAGTGACGCGTCCCTTTCTCAGCCCGAAACGCAAGCGAGACACCAGCAGCAGTCCCTGCAGGTTTCCTTAGTGTAGCGGCTATCACGTTCGCCTAACACGCGAAAGGTCCCCGGTTCGAGACCGGGCAGAAACAGCCTCGTTTTGCACACTCCTGTACTTCACAGAGGTCTTGAGCGACCGGTCATTTGTTCCCAATGTATTTCCGGTGCCTTCGTGCACTCTTGTACAAAATGCACGTTCCTTCTGTACGGGGAGCAGATCATTTGCAATTGGGCTGTGCCGACAGACCAGGACGAGCTCTGTCGGCTGAAATGCAGCGCAGGACCTGCAAGAACAACAGAAAGATTAGAATCCAGCGGGGGCCTCTTAGTGAGACCAAGAGCTCATCGAGAATCGGCTCCAGCAACAGGGCTGGGCACATTGTTCCATTCTCCGCCCACTCTCGGTGTAAACAAGTCCCTCCTGGTCTCTGCTTGAAATGCACTTTCCTGCGTTTGCTTTGGTGTAACTGGCTTCCCCTGCATGGGCGAATGTGAAGAAGATCCTTAGTAAGTCATTGAAGAAAACCGAGAAGAGGTCGGAGTGGCCTCTGTCGTTCATCAACGATCCAGTCAGGCAGTACTCCTCTGTAAAGCGCCGTTCGTTCACATCGATTGGCTTTTTTTTTGCCTTCATTCGTGCGAGTAGTAAAAGCAGACGCCCCTATTCTGCCGTGACCCGGATTCAAACCGGGGTTGTTGCGGCCACAACGCAAAGTACTGACCACTATACGATCACAGCGAGTTACCGAGACACACGCGGCAGGTCGGAAAGGGCTGTGTTCTCTTCGTGTGACATAATTCGGAAAAGTCCTGACGTTGCATTTCAACTGAGCCCCAGTATACATCGACCCTTCGACACTCTGAGTGACAACTCTCTTGCGTGTTTTCTCATATTTATGTAGTTTGCTTGCATGATGCCGGGAACAGCATGGTTGTTCGCTGCCATATAGTCTAGCGGTTAGGGTTCCTGGTTTTCACCCAGGCGGTTCGACTCGGTTTTGCCTCCTGCTTTCCAAAAGATCAGCACCGTGTACGAAAGAGCCGCATTAAAACTACTCGAACGTGCAAAACGTGCGAGAAGAGGGGGCGCTTGTTTCCAACCGAAACTTCTCGCGTGTGAGACGAGCTGATCATCGCTGTGGGAGGGTTACTCTGGTAGACAGGGCTGACTTTTTGCACTTTCTGGAGAGGCGATTTTCTCCACTTCAGTAGCCCGATTTCGTCGATTGCGTGGAGAGGGCTGTAGAATGTGGCGCCGCCTTTAATGCTCCGTCCATGACAGGCGTGCTGGTCTCTGGAGAGAGAGCACGGTCCATCAGCGCACTCCAATAAAGGCACTGGAAGCAGCTGAATCACATTGGCGAAGCTCAGCGCTGGGCCGCTGGGCACGTCTTACCACCGTTTCCGTAGTGTAGTGGTTATCACGTTTGCCTCACACGCGAAAGGTCCCTGGTTCGAAACCGGGTGGAAACAGACATCTTTTGTCGCCATGCACAAAAGGGGATTGGGGATTCGCCTAGCGCTGTGATTGAACAGACCCACTCACCTCTTAGTGTGGCGGGATCTGCACAGTGCATGTCACAGCGCATCCTGCTTTCACTTCAATGCGCGTCCTGATGTACCCCAGTCTCCCGCGTGACAGGTGGGGACAGGTGACAGGTCCTATACTAACGAGGAAGACATCGCTCTCTCCGACCCCCGGCATCGTGTCCCGACCCACCGTGCTGGAAGCCGACACGTGCTGTGATTCCTTTACGGAGCAGAAATGACAACCAAGGAGCCGAGAGATCATTTCAGCATTTCGCGTCTGAACGGAAAACACAAACGACCAACTCGGAATGACTTGCCTTTGACGCTTCTCAAAGCGTTCTTTGTGCATCGAACAGACCCACTCACCTCTTAGTGTGGCGGGATCTGCACAGTGCATGTCGCAGCGCTTCCTGCTTTCACTTCAATGTGCTTCCTGATGTCGAGTCGTGTGCCGTGCGGAGGCTCTGAAAGCGAGAGCAATGAAAAGGTGCACGACGCTGGGAAAGAAAACAGAGAAGTGAAAGGCAGTCATTTCTCTAAGGAGGTGAAAGAAAAGCTACTCCCCATCGGGGAATCGAACCCCGGTCTCCCGCGTGACAGGCGGGGATACTTGCCACTATACTCACGAGGAAGACATCGCTCTTTCCAACCCCCGGCATCGTGTCCCGACCCAGCATGCTGGAAGCCGACGCGTGCTGTGATCCCTTTACGGAGCAGAAATGACAACCGAGGAGCCGAGAGATCATTTCAGCATTTCGCGTCTGAACGGAAAACACAAACGACCAACTCGGAATGACTTGCCTTTGACGCTTTTCAAAGCGTTCTTTGTGCACGACGACTGCGCCGCCTAGCAGATACAAAGGGGTTGTACAACTTTGAACTAGCAAATGGAAGAGGGCTAAGCCCCCTCTCTTTTAGCCCAGGTTCGATCTGTCTCCCAGAATCACCAGGGCGCACACACACACACCCGTGCCGTTGAAGTGCTCTGCTTCATTTCTAAGAGCAACTCAACATTCACTCCTACCCCGAGTGCAGAAAAGACAGCATCCACAGCAACAACAGCTCAGGTCTCTGCACAGTAGCTAAGCTGCCCTAATCTCCTCTGCTCTGCGGCTCCTGCGGAGTGGAGTCCTGCCTGGAGCCGTGTTTGCAGGCGGCGGCTCCCCGCGCCCTGTCTGTGCGTCGTGTCCAAGAGCTCCTGGGAGGAAGAGAGAGCCCTCCCAGGGGGCTTTTCCACGGTCTGTGTGAGGAGGGGCGGGTGTGTCCAGTAGCTCATCGAGCGGAAGCCTGGGGCGGCGGAGAGCTGTGATCGTGCAGACCTTGAGGTGTCACCTCTTTGTCTGCTTTCCCGCCCCCCCTCCGCCCAAGCTCTGCTCCAAAGTAGCCCGGCAACCCCTCACACCTGCACGTGTCACAACCTAAGGTGCGATCATGAGACACCCATGGGGTGTCGTTCTGTTCTTGCTAATTGTTTCCTGCCCGTTGCAGGCAGGAGTCCATGCGAGGAAGATGCGCTGGACAGAGCTCAGAGGGCGCAGCTGGGTGGCTTTCCTTCTGAGTGACGTTCCTGCAACACTCTCCCGCTACTCTTGGTGCGCTCATGCCACAACACAGGAAGGCTGGAGCAGGTGGCTGTGGGCTTTGCGCACTGCCGAAATAGCTCAGTTGGGAGAGTGTTAAACTGAAGATCTAAAGGTCCCTGGTTCGATCCCGGGTTTCGGCATTTTGTTTCATCGCGCCCTTTGTTCCTCTCTCCAGCGCCCCCTTCCTAAAGTGACGCGTCCCTTTCTCAGCCCGAAACGCGAGCGAGACACCAGCAGCGGTCCCTGCAGGTTTCCGTAGTGTAGCGGCTATCATGTTCGCCTAACACGCGAAAGGTCCCCGGTTCGAAACCGGGCGGAAACAGCCTCGTTTTGCACGCTCCTGTGCTTCACAGAGGTCTTGAGAGACCGGTCATTTGTTCCCAATGTATTTCCAGTGCCTTTGTGCACTCTTGTACCAAACGCACGTTCCTTCTGTACGCGGAGCCGATCATTTGCAATTGGGCTGTGCCGACAGACCAGGACGAGCTCTGTCGGCTCAAAAGCAGCGCAGGACCTGCAAGAACAACAGAAAGATTAGCATCCAGCGGGGGCTTCTTAGTGAGCCCAAGATCTCATCAAGAATCGGGTCCAGCAACAGGGCTGGGCGCATTGTTCCATTCTCCGACCACTCTCGGTGTCCCTCCTGGCCTCTGCTTGAATCGCACTTTCCTGCGTTTGCTTTGGTGTAACTGGCTTCCCCTGCATGGGCGAATGTGAAGAAGATCCTTAGTAAGTCATTAAAGAAAACCGAGAAGAGGTCGGAGTGGCCTCTGACGTTCATCAACGATCCAGTCAGGCAGTACTCCTCTGTAAAGCGCCGTTCGTTCACATCGATTGGCTTTTTTTTGCCTTCATTCGTGCAAGTAGTAAAAGCAGACGCCCCTTTATGGAGCCTGTCAGCACCCGGAGTTTTCCCCTTCTGTAAGCTCTCCATAGCCTCTCAGCTCTTCTACTGTCAAATCCCCCTCAAGTACTTCCCTATCTTCTTCACTCAAAACGTTTTCTAGCTTTGAGGTAAAAAAATGAATTTCTTCATCCTTTACCTCTGTAGAGCTGTACAGTCTTGAGTAGAAGTGTCACGCCCTCTGCAGCCAGAGGGCGGTCCTTCTCTATCCTGTCCCTAGTTTCTGGTCTGCTGTCCTTCCTGTCCCTCTCTTTCCCTTGGGCTATATATTTCCGGGTCTTGCACTCTGTCCTCGCTCAGCACAGACGTTCGGATGTCCTGAGACCCGCCTAGCACCAGGGCGCCCCACGTCCGCTCCCTGAGGGCACAGGTTTCTATACGGCATTCCTGAACTCTTTGCACTAATGAGCTCAGGCCTTTTTCCCGTCTCGCCGCTACGCATATGGGTCTTTTTCTGCCCTCCTGCTTTCCACGGTTAGTCCCTTTGGACGTCCGTGACAAGAAGGCCTCGATGCAGGAGAGGATAGCACTCGGCTCTGTTCTCTCTCGTCCCTCCTCATCAACTACACTTTCCATGACAGACTTGGAGCCTACCACTTTCCTGAAAAAGAAGCGAGTACACTTCTCATTTTCTTCCAAGAACTGCACTCTGCTTCTTAACAGCACTCCTCGACTACTTTCTTCGGCTATGCTCCGGATGTCCTTTTTTAAATGGGTGATATCCTCGAGCACATCGAAGCCACTGTCTCGTGTAGAGACGCTGCAGCTGCCTCTGTTTCCTGGCTAGCACTCCTCTCCGTCTGGCAGCAGCCTTCCTTCCCTCAGCCATGAAAAAGGCCTTTGTCCTCACCTTCACCTCCTCCCACCACTCTCCTACTGACCCGTAAAGACACTGCAAGGACAGCCACTGTGATAGTTTCTCCTTGCAGCGGGATACTACCCCCTCGTTCTCTAGCAGCTTTGTGTTGAGTTTCCAGAGGCCTGGGCCAAAGACAGTCCCGCCCCGGAGTTCCACTCTACACCCTAAAGCCTGATGATCTGAGAAGAAGACAGGCTGAAGAGTGACCCCAACAACTTTCACTCTCTCTGAGACAAAGCAATAGTCAATTCTGATTCCTCCCTGACCATGTATATCCTGCTGTTGTGGGATATATACATCTATATGTGTCTGAGAGTTTAAAGTCTTGAACTAAGTTTTGCAGGGCCAGTGAGCTGGAATCCAGTTTTATCGGAGAGCAGTAAAAGTGTTCATGGAGTCCATTTCAAGGAAGGGGGTAGAGGGAGGGGTGGAGGGGTTCCAGCTGTCCCCATCACCATGCTCTCCTTCCTCCTCGCTCGGGGAGAAAACAGAGTCATTTTTCCTTTTCCTCAAGTCCAGCTCCTGGGAGCACTGAGGGGAAAGGGGTGCAGCCAATGCACCAGTCTCCTCTTCCCCCTCACCCACCAACTGCTGCAGATCCTCCGTGATGGACTGGATGGAGGAGAGGAGGACATCTCTAGCACTTGCAGAGTCTGAGAAAAGCAGCTCCGCTGAATCCTGGGTATCCTCGCTGGACCCGCTCCACCGGGGGGCCCCACACTGGCCCTCGTTCTGAGGAGCAGGAGTGGGGGAGGGGTCCTCGCTGTTCTCGGGGGTTTTCAAACCCTCGTGCTTGTCTGGTACAGTCTGCAGTTGTGGGGGCGTAGTGGATTTCTCTTCCACCGGCCCCAGAGCCACAGCAGGACTGATCCTGGCTGGAGGCTGAGAGTCTTTGTCCAACAAGGGTTCTTTGTTTGACTTGTTGTTTGCTTTGGATTTTCGGGCCGGTTTGGCTGAAACAAGCACTTCCTCATCCTTTCTCATTTTGAGTTTATTGGCGTAGGCGTGAGGGCAGTTCTTAAAAACGTGTCCTTCCGAGCCACATAAATTGCACTTTGGCAGCATTGAACAGTCAGAGGCTAAATGTCCCTGTTTGCCACAGGTCTTGCAGCATTTCACAGTGCAGGACGATGCCAGGTGTCCCACAGCACCACAGCGCCAACACACCTTTGGTTGTCCCACATAAAGAACAGCCGGATTGTAGAGGGCAGGTGCCTTAAGCCTCCATTTACATTGTCCGGTAGCAAGCGAACCTCGAATTTCCTTGCTCCTGTTTTTATACCGTCAACATCTCTAACCTCAGTTCCATGGTGGACGGTGCAGTACTGGTTAAGCCAGGTGTGAATGTCCTCAGTCTTTGCCAGTTCCGAGAAAATAACAACATGCACCATTTTCCTCTCTCTCTGTGTCAGAGGCTGCAAGTTGATCTTCTCAAGGGCAGGAACTTTCCCTCTTCTTGCCTCAAACACATCCACACATTGTTCAAACAGAGGATAGGTAGCAAATACAACCTCAAATGCTTTCTGACCTGGGAGAGCGAAGATGAAATCAAAGTGCTGAGGTTCAAAGCCAAGTTCCTTCTGCAACACTTTTCTGCTAAACTGCATACGATCCATGAAGAGGTCATCCAAAAGCTCAAAACGCACAGAATTCTTGCGGGATCCAAAAGTTGCCATTTTGTAAACTGCAAAACAAACACTGCTTCCACAAAACAAGAAAACAATCCAACTACTCCACCTACAGGATGATCAAGGTATCACCCCTGCCAGGTAAGTATAAGTTGTATAAGGCCCTGCAAGCGGCCAGCACCCACAGCACAAAGCGCGCAGCCTAGGCCAACTCCTCGCCCCGCACACCACTGCCTCCTGCTGGGCCCACTCTTTCACACACTCACACACCACACTAACACTCAAAAGGGTGGGCAAAACGAGAAAACGAGCGCGCCGTTTCCTACACATCTGCAGTCGCCAATGCGCATTCGCAGCATGTCCCGGGATGCAATTCGGCCTCATTTGCATAACACCAGACCCGCAAATCGCTACGCAAGCTCGCGTCGTGCGCCTGCCACGCACCGAACAAACACCGGAGCCTTTTCAGCAATTTTTCAGCAATTTCCCAAAAATTGGGCCTGCTCGCCTGCCCACAAGGCTCCGTCTCTTACCCGCTCTCCAGAGCCTGCTGCCTTCTGTGCTGTTGTCTCGGCACCGCTGCAGCGCACACAACTCCTGCAGCGCGGGGAGAAAGTTTCCACGCTCCGCCGCAGGGAAGGCTCGCTCCGAGCGCACACGTCCTTTCAATGCTAGTTCAACAAGTGGTCCGCATTAGCAGCGTCGGGGCTCCGGCATGTCGCACCTCACCTCACCTCGCACAGCCCCCTCCTCGAATGTCTGGCGCTGGGCATGCCCCGCTCTCCTCCACCTTATCTTATCGCGTGTGACCATCGACAATGGCCACAATGCCGGGGAATGCCACCTGTAAAGTGTTAATTGGGGCACAGGAATAGCCCGTCTCATCTCGGGGGCCGGCTTCAAAGACAATACAGCAAACACAGCGGGGCGGGGGAAGAAGACGACACGACACATGCAGGTACATTCAGCTCCGGTGGGAACGAGTCATTTGTCTGTCTTTTCAAGTGCTGGGAGTCGAGTAATCCTTCGCTTGTATCGTTTCTCCCCAGTGACTAGATCTCACCCTGCGACTCTCGACTGGGCTCACCCACGGCAGCCCAGCAGGTGTGAGCCTAGCCAGCACCCGGATGGGAGATTCCCCCCGGAGAAGCTCAGGTTTCTGCTGCTCCTACAAGAGGTGTGACTGGGACCAGTAGGGAGCGCTCACCCTGCGGTCTGTGTGGGTTTCTTATGCCCCAGCATCCTGATGGCGACACTCTGCTGCACAAACAGGCGCCGTCCTTCGGGGGAGGCATAAAACCGAGGTCTCGACCCTTCTTGGCCATTAAGAAGGGTGTCTCTCTGGTGTTAGTGTTCCCCTTTACCAATCAGTCGGGGTCTCCTCCTAATCCCCGTCTCATATGTAACAATCAATGACGAGGCCCCCCTGTCCCGCGATATTGTATTTGTCTCCTGGCCGCTGGCTGGCACCATGAGATTTAGTACTCGCGCAAGAGACCGGGGGCAGAGCGCGAACGCGGTCCCCCGCCCCCCACAAAGTGTGCGCTCCAGGTTCCCTCTCGGGGCTCTGCAACACAGCGGAAATGCAGCGAGAAGGAGCCTCTTGCTCTGACGCCGCAAGGCCACAAGAGGGCGGAGGCGCCGCGCGCCCGGCCGACGTGTTGGACTGGTGCGCTTTATGTGCTGTGCACTGGAGGATTTTGTCTTGTGAAGACTTGCCTTTTGCTCCTCCGAGCAGTTTGTTTGTTCTCCTCCAGTGCAGGACAAGCCAACACAAGGGAGCACATTCGCCAACATCCAGGTACGCAATGCGATTTGGAAAGAGGCTCCTTTCCAAAGAGTTGCACATGAACGATCCTTCAGTCCCGCTCGGGGGGCACAGAGCCCCAGCCACACACAGCTTCAAGTAGCGAGTTAAGCGCCATGGCTTTCGCTTGCGGCCACACCACCCTGAATGTGCCCAATCTCATCTGATCTCAGAAGCTAAGCAGGGTTGGGCCTGGTTAGTACTTGGATGGGAGACTTCCTGGAAATACCAGGTGCTGCAAGCTTTTGCTCTCTCGGCCAGCAGGGGTCGCCGTTGGTGCCGTAGGCTTTGGGAGGAAAACCTGGAGGATGGAAAGGTGATCTATAGCCTCATCTCTAGAGATGTTTTGTTGCTATGGCATGTGTGTGACCCATATAAAAAAAAAACCCGTTTGTAAAACGAATATCGAAGCTGCCTCTAAATCTGCAAATGAAGATGAGTCGATAAACCACTTGTTTTCCGTATAACTATACATATATTCATTAATTACTGATTTCATTCATTGAGCACGGATACAATAGAGGTACAGCCATTCACTGTTTGACTTGTCTGCACTGGTACAGAACCTAGCAATCAGAAAACGGGTGAAACTGTCTTGAGAATTAGCATACAGTACTGAGGCCCCCATGACCAAATAAAGGCTAACCTCTATAATCAGCCTAAATAATGCAGACTACAGCAAAACGACTGACTTTGAAAAGGGAATGAATGTCTGGAAGGAGTAGTGTAACCAGCTTGAAATGCTTCTCCGGACCCCTAACTAAAAGAAACTGGGAACCAGCAGTGGCATCGACTCCTTTCGAACTGGGATCCTATCGCAGCTCGTGGTGTCGTAACTCTTCTGTATCTGATATTGGACCAAGCACATCAGGGGAGAGCGTGAACGCAGTCCCCCACTACAAGAAATTATGCAGTCGAGATTCCCACATTTGGGGAATTCGCAGGGGTCAGCGCAGCCGGAGTGCAATGGCCGAGCCTCACCCTGGGTGAACCGATTTTTTAAGAACTTTATTTTCTTTTCACAAAAAAACACAGGACATCACAAATTAGAAAGCTTTACATTAATATACATACTTAAAACAGTATATATGATCACATCTCATTACATTTTGACACGGTACCAGTTACATAGCAACAATTTTCTTTTTTTCTGGTGCAAATCACATTCTTTACTTAAACATGATAATGTTTTTCACAGTTTCTTGAGATATTGACTTATGCTCTCTATTTCCCACAGATTTTCTGCTTCCTCCCTCCCTTCTCTCCCTTCTCTGAGGTAATAGTTCTCTCGGGTGATGAACAGGGCCAGGCTACCTGCTGCCTTGACTGGGACCTCGATGCCTTTGAACAGCCCCATGTTCCTCACTCTCCACAGGGCGTCTTTCCCACTGTTCACCACGGCCCAGATGTCAAACACGTCAGGAGGAAGTTTGTCAGGAGAGATGCCGTATATGACAAAAGCAGCGGTCAGGGTAAATTGGGGCGAGAGAGCTTGCAACCAATCTTCAAACTGTGCCCAGAAGGCCTTAGCAAAAAAGCAGGACCACAGGAGATGGGTCACAGTCTCCTCCTCGCCGCAGCCCACCCTAACGCAGCGAGGGCTGGGGGTGAGGCCCCTACGGTACAAGAAAGTTCGTACCGGTAAGCACTGGTGGACGACACTCCAGGCTAAATCTCTGTGAATGTTGCACAGAAACTTAGAGGATGTGTGTTTCCACACCTTCCTTGTTTGGGCTGATGTTAAAATGCCCACAGGGGTCTGCCCATTGTTCTGGGTTGCAACGAAATCTTCCAGTTTTTGGATGCTGACATCTCGGAGGGGAATATGGCCAATTGGGTGAGATCTTAGAAAACTTTTAACTGTCCCATAAATTGCAGGGCATGTGTCAGAGAGTGGGACATCAAGCTTGGGTCTGACACCCCACACTCTGAACACCTCCCTATCTACCCAGAGCCTGGAAAAATAAGTCCAGGTACGTGCTGCAAGTGCTGTTGCAATGCCTCTCAGCACAGAGGCCAGGAAAATGCACAGCAGCTTCGTAAGAATATCTGGGACAGACTTCCCCCCTCAGGGTAGCGGCCTGTACATTATTTCCCTTCTGAGTCTTTCCTGCTTCCCACCCCATAGAAATTGAAACATCAATCTCCTTGGCACCGCCGCAACACGGTGTGGGATTGGGAAGGTAGAAGCCAGAAAATTCAAGACAGGCAAGAGCTCGGCTTTGATGACCAGCACCTTCCCTGTCATGGTGAGGTCTCGGTCCTTCCATTGCATCAGTTTTTTGTTTAAGATTGGCAATTTGTTCTGCCAATTTACTGTTCCCACCTCTTCTCCAAAATACACCCCCAGGACCTTAATCCTCTTCTCTTGCAGCCTTAGATCATGTCCTTCTTTTGGCTCCCTCCAGTTCTGATAAAAAATCTCACTCTTAATGGTAATTCTTTCAGGTGGCTTGGCAAACTTCCTGCCCCAGCTAAGACAGGTACTTCAGATGTTAATGCTTGAAACTAGACATCTTTAGAAATGGTCATTCTTTCCGAGGGCTTGGGAAACTCTGTTTCTTTGAATGCACCTGCACTGTTGAATATACTTTAAAGCCATGCTTAGCCATGTTTTTAAAATTATATTATAACGATTTCTGTGTTTGATAATGGTAGCAAAGGCTTCATCCACCCACTGCTTTGCCAAAGGGAAGTGCTGTTTTCTGGGAGGGGTGGAGTCTTTGCTCGGGGTAACTTTCTGCTGAGTGCAATATACCTTTCACTTTTCACCTGCAATCGAGACAGGAGGTACAGTAACTCTGAGACTTGACTAAGGTCCTGGATATTGAATCACCACTACGATCAAGAGGTAAGACTTGACATTTTTACTTTTAAATGCATTTGCTGATAACCTTTTAAAACTAATATGCAGTCAGGCAGATGCATCTTTATTCTTAAGCATCTCTCAGTGCATTGATATTGTTTTTACTAATCTAATATCAAGAATCTCATCATGTGCATGCTGAGGTGTGGAATATATCTTTGTGTTAAATGGTATTGTTTTATATATTGTATAATTGAAATACAGCCTCTTTCTGGTTACAAGTATTGGCTTAGAAGACTTCTCCTTGCATTGTATAATCAGGGCCAGTTCAATGGGGCATTTAATTAATTGAGAGCTCTTTCTAGTAGATATGAATGCAGAATGGATACAGATTAATTGCAATAGTGTAACTGCAAATTAATATAGATGAGAATGTATGTTTGTTCTTACACAATGGCAGGAGCAGTTTCTCATTGCAGTGGATTTTCAGGGCCAATTCATCTCTCCATCTTATACTGAATATGAAAGGTAGTTGTTTCTATATGGACTCAGTCTTTGGAATTTGTATATATATATATTTTAGTGATCCCTCAGCCATTCTTTCTGTATTGTAAGTCAATTTCTCTTTTAAAATTCCTTCCCCACTTCTAGGACCTGCAGTTGCTGAACTCCACAATGGCTCCTATTAGAAAGTCTGTGACTGAGACCAAGTAAGTGTTCACTTTTTTATGAAACCATTATTTATTTTGGAGCAATGAGCATTTCTTATATAAATGCAATAAAATCATTATGCTCAAACTATGAGAGAGAAAATTAAGGATAATTTAAGAAATCAGTCTTAGCTTGTTTCTATACACAGATGGTATTATTTATTTTCAAAGGAAACCCGCGAGGATTCCCCTGGTGTGCAAGATGTGCCTGAATACTTTTGATCAGCTTCCTGCTCACTTGAAGAGGGCGTGTATGAAGCACGCCACGGCAGAAGAGATCAGGATGGCCTCTCAACAGGCGAGGAAGGACATGATAAATCACCTGAAGAACGGGTCATCGTGGATTACAACAGAATAGAGATCGTGTCTGGTGAGGCAAACAGGATAGCGGTTGTAAGACTGCTAGAGTCCTTGGGCCTTTTTGTACATGGGAAGCCTGAAGACACATTGGCAAGGTGAGATATTATTAATCTGTAAGGCTTCTGTAGTTTCTTTTTGAAAACATTGTTACAACATATTATGTAAAAGCATGTTGAAAAGAATCTACCTGCATTCCAGCGGCCCAGAGCAAGAGGCCACTGTCCAGGAGGAAGAGATGCCAGAGGCTGCTCTAGAAACTGAAGCAGAAGCGGATAAGGAAGGGGAAGATGTGAGATCTGAAGAACTCTATCAGCAGTAAGACTTTTTAATTTTCAGATCTATTTTTTACTAAAATTCGAATTTGTCTTATAGGTATAAAATGTTTAAACCGGTGTTTTATATCCTTACAGGCCCCGAGTAGTTAAAAAGTATCAGCAGGCTCTCCAGAAGAGAGCGGCCCAAGCTGGACTCTATAGATGGATGCTCCTCTCCTGATTGGATTCAAACAGTACCTTACCAAGGATCTGGTAGTGGCAAATTATTCTCAGGAGGTATTTATTTTTTAAAGGCATTTAAAATTAAGCAATGGTATCTTCATTGTAAATGTTTTTATTTCTTAGCTTAAAATTCACCCATGTGAAATGATGTTAGCCATAAACATCATGACTCTATATTTTCTACCTGAATCTATTCTACTTAAATTATTACATTATACACAATTTGAGTTCATTTTAAAAAGTAAACGGTAATGAAAGGAATGCATTTTCATAAGAAAGATAATACCGATATGCATGTGATAATCTTCCTTATATCATGTAGTGCGTCATTTGGACACTTTGTGGGCTTGAAATACAAAGATAAACATGTTCTATGCTACAAGATAAATACAAAACATAAGCTTTTATTTTAATTAGATTTGTTTATAAAGCATAAGCAATCATTTATTACATCACTTCTTGAATTAAATCTTTTGACAATAGGTAAGACTTCTATTTTACATTTAAACCCATGTTTAGCTGTGTTTTTTAGATTTAACTGAACCAATTTCTGTGTGTGATAATGTCCTTGAATTCTGACAACATCACACTAAATTACATGATATAAAACAGCTAATGTTTCTAGAGATAAAGTTTCTGGGATGCTTCTAATTACTTTGCATTACCAGGGACAGTTTAATTCACCTTGTACAGTACTGAAAGACCAAGATGCTTTTTTTAAAAGTTATTTAACATTTTATAGAACTTTGTCTACTATGGCAACATGATGAGCTTGGTGAAACTTGGAAAAATACTGCTTGGCCACTTATCTTAAGATAAAGATAGGATAAAGGTTTATCTTTTGCACCTACCTGCCCCCCAGGGAAGGCCAATGCTTTCTAAGTTGATGGTTCCCTACAGTAGACTGTACCTTATCTTCAAAGGTAATGTATATTGACCCAAATCAGTTTTGGAATCCAATCTACTGACGAGATGGAGCACATCCTTTTTTCAGGATTTTAGCATCATACGTTTAGTAAATTTAGTCCCTAATGCTGAAAGAAATAATCATAGAACATTTGGACACTTTGTGGGCTTGAAATACAATGAAAATCATGTTCTATGGTACAAGATAAATACAAAACATAAGCTTTTATTTTAATTAGATTTGTTTATAAAGCATAAGCAATCAGTTATTACATTAATATATGTGAAAATAACATTTTAGCATCATACGTTTACTATATTTAGTCCCTAATGCTGAATGAAATGATCATAGAACATGACATCTAACCTTACCTGTGGTGTCTTCAGTCCCTATTGCTCAATGCATGGTGTACGTACTGCATACATGTGTCTTGAGAATGAGGAATGGGCCCCTGAAACAGTCATTTGTCTGTTTCACAAATGATCGTATTTTACTAGAGATTCTGTTTGGGATTCAGATGTGCATTCGGACAGCAATCCCTTTCAAGAAATGATACGTTCTGGATGAGGTCAAAAGTGCTGAAACACTGTATTTAGGATGTGTTTGCAGTGACTGTGTGTCTCCTGCTTCAACGCAGTGATATATAGATGTGCTCCTGTAATTTCCTGGTATATGCCCAGGGCAGTAAGCAGCCTGAGGATTTATTTCCAGATGTGCTAGAGGTAGTGTTGTGAAATTCTTCAACACACTGGATCGCAGGTTTAAACCCCCTGCACTCTTACTCCTTAAAAACCAACAAATGCAGATATGTTGCAATCATATTGTAGCAGACACTCATTTGTCTGTTTCACAAATGATCATATTTTACTAGAGATTCTGTTTGGGATACGGATGTGCATTCTGACAGCAATCTCTTTCAAAAAAGGATTTTACCTTATTGCGGCTTTGCCCTTCTTGCCTCTTTGGACAATATCTCTATCTTGTGGTCGTTGTTGTCTTCTTATGCCCTTTTTATATTTCAATTCTCTATTAGTTGATTCTTGAATCTCTACTATAGAGTTGAAAACATCAGTTTTATAGCAGACAATATGACATTATTTATAGTCCAATTAAGAAGTTATTACCTTGTTTTTAACATAATCACAAATTAAAATTGATTAAAACTAAGTTTGGAACACCAGGGAACATAAAAAAAAAGATTTTTAGGAAAACCATGAGGTTCTCTGTGTCCGATGCCTGCAAGGGGAGAAAGCTAGAATCCTTTTTTCAAAATTTGAAAATAAACATCATATAACAACAGCTTTCATTCCTAGGAGTGAAAAATAACAATTTTTGAAGACATATTCGTTTCTAAAACACTACAATAAAGTTAAAAACATTCGTTTTATATTACATTATTTTTAGTGAAATTAGTCGTGATTAGAATTAAGTTTGCTGTGATCGTGCAGACCTTGAGGTGTCACCTCTTTGTCTGCTTTCCCGCCCCCCCTCCGCCCAAGCTCTGCTCCAAAGTAGCCCGGCAACCCCTCACACCTGCACGTGTCACAACCTAAGGTGCGGTCATGAGACACCCATGGGGTGTCGTTCTGTTCTTGCTAATTGTTTCCTGCCCGTCGCAGGCAGGAGTCCATGCGAGGAAGATGCGCTGGACAGAGCTCAGAGGGCGCAGCTGGGTGGCTTTCCTTCTGAGTGACGTTCCTGCAACACTCTCCCGCTACTCTTGGTGCGCTCATGCCACAACACAGGAAGGCTGGAGCAGGTGGCTGTGGGCTTTGCGCACCGCCGAAATAGCTCAGTTGGGAGAGCGTCAGACTGAAGATCTAAAGGTCCCTGGTTCGATCCCGGGTTTCGGCATTTTGTTTCATCGCGCCCTTTGTTCCTCTCTCCAGCGCCCCCTGCCTAAAGTGACGCGTCCCTTTCTCAGCCCGAAACGCAAGCGAGACACCAGCAGCGGCTATCACGTTCGCCTAACACGCGAAAGGTCCCCGGTTCGAGACCGGGCGGAAACAGCCTCGTTTTGCACGCTCCTGTACTTCACAGAGGTCTTGAGCGACCGGTCATTTGTTCCCAATGTATTTCCGGTGCCTTCGTGCACTCTTGTACCAAACGCACATTCCTTCTGTACGCGGAGCCGATCATTTGCAATTGGGCTGTGCCGACAGACCAGGACGAGCTCTGTCGGCTCAAAAGCAGCGCAGGACCTGCAAGAACAACAGAAAGATTAGCATCCAGCGGGGGCCTCTTAGTGAGCCCAAGAGCTCATCAAGAATCGGCTCCAGCAACAGGGCTGGGCGCATTGTTCCATTCTCCGCCCACTCTCGGTGTAAACAAGTCCCTCCTGGTCTCTGCTTGAAATGCACTTTCCTGCGTTTGCTTTGGTGTAACTGGCTTCCCCTGCATGGGCGAATGTGAAGAAGATCCTTAGTAAGTCATTGAAGAAAACCGAGAAGAGGTCGGAGTGGCCTCTGTCGTTCATGAACGATCCAGTCAGGCAGTACTCCTCTGTAAAGCGCCGTTCGTTCACATCGATTGGCTTTTTTTTGCCTTCATTCGTGCGAGTAGTAAAAGCAGACGCCCCTATTCTGCCGTGACCCGGATTCGAACCTGGGTTGTTGCGGCCACAACGCAAAGTACTGACCACTATACGATCACAGCGAGTTACCGAGACACACGCGGCAGGGCGGAAAGGGCTGTGCTCTCTTCGTGTGACATAATTCAGAAAAGTCCTGACGTTGCATTTCAACTGAGCCCCAGTATACATCGACCCTTCGACACTCTGAGTGACAACTCTCTTGCGTGTTTTCTCATATTTATGTAGTTTGCTTGCATGATGCCGGGAACAGCATGGTTGTTCGCTGCCATATAGTCTAGCGGTTAGGGTTCCTGGTTTTCACCCAGGCGGTTCGACTCGGTTTTGCCTCCTGCTTTCCAAAAGATCAGCACCGTGTACGAAAGAGCCGCATTAAAACTACTCGAACGTGCAAAACGTGCGAGAAGAGGGGGCGCTTTGTTTCCAACCGAAACTTCTCGCGTGTGAGACAAGCTGATCATCGCTGTGGGAGGGTTACTCTGGTAGACAGGGCTGACCTTCGGCAATAGGATTTATAGTCTCCAAGATGATATTTGCACTTTCTGGAGAGGCGATTTTCTCCACTTCAGTAGCCCGATTTCGTCGATTGCGTGGAGAGGGCTGTAGAATGTGGCGCCGCCTTTCCTGCTCCGTCCATGACAGGCGTGCTGGTCTCTGGAGAGAGAGCACGGTCCATCAGCGCACTCCAATAAAGGCACTGGAAGCATCTGAATCGCATTGGCGAAGCTCAGCACTGGGCCGCTGGGCACGTCTTACCACCGTTTCCGTAGTGTAGTGGTTATCACGTTCGCCTCACACGCGAAAAGTCCCCGGTTCGAAACTGGGCGGAAACAGACATCTTTTGTCGCCAGGCACAAAAGGGGATTGGGGATTCGCCTAGCGCTGTGATCGAACAGACCCACTCACCTCTTAGTGTGGCGGGATCTGCACAGTGCATGTCACAGCGCATCCTGCTTTCACTTCAAGGCGCGTCCTGATGTACCCCAGTCTCCCGCGTGACAGGTGGGGACAGGTGACAGGTCCTATACTAACGAGGAAGACATCGCTCTCGCCAACCCCCGGCATCGTGTCCCGACCCAGCATGCTGGAAGCCGACGCGTGCTGTGATTCCTTTACGGAGCAGAAATGACAACCGAGGAGCCGAGAGATCATTTCAGCATTTCGCGTCTGAACGGAAAACACAAACGACCAACTCGGAATGACTTGCCTTTGACGCTTCTCAAAGCGTTCTTTGTGCATCGAACAGACCCACTCACCTCTTAGTGTGGCGGGATCTGCACAGTGCATGTCACAGCGCATCCTGCTTTCACTTCAAGGCGCGTCCTGATGTACCCCAGTCTCCCGCGTGACAGGTGGGGACAGGTGACAGGTCCTATACTAACGAGGAAGACATCGCTCTCGCCAACCCCCGGCATCGTGTCCCGACCCAGCATGCTGGAAGCTGACGCGTGCTGTGATCCCTTTACGGAGCAGAAATGACAACCGAGGAGCCGAGAGATCATTTCAGCATATCGCGTCTGAACGGAAAACACAAACGACCAACTCGGAATGACTTGCCTTTGACGCTTTTCAAAGCGTTCTTTGTGCACGATGACTGCGCCGCCTAGCAGATACAAATGGGTTGTACAACTTTGAACTAGCAAATGGAAGAGGGCTGAAGTAAGAGACAAGATGTAAAAAGGGTTAACTTAAGTCAGTTCTGCCTGAAAATTAGACTTCTAAGCAACAGCGGTTTATGGCAGGAAAGGGGGTTAACTGATAAGGATTCCAGATGTGAGGGGGCATAATCTTAAACTGGCCATTTGGCCAGGGTCTCTTAACTGGCCAAATATCATGACCCCCCCCTTACCATAACACCGAATGACGTCTGAAGCAGCAAGCAAGGACTATATAACCTAAAAGTTTGTACCGGCACATCGACCAATACTTCGGTTTTGTTGTTTCTTGCGGGAAACAAGACTTCGGCTTTATTGTTCCTTGCATGCAATACACTCATCTGTTTTACTTCATCTCGGGATCCAGAACCTTATTCTTTCTGTTACAACAAATTTGGCTTAGTCGGCGGATGCTCCAGAAGGCGCAGAACTTCCCATCGGTAGGAGAGACGGTCAGCGCTCACATTACTAAGAGGTATGGACTCCTCTTTTATTAAAAAAAAAGTCCCGACTCTCTCTGATTGATTGGGAAATCTCTGCTCCCTGCGAGAATCGCCTGAGATGACGGAGTAAACGTGAGTTCCTGAATTCCTCTGGCCCGGGGAAGACACCGGTGTATGTAATGGGTGGTTTGCTGTAAGCCCAGAATTTGGTCTGGCAGGCGGTCCGCGGTATTGTGTACAGGCGTTCGAAGCTGGTGTAGGCGTCCCACACTGACAGATTGAAGAAACTGAGTCTCTTTAGTCTGAAGGGAGTGTCTCACACTGACAGGCCGGAGGAACTGAGTCTCTTTAGTCTGAAGGGAGTGTCTCACACTGACAGATTGAAGAAACTGAGTCTCTTTAGTCTGAAGGGAGTGCCTCACACTGACAGGCCAGAGGAACTGAGTCTCTTTAGTCTGAAGAGAGTGTCTCACACTGACAGATTGAAGAAACTGAGTCTCTTTAGTCTGAAGGGAGTGAACCCAGGTGCCCTGTGCTGAGCCAGGATCAGGGTGGAGTGGCGATTGCCATGATCCGGCGAGCACAAAGCTTCATCAGCTGCCCTTTGCCACAGGAGGTAAGAGGATGTCCAGTGATGACGTGCTTCCCTGTCCGTCGTGGCAGTGAACAGGTCCTGGTTACAGGATCTCTAAAAAAGGAAATAAAGACTGAAATCAGATCCGACCCACCATGCTGCCACGGCGACGGTGCACTGCCCAGTGAAAGTGGCAGCCTCTCCCTGGACTGTGGGTGGAAACTGGAGCACCTGGAGGAAACCCCCACAGACCAGGGAGAGAACATGCAAACTCCACACAGACAGCACCCACACCCCAGGTCCGGCACTGTGAAGCATGCCCGACGATGCGGAAGGGCTTTTACAAATGAGTGTGTCACTCACACTGGTGCCCAGGATGGCCTGCTACCGGAACGCAACCTAATTTTCTTCATGCAGTTTGTTCGAAGCGGTTCGCAGGAGCTGGAGGTGAGGACTGAGCTGGGGTCCAGGGTGCGAGAGTGACTGCTGACGTCGTTGTGTGTGTGTGTGTGTGTGTGTGTGTGTGTGTGTGTGTGTGTGTGTGTGTGTCTGGATCATTGTGAGTGCCGTCAGGTTTGTGTATTTAAACAAGAGGACGTCTCTGTGGGTGCAGCTCTAACTGTGCGCGCGGGCCTGTCTATCTCTCTACAATGCATGAGGGGCTAAATCTGCCTCCGAGAACCCGACTTTTCAGAAGAAAAATCTATGAAAAGGCACGGCCTGGCCCTCTTCTCTTGCTCCCGACGTATAACACACTGGGGGATGAAGCTGGTGTCTTCAGCTGTAACCCTAGCTATTTATGCAAACAGCTCTTTTATGAAAAGCAGCTCTAGGCCTAGACAAGAGGAACAGATTAAACAAATCTTGGATTTATGGCTTATTCAGAGCAGACTGAGCGCTGCTATACTGTATGTAGGAGCCAGAGATGAAGAATGAGCTTTATAAGGAAATCAGGAGTGTGAGAGAGGGACTGTGTGCTTTTCCTCCCAAAAGAGAAGGCTTGTGGTTCTTTATGCTTTTCTGCACAGGCTGCCAACGTGAGTACGTGTTGGGTTCTTGGTTCGAATGCTCGAGTTGTCAGGCTGGCGTTTTTTGTTCCTGTTGGAGCCCATAATTGTGAACAAGGCGCTTGAGGACGTCTCTGTGCGGGTGTGCGTTTGTAATGACGTGTGTGTGCCTCTCTGTTTCAGTATAAAAAATGCATTTAAGACATTCAGCCTTTTCATGTTCCTAATATTCTTTCCTTCTCGACAATAATAACTAAGGTTGCTGCTGGAAGAGGTGTTAATGGGGCCAGCAGGGGGTGCTCACCCTGCGGTCTGTGTGGGTCCTAATGCCCCAGTCTAGTGATGGGGACACTGGACTGTAAACTGGCGCCATCCTTCGGATGAGACGTCAAACCGAGGTCCTGACTCTCTGTGGTCATTAAAAATCCCAGGGTGTTTCTCGAAAAGAGTAGGGGTTTTACCCCAGTGTCCTGGCCAAATTTCCCATTGACCCTTACCAATCATGGCCTCCTAAAAACCCCCATTTATGAATTGGCTTCATTACTCTGCTCTCCTCCCCACTGATAGCTGGTGTGTGGGGAGCGTTCTGGCGCACTATGGCTGCCGTCGCATCATCCAGGTGGATGCTGCACATTGGTGGTGGTGGAGGGGAGTCCCCATGTCCTGCAAAGCGCTTTGAGTGGAGTGTCCAGAAAAGCACTATATAAGTGTAAGCAATTATTATTCATTATAAAGTAATAAGTCAATTTTTTCTCACCCCTCCATTGCAAAGCATACACAACACAAACACCAGGAACAATTATCTCAGAGCCAGTTAACCTCCCAGAAGAAATAAAAGGTGTTAAAAGTAAGTATCTCCTTTAGGTGAGGACAGACTGGATCAAACAAAAACAACATTTGAAGTGAATTGCAAATGTATTGAGTTGTGATGCAACTGTAACTTGAACCTAACATGACTGGGGCGTGCATTTTTGAAATTGCATTTTCACAGCTGAAATACAAAATGAAGCTGATCGCAGTCCAAACTCAAGGTATTGTTGTAAAACTAAATATTCAACATGTTTCTACCTGTCCCTTTTCAGCTCACTCAGAAGTCCATAGCCTGCAGCCTGGTGCCTCTCTGTCTCTCTCCCTCCACACTGCTGGTCCAGTGGAGGTGCTGTTTGATCCTGCAGGATCTGTCCAGTCTCGTATAGTCTTACTGAGCAGCGCAGGGCTCCCTGGCCCCAGGTACGAACAGTGAGTGTCAGTGCAGAACAGCTCTCTGACACTCCGCTCCCTCACTCCAGCTGATCAGGGCAACTACACAGTCAGGGACCTTAAGGGAAGCAGTATCAGCACTGTGATCGTCACTGTGGGCGGTGAGCAGGTCTACAGTAGGGTCACTAGAGGGCTCTATATTCTTGACAGAGTGTGTTCTTATATCATCCTCTGTCCTGATTGTCTTTCAGCTCATAGAAACACTGTCACCCTGCAGCCTGAAGCCTCTCTGTCTGTCCCTCTGTTCACTGGAGAGCCAGTGGAGGTGCTGTTTGATCCTGCAGGAGGTGGAAACTGGACCTCAGTGTGTTCTGTCCAGAACAGCACAGCCAGCTGTGTCCCCCAGTACAGTTTTTTTCTATTTTTGATGATTAGCCATATGTTGATTACAATATTGTACATAATGTATAATTTGAACTCGATATTTTTCAGGAGTGAATGATTGTAAATTTTCAGAATAAATTTCGAAACCAAATTATTGTCCCTCGATCTCTGTCTCTCTCACCCTGCTGTCTGTCTGTCCCTGCCTCTCTGTCTCTCTCTTTCAGCCCCGTCTGTCAGTCTGTCTGTCCCTCGATCTCTGTCTCTCTCTCTCTCCTTCCTCTCTCTCTCTCGGTTTGTTTGTCCCTCAATCTCAATCTTTCTCTTTGCCCGCTGTCTTTCTGTGCCTTCATCTTTGTCTCTCTCTCTCCTTCCTTTCTGTCTGTCACTCTGTCTGTCCTGCGTTGTCCCAGCTGGGCCTGTCTCCCCGGCTCTCTGCCTTCAGCTCTGTTCGCCGATGTCCCACCAGCCCGTCTCTCTCTCAGCCTGTCTCTTGACTTGCAGGAGGAAGAGGAGGTGGAGACAGCTCCTCCGGCAGGAGAGAGGAAGGAGGTCAGTGCTGGTCCCACCCTGCCTCCTGTCCTGTCTGTGGTGGAGTTTGCCGTCTTGTCTGTCCCTGGGTCTCAGTGTCTCTCTCTCTTTCAGCCCTGTCTGTCAGTGTCTCTGTCCTCAGTGTGTCTCTCTCCTCCTCCTCTCTGTCCTGTGGTGTCCAGTCAGTGTGTCTCTCTCCTCCTCCTCTCTGTCCTGTGGTGTCCAGTCAGTATGTCTCTCTCCTCCTCCTCTCTGTCCTGTGGTGGGTATGCTTTATATAGGCAGTGTGTCTCTCTCCTCCTCCTCTCTGTCCTGTGGTGTCCAGGCAGTGTGTCTCTCTACTCCTCCTCCTCTCTGTCCTGTGGTGTACAGTGGGTCAGTATTAGTGGGCTACACCCAGGCTCACTCACCGCGAGTGTGATCTCAGCAGAGTCTCTGTGCTCTTGGGACACTTGACTCACCTGTCTCTCTCTTCCTCTCCCTGTGCTGTCCCTCTCCTGCCCCCTCTCTCCCTCCTCGGACTCCAGCTGGAGGAGGTCCAATCACCACCTCCTGTGAGACAGAAGAAAAAGAAGGTGGGTAATGCTCTGATCCTCTCTTTACTCTTGTCCAGTGTCCAGTCAGTGTCCAGTCAGTGTGTCTGTATGAACCCCTCTCTCTCTCAGTGCAGTGTTCATGTACTAGAGTGTCCAGTCAGTGTATCTGTATGAACCCCTCTCTCTCAGTGCAGTGTTCATGTACTGGAGTGTCCAGTCAGTGTGTCTGTATGAACCCCTCTCTCTCAGTGCAGTGTTCATGTACTGGAGTGTCCAGTCAGTGTGTCTGTGTGAACCCCTCTCTCTCTCTCAGTGCAGTGTTCATGTCCTGGAGTGTCCAGTCCGACTCTTAACGTGACTCTCCTGTCTCTGCTTCAGAAGCGCTGGTGGGTCTTTTTAAACTCCCTGAGCTGCGTGTCGGTGGAGACAGGTGATCAGGACGAGCCGATGGAGGCGGTGGAGACCGTGGGTCAGGAGAGGAAGAGCGAGGGAGAGGAGGAGCAGGCTGCCGGGAAGGACAAGAAGAGGAAGTGCAGGTGAGCAGACAGGGGGGCGCCGCCCGGTCGTGTCTGTGATTCAAGGAAGAGTCTCCTCTTGCTGTTTGATGTCATGGTGACGTCTGTGTCTGTGTCCCTAACACCTGCAATAACAATATTCTTTCCAGGTTCCTTTCCTGGTTCTGTGCCTGATAAGATCTGGACTGGACTGGACTGGACTGGACTGGACTGGACCGGAGCTGAGGGACACCGGACGACTGGACTGGAGCCTAGGGACACCAGGCTGGACTGGACCGGAGCTGAGAGACACCAGACTGTGCTGGACCGAAGCTGAGGGACCCCAGACTGTGCTGGACTGAAGCTGAGGGACCCCAGACTGTGCTGGACCGAAGCTGAGGGACCTCAGACTGTGCTGGACCGAAGCTGAGGGACCCCATTCTTTGCTGGACCGGAGCTGAGGGGCCCCAGACTGGACTGGACCAAAGCTGAGGGACACCAGACTGTGCTGGACCGAAGCTGAGGGACCCCAGACTGTGCTGGACCGAAGCTGAGGGACCCCAGACTGTGTTGGACTGAAGCTGAGGGACCCCAGACTGTGCTGGACCGAAGCTGAGGGACCTCAGACTGTGCTGGACCGAAGCTGAGGGACCCCATTCTTTGCTGGACTGAAGCTGAGGGACCCCAGACTGGACTGGACCGGAGCTGAGGGGCCCCAGACTGGACTGGACCAAAGCTGAGGGACCCCAGTCTGTGCTGGACCGAAGCTGAGGGACCCCAGTCTGGACTGCACTGGAGCTGAGGGACACCAGACTGGACTGGAGCTGAGGGGCCCCAGACTGGACTGGACTGGAGCTGAGGGGCCCCAGACTGGACTGGACTGGAGCTGAGGGGCCCCAGACTGGACTGGACTGAAGCTGAGGGACCCCAGACCGCAGATTGGACTGAAGCTGAGGGACCCCAGTCTGGACTGAAGCTGAGGGGCCCCAGACTGGACTGGACTGGAGCTGAGGGGCCCCAGACTGGACTGGACTGAAGCTGAGGGACCCCAGACCCCAGTCTGGACTGAAGCTGAGGGACCCCAGTCTGGACTGAAGCTGAGGGGCCCCAGACTGGACTGGACTGAAGCTGCGGGGCCCCAGACTGGACTGAAGTTGCGGGGCCCCAGACCGGACTGGACTGAAACTGAGGGACCCCAGACCCCAGTCTGGACTGATGCTGAGGGACCCCAGACTGGACTGTGGAAAACTTTCACATTATCTCCACCTGAGTCCTCAGACCGTCTGCATGACCTTGTATTATTAAGTATTATTTTAAGGTCCTGTGATGATCGTAAGATGGGGGGGGGGGGTCACTAAATAAACCCTTGACATTAATCTGTATTGTAATTTTTGTTCTTTTGTTAAACATCAATAAAAAAAAAAATCTGTTTAGCTTTTGTTTTTTTCCCTCCCCCCCCACCAAAACGAACGAACAGAGTCTGTCCTTCTCTTTCATCCCGGAGAGTTTGTGGTTGACGGATTGAGGCCGAGAGCCCTCGTCGTCGGAGTGCCACCAGTTGGCGGGGAAATAGCAGGGGGGGCATCGTGTCCAATACTCCTTGAAACGAGACAGATTTCAAGCCACCTCCGTCTGAAGAGAAGGAAGTCGACCACGAAGTCCAGGGTGTCCTAGGAAACTCTTTAGCCCATCCCAGGGCGCTTCTCGAAAAGAGTAGGGGTGTAACCCCGGTGTCCTGGCCAAATTTCCAATTGGCCCTTACCAATCATGGCCTCCTAATAATCCCCTTCTATGAATTGGCTACATTACTCTGCTCTCCTCCCCACTGATAGCTGATGTGTGGTGAGCGTTCTGGCGCACTATGGCTGCCGTCGCATCATCCAGGTGGGGCTGCACATTGGTGGTGGTGGAGGGGAGTCCCCATTACCTGTAAAGCGCTTTGAGTGGAGTGTCCAGAAAAGCGCTATATAAGTGTAAGCAATTATTATTATTATTATTATTATTATTATTATTATTATTATTATTATTATTATTATTATTATTATTATTATTTAGCCATCGTTTGCCCAGCAGCCATCTCACCCTGCAGCTCCCAGCTGGCAGCCCCTTCCCCACTGGAGCCCAGCAGGTGGGAGCCTGGTCAGTACCTGGAGGGGAGACTCCTGGGAAAAACTGAGGTTGCTGCTGGGAGAGGTGTTAGTAGGGCCAGCAGGGGGCGCTCACCCTGCGGTCTGTGTGGGTCCTGATGCCCCAGTATAGTGACGGGGACACTGGACTGTAAACAGGCGCTGTCCTTCGGATGAGACGTCAAACCGAGGTCCTGACTCTCTGTGCTCATTTACAATCCCGGGGTGTTTCTGGAGAAGAGTAGGGGTGTTACCCCAGTGTCCTGGCCTGCTTCCCCCCCTGGTCTTGACCCATCGTGGCCTCCTTATCACCCCCTCTCTCTGAACTGGCTCCATCCCTCTGCTCTCCTCCCCACTGAGAGCTGCTGTGTGCTGAGCGTACTGGAGCATCATCCAGGTGGGGGCTGCACACTGGGGGGGCTGGAGGGGATCCCCCTGACCTGGGAAGAGCTCTGAGTGGAGAGTCCAGACTTATTAATTATTATTATTATTATTCGTGCTGCACTGTTGCGTTTCTACTTTATTAGAGAGAGGCACTGAACATCCTGTGATGGACTGCTGTCCTGTCCAGGGTGTATGAGTCTGTGTGTGTCCTGTGATGGGCTGGTGTCCTGTCCATGGTGTGTGAGTGTGTGTGTGTCCTGTGATGGACTGCTGTCCTGTCCAGGGTGTGTGAGTGTGTGTGTGTGTCCTGTGATGGTCTGCTGTCCTTTCCAGGGTGTGTGTGTGTACTGTAATGGACTTATATCCTGTGAAGGACTGCTATCCTGTCCAGGGTGTGTGTGTGTCCTGTGATGGACTGGTGGATCACAATATTAATTCTCCTCCTTGATTCCCTCCTTCATCGCCAGAGTGAAAGCGGGACACGGCAGTAAAAGCTCAGCCCTGCGGGTGGTGGTCCTCTCGGCCACACGGGGGCGCTGTGGCCCCACTGGGGGGGGGGGGTATGTTCACGTCCCGCTGGGAATCGCACCGACGCGGCGGAGTTCGTGAACGTCCCCGACAACAAGAAAACGAGAGAGAGAAAAAAGGTCGTTTTCGGGGTTCAAGAAGCAACCCCGAGATTCAGGGAGTTTCCCCGCTGAGCTTACTCTGCCGAAAACACGCAGGTTTTATTTTTTTCCCGTGCCCCCCCTCACACAGGCCGTTTCTGTAGCGTAAAGTTGTGTTTTTTTGCGCGGCGGTCGGTGAGGGGCGAAATTTTATTTATTTTTTTCCCACGGTTTGAAACAGAAACAGCCGGGTGGTGTTGTAGAAAGGTCGACGTGCCTGGTTTTCCTCGTCTGCGAAGCCCGTTTTTTTTTTTTGGGGGGGGGGGGGGGGATCGTGAGGTCCCACGCAGCGCTCGGAAAAGAAAATGGCGTTTCTTTTCCCCGCAGGACGGGGGGGTACCCGTGTTTTTTGGACGTGGCGTGGCCCCAAATTTCCGCCCTTGGGCGCTAGAGGGGGGTGGAGGTTGGTCTTTCTTTGATTTGGGGGCCGGGGGGGGGGGGGGGGTCTAATTTCACTGAACCAAACCCCACGGAAACCCGTGTTGGACGTGGGGGTGCTGAATGCGCCCTCGACGTGATTTTGTCTTTAAATTCAAGTGCAGCTTTTGTAACCCTTGGGCCGGAAACACCTGGACCCGTTTCCCCTGCCTGTCCGAGGTGGCGACTACTGGGGTCGTACAGGGACACCCGGCTGGCCGCCGAGAGTTGGAAAAATAAAATGTCCACCCCAAAAAAAACAGCAACCGTGAAAAATGACGGCCATTTTTGTTTCGCGGCCGAGCCGTGAGCGCGTCGGGGGCGACGTCACGGTGGCGTCTCAATGAGCCGCCTGACGTCACAGAGCGGCGGATTCTAGCGGGGGGGGCGGCGCCGGAGCCCCATGAGCTCAGAGGAGTGAAGAGAGAAGAGGAGGAAAGCGCTATATAGTCCTTTCTAAACACGTGTTTCTTCCAATAAAGTTACTTCGACTTAGATCGTTAGTTTCAGCTTCAGAATCGCTCTTCAGAATCCCCGTGAAATCGGTAAGTCAGTCAAAAGTGCCGCTGGCGAGAAATAACAAAATAAGTGGAGAAATAAGTTGTTTTTTTTACCGTTACTCAACTCTTATGGGTGTGATCGTGCTGTAAAAAGATATTGAGAGGAGGTGCACCTCTACACAGAGAGTGGTGGGGGTGGGGAACAAGCTGCCCAGCCCTGTGGTTGAAGCCAGTACCCTGGCTTCTCTCCAGACACAGCTGGGTGAGCTCCTCCAGTCAGGACAGGAGGCTCTACTGTACACAGAGGGTGGTGGGGGTGGGGAACAAGCCGCCCAGCCCTGTGGTTGAAGCCGATACCCTGGCTTCTCTTCAGCTGGGTGAGCTCCTCCAGTCAGGACAGGAGGGTCTACTGTACACAGAGAGTGGCGGGGGTGTGGAACAAAGCTGATACCCTGGCTTCTCTCAGGACACAGCTGGGTGAGGTCCTCCAGTCAGGACAGGAGGCTCTACTGTACACAGAGGGTGGTGGGGGTGGGGAACAAGCCGCCCAGCTGTGTGGCTCCGCCCCCTCCCCTCCCCTCTGTGACTCTGCTTGTCTCGGCAGGATGATGGACCGACAGAGATGCCGCACGGCCGTGCGCGGTCGCAGCAGGACCCGGGCCCGGCGAGGCGTCGTAAGTCCACCCCTCCCGCCCGCCGTCCAGCGTCCAGCGTCCAGCCCTCCTCCGACTGGCCTCTCCGCCCCCAGCAGCGCTAGCTGTATTATAATAATAATAATAAACTTCACTGATAGAGCACCTTTCACACACATAGCAGCGCAAAGCGCTTGACAGACCAGGTCTCACGGTAACACCTCCAGACGAGGAGAGACACTTCCAGTGGTGATCTTGACTGAGGACACGCCTCGGCTCAAGAGACAGGGTCGCGGGTCCATTATGGCCTTCTGAGAGCACAGATTGCCTCTGGACGTCCCAGACTCTTCCTGGACACACTGTACAGACTCACCTGTCCAGACTCTTACTGGACACACTGTAGAGACTCACCTGTCCAGACTCTCACTGGACACACTGTACACACTCACCTGTCCACACTCTCAATGGACACACTGTAGAGACTGCCCAAGGCCCCTAGTCTCGACACGACTGGGCTGGGCTATGTGGTCAGAGCTGTCTCGGAGGTGGGCTGTTTGGCGTCTTCACAGGTCACACCGGTCAGGCCGAACCCGGACTGGCAGCGGGAGAGGTCCAGGCCCAAGTCCCGGTGCTTTTCCGTAAGTCTGACCCAGTCGCCTTCCGCGAAACTGGACCGGCCGCCCTGTGGTGGGCCCGGTGCCCCACATCTACCCTACAGCTCCCCCCACTGACCCCTAAACTCCCGATACCCTACAGCTCCCCACTCTGACCCCTAAACTCCCGATACCCTACAGCTCCCCACTCTGACCCCTAAACTCCCGATACCCTACAGCTCCCCACACTGACCCCTAAACCCCCGATACCCTACAGCTCCCCACTCTGACCCCTAAACTCCCGATACCCTACAGCTCTCCACACTGACCCCTAAACCCCCGATACCCTACAGCTCCCCACACTGACCCCTAAACCCCCGATACCCTACAGCTCCCCACACTGACCCCCACAGTCCTGATGGCCGAGAGGTCTCTGCTTGCTGTAGTGATTGAGTGAGCTCTGTGGACCTGACCTCTGTCTTGTGTCCTCGTTTCCAGCGTCTCCTAGTGGTCCGGCATTTCAGCAGGCCTGAAGCTGAGATCTGGGGAGGAGACAGAGCACCCCCTAACACCCCTGAGCTGGGTTACAGGGTAAGACAGCTTCTTACTGTTGGACACACCTGTCCACACTCTTACTGGACACACTGGACACACTCGCCTGTCCAGACACTTACTGGATACACTGGACACACTCACCTGTCCAGACTCTTACTGGACACACTGGACAAACTCACCTGTCCACACTGACCTGTCCAGACTCTTACTGGACACATTCTCACTGGACACACTGTCCACACTCACCTGCCAAGACTCTCACTGGACACACTGGACACACTCACCTGTCCACACTCTCACTGGACACACTGTACACACTCACCTGTCCAGACTCTTACTGGACACACTGTACACACTCACCTGTCCACACTCTCACTGGACACACTGTACACACTCACCTGTCCAGACTCTTACTGGACACACTGTACACACTCACCTGTCCACACTCTCATTGGACACACTGTCCACACTCACCTGTCCAGGCGTAGTCTCTGCTCCTCATCCCCCCTGCGTTGTGTCTCCCCCTCTCCCCGCTGGACAGAATCCTGTGGTGTCTTCGTGTGTCCCTGAGCTCGTCCAGAAGCTGGAGAGGGCGGCCGAGCTGCAGCTGGAGCTCCCGGGGTCGCCCGGCTCGTCCCGCTCCGGCTCGCCCGACTCGTTCCGCTCGGTGTCCCCCCCCTCCTCGCCCGAGAGCCCCCTCCGCTCCCCGCCCCCGGCCCCCCCCTCCGGCCCCCTCAGGCCCCTGCCCGCCCCGCCCCGCCGCCCCCCCTTCATCCCCGCCATGCCCCTCGAGCCCCCCCTGCTGCCCGGGGCGGTGCCCATCTGTCTTTCTGTCCTTTTCTGTCTTTCTATCCATCACTCTATCCTTTTTTCTGTCCATCTGTCCATCTGTCCTTCTGTCCATCTGTCTTTCTGTCCTTTTCTCTGTCTTTCTGTCCTTTTCTCTGTCTTTTTGTCCATCTGTTCTTCTCTCTTTCTGTCTTTCTGTCCTTCTGTCTGAGTCTCTCTTTTTCTCTGTGTCTGTCCCTCTCTCCCTGTCTCTCTCCCTGTGTCTTTCCATGTCTCCCTGCTCTCTGTCTATCCTGCGTTGTCCCAGCTGGGTCTGTCTCCCTGTGTCTCTCCGTGTGTCTCCCTGCTCTCTGTCTGTCCTGCGTTGTCCCAGCTGGGTCTCTCTCCCTGTGTCTCTCCGTGTGTCTCCCTGCCTGTCTCTCTGTCTGTCCTGCGTTGTCCCAGCTAGGTCTCCCTCCCTCCTCTCTCTCTCCGTGTGTCTCCCTGCTCTCTGTCTGTCCTGCATTGTCCCAGCTGGGTATCCCTCCCTCCTCTCTCTCTGTGTGTCTCCCTGCTCTCTGTCTGTCCTGCGTTGTCCCAGCTGGGTCTCTCTCCCTGTGTCTCTCCGTGTGTCTCCCTGTCTGTCTCTTTGTCTGTCCTGCGTTGTCCCAGCTGGGCCTGTCTCCTCTGCTCTCTGACTTCAGCTCTGTTCGCCGATGTCCCGCCAGCCCGTCTCTCTCTCAGCCTGTCTCTTGACTTGCAGGAGGAAGAGAAGGTGGAGACAGCTCTTCCGGCAGGAGAGAGGAAGGAGGTCAGTGCTGGTCCCACCCTGCCTCCTGTCCTGTCTGTGGTGGAGTTTTGCCGTCTTGTCTGTCCCTGGGTCTCAGTGTCTCTTTCAGCCCTGTCTGTCAGTGTCTCTCTCGGCCTGCTGTCTGCCTGTCCCTGCCTCTCTGTCTCTGTCTCTTTCAGCCCTGTCTGTCAGTGTCTCTCTCCTCCTCCTCTCTGTCCTCAGTGTGTCTCTCTCCTCCTCCTCTCTGTCCTGTGGTGTCCAGTGGGTCAGTATTAGTGGGCTACACCCAGGCTCACTCACTGCGAGTGTGATCTCAGCAGAGTCTCTGTGCTCTTGGGACACTTGACTCACCTGTCTCTCTCTTTCTCTCCCTGTGCTGTCCCTCTCCTGCCCCCTCTCTCCCTCCTCGGACTCCAGCTGGAGGAGGTCCAATCACCACCTCCTGTGAGACAGAAGAAAAAGAAGGTGGGTAATGCTCTGATCCTCTCTTTACTCCTGTCCAGTGTCCAGTCAGTGTGTCTGTATGAACCCCTCTCTCTCTCAGTGCAGTGTTCATGTACTGGAGTGTCCAGTCAGTGTGTGTGTATGAACCCCTCTCTCAGTGCAGTGTTCATGTCCTGGAGTGTCCAGTCAGTGTGTCTGTATGAACCCCTCTCTCTCTCAGTGCAGTGTTCATGTCCTGGAGTGTCCAGTCAGTGTGTCTGTATGAACCCCTCTCTCTTTCAGTGCAGTGTTCATGTACTGGAGTGTCCAGTCCGACTCTTAACGTGACTCTCCTGTCTCTGCTTCAGAAGCGCCGATGCGTCTTTTTGATGTCCCTGAGCTGCGTGTCGGTGGAGACAGAAGATCAAGACGAGCCGATGGAGGTGGCGGAGACCGTTGCTCAGGAGAGGAAGAGCGAGGGAGAAGAGGAGCAGGCTGCCGGGAAGGACATGAAGAGGAAGAGGAGGGGCAGGTGAGCAGACAGGGGGGTGCCGCCCGGTCATGTCTGTGATTCAAGGAGGAGTCTCCTCTTGCTGTTTGATGTCATGGTGACGTCTGTGTCTATGTCCCTCACACCTGCAATAACAATATTCTTTCCAGGTTCCTTTCCTGGTTCTGTGCCTGCTAAGATCTGGACTGGACTGGACTGGAGCTGAGGGACACCAGACGACTGGACTGGAGCCTAGGGACACCAGACTGGACTGGACCGGAGCTGAGAGGCACTAGACTGGACTGGAGCTGAGGGACACCAGACTGTGCTGGACCGAAGCTGAGGGACCCCAGTCTGGACTGAAGCTGAGGGACCCCAGACTGTGCTGGACCGAAGCTGAGGGACCCCAGTCTGTGCTGGTCCGAAGCTGAGGGACCCCAGTCTGTGCTGGACTGAAGCTGAGAGACCCCAGACTGTGCTGGTCTGAAGCTGAGGGACCCCAGACTGGACTGCACTGGAGCTGAGGGACACCAGACTGGACTGGACTGGAGCTGAGGGGCCCCAGACTGGACTAGACTGGAGCTGAAAGGCCCCAGACTGGACTGGACCAAAGCTGAGGGACCTCAGGCTGTGCTGTACTGAAGCTGAGGGACCCCAGACGGTGCTGGACCGAAGCTGAGGGACCCCAGTCTGTGCTGGACCGAAGCTGAGGGACCCCAGACTGGACCGAAGCTGAGGGACCCCAGTCTGTGCTGGACCGAAGCTGAGGGACCCCAGACTGTGCTGGACCGATGCTGAGGGACCCCAGTCTGGACTGAAGCTGAGGGACCCCAGACTGCACTGGACTGAAGCTGAGGGGCCCCAGACTGGACTGATGACCTTTTGTTAAGCATCAATACATTTAAAAAAAAAAAAAATCTGTTTAGCTTTTGGTTTTTTCCCTGCCCCCCCCCCCCCAAAGTTGCTGCTGGGAGAGGTGTGAGTGGGGCCAGCAGGGGGCGCTCTCACCCTGCGGTCTGTGTGGGTCCTGATGCCCCAGTATAGTGACGGGGACACTGGACTGTAAACAGGCCCCGTCCTTCGGATGACACGTCAAACCAAGGTCCTGACTCTCTGTGCTCATTAACAATCCCGGGGTGTCTCTGGAGAAGAGTAGGGGTGTTACCCCAGTGTCCTGGCCTGATTCCCCCAGGAAGTTTTGAACTGCCAGAAGAAGTTTTCACAACCCGGACTCGTGAAGGTACAGGTCTTCTCCCATCGTCCGGAGCAAGGTGAAAGGCCACCCCCTCGGGGCGCAGTATCCCCGATGCACCCCTCCGCACCACCACCCAAAACGACACACACTTCTGTGACGATTGGGAGACCCCGGTTCGACCAGCCCCTGCGGTGGAGGAAACGACCCGCTGGAGAGAACACGCAGACTCCACACAGAAGGGTCACCTCGGCATTTATTCCAACAGCAAAACAACACCAGAGAGAAACTGTCTCTGAAAGAGAAGCGTACACCGGGAAAAACACAAATTTACAAATGGGAATAGGAGTTTTTTTTTTCTGTTCCGGGCGTCAGTTGTATTGTGTCCTGGTGATTTCTCCCGTTTCGAACGGAGTTTAATGTCGCGTTTCTACTTTATTAGAGAGAGGCACTGAACTTTGGGGAAAGTGACATCCACCCAGTATTACTAGTAGATTGATAAATATAAATGTTCTTTTTCCCCCTGTATTATACCTCGCGAAATATAACGATGGCCAACTCCTTAAGTCAAAATTTTAACCCTTTTCACGCTACAAGACTCCGGACGTTTCCTTTTTTGTCCTCTTTGGCCTCCAAAATAAAAAAAAACTGGGATCCATCGTGGCATTGCCAAATTAAAACGTCAACCACTTTTCGGGCTTTTGTAACTGTTTGTGTGGAGTCTGCATGTTCTCCCTGTGTTCTCCGGGTCCAAAGACAGGCTTTTGGGCTAATTGGCTTCTGGGAAAACTGGCCCTGGTGTGTGTGTGTCCTGTGATGGACTGGTGTCCTGTCCAGGGTGTGTGAGTGTGTGTGTCTGTGTGTCCTGTGAGGGACTGGTGTCCTATCCAGGTTGTGTGTGTGTGTGTCCTGTGAGGGACTGGTGTCCTGTCCAGGGTGTGTGTGTGTGTGTGTGTGTGTGTGTGAGTGAGTGTGTGTGTGTCCTGTGATGGACTGGTGTCCTGTCCAGGGTGTGTGAGTGTGTATGTCTGTGTGACCTGTGATGGACAGATGGTACCCAGCCTGGACACCCATGAGACACTGTCTTCCTCAGAAGACTCTCACGGAGGGCACACTGTCCCTAACCCGGGTCCAGAAGAAACTACAGTGATCTATAATTCCTGCGCCTCGGAAGGGTTTATGAGGTCTATATCCGGCGCCCGCGCCCGCGGACTGGCGGTTCGGCGTCGCGCTCCGCAGCTCGAGCTTCGGTGCGAGGCAGGGCGGGAGGGAGTCGATGTGGCCTCGGCGCCATCTTTGCTGGTGAGTCAATTGTGACCGTTGCGGTACAATAAACCATCAATAAACCTTTTCCCACCCGACCAGTATTTCTGTCGCGGCCCACGTCCCCTACAATCGACAAACTATAAAAAAACAGTAGCCCTTCGCAACATTACACGCCATTTTTTTTTATTTTAAACGTCCGTTAGATACGCAGGTGGCTCGATAGCTGTCTTAACCTCGCCGGCGTCTTTATACCGGCAAGTGAATTTTATTTGGGGTCCCTCAGAATTGTGACAGAAATGTCACTGAACCACAATAAAAAACGAAACTTTTTATTTTAAGGCGATGAATGGATTTTAAGAGTAACCGTGTAGCGACTGACGTAAGGAAAAAAAAGTTGTCTTTCCCTACGAAGACGTTTTGGTACAGGACTTTCTTTAAATATCAGTTGTGCATAGTTTTACAAAAAGTTGATGATGATCTTGGAGATAATTGCAAAGGAAAATTGAGATAAGTACCAAAACATTACGTGTGAAACGACAGGACAGAACTTTGAACCCACAAAGAAACAAAGGTATGAAATATTGCCTCGTCATGGGGGGTTGATAATTGTAATAAGTGTTCCTAATTTTCGTAAAGAAATGTATATTATGGGAGTCACACGTGAGATTTAGTGTATATACGTTTCATATTGTGCATATATACGGGGTTAAAAGGTGGAATGAGTATGATTATAAACTCGTGTGTCCTATAATCAGATAATTTTTGAACAAGCTTTGATTAGACAGGTGAAAAACAACATCATAATATATTCTCACGTCTGAATATCAGGTTCTCCCCTCTGGCCAACATTTCAGGGCTCCCAGGTGTAGATCCCAAATTGAAACAAATATTCATTTGTTACCCAATTAAACAGTTAATAGAAGTGAGTGACCAGGGTAAATAAAGGTGGGTCAGTGTAAACTGTTTATTCTGGACCAGACTTCGTCATGTGTGATATGTCATGACTTCTTATATTAAGTTTTATCTTTATATTTAGTTATACATGTGTAATAGATGCGATGTGTGTCCATAAAAAGGTTTCTCCAGGGGAAAATCAAGTTGGTTTTAAAACCGTGTTTCCTTTGTAGGGTACGTTGGCATTCCAAGTGTGGGGTTTTTGCCTTTTTATCATATTTTGGATGTGAATCCGTGGTATTTTTGCAGAGACAAGTTGCCTTTCTTATACGCGGAGGGATCTGCTCGTGAGATGTCCGCCCGGTCCATTTCTGAGCTCAGTATAAGGTGTAGAAAGCATGACTGTCATCATAACCCGCCTCTCACCCAGGTGTGGAATAATGTTGTGACTATTGCTTCAGCAATAACATGCTGATTGCATGTTTCTAGATGGGTATAACAGAGATCTCAACTACTGAGGGGCTGAGCTATATAATTGCTAACACTTATATAGCGCTTTTCTGGACACCCCACTCAATGCGCTGCACAGGGAATGGGCTATCCCTCTACCGCCACCAATGTACAGCCCCCACCTGGATGATGTGACGGCAGCCATAGTGCGCCAGAACGCTCCCCACACACCAGCTCTCAGTGGGGTGGAGAGCAGAGAGATGAAGCCAGTTCAGAGAGGGGGGTTATTAGGAGGCCATGATTGGTAAGGACCAATGGGAAATTTGGCCAGGACGCCTGGGTTACACCCCTACTCTTTTCGAGAGACGCCCTGGGATTTTTAATGACCACAGAGAGTCAGGACCTCGGTTTTACGTCTCATCCGAAGGACGGCGCCTGTTTACAGTATAGTGTCCCCCGTCACTATACTGGGGTATCAGACCGCAGGGTGAGCGCCCCCCTGCTGTCCCACTAACACCTCTTCCACCTCTTATTAGCCAGTGAAAAATGGTAGCTTCCTCAGAGACACCGCAGGAAGACAGGAGTTTGTGATGAAAGTTCGAGAGGGATGGCCACACCCTAGTTCGGTCAGACTCGGCTGTCGATATTTTAGCAATCACTCCTGACTCCTCTCCTGAAACGCTGTCAATACTGCACGTGATCCCCCTCTCTCCCACGCGTCCCTCTCCCACCCCGTCTCCACCTGTGTAGCTGCCCCCCCTGGTCACTCCTCCTCGCTGTGCAGGGGGGGTCCCAGCCTCCTCGTCCTCTGGCCAGGAGCCCTCAGCCAAGCGGGTTCAGCCAGATCATCACTCCATGATCCTTTCAGTATGCTAAATTCCTGGTGTTGTTTTTTTTCTCCCCAGAAATCTGACTGTCCGCCCCACCTCTGCGCTAAGTGGACGATGAAGTCAGGTTCCAGTGTGCCTGGTGTTTACAGGTAATACTTCAGACTGGTCGGCCTCACCTCAGGGTGTCTGGGCGTTTGATATTATACAGTTGCAATGCTGAGGCCTGTGACTGTGATGCTGTAAGGCTACAGGAGTTTCTCTGGAGATCCTGAGTGATTTCCGGCGTTCGTGCGGAAACACAGCCCCACCCTCCCGCAGTGTCCAGTCCGCAGATTTTCCTGGAGACGTGGCCTAGCCGATGGGCGACCCCGCCAGCGAGAGACTAGCTGAGGCAGGATGTTCTGTACGGTTCAGTTAATTAGACGCGCACAGATGTTGAGCTCATCGTCCTTTTAATTGTGCCATCTATGCTAACTGTAGCCGAGATCGAACTATCAAGGTGACAGATCAATCATTTTAAATTAAATAGATGCCTGATATTGCTAGCGCTGATGCAAGAGGCAAGTCAGAGGAACTGAACACAGAATGGATAGGAGTCGCAGTGAGTGAGAGAGGAATGAGCTAAATTATTTTTAATTTAAAAATAATTAAAACAATGAAGAACAGGAGACACAGTGAGAGAGAGGAGATCACAGGAAATACCTCAGTAACAAACATACTAACACACAGGACAGGAGACACAGTGAGAGAGAGAGAGGAGATCACAGAGAATCCCTCAGTAACAAACACACAGGACAGGAGACACAGCGAGAGAGAGGAGATCACAGGAAATACCTCAGTTTTAAGTGCAGACAACCGGACAGGAGACAGAGTGAGGAAGAGTAAATGAAACACAGTAGGATTGATAGGAGACGGGTTATGAAGAGATGGGACACACAGAGATGGAGAGAAGGGAGGCGACAGTTGAACTCGCTGGCTGAGTTAATTGACGCTGCTGTTTCTTTGGCAGATGAAGTCGGGGTCCAGAGTTTAGCTGACATGGCAGAACCGTCCCAGCTCGGTCTCCTCCCATTCCTGCAGGTCAGTGCCCCTTCAGTCAGACCCTGTGTTCGGGGAGACACACAGGGAAGTCGCACACTGTGACAAAAGGCTCCAGAGACATCGCCGAACCACAGAATAGCTCCAGAGCATTTGTGCACCTTTTGGAATTCTTCACGTATAGTGAAAGGTGAAAATAAAACCAAGAATGGGTGACGCGTCTTTACACAGAGGCGGGTGGGGAACAAGCTGCCCAGCCTTGTTGTTGATGCCGATACCCTGGCTTCTCTCCAGATACAGGTGGATTAAATCATGGGTCCAATTAATCACTAACTACCAGACAGGCTTGAAAAACCAAATGGCGTTCTCTCGTTTTTAACCTTTCTTCAATTCTTAGAAAACCTGCACGCAGAAAATAAATAATTTGCATTTTTTTACTACTTCCAATGGTCAGGTCTGTGGGTATTTAAATCTGACTAGAATGTGTATTGTTCAAAATCTCTTGTTCACTATCAGTGTTGTTGTTTTTAGTGTCCTTCTCATTACTCCTGTGGGTTCTATACTGTGGTAAAGAGTTAAAAAAGTCCTCACTTTGTGCTGCTCTCGGTTTGTTGACGGTGGCGTACTCCACATCACTGTTGGGTAGTGTGATGTCTGTAGAGAACAGGATACAGGTCAATACTTATGTTTACTTATACTTTACAGGATAAGACTTACATTAACACCATACTAAACAACAGTGCTCACTGTTCACACATTTGTATTGACACTGTACAGACAACAGGACTCACTGTTCACACGCGTATTGACACTGTACTGAACAACAGGACTCACTGTTCACACACGTATTGACACTGTTCAGACGACAGGACTCACTGTTCACGCTTGTATTCACGCTGTACACAACAGCAGGACTCACTATTATTACAAATGTTCACACTTGTGTTTAAACTGGACAGAGCAGCAAGAAGTTATCATGATGTTTTATTTCTGCTAGTTTAATAGATAGAAGTAAAAGATCCTCACTTTGTGCGGCTCGGGGTTTGTTGACTGTGGAGTATTTAACAGCAGTATCTGTCTGTGTTAATTCTGCAAAGAATAAAACACGTGTTCTCACCTGTAACACTGTGCAGAGCAAGAGGGAATTCAATGAGTTAACACTGTACAGAACCGGACTCACTGTTCACACTCGTATTGACACTGTACAGAACCGGACTCACTGTTCACACTCGTATTGACACTGTACTGAACAACAGGACTCACTGTTCACACTCATATTGACACTGTACTGAACAACAGGACTCGCTGTTCACACTCGTATTGACACTATACTGAACAACAGGACTCACCGTTCACACTTCTATTAATACTTTTTTGATCAACAGGACTCAGTGTTCACACTCATGTCGACACTTATCACACTCGTATTGACACTGTACTGACCAACAGGACTCATTGTTCACACTCGTATTGACACTATACTGAACAACAGGACTCACTGTTCACACTTATATTGATACTTTTTTGATCAACGGGACTCACTGTTCACACTCGTGTCGACACTGTTCACACTCGTATTGACACTGTACTGACCAACAGGACTCACTGTTCACACTCGTATTGACACTGTACTGAACAACAGGACTCGTGTTGACACTGTTCACACTCGAATCGACGCTGCTCACACTCGTGTCGACACTTGACACTCGTATCCAGTAAGCCTTTGCTACCATTATCAAACACAGAAATCGTTATAATTTAATTTTAAAAACATGGCTAAGCATGGGTTTAAAGTATATTCAACAGTGCAGGTGCATTCAAAGAAATAGAGTTTCCCAAGCCCTCGGAAAGAATTACCATTTCCAAAGATGTCTAGTCTCAAGCATTAACATCCAAAGTACCTGTCTTAGCTGGGGCAGGAAGTTTGCCAAGCCACCTGAAAGAATTACCATTTCAAAAGATGTCTGTTGTAAGCCAGGTTCAATCATTACCATCCAAAGTACCGGTCTTCCCTTGGGGCAAGAGGGTTTCCTGTGTGTCTAGGATGTGTACTTCCCTTAAATAAAGGATGAATATGGGTACCATAGGTATTAAATCTCTCAAAGCTCAGAGTTAAACTAAAAAACCCTTGGTGAGTGTGTTATAACATGGATGGGTATTTATAGTCCAGTGCCTCCTATTTTACTAGAGATTCTGTTTGGGATTCAGAACTCGGGATCAAAATACTCCTAGGTACAGAGTAATTTTCACACCTTCCTGCTACCATGATCAGAGCAGTATTAGATTAAATTTGTCATTTATTGAAAGCCCAGTTTTTAACAATCATTTTCATTTGAACTTACTTTTTTTAAAAAAGGATCTGAGGTTCACTTCTTGAATTAAATCTTTTGACAAGAGGTAAGACTTCTATTTTACATTTAAACCCATGTTTAGCTGTGTTTTTTAGATTTAACTGAACCAATTTCTGTGTGTGATAATGTCCTTGAATTCTGACAACATCACACTAAATTACATGATATAAAACAGCTAATGTTTCTAGAGATAAAGTTTCTGGGATGCTTCTAATTACTTTGCATTACCAGGGACAGTTTAATTAACCTTGTACAGTACTGAAAGACCAAAATGCTTTTTTTAAAAGTTATTTAACATTTTATAGAACTTTGTCTACTATGGCAACATGATGAGCTTGGCCACTTATCTTAGGATAAAGATAGGAAAAAGGTTTATCTTTTGCACCTACCTGCCCCCCAGGGAAGGCCAATGCTTTCTATGTTGATGGTTCCCTACAGTAGACTGTACCTTATCTTCAAAGGTAATGTATATTGACCCAAATCAGTTTTGGAATCCAATCTACTGACGAGATGGAGCACATCCTTTTTTCAGGATTTTAGCATCATATGTTTAGTATATTTAGTCCCTAATGCTGAAAGAAATGATCATAGAACATTTGGACACTTTGTGGGCATGAAATACAAAGAAAATCATGTTCTATGGTACAAGATAAATACAAAACTTAAGCTTTTATTTTAATTAGATTTGTTGTTAAAGCATAAGCAATGATTTATTACATTAATATATGTGAAAATAACATTTTAGCATCATACGTTTAGTATATTTAGTCCCTAATGCTGAAAGAAATGATCATTTGTTTAACACGCACGGGTCTGTCTCAAAGGATGCAGTGCTCCTGAAAGGGCTCTCAAACCCTGCATTTCAGATGCCTAGCTGTATCCCTCACATGTGGCACCTCAGAATGACTTCTAACCTTACCTGTGGTGTCTTCAGTCCCTATTGCTCAATGCATGGTGTACGTACTACATACATGTGTCTTGAGAATGAGGAATGGGCCCCTGAGACAGTCATTTGCCTGTTTCACAAATGATCATATTTTACTAGAGATTCTGTTTGGGATTCAGATGTGCATTCGGATTTATTGGTACATGCCCAGGGCAGTAAGCAGTCTGAGGATTTATTTCCAGACAGCATAGAGCAGTGAAGCAGTGAAGTAGTGCATAAAGCATAAGCAATCATTTATTACATTAATATATGTGAAAATAACATTTTAGCATCATACGTTTAGTATATTTAGTCCCTAATGCCAAGGACTCCAGCAGTCTTACAACCACTGCCCTGTTTGCCTCGCCAGACACGATCTCTATTCTGTTGTAATCCACGATGTTCTTCAGGTGATTTATCATGTCCTTCCTCGCCTGTTGAGAGGCCATCCTGATCTCTTCTGCCGTGGCGTGCTTCATACACGCCCTCTTCAAGTGAGCAGGAAGCTGATCAAAAGTATTCAGGCACATCTTGCACACCAGGGGAATCCTCGTGGGTTTCTTTTGAAAATAAATAATACCATCTGTGTATAGAAACAAGCTAAGACTGATTTCTTAAATTATCCTTAATTTTCTCTCTCATAGTTTGAGCATAATGATTTTATTGTATTTATATAAGAATTGCTCATTGCTCCAAAATAAATAATGGTTTCATAAAAAAGTGAACACTTACTTGGTCTCAGTCACAGACTTTCCAATAGAAGCCATTGTGGAGTTCAGCAACTGCAGGTCCTAGAAGTGGGGAAGGAATTTTAAAAGAGAAATTGAATTACAAAACAGAAGGAATGGCTGAGGGATCACTGAAATATATATATATACAAATTCCAAAGACTGAGTCGATATCTCCTTTAGGTGAGGACAGACTGGATCAAACAAAAACAACATTTGAAGTGAATTGCAAATGTATTGAGTTGTGATGCAACTGTAACTTGAACCTAACATGACTGGGGCGTGCATTTTTGAAATTGCATTTTCACAGCTGAAATACAAAATGAAGCTGATCGCAGTCCAAACTCAAGGTATTGTTGTAAAACTAAATATTCAACATGTTTCTACCTGTCCCTTTTCAGCTCACTCAGAAGTCCACAGCCTGCAGCCTGGTGCCTCTCTGTCTCTCCCCCTCCACTGGAGTGATCCAGCTCAGCTCTCTGAGGTTTGGTAGATACATCTTCTTCATGAGTAATGTAGGATCAACTTCTTCAGGCTGGAGGAAGGGCTTGCATTTCGGCAGTAGTAACTGACTGAGTAGTGACTTCTAGGACCTGGTCTTATCAGGTTGCTTTGCCACGTTTGTCTGTTTGTCTCTTAACACACCAAAGGGTTTCAGTTTGAAAGCGGGCGAAAACAAGTGATCACTTTTTGCACATTTGTCACTGCTGAGGTTGCTTTATGGGTCTATTTTCTATACTGTGCTGATCAATTGGAAATCAAATGGCAAAAAAGACCCGTTCCCACACCTAAGGTCAAATATTAGGAATCAAAACTGCTCGAGTGTATGGAAGCACACAGCTTTATTAAGATTTCCAAGTGCAAGATCTTTTTATTCCTAAAAGACCCTATTTATGTTGTATGAGAAATATTAATATTAATACAGAATCTTTTTTCACCAAATAAATGGGCTTCCTGACTTCAGAAAGCCTTCTAGACAAATACTAAAAGAGCAAAAATTCAATTTGGTAAATGAAATGAAAACACATACCCTACCAAACCTTGAGTACAGGCCATTCAGGGTGATAATACAAAACCATTTATAATTCAACAAATAAAACCTGTCAACTGCTAATCACCACTTATCATAAAAAAAATAAGTAGCAATACACAGTATGGGACTCTTGGGTGCAAGTTAAATCCATGCAAGAAGGGGGTGTAGTGTTATATTTCCAAATCAGATATGCAAATGAGAGATCTGGCCCAGCCAATCTCAAAGCTCCCTTGGTCTGGAATGGAGCTGCTCCCCTCTTCTAGTTATTCACACTGGAGTTAGGTTACATATTAGCACATTTCATCTAACAGTTGCTCCAGAAACAAAAACGTAAACAAATGACCTGGACTGTGACCACACCTATAAGAATGTAGTTCAACAGATAACTTGTAAACCTTGTCATAAGATTTTTTTGTTCTACAAAATATACTTTATTCCACAAAAAAAAAAACATCTCAAAAGGAACATCTCACACATATTAACACTCCATGTAATAAAAAACAACGGCGGAACGGAGATTGATTGTCCGTTATCAATCTTTGCAAGTGGGGGCGGATTTGCGCAATTAAGAGAGTCCCTCCAAACCTACCACTCGCTATCGTCCTTTAATCCCTGTATATCCCAAAGTCCTTTCCAGCGCTCCCTCGCCGTGGGGAAACCCCATTTGGCGACGTGGTGCTTCGTCCTCCTCCTGAGGTCCGCCAGGATCCTCTCTTCCAGCTCCCTCGCCCCCCACTTTATGTTGTGCCGGATGAGAGTGTTCCTCGCCTTCCACAGTCCTTGTTTTGTGAGGGACAGCAGCAGCCCCCACAGGTCCTGTGTCCCCTTGTCCAGTCTGGTGGGTGCCAGCCCCCAGCAGAATGTACTGGTAACTGAGCACTGCATCCGTTCCCAGGAGTTGCATAATGTTGTCCATTCTGCCCCACACCACCTTGGCGAAGAGGCAGCTCCAGAACACGTGCTCCTGAGTCTCCTCGACAAAACACGTGTCCCGGGGGCAATGCGGATTCCTGGTTAGCGAGTGTCTGTAGAGGACCTCTCTGGTAGCCAGTCTCTTGTGCACAGCCATCCAGTTGAGGTCCTTCAGTTGGTTGTCAAGTTCTTTGGGCTGTGTCCTTTCCCAGACTTGTCTGGGAACCTGCAGCCTTTCGTCAGCGACCAAATGCCCCCTCACCTCTTTGTACAGGGCTCTGTGGTTGGTGCAGAGCTCTGGCTGTCTTGTGGCCTCGTACCTCCTGCTCCACTTGACAGCGTGGGTGTAGAACTTCGGTCACCTCTCTGCCTTGGGCCCAGTGTTTGACCACTGGACCAAGTGCCTCATCGGGACGGAGAGCCACAGCCTGACAAAGTACTGGTACTTGTGGCCAATGGGCTCCTGCAGCGCCCGACAGAGGTTGCAGTAGAAGATGCAGTCGAGTTTCAGGGGGAAATGTGGGACATCTCGAACCCCTTCCTCGACCGGCTGACACATCCGGTTTTCGAGTGATGTACTCGTACTTGCCGCCCCAGACGAGGCCGAAGATAATCCCTTGCAGCGCTCGTCTGGCCGGCAGCGGGTACACCACCGCCAGGTAAACCAAAGCCGGCAGGATGTCTGCTTTCAACACCATCACTTTCCCTGTGTAGGACAGCGACCGCGTTTTCCACAGACCCAGCTTCGCATTCACCTTGGCGATCCTCTTGGTCCAGTTGTTGGTCTCGTTGTCCTGGCTCTGGAAGGAAACCCCCAGTATTTTGAGGGGCTCCGTGCAGAGCTTGAGACCCTCCGGCGCTGTCGTCCTGTGCTTCCAGGGCCCGAAGAACTTCAGTTTTCTCTTTCGGCGGTTGAGTTTCGACCCCGAGGCTCTGAAGTATTGCTCCATGACCTGCAGGGCCCTCCTCAACCCCCTGTCCGACCTCAGGAACAGCGTTGTGTCGTCGGCGTACTGGGAGATCTTCAGGGTTTCCCCCGCGCCTCCCGGTATCTCCAGGCCGTCGATGACAGGGTCCCGTCTCACCGTCTCTGCTAAGGGCTCTTGAAGAGGAGATGATGCCCTCCCTCATGGTGTCTCCGAGTTTCCCCCGGCGGAAGATCCACTTCCACCAGATCTGCCGCCAGGGTGTCCCAGAAGCAGGTGTAGAATTCCTTGGGGAGTCCGTCCGGCCCTGGCACCTTGCCATTCTCCATGGACAAGAGCGCCGCCTTCAGCTCCTCGGCCGCGATCGGACCCTCCAAGTCCTCCCTCACCTCCTCCGGTACTCGTGCCTTCAGCTCTTCCAGAAAAGCATCGCCTGCCTCCACCTCCGTCTGCTTTTCTGAAAAGAGCTCTGTGTAGAAAGCGGTGGCCGCTTCTACCTTGTCGCTCTCGTCCAGCACTTCCTCTCCATCTCCCCGTCTCAGGCTGTGGATCACCCTCTTTTTCTGAGCTCCTCGGACCTGATTGAGTTTGCGGAGCCTCTCCTTCAGGTCCCGTGCCCGGGCTGAATTGAAGGCTCCTCCCCCGTTAGCCGAGCTGTACTCCTCCTCTAGTTGTCTCTGGAGTCGTGCAGCTTCCTTCCTCTCCCAGGCCGCCTTCCATCTACAGTACGTCTGCGCCAGGGTTCGGGTCCTGTCTTTCACCGACTCCCACCATTCCACCATGGAGCTGTAGCCGTCTCTCAGATCGACCCAGCTCGCGTAGTCTTTACGGAACAGTGCCTTGAAGTCGTCTTCCTCCAGTATCTCCCGGTTCAGCTTCCAGTACCCACGACCGAATGCCGGCAGGTTGGTGTTAGCCACCACCGTCAAGCGCTCGTGGCTGGAATACCACTCCGGGGACACCGTAGCCGACTCCAGGGAGCAGGTCGTGTGCAGAAAGATGTAGTCCAGGCGGCTGCACACTCCCCGGGAGTTTTTCCATGTCGTTCCGGCGTCGTTAGGGCGGCACCGTCTGAAACCGTCTACCAGGGAGAACTGCTTGAGTAGCGACTCCAGCTCTGCCGAGCTAGCGTCGCTCCCCTTCTCCCAGTCGACGTTGAAGTCCCCGTCAAGCACCACCTGTCTGTTGGTGGTGCAGCAGCTGGCCAGGTCAGCAAACACTTCCTTCCGGATAGAGGGTTCCGTCGGAGCATAGACGTTAATTGCTCTCAACTTCTGCCCCCTCCAGTCGATGTCTGCGACCAGGATCCGGCCCTGCACCACCGAGAAGGAGGAAACCAGCGTCATCTCTGGGTTCCCGAGGAGGATTCCCACTCCGGAAGAGTGAACCCCTCCTACGCTCCAGCATGATTCTCCCTTCGTCCATTCCCTGGTGAATGTCAGCTTGTCGCTTTCATCCTTCAGGTGGACCTCCTGTAAGAAACAAACTGAGAAAGACTTTGAGGCCAGATCATGAAAGACTCCCCGTCTTTTCACTGGGTCTCTCAGCCCTCTCACGTTAGTTGTTAAGAAGGTTAGTTTCACAGTCATGGTTAAACTAGTGAAAGGTAAACCTCCTCTCTGTACTTACAGTAGAAACTTGGGAGTCTACATCTGGGCACTGTTTAGCCTAGATGTAACTCCTCTCGTTCGGGTCCTGGGGGGAATATACTGGGCTCCCTCCAGGTTTCGCTGGGGACTGAAAAGAAAACATGCTGGACAGGTCCAGCCCTACCATCAGTCCGGGCTCCAGGGCGGCTTCAAAATAATCCTCGTCGTCCTCGAGGATACTCTCAGCCACCGCTTCGGGGAGGCTCCTTTCTTCCCTCTCTCGGGGAGTTTCGGGGGCCTCCAGTTTCTCCTGGGCTCCTCGGATGCAGCGGGTACACAGCTTTGCACGGACCTACCTGACACAGGCGGGGGTCCGGCAGAAGCGGCACTACGACCTGCGCTGCAGGGGGCCTGCCTTCCAGCCCAGGGACTCGGTTTGGGTGTACAACCCGCGCCGCCGCAAAGGCCTCAGCCCTAAGCTGGTGCCATCGTGGGAGGGGCCCGCTGAGGTACTCGGGGTGGTGGGCAAGGTCTGCTACCGTGTCCGGTTGCGAACACGGGGGAGAGTGGTGGTCCTGCACCGAGACCGCCTGGCCCCCTACCGGGCCCGGGAGGAGGAGTCGTGTGGGGAGGCTCTAGAGGAGCAGCCGGGGCCGGAGCCGGCTGATAGTGGGGCATCCGTGGGTCGCCAGCCGTCACCGCGGCGCAGTGGCCGCTCACGCAGGGTTCCGCAGCAGTTGGCCGAGTACGAGTACAGCCTGAGGGGGGTTTTCGACGTCGGCGAGATGCCAGACGCTTCAGGTGGGGGCAGTGTAATGCCCTCGCCTGGTGGTAAGGAGGAAGCACCCCCAGGCGCTCGTAGTACCGCTGGGCATGCTGGGAGTGGTAGCCGGGGAGAGTCTGAGGGTCAGCACGATGACCAGCGGCTGACCCTACCTGTGTAAATAATGTCCTAATAGTTCGAGTGCCCTGTGTAGTCTTGTAAAAGTATAGTGTGTTGTTAGGTAATTACCACCCTAACGAAGTGTACGTGTTCCGTCAGTCTCCTCATGTGCGTGTAGATCCTGTGTTTGGTTTTGTGTGGTTGTTAACGAATAAAGCTAATGCTTGTTTGTTAATCGTGTCTCCACTCGTCCTTTGTTCTGAAAAGAACCTATAAATGCTTCAATAATCTTTACTCAGCAGCTTATTAAAAACAGCTCCCGTGATGTTCAAACTGATTTTTTACACAGAACACTGACACAGCTTTGCGTTCTGAATTTCTTTTTCTCTTGTGTTAAATTTAATGTGGCACAATGCACTGGGATAGGGGTATTCTGTTCACAAACCAATAGCATTTAAACCACAGCACCCACAATGCTGCAAGTAAGTGTTTTGTACACTAAGCAGAGAGCGATGTCTTCCTCGTTAGTATAGTGGCGAGTATCCCCACCTGTCACGCGGGAGACCGGGGTACATCAGGACGGCCACAACGCAAAGTACTGACCCCTCTGCGATCACGGCGAGTTACTGATACACACGTGGCAGGGCGGAAAAGGCTGTGCTCTCTTCGTGTGACATAATTCGGGAAAGTCCTGACGTTGCATTTCAACTGAGCCCCAGTATACATCGACCCTTTGACACTGAGTGACAACTCTCTTGCGTGTTTTCTCATATTTATGTAGTTTGCTTGCACGATGCCCGGTTGTGTGCTCCGGTCTAGCGGTTAGGATTCCTGGTTTTCACCCAGGCGGTCCGAGTTCGATTCCCAGTATGGCGACATGTCAGTTTTGCCTCCTGCTTTCCAAAAGATCAGCACCGTGTACGAAGGAGCCGCATTAAAACTACTCGAACGTGCAAAACGTGCGAGAAGAGGGGGCGCTTGTTTCCAGCCGAAACTTCTTGCGTGTGAGACGAGCTGATCACCGCTGCAGGAGGTGGGAGGGTTACTCTGGTAGACAGGGCTGACCTTCGGCAATAGGATTTATAGTCTCCAAGATGATATTTGCACTATCTGGAGAGGCGTTTTTCTCCACTTCAGTAGCCCGATTTCATCGATTGCATGGAGAGGGCTGCAGAATGTGGCGCCACCTTTCCTGCTCTGTCCATGACAGGCGTGCTGGTCTCTGGAGAGAGAGCACGGTCCATCAGCGCACTCCAATAAAGGCACTGAAAGCAGCTGAATCACGCTTGGCTGCTGGACACATCTTACCACCTTTCCGTAGTGTAGTGGTTTTCACATTCGCCTCACACGTGAAAGGTTCCCGGTTCAAAACCGGGCGGGAACAGGATTCTTTTGTCGCCACGCACAAAAGGGGATTGGGGATTCGCCTAGCGCTGTGATCGAGCAGACCCACTCACCTCTTTGTGTGGCGGGATCTGCACAGTGCATGTCGCAGCGCATCCTGCTTTCAAATGACCAGCTCGGAATGACTTGCCTTTGACGCTTATCAAAGCGTTCTTTGTGCATCGAACAGACCCACTCACCTCTTAGTGTGGTGGGATCTGCACAGTGCATGTCGCAGCGCTCCCTGCTTTCACTTCAATGTGCTTCCTGATGTCGAGTCGTGTGCCGTGCGGAGGCTCTGAAAGCGAGAGCAATGAAAAGGTGCACGACGCTGTGAAAGAAAACAGAGAAGTGAAAGGCAGTCCTTTCTCTAAGGAGGTAAAAGAAAAGCAACTACCCGCCAGGGAATCGAACCCCGGTTTCTCTCCGACCCCCGGCATCATGTCCCGACCCAGCGTGCTGGAAGGCGACGCGTGCTGTGATTCCTTTTCGAAGCAGAAATGACAACCGAGGAACCGAGAGATCATTTCAGCATTTCGCGTCTGAACGGAAAACAGAAACGACCAACTCGGAATGACTTGCTTTTGACGCTTTTCAAAGCGTTCTTTGTGCACGACGACTGCGCCGCCTAGCAGATACAAATGGGTTGGACAACTTTGAACTAGCAAATGGAAGAGGGCTAAGCCCCCTCTCTTTTAGCCCAGGTTCGATCTGTCTCCCAGAATCACCAGGGCGCACGCACACACACACACCCGTGCCGTTGAAGTGCTCTGCTTCATTTCTAAGGGCAACTTAACATTCACTCCTACCCCGTGAAAAGAAAAGACAGCGTCCTCAGCAACAACAGCTCAGGTCTCTGCACAGGAGCTAAGCTGCCCCCATCTCCTCTGCTCTGCGGCTCCTGCGGAGCGGAGTCCTGCCTGGAGCCGTGTTTGCAGGCGGCGGCTCCCCGCGCTCTGTCTGTGCGTCGTGTCCAAGAGCTCCTGGGAGCTCCTGCGCAGGTCGTTTGCGCAGGTGGTGGAAGCCGGCTGGCAGAAACCGGTCTCAAGACAAAGGGAGAGAGGTGAGAACAAAGAACCCGCACCTCCCCCGCAGAGAACCTAAACTGCCGAGGCCACACCCCCAGCCGCACCAGTGCCACAAGATGGCCGCCAGGACGACGGACAAAATGGCTGACCGGAGGAAGGGCCCTCATAACTCCCAGCAAGAAGGGAAAGAGAAAGCGGGAGAAGAGATGGAGGGCGGATCCACCTTCGGAAGGACAAAAGAAAAGAGTGTTAAGGGAGAACCACTTCCTTGTCCTAGAGGAAACGGAACTTTCTTCCCCCGAGGCCCAGGAACAACCGGAGGAGGCAGCCCAGGAAGTGGAGCCCCCCTCCCCCGAGGCCCAGGAACAACAGGAAGAGGCAGCCCAGGAAGTGGAGCCCCCCTCCCCCAAGGCCCAGGAGCAACTGGAGGTCCCCGAAACTCCTGGAGAAAGGGAAGAAAAAAGCCTTCCCGAAGCGGAGGAGGAAGACGAGGATTACTTTGAAGCCGCCCTGGAGCCGGGACTGATGGTAGGGCTGGACCTGTCCAGCATGTTTACCTTTCAGTCCCCAGCGAGACCTGGAGGGAGCCCAGCATATTCCCCCCAGGACCCGAACGAGAGGAGTTACATCTAGGCTAAACAGTGCCCAGATGTAGACTCCCAAGTTTTCCACTGTAAGCACAAAGAGAGGAGGTTCAACTTTCACTTGTTTAATCATGACTGTGAAACTTACCTTTCTAACAACTAACGTGAGAGGGCTAAGAGACCCGGTGAAAAGACGGGGAGTCTTTCATGATCTGGCCTCAAAGTCTTTCTCAGTTTGTTTCTTACAGGAGGTCCACCTGAAGGATGAAAGCGACAAGCTGACATTCACCAGGGAATGGACGAAGGAAGAATCATGCTGGAGCGTAGGAGGGGTCCACTCTTCCAGAAGGAAGTGTTTGCTGACCTGGCCAGCTGCTGCACCACCAACAGACAGGTGGTGCTTGGCGGGGACTTCAACGTCGACCGGGAGAAGGGGAGCGATGCTAGCTCGGCAGAGCTGGAGTCGCTACTCAAGCAGTTCTCCCTGGTAGACGGTTTCAGACGGTGCCGCCCTAACGACGTCAGAACGACATGAAAAAACTCCCGGGGAGTGTGCAGCCGCCTGGACTACATCTTTCTGCACACGACCTGCTCCCTGGAGTCGGCGACGGTGTCCCCGGAGTGGTATTCCAGCCACGAGCGCTTGACGGTGATGGCTAACACCAACCTGCCGGCATTAGGTCGTGGGTACTGGAAGCTGAACCGGGAGATACTGGAAGAAGACGACTTCAAGGCACTGTTCCGTAAAGACTACGCAAGCTGGGTCGATCTGAGAGACGGCTACAGCTCCATGGTGGAATGGTGGGAGTCGGTGAAGGACAGGACCCGAACCCTGGCGCAGATGTACTGCAGACGGAAGGCAGCCAGGGAGAGGAAGGAAGCTGCACGACTCCAGAGACAACTAGAGGAGGAGTACAGCTCGGCTAACGGGGGAGGAGCCTTCAATTCAGCCCAGGCACGGGACCTGAAGGAGAGGCTCCGCAAACTCAATCAGGTCCGAGGAGCCCAGAAAAAGAGGGTGATCCACGGCCTGAGACGAGGAGATGGAGAGGAAGTGCTGGACGAGAGCGACAAGGTAGAAGCGGCCACCGCTTTCTACACGGAGCTCTTTTCAGAAAAGCAGACGGAGGTGGAGGCAGGCGATGCTTTTCTGGAGGAGCTGAAGGCACGAGTACCGGAGGAGGTGAGGGAGGACTTGGAGGGTCCGATCGCGGCCGTGGAGCTGAAGGCGGCGCTCTTGTCCATGGAGAATGGCAAGGTGCCGGGGCCGGACGGACTCCCAAAGGAACTTTACACCTGCTTCTGGGACACACTGGCGGCAGATCTGGTGGAAGTGGCGCAGGAGATCTTCCGCCGGGGGAAACTCGGAGACACCATGAGGGAGGGCATCATCTACCTGCTCTTCAAGAGCCCTTAGCAGAGACGGTGAGATGGGACCCTGTCATCGACGGCCTGGAGATACCGGGAGGCGCGGGGGAAACCCTGAAGATCTCCCAGTACGCCGACGACACGACGCTGTTCCTGAGGTTGGATAGGGGGTTGAGGAGGGCCCTGCAGGTCATGGAGAAATACTTCAGAGCCTCGGGGTCGAAGCTCAACCGCCAAAGAGCAAACTGAAGTTCTTTAAGCCCTGGAAGCACAGGACGACGGCGCCGGAGGGTCTTGAGTTCTGCACGGAGCCCCTCAAAATACTGGGGGTTTCCTTCCAGAGCCAGGACAACGAGACCAACAACTGGACCAAGAGGATCGCCAAGGTGAACGCGAAGCTGGGTCTGTGGAAAACGCAGTCGCTGTCCTACACAGGGAAAGTGATGGTGTTGAAAGCAGACATCCTGCCGGCTTTGGTTTACCTGGTGGTGGTGTACCCGCTGCCGGCCAGACTCAGACGAGCGCTGCAAGGGATGATCTTCGGCTTCGTCTGGGGGGGCAAGTACGAGTACATCACGAGAAACCGGATGTGTCAGCCAGTCGAGGAAGGGGTTCGAGATGTCCCACATTTCCCCCTGAAACTCGACTGCATCTTCTACTGCAACCTCTGTCGGGCGCTGCAGGAGCCCATTGGCCACAAGTACCAGTACTTTGTCAGGCTGTGGCTCTCCATCCCGATGAGGCACTTGGTCCAGTGGTCAAACACTGGGCCCAAGGCAGAGAGGCGACCGAAGTTCTACACCCACGCTGTCAAGTGGAGCAGGAGGTACGAGGCCACGAGACAGCCAGAGCTCTGCACCAACCACAGAGCCCTGTACAAAGAGGTGAGGGGGCATTTGGTCGCTGACGAAAGGCTGCAGGTTCCCAGACAAGTCTGGGAAAGGACACAGCCCAAAGAACTTGACAACCAACTGAAGGACCTCAACTGGATGGCTGTGCACAAGAGACTGGCTACCAGAGAGGTCCTCTACAGACACTCGCTAACCAGGAATCCGCATTGCCCCCGGGACACGTGTTTTGTCGAGGAGACTCAGGGGCACGTGTTCTGGAGCTGCCTCTTCGCCAAGGTGGTGTGGGGCAGAATGGACAACATTATGCAACTCCTGGGAAAGGATGCAGTGCTCAGTTACCAGTACATTCTGCTGGGGGCTGGCACCCACCAGACTGGACAAGGGGACACAGGACCTGTGGGGGCTGCTACTGTCCCTCACAAAACAAGGACTGTGGAAGGCGAGGAACACTCTCATCCGGCACAACATAAAGTGGGGGGCGAGGGAGCTGGAGGAGAGGATCCTGGCAGACCTTAGGAGGAGGACGAAGCACCACGTCGCCAAATGGGGTTTCCCCACGGCGAGGGAGCGCTGGAATGGACTTTGGGCCCTATACAGAGATTAAAGGACAATAGCAAGTGGTAGATTTGGAGGGACTCTCTTAATTGCGCAAATCCGCCCCCACTTGCAAAGATTGATAACGGACAATCAATCTCCGTTCCGCCGTTGTTTTTTATTACATGGAGTGTTAATATGTGTGAGATGTTCCTTTTGAGATGTATTTTTTGCAGAATAAAGTATATTTTGTAGAACAAAAAACATCTTAAGACAAGGTTTACAAGTTATCTGTTGAACTACATTCTCATAGGTGTGGTCACATTCCAGATCATTTGTTTACGTTTTTGTTTCTGGAGCAACTGTAAGATGAAATGTGCTAATATGTAACCTAACTCCAGTGTGAATAACTAGAAGAGGGGAGCAGCTCCATTCCATACCATGGGAGCTTTGAGATTGGCTGGGCCAGATCTCTCATTTGCATATCTGATTTGGAAATATAACACTAAACCCCTTCTTGCATGGATTTAACTTGCACCCAAGAGTCCCCTACTGTGTATTGCTACTTATTTTTTTATGATAAGTGGTGATTACCAGTTGACAGGTTTTATTTGTTGAATTATAAATGGTTTTGTATTATCATCCTGAATGGCCTGTACTCAAGGTTTGGTAGGGTATGTGTTTTCATTTCATTTACCAAATTGAATTTTTGCTCTTTTAGTATTTGTCTGGAAGGCTTTCTGAAGTCAGGAACCCCATTTATTTGGTCGGGGTCCGGTAGTGAAGCTCCGCTCCTGTTTAGCCCCCGAAGCCGTACAGGGTGTGGCCCTGGCGCTTCAGCGCGTACACCACGTCCATGGCAGTGACGGTCTTCCTCTTGGCGTGCTTGGCGTGCTCGGTGTAGGTGACGTTCTCCAGGAACACCTTCAGCACCCCGCGGGTCTCCTCGTAGTTCAGCCTGGAGATCCGCTTCACTCCCCCATGGCGAGCCAGGCGGCGGATTGCGGGCTTGGTGATTCCCTGGATGTTGTCGCGGAGAACCTTACGGTGACGCTTAGCACCTCCTTTCCCGAGTCCCTTTCCGCCTTTGCCTCTTCCAGACATCTTCTAGATATCAGCTGTGAACACGACACACACTGCTCATCTTTGATGTATAATAGACATCTTTCTTTGATGTCTATTATACATCAAAGAAAGATTGTTATAGGTGTAGAAACTAGTAAATAAAGCCAATGATTTGTTTTAGAAATGTATTCTTAAAATATACAATTATTCACACCTGAACAATATGTAGTTCAAATTATACATTATATACAATATTGTATTCAAATGTCTAATCATCATAAAAAACACAACTAGTAAACTTCAGTTACAAATTCTAGTAACATGGCAATATATATAGTAATGACAAACACAAACTAATTAAATGAACACGCTAATACTTAACTCAAAACCACATTTCGATTCAAATATAAATTTTTAAAATTTACAACTTCTTTATTTCCACGAAAATATTATTAATGTAGCACAAACGCTAATTTCTAATAAAGACAGAAAGAAACTGTATGTTTTGTGTCTACTGGTGATCCTCCTCTCGATACTAATGAAATGTTTAATATGATCCCTCGAGAAAAAAAAGGAATCAATTTCCGCCTGGAATGATTGATGCCCCATCAAACATTTTGTAATATCCCTGGAAGTTTATACAGTAGAATCCTGGTTCGTGGCTTAAATTCAAGTTAATGAGACTAAGGAAACGAGTTGGAAACTTGATGTCGAAGTGGGATTTAAATCACTCATTTCACATTTTACTTCATTGGGCAGTATGTGCCAGAGAGCAATGCTACAGCATCTCTTCGATAGCTCAGTTGGTAGAGCGGAGGACTGTAGTGGAGTCAACAGGGAATCCTTAGGTCGCTGGTTTGATTCCGGCTCGAAGGAAGGTGCTTTTCATGTAATTTAATCAAAGAGTTAAAAAAGCGACTCTGTTTTATTCAGACATTGATCAAAAGCTCAATAATCGACTAAGCAAAGGCTCCTGTTCCGAATTCAGCCCACGTCTGGTTGTCTTTTTTTTGCCAAGATCTGATCTTTGAATTAAGGGACTACACTGTCTGCTTTGTAATTCAAAAATACATACAAATGTCAAGTTTTTTGTAGATATAAAGGTGTTCTCTGTTTTCAAAGGATAGTTACTTAATTGGCATAATGATTTGGTATTGATTTTGTATCGTTGTATTATAAAGTTTGTGCTTTCTGTGTTTTTATCGTATTGTGAACTTATTTTTTAAACAAATGCTTACAAAGGCAAACACGGCACACATCTGTTTATACCAGCGGTGAATTGTACATTTTTATTAAGTACAAGCTACTGTGCACTTCTGGGAGTATAACAGGTTCGATATAAAGTGGCAAAAATATAAAAGGGGAAAATACCCCAGACTGCGTGTAAAGCCCTCGTTGTGACTGTTTTAGATAAAAATGGCGTACTGTGCACGAAATTTTGCAGAAACACAGTCTGATATTTTGATAATTATTATTTTAATAATTTTATAAGTATGAGGCCCCGGATCCAAATCTTCAGTTCTGATTTTTTTAAGTGATATCTTTCCTTCCTGTCGTGGAAGTCACACGATGTGAGCAATTGTTTTTTTTACGTTACGATCCAAAGAGCCTCAGACTCACTGTAACCAAACCAGGATGGATTCTGCTGGGAGCCGGACTGAGCTCATTCTCACTCCCTGTGCTGAAAACAGAATTAGCTCTTCCCCGAACATCGTCTACAGCTGCTGGATTGTGCTCTGCATCTTACTGCTCCGGCAGTTACTTTGACGAAAGACGAATCACTTGTGCGCTTTTAACCTTCTCGCAGCTACGGGCGAGACTGACGCTCACGATATGAAGGCACCCGCTGGTATACCTTCTCTAACTTTCAGTCGCGACAGACTTCGCTTTTTTAAAAAAAAAGTAGATATAGCCCTGAAAAAAGCATTAGCTTTATCAGTTTTATATTAATCTATTTTGAATCAAAGTTTGATATTTTGTTTTATTTTTTATTGCATTTTACATAATAATAATAATCATTATTGCTTACACTTATATAGCGCTGTTCTGGATACTCCACTCAATGCGCTTTACAGGTAATGGGGACTCCCCGCCACCACCACCATTCTCCTGAATGATCACAGAGAGTCAGGACCTTGGTTTTACGTCTCAGCCAAAGGACGGCACCTGTTTACAGTTTAGCGTCCCCGTCATTGTACTGGGGTATCAGGACCCGCATGGACCGCAGGGTATGCGCCCAGCGACAGAAACCAGACGTGTGTCGGGCTCGGCTGCGAGCAGGACAATGATGTCACGGGGACAAAGTAGAGGAAATCAAAACGGTTCTATAAAAGACCTGTGTCAGCTGTTGGTTTGCAGTCTGGACTCTAAATCCTCCGATCCAATTTTAAATCTCTCTAATACCTGAGCTGCGGCTTCTTCCGAGTATTTATTCGTATACTTATTATGTGTAAGTGTATAGATGAAACCTTTCATAGTGTAACGCTTACGGCCGACAGGCACTGTGTAAGAGCCGGTGTACCAGAGCAGGTGACGTCACTGCCCTTCCCTGTGATAGCAGGACCACAGCCCGTGGGTTGTGGGGAGATCTCTCTTTAGCTCACTGGGCTGGGTTGCTGCAGAGAGACATGGGAGTCCCGGGTTCGAGCCCCCGACGGTGGGGGGCCGACCTAATGCGGCGACGGCGCCCGCCTGAGCCCTTGTTGCGTTACAATATATTGTTCAGTTTAAATCAAAATGCTTTACTAATACAAGAGAGAAGTATAGTATGAAGGATGTGACAAATGTATGATTTCACGGAACAAAACGGTTTTTATTTGCATTCGAAATGAAGCGGAATTTTAGCGCAACATACAAGCCCTTTGTCTTTTTTAGTGATTTTTAAACAGACGTAGAAAACGCGTTTTTTTAACACTATAATAGCAGGGTCAGTGGCGTAATGAATAACGCGTTAGGCCTCGTGTCAGAAAATTATAGGTTCGACTGCCATCTGGCTTGTTGAGTTTATACCACTTACATTCTTTTATATAAATGAACTGCACCTGAAAGCTATAGAAAACACTTTGGGTAAGTTGTCTGCAGCCTCCTGCGTCGACAATTTACCCAAAACACTGTACTGTCTGGAGATCAGCTCCAGCTCTGAACTCAATTGCAATGAAAAACCATGCGTAACAAAACTGGAGAACAGCTGAACTTGTGCTCAGTTCGGTGATGAGGGTTCAGAACTGTCGTTGTTGTAATTAGCACGAACTGCACAGGCTCTGAATCAGACCATGTCAATTAGTCTGATCAGTGTAGGACACGTTAATGTAGAATTATTAATAGGTTTATTAGTTAGTTAGTTCAGGTTTACCCACCTGAACTAATGTAGAATTATTACTTGGTCTGTCTCTTGTTTGTATATAAATGAATGTCTCTGACAACTTAATGTTAGTTTTACGATGTAGGTCAGGCGTTGACATATGCACGAGTATACGAAATGTCTCACTCCTGATTCAACTCATGTTCTATAGGAGATTGGCGATTCCTCCTGTTTCTCATACAACCATATCAGAACAGAAGCCCGTGTCACCCAGCTGTGATTCCAGATTGACTCGCATCTTTATCCCTTTTTTGTTCATGATCATTATTTTCTTTAGTTATGATCAATATTGAACTTTTTTTAAATGAAATGACAATAATCAAACATGCAGGCAGATTTTTGAAAAGTATTCGGAATTCACAGGGTGCCCCTTTGGAACAGTCGTCAGAAAATGTGAGAAAATGAAAGTTATGTAAGCTCTCACACAAAGCATTGAAGATTGGAATCTGAGTGTAAAAAAGCTACCTGTCTCCCAATGATAGGCAGGGATACACACCATGACTCGAATAGACTCAGCGAACTTTAACACCTATGATATTACGAGTGCTTTGCACGTGTCGAATTTCAAGAAGGAACTACTACAACAGTTTGGACATAATTCAATACCACCGGCAAAGTCCAATGCCGGCAACTTCTGAGAAAATAATGTTCACTCATGGAATTTGGTCTTTGAATGGCTGGCGGGAAAATTCATTTATACTCCTTTTGCACCCTCAGCTGAAACATGTTAAAATAACAACGCAGATTTGTTGGAGAACCTGACAAGAATTATTGGGTTAGTACTGTATGTATTCTTGTATATTTACTTTAATTTGAATATAAATGTAAACATGCATGCTGTATAAGCTATTGTAATTTTAAAATATGTTAGCTGAGGATGCGAGGGGGGCTATTATACCTTGTGAAACACGCAAGGAACCGTAAAAAAGGCTGATATTTGAATAAAATTGGCGATCACAAGAAAACCACAATTTATGTGGTATTATCATCAATATCCTTCAAAATCGACGTTCAAATGAAGGATTTGAAGAAACTATGAAAAAAGCAATAATAGTAGGAGAGGATTTTGATTTTTGCTCTTCAAGTCAGTAGATCGACGTAGAGTTGCGCCCCTACAAACAGCACAAAGGATGAAACCCACCTCCTTCGTTATTGCTATGTTTGTGCCGGTGAAAGTAGCGTTTGTGCTATTGAAAGCATCTCGGAAGATGAAGGTGCAGTCACTTCCACATATCATGATATCATTAGATCCGACGACAAGAGCTGAAGCCCCCCAGTCCAAGCCAGCAATGTGAGGAAGACAGACATGGAGGAAGGTAGCGTGGCCGAGCGGTCTAAGGCACTGGATTTAGGCTCCAGTCTCTCTGGGGGCGTGGGTTTGAATCCCACCACTGCCAAATGTTAATGTTTTAAGACCTGCAATACGATCCGTAAAAGTGCTTTTTGTTAGGCTGCAGGTGTTAAGAGATAGACTTTCTAAAAGACAGGCTTAACATCAAGGCAGAAAAAATATTTTGTTTTCTCAACAGAAATTCTCTTTGGCACGTTCAGCTTTATGTAGGGAACAACATCTGCCAAGATCACTTTTGAGGCAGTGCACATGATAGTGTACCGGCAAGTACAGTACATTCAATATTGGCTGTGGTGGTGAGCTGCTTTTGTCTGTGAAAGTTTTAATTCTTCACGCCGAATCGTTGGCAGGGGTAAAGCTTATTAAATCTTTGAACATAGCGCTCCATCAGAAGTACTTTGTTCGTGATCAAAAGAGATCAGAGGATTAACTTCATGAATTCACATAGCATACCTTACAGGAAAGATTTAAAAGGGGAATTGATTGTGCTTCCTGATGTTGTTCCTGTGGTTTCTTTGGATACAAAGGTGAATGTTCTTTGACGTTCTGCTAGAGTATCCACTGGGTGAGCTTTATCAATTAGCTCGGATAGGTCATCAGTGCTCCGTCTCCGGAAAATAATCAGCACTGTCGATCACGAGTTTACAGATTTCTCCAAATAACAACTATACATTTTAACCCAGCGGTTAGCATTCCTTCAATCCAATAGTTTTACTCTGGGTAAAAAGCAGCGCAATCTACAGAGAGATGATATTCAAATATTTCAACGTTCTTATTGGATTACCTGTATGGAGATATCGCTCAGAATTCCTAATATGATTTTGAGTTCAGTTTTGCTTTACTACTTTCAGAGTCTTTTATTGACCTTGCTGAAGCAGAGAAGTGACATAATCACAAATGCGACCTACCTGTGCTGCTGTTTCTGGTTAATAATTATTATTGCGAGGAAAAAAAAACAGCTCCTTGCATTAAGAGCAAGAGCAACCAACGCGCTCTCTTGTTGAGTTGGGTTTTTTCCGTGGTGCTCTTCCACAGATGCAAAGTTATTTGGCGAGCAAGGACCTCTGAGAAGGAGCCTGAATCCGTCAAGAACTCTGAAATTCTAATATCGCACTACCGTCTTATGTACAGAGATCTGCTTATTCCTTTTTGAGTGTTTTGGTGTTTAAGAGCACACTTCCTACCTCGAATGTTAGTTTCAGGAGATGTGTTACCAGATCAAAGATCATCTTGAAAAGATTTGGGATGCACTGGCTCAGTTATTTGAAGGAACCTATACCACCAACGCACTTCTGAGAAGCACCAGCACATTTTCGCAATCCTCTCTCTCACCTACAAAGTTATGAAGACACAGACGACCAACAAAAACTAATTTGATTCACTCAATTATTTGTCCATCTCTAAAGCCTGTGTGTATTGACAAGGCAATTCAAAAGCACATATTAAATAAGAACACGATCCTTCTTGTTACCATTCACGTGGTTGGAGCGTTGTTTCGCCCTTTAACATTCTTCTACAATATTTACAAAAGGGCTTTATCACTGGAGTTGTGTGCATCAGTCCATGAACATCAACTGTACTGCTGTTTTTCTATGCGTAATTTAATCGCAAGCACTTAAAAGATGCAAAAAGGTTTCAAAGAAAACATAATTGAAAGACAGTCGAGTAAGGAGGTAGAAAAACGCACTCCCCCATTGAAGAATCAACCACCGTCGCCCATGTGACTGGATATAAAAATAAATTATTCATTTCAATTATTCATGAAGGGTGGATTGTGGTCAGTAAACATATGCACATCTTTAAGGCAGTTCCACCATCTGTGCCATAGGGGATGTAGCTCAGTGGTAGAGTGCATGCTTTTCATGTATGAAGTCCTGAGTTCAATCTCTGGCGTCTCCAGATGTCTTATATTATTGTGCTCACATCGCAATCTTCTGTTGAGTAAGAACTCTTTGCTCGTGTTCATAGAGAGCCAGGTTTACACAATTAAATTCAGTCACACACGCAGTGCTACAGTCTTGCTCTGCTGTTTTAAATGTACCTCCAAAGCATTTCGTTTGGTTAACTACCAAATGATTTGAACTAATTTTACGTCATATTCAGGAAATCCAGAGAAGGTCATCAGACTTTTAGTGGCTGTTGAAGAAAACACCTGTTGAATCTCACCAGGGATTTCTTGAGAGATCATTCAGCGAGCAAGTCCTCCCTCTGGACTCCAAATATTTTGGGTTAAACTGTTATTCACATACTCTAACGAAGAGAAATGTTAGTGTCTTCCGGTGTGTGAGCCCATTTCTAAAAAAAAAAGTTATATAAATTGAATTGTTCAACTTTTTAGGCTTGCATAGTCTTATTAATATTTCAGTTAAATCTTTTTTTCTGTAGTAACATCAGTTGATATTAATATTAGTCCTGATTTATAATTTTTTTGTCATGGTTGATCTTAAATAATTTTGTAATTAGTTTCAGTTTTAAAAAATCATGCAGAGAAGCTACCAAAACTGGTAATGTTCATATAATGTGTAATGCAATAGCAGCATTGTGGGTTGAAAACAAAAAGTATATCATGGTATGAATCCTAACACTTCATAGACAGCGTTCTAGGACTTCTCGCTTCAGATAAAGTTGTCAATACATCATAGATTTCTACTCAATCAATATCAGCAGTGTTATCGCTACCAAACGCTAAATATAGATCCTGGCAATACTTCGTGAGATCTTCGTAAGAAAATCCAAAATACTACGGAAGGAATCAAATTTATATGTTTCTTTGGATCGAGAAGATGATCATTATGAGACTCAAAACATGCCTGTCTTTTCTTTTTTCGAGGACAAATGGATTATTGAGGTGTAAAGATGGGTTCAAAACCAAAATCACCTGCTATCGCTGCTGTTTCTTCAAATCCTTCAACTGATCATCGATATCGAGGAATAATATATAGTTTCTTCAAATCCTTCAACTGATCATCGACATAGAGAAATAATATTATACAATTGTGGTTTTCTGTTAATTGCCAATTTGACTAATTACATCTTCGTTTACAGATGTCTTGCATGTATCACAAGGTATAATAGTCGTCGTGCGTCCTCAGTTAAAATGTACGACAAAAGTACAACATTTATGGTTACATCCATATTAAAATGAAGGTAAATATACCAAGATATTAAAATACAATTGTACAGTCCTAACTTAATAATGCCTGTGAAGTTTTCCAAGAAATCCGAATTGTAATTTTGAAATATTATAGCTGAGAATGAAAAGAGAGTACAAAGATCAAATTCAATGAGTGAAAATGCACCAGTAGTTCTCTAAGCTGAGTTTCTTCCCTGAAATGACTTGCTTGCGAATCACCAAGCAGCCTTGAACGGATCGCGGAAATCAAATATACAGTACAGATGGATTCAGAGTGTGCTTTCCAACTTTTGTGCAACATTTTCCTTTGATAGGGTGGAGTTGTCTTCACAATCTGGGTTAAATAAAAAGGAGTGACGTCAGTGTTAAACAGCTTTCCTTCTTGGAGAACAATGGTTGTGTTCCATATTTCTAATTATTTTGGTTTCAAGATCGCAATTTAGTGTTAAACATAAAAGCCAGCTGGATAAGCTTTATTAATTTCCCTCATGGGATCAATAAAGTATCTACAGCAGTGGTTCTCAATCTTTTTGGACCAAGTACCACCCCTAATCCAACCAAAGCATCCAAGTACCACCTACAAGTCATCATCTCATAGGAACCCCAGAAATAAATATTATAATAATGAACTTTATTTGATATAGCGCCTTTAAAGGTGGCTTCTCAAAGTATTTTACAGAAAAAAAACATTAACAACAACTAATAAAAAAGCACCATTTCAGTGAGAGGGGTGAGCCTATTTAGTTGAGCAAAGGAGATGTGAATTAATTTTTCGAGCCATGATACAATTCACAACAGAGTCTAACAGATATTAAATCGTCAGGCATTTTCTTGACGGCAAAGGTCTCGCGGTGGATGTTGTAATGCGTACATTAATTTCTGGAGCAACCTCTCTAATTCGTGCAACTGCACCGTTATGTCGGCTTGTCATTGCTCTAGCACCGTCTGTACAAACTCAGACAAATTTTATCAAGTCGAGGTCATTCTCTTCGATAAATTCATTCAGAAGCTGAAATATGTGCTCTCCTGTAGATCCTGTTGGTAGTGGTTTACAGAACAGAAAGTCTTCATGGGACATACCCTCAAACTCGTATCTAACGTAAACAAGCAAATTGGCCAAATCGACTGCAGACTCATCTAATTGCAGTGAAAAACATCTGCTCATCTTAACGCGCTCTATCAGTGTACTTTTGATATAATCCTAAGTACATATAAGATGGATGCAGCCAAATACAGGACCATTCTGGATGAAAACCTGTTGGAGTCTGCAAAAGACCTGAAACTGGGACGGAGATTTATCTTACAAAAAGACAATGATCCCAAACATACAGCAAAATCTACAAAGGAATGTTTCACAAATAAACGTATCCAGGTGTTTCAATGGCCAAGTCAAAGTCCAGACCTGAATCCAATCGAGAATCTGTGGAAAGAGCTGAAAACTGCTGTTCACAAACGCTCTCCATCCAACCTCACTGAGCTCGAGCTGTTTTGCAAGGAAGAATGGGCAAGAATTTCAGTCTCTCGATGTGCAAAACTGATAGAGACATACCCCAAGCGACTTGCAGCTGTAATCGCAGCAAAAGGTGGCTCTACAAAGTATTAACGCAAGGGGGCCGAATAATTTTGCATGCCCCACTTTTCATTTTTTTATTAGTTAAAAAAGTTTCAAAAGTCCAATAGATTTCGTTCCACTTCACAATTGTGTCCCACTTGTTGGTGATTCTTCACATAAAATAAAAAATTTATATCTTTATGTTTGAAGCCTGAAATGTGGCAAAAGGTTGAAAAGTTCAAGGGGGCCGAATACTTTCGCAAGGCACTGTATCACATCCACCAGACTCTCCAACCTCTCCAGACCTTGCTGGGTGAGCAATTGCTCCGATAAATTAGGTCACGTATCATGTTAAATCATTTCTTCTCAACACATTTCCTGGTGCACGTTTTCTCTATGAAAAAAAGTACATTTTTCCCTTGCACGATTTCTAGTTTTTATCAAAGCGTACAGAAAGAAAAAGAAGAAGAAATAGTGTCGCAAAAGAACTCTGTTGCCCTTGGGAGATGTCAAACGCATTGGACATTAAAAATGCCAGATTAAAGCCAGTTCTCTTCATTTCTCAGTGTCGGGGCTGCTATGTAAAAGAGGCACTTTGCTCCGAGAGCAGGTTCAGTGCTTACTGAACGCAGATGTCTCAGAGCGGTGTGTCCAAGTGGCTGTAAAAGGTGGTGGTTGTCCTGTCACCGTAGCTTAAAGCGCCTCTTTATTAAACACAGAAACCGAAATTCAAATCCCAGCTGTGTTTTTCTTCCTTTCTTGTAGTACAGAACGTACCATTTTGGGCAATCACAAAAGGCTTGATTTCGTTAAATGCATGTGTTCATTTCCTTTCTGGAAAACTTATTTTTGATGAAATTCACACAGCTTGCGGAAAATGAAATCTAATTCTTGGTTATCAGTGCAGAAGAAATATTACCGGCTGGCAAAATAAACGGTAAGAGATTTTTTTTTTACCGGAAATTTGTGATTCGAGAGAAGACACTTCAGTGTCTGTGGTGCAATCGGTTAGAACGTTCGGCTGTAAACCGAAAGGTTGGTGGTTCGAATCCACCCAGGGACGGATTTCTTTTGCGATATAAACATTGTCTTCAGTCGATTGGATTTCTCAGCGAAACCATAGCCATTTTAATATTTGCAAGAAATGCGAGTGTTTAACACCTGTCAGGATCACCAGGAAATGTCCAATAATGCCCAACATCGTAACTCTCCAGAAAACCATATTCACCCAAGAAAAATGATCGTCGAATCGTCATTTGTACTCCAGTTGAATCCTCTGCTGAAATATTTTAAAAATACAATGCAGGTTTGTTTGAGAACTTGACAAGCATTGTTACGATAGCACTGTGCAGTTGGATTTTTTGATATTTTGACATATTTACCTTAATTTTAAGCATAAATACTATTGTAGTTTTAAAATATGTTAGCTGAGGATGCAAAGGGGTGAAAGGGAAAGGTCAGAGGGTATAGTAACAACAAGGTTAGGATTGGTGGAGGTGGTAGGGGTGTTGATGGTGATACACACAAGGAAATTAATGTACATCCCCCCCCCCCAATCAACCAATTTAAAATCAAATACCTCCCTCCTCATCTGCAGGTGCAGAGATTAATGTCAGAAGAAATACAGGTTTAAAAGTCAGGAGCACTGATAGTCCTATTTTAAAATTATGCTAAAATGCTCACAATATATTTAAAAAGTTCTGTAAAATGCAAAAATAATTAAAAAATATTAAAAGAAGGTTAAAAGAAATGATACACAGTTATAAAGCTCAGGAATGATCAATTTGAAGTTACAATCCACTTACAATATGCCAAAATATTGTAAGTGGAAATACAAAAATATGTAAAACAGGTGTATAAAATTAAAAAAGAAGTTAAAAATAAATACTAAATACTTTGAAAATTCAGGAATGTGATTGGTCAGATGCTTACGATGAGTGTTGTTGGTGTTTCGTGTGATTTAGCGAAATTAAAAAAATATTCAATTTAAAAACGGCAAGAGCTCGTATGAAAAAAAAGTTCGTAATGTATCTTTGTTGTAACAGCTGCGCCAGAACTAGTGTATTCATATACATCAGAAAAGTACCTGAACTTGACTGGTTTATATTCAGTTATATGCATTGGGGACGAAAAGGAGACTTACATGGATTTTATTAGGTTTTAGGAATCAGAAAATTTATTTTTATATGTTTATGTCTACGAGCAGAAATAACTTCCTGCTTTCAGCGCTTTTATTGTTTCTGCTTGTAACCTCGAACAGAGAAACCCAGTACTGACTCACAGAAACGCCCCAGAGTTTCTGTGTTTCTGGGATTTAAGAGGGATGTACTGTATGATGACAGTAAAGGGAGTTTTTTTTCCCGCTGTAGAGTATGAAGGCGGTTTGATGAGTCTGGAGGGAGGAGACGCGCATTCCGCACGGGGAGCACAGAACAACGAATTCACCTGCAGCTCGCCGAGTCCTGTCCTATATAACTGCTGAGCCTGGGACACACTGAGTCTCTAACCAGTGTTGGAGATGTAAAGGGTTAAACCCAGAATTCGGGAATGGAGTTTTTGTATAAGTGTAAGATTAAAGGAATAGGGTTTTGGGGGGTTTGGTGCACAGCAGAGGTTTCGGTTTAGGTTTAGTTTGCTTTTGATACATTTGTAACGGCCATGGCGACCTGTAGAGTCGGCATGCGCCGTTACTTTTGCTCACGTTTGGTGTATAAGGGTGGTGAGGGTTGGCTCACTCAGGTGATATTTCACAGTTGGGCTTTTCAAGGAAGGTGTTACAGAAAGGATTAAGGCATTAGATGTCAAATGCTTAATCACTTTGCTGAAGGGAATTGGTTTTGAAATTAGTTTCACTTGGTGAAGTTACTGGAAGAATTTTGGATGAAAATAGAGGAGAAAAAAAGATGTGGGCCTGATTAGAATGTTTGAATGGCAGAAGCTGATGGATCTTTCTAATGTGGTGTGAGCCTGGTCAGTACCTGGATGGGAGACCTCCTGGGAAAAAACAAGGTTGCTGCTGGAAGAGGTGTTAGTTGGGCCAGCAGGGGGCCCTCAACCTGTGGTCTGTGTGGGTCCTAATGCCCCAGTATAGTGACGGTGACACTATACTGTAAACAGGTGCCGTCCTTCGGATGAGATGTAAAACCGAGGTCCTGACTCTCTGTGGTCATTAAAAATCCCAGGGTGTTTCTCGAAAAGAGTAGGGGTGTAACCCCAGCATCCTGACCAAATTTCCCATTGGCCCTTACCAATCATGGCCTCCTAATAATCCCCCTCTATGAATTGGCTACATTACTCTGCTCTCCTCCCCACTGATAGCTGATGTGTGGTGAGCGTTCTGGTGCACTATGGCTGCCGTCGCATCATCCAGGTGGATGCTGCACATTGTTGGTGGTGGTGGAGGGGAGTCCCCATTACCTGTAAAGCACTTTGAGTGGAGTGTCCAGAAAAGTGCTATATATGTGTAAGCAATTATTATTAATTAATAGAACTGTGACTGTTTGCATGTTTAATGAGATGGTGATGAAGGAAGATGTTGTGACATGGTTGTCTAAGTATTGTTTAGTGAAAGGTGAGCTTCAGAAAGTCTTGGATGATGATGGCATCTGGAACTGTGCATGGAGAGTACCTGTTTCATTGCATGAAGACAAAAAATGGTTATGGTGGATTTAAACGCATTCCTTCTTTGATTGAATTAGGTGAAAATAGAGGCCTTGTGTTCTACCAAGGGCAGCCAAAACCGTACAGGAGATGTGGGGAGATGGGTCACTTTGTGGATGCCTGTACAAAGGTGGTGTGTGGTAAGTGCAAGGAAATTGGACATGCATATACTGAATGTACAAGCGCGAGGAAATGTAATCTCTGTGAGTGTGAAGGTCATGTGTTTAAAGACTGTCCAAATTCCTTTGCAAATAGAACAAAACTGGGAAGACCATTGCTCTTCCAATAGCCTGCCACCTGTGGAGACTGAAAGTGCTCAAATGAAATGTACAGAACAGAGGGTGCAGTCTAAAAGAGACATTGGATTTAGAAAATGATTGAACTCCGAGTAGAAGAGTGAGAGAAGATCATTTTCCGAGTCCTCAGGTAGGTTCTCCCATGGGTTTAGATGTCTCCAATATATGTGATCTTACTGACCAAGCTTTAGAACCAAAGACTCAAGGAGGGCAGGTGGTGAAATATCCTATGGATTGTGGGGGTGGTGGAGGAGGAGACAATTAAAGCAAAAGGGGGGGGGAGGCCTGTTGGGTAGGTGTCACCTACTGAATGATTGTAGCCAGAGCTTTTAGTCTCCCCTGGTCCTACTTTAAGTATGGCTCTTAATATTGTGTCAATAAATGTGAGAAGCATTCGCTCCAAGTTAAGGGCAAGGACTATACTATCATTTGTGAGGAAGGTAAATGCTGATATTGTGTTGTTACAGGAGTGTGGGTTACCCTTTAAAAACTGCTATGAGGATATGGAAGAACTGTGGACATTGGGCCCATCAATCTGGAGTGGGTCCAAAGAAAATAAATCTGACGGTATAGCTGTTCTAATTAAAAATAAGATGGTAGAGGTACGTCAGCACCCTGTAATGAAACCAGGGAGAGCACTGGTGGTGTATCTGGGTTTCATGAATGTCTAATTTAAACTCTTAAATATATATTGTCTGAGTTGCTCACATGACAGATATGTCCTAATTCAGGAACTGAGTATATTTATTGGGATGGGAACCAGTGGTTTTAGCTGGGGATTTTAATTCTCTTTTAGAAAGAGAAGGCAGAATGAGGGGCGAGAGACGGGTCCAATTTGATAAATCATCAATATTATTGCAAACATTATGTAAAGATTTTAAACTGAAAGATGGCTTCAAACTTCATAGTCAGGGGAGGGCAGGTTTCACATGGCACTAGTCTAATGGGACCCAAGCCTCACGCATTTTGTTTTGATACGTGATTTTACTTGTAAGACCACAGGCCTAACCCCTGTTTTTTTTTCTCTGACCACTGTCTGCTGTCATGTATAATTTTTATTCCAACGGCTGTTACTGTGGGGAAGGGTGTGTGGAAGCTCGATATTTTGCTTCTGGAAGGTGAGGAAGTGACACACAGGTTCAGGGAAAGATATAAGGAATGGCAGTCTTTGTATGACCTGTTTGGCACAAGAGCACAGTGGCCGACCCTGCGCTCTGACCCCCAGCTTCTCTCCCTGTCTGTGTGTCTCATGGAGTTAGAAAGACTACAAGCTGTGCAAACTTCCAAATCTGTAACATCATTTCAAGGGTGTATGATAGATCATTCACAAGATCAAATGGCTGTTTATTATTGTAAGAACTGTAGTTCACTACTGTTCTTTTGACTCTTGAGCTTGCATTATACAGCCGTTGAGTGCATTTTGAACCTAAGAGATATCCAACTGATTCAACCTGTCTGATGAATGTTAAATGGGTTGTGACTTTTGGCAAAGTTTTTTGCAACATTATTTGTTTCATGAATACCATTCATCTCTATAACAACTTTCCTGTACCCTGAACATATGTTTTAAATTGCTTGATCCCATTTGGTGCAACCTTTCCGTTGTCCTCGTAATGTGTTGTTTGCATTAGGAGTGTGTTAAATAAGCAGAAAAGAAGCCCGTTTCTTCTACTGCTTCTGATCTTATACAGTGGTCAGAATATCTCATCCAAAAGCTGATGAGTGGGAGGGGGGGAAATTAGTGCGTAAAAAAACATTAAAGAGCATAAGGGTTTTCATCACATGGACTTGTTTGACTGTTTAGGATTAATGTTTCGGTGCCAGATCAATTAAAGGACAACAACCAGAAACACTGGTTCTCAGAATGAACGCATTCTCCTTCAATAATCTTTTTTACCAACAGGTGAGTGGAGTTGCCATGGGCACCAGAATGGGACCCAGCTATGCCAATATCTTTGTTGGCTGGGTAGAAGAACGCTTCTTCGCTTCCTACACTGGCTATGTCCCTGACCTCTACAAGCGATATATTGATGACTGCGTCAGTGCCGCCACATGCTCCAACGATCAGCTTAAGTGCTTCCTGCACCATTTCACCAACTTCCACCTGTCCCTCAAATATATGGTTAACATATCTTCCACTACTCTTCCGTTTCTGGACATCAACTTCTCCATCAACTACCCCAGACTCTCCACTTCTGTTTATTACAAACCCACGGATTCACACAGCTATCTCTTGTTTTCACCCCAAACATACTAAAAATTCTCTCCCTTTTTCACAGTTCCTTCGGCTACAACAAATATGCAGCAACGACATCGACTTCCAGAATCAAACCCTCAAAATCTACTCCTTTTTCATCAACAGAGGATACCCCAGCAGTGTTATTGACAGGGCCTTTGCCCGAGCCAAAAACACCCCTCGGACCATCAACCCAATCAGGAACTCCCACCATAACAACCGCATTCCTTTGGTGCTTCCCTAACACACTTCCTATCCCCAGGACTGTTAACGACAACTTTTCCATCCTACAGGATGATTCCTCCATTGGGGCCCTCTTTTCTGACCGCCCCATCATCTCATATCGCCAATCACCTAATCTGCGCAACCTTCGTTTTCACAGCTCCCTTGACCGCTCTCAGCAACCATCCACACCAGGTACTTTCCCCTGCAACAGAGCTCGCTGTATCGCCTGCAAGTACACATCCAACACCACACTCATTCAAGGCCCCTCAGGACAATTCTGGATCACCCAGATGGCATCTTGTACCTCCAGCAACCTTATTTACTGTATCTCTTGCAGTAAATGCCCAGTTTCTCTCTATATTGGAGAAACAGGAAGGAGACTTGGAGACCGCTTCAGAGAACATGTCAGGGCTGTGAAGATTGAAGATCTCTCCAAAAACCATTGTTTCTCATTTCACCTCTGATGGCCATGACCACTCTAATCTCTCCGTCTGTGTTCTCAAAGATGGTTTTCTGAACTCATACATTAGAAAGACTACCGAAACCAAACTTATCCTGCAACTAGGATCACACCTTCCCCCTTCTCTAAACAACAGACTACTATTCTACTAAATTTTCTCCATTCATTGGAAGTTGTATTTCACACCTCTCAACACCTATTCTGACTTCACACCTCTTGATTGCCCTCTCTTTCTGTCCCCTGCTCCCATCTCTCACTCCTCCTCCCTCCCAGCCTTTGTTCTCCCACTACATTACCTTTGCCTACTGCCTTCTCTTTCTCACACCTGAAGAAGGCTCCACAGCCGAAACATTGTTTTCTCTCTTCTTTTTTTTTCAGCATGGAATAAACCTATTACTTGTTCCTAAACAACCAGAAACAATATCTTCGGACTTTCCAGAGCTGTAAGTAGTCATTCCAAGTTTATTAACTTGTCTCTGTGCTTGTATGTACTCTTCAATAGCCACCGATGTTATTTACAGCAACTATTTTTAAAAATAAATTAGCATTTTTTTGGACTTCCTTTAAAGAATTGGCACATTTGGCAGAGCGGTGGCTCTGTGGCTAAGGATCTGCACCTGTGGCTGGAAGGTTGCTGGTTTACATCCCACAGTCGGCAGAGGAATCCTACTGTCACGGACGTCCAAAGGGACTCACCGTGGGGAGCAGGAGAGCGGAAAAAGACGACACCATATGCGTAGTGGCAAGACGGGAAAAAGGCCCGGGCTCATTAGTGCAAAGAGTTCAGGAATGCCGTATAGAAACCTATGCCCTCAGGGAGTGGACGTGGGGCGCCCTGGTGCTAGGCGGGTCTCAGGACATCCGAACGTCAATGCTGAGTGAGGACAGAGTGCAAGACCCAGAATATATAGCCCAAGGGAAAGAGAAAGACCAGAAGGACAGCAGACCGGAAACTAGGGACGGGACAGGGCTGACACCTACTCCGTTGGGCTCCTGAACAAGGCCCTTAACCCCAACTGCTCCAGGGGTGCCGTATAGATGGCTGACCCTGTGCTCTGACCCCCAGCTTCTCTCCCTGTATGTGTGTCTCAAGGAGAGCAAGCTGGGGTATGCAAAATAGGAATTCCTAATGCAAGAAATTGTATATGGTCAATACAGTGATCATATCTTATTGGCACATGGTAATCTCCAAGGAACAAGTAATAGGTTTATTCCATGCTGAAAAGAGAAGAAGAAAACACAATGTTTTGACCATGGAGCTTTCTTCAGTTATGATTTGATTTTTTACAATCATACCCACACAAACTTTGCAATTTTTAAAAATCTTGCAAACACAACCCAGATATGTTGACTTTAAAAAAAACAAAAACAATTTTGGGGGTATTTTTTTTTAAGAAACACATACTTCCTTTCTAGTTTTTTATATGGCTGTGACTGTCAGAAATCCTCAGTGAAAAGGTATGCAGATCCTGTGCTGATGTAAGTAGTTATTGAGACAGGCGAACAATCCAGAACGTCAGGCGAGGTCCAAGGTCGAGAGGCAAAAGAGAGTCCATAACCAGTAAGCGAGATTCAGAGTAAACGCGAGGTAGAGCTCTCAAAGAGAAGACTCAATACCGAGTAGCGGGAAGCGGGTTTGAATGGTTAAAACAGTGCTGCTTGCCGCACAGTAGAGAATGTCCTGGTGGATTAACACATGTTGATCTCCACCAGTTGGCTGGTGGTCTTGACATTGACAGAATGCTGTTTTGTGATTGATGCTATATCAAAATATAGGGTCCCTCAAAAATTAAACACAGAAATAAAAACATTGAATGGATTTGTACATCTGTTGCACTCCTACACTATTAACATCCATTGGGAGTTGAATTTCAATTATGTTTCCACTTCATTCAGATGTGTTCCCTATTTTTCAGATTTTTGGCAATGCCACATGTTAAAGGAGGACAGAGAAGTAGGAGGCCAGACCTGTGGCTTGTGGAGTAGGGATGAGATCAAAGAATTTCTGAAGTTTTTTAAGCTAGAAAAAAAAATTAGGTGGCATGACAATATGTGGTCAACACTGTCAAACAGAGTCCTTGGAGAGGATTGCTCCAGCAACAGGAAATGGTTATCAGTGATTTGGCATGAAGATAGAAAAAAAGTAAGAATCCAAGTGCTTAGGGCTCAGAAGGAGGTGAGTATTGGTAAGGATTCAAAACCAGATGACAGTATACAATCTATAGTCCATATTTCAAGTCAAAGTGAGAGACATAGTTTGGAAGGCAACACAGAGCTCAGAAGTTCATCAGGAGATACAGAAGATGCATGGGCTGCACACGGCAGCACAGACAGTGGTGACATGTTTGAAGGAGAAAAAATCTGTGTAGAATCAGAAAAAAAGCCTGAAGAGCACAGTGAATATTCCCAGGGGGAAAGCTTACCTGGGACATCACCTCAGGATAAAAGGGGATTAAGAAAGATTATGTCTGTGCCTAAAACTTTCCAAGTATGTCTGAAGGCTGAACAATGGAGAATAATACCACTTTTAAAAGGTACATCTAAACTAAGATGATCATGGACCCATATCTTATATAGAGAGTTCAGGAAGATAAATCCTTGCTGCCCAATAGCCTTCAAATACCAATACATCAGGAAAGAGAACAGCAGAAAAAAAACTTTCTTATAATTAAAGCAGTCTGTACTTTCAGTTCCTACCTTCAGTACCTTCAGTTCAGTACTTTCAGTTCCTGTAATGTAAAATACACAATGACAACAAGACAAACCAATGGGCAATGATGACATCACAATTGATGTTGTACTAGTAGGGCAAATACAACACAGTGAAAGGGAAACACAATTTCGACAGGCACGTCAGCCTTATCGTTGAAAGTTTGCCCGTGCCCTCACAAAAGGAATCAGCAATGTGTACTACAGGCAGCTGAGCAGAACTCCGCTTGCTGAAATTGCAGCAGCCAATTTATCTAGGGCTCACAAGCAAGTATTAAACTTGCTTGGCAAGTTCGGCATTTAATTTATTCTGCGGAAACATCGTATCGGAATGAACTGCCCGAGATAAAAGAGTAATTGCGGCTTCAGATCGTTTTTACAGAGCATTGCGTTGTTCTGTTCATGCTGACTACACGCTTTAGATTTGTCATTTACTGCAAGCGTTGCTTTTACAGGTTTTTCTGAAATTCCTCGCATTTGAGCCAGCACTAAAATATTTCATTCCCGTCGCTGAATACATCGTGGAAACGGTATTTGCAACGGAATGCTGTCACACATGAAACCTTTTTGTTATTCGGTTCTGAAGTTTGAAAATGAAAATAAAACGGGGGTCACTTCATAGGCTTGAAAGAAGTCCAAGCAGTATAAAAACCCGCGAATTCTCACAAATTGCATTGTGCTGCACCTTTCTTCTGCTGCTGTTATAAATAAACCTTAAACATTTGAATGCATACCTTACTGCTGCTAATCACATTCACGTGTTTACAAAGCTTTTTTCTGTCCGTTATGTTTTTGCTAAGCAGTTTCTCCGTTTCCCTCGTACTGTGATTGTCAGTGAGCACAACAAGACTGAAACAGTGTAAAGGCAGGTAAAAAAGACAGGGTAAAACGCCTGACTGTCGGGAGTGGGATTTGAACAAGTGCCTCTATTTGGAGAGCGAAACACAAAGCTTAAAAGACACAAATCTGTGAATTTGCTGTTTTAAACCGCTCGACTATCCTGAAAAAATGGGTGCTGATTGCACCAGTCGCATCCGATTTTCCGTAACTTTGGAACGATTGATACGACTGGACGAACACAATTTGTGGCGTTTAGCATGACATGGAAAACGGTACCGGAGCATTCGGGTCCGGACTACCAGACTCAGAAACAGTTTTTATCCCCGCACTATCAAACTATTAAACTCCCAGCCTCTCTCACTCTCTCCTCACCTCTCACCTATGATCTGAACCTCACAGTGCCTTCTTTCTTACCAAAAACCCAAACACACATTGAAAATCTACCTCTCCCATACATGTCAAAAGCTCACTCCCCATCATTTCTATCCCTTTATTTCATTCTTTTGATGCATGTTTTTGCACATAACCTGTTACATTTTTGTTGTTTTGCACACTGCCTGTTGTTGTTTTTTGCACATCAGCTGTTGTCTCTGCCTTTCTTTTGTTATACAATTGTATTGTTGTTGTGTTTTTTTCTTTGTACTACTTATGTCCGAGAACTAGCTAAATAGCATTTCGTTATACCATATACCTGCGTATGAGTATAATGACAATAAACTTGAACTTGAACTTGACTTAGTCTTGCAGGCAGTATATTATTTTATACTATTTTATTTACTCGTTTAAAAAAACACGGTCTTCTCGTTCCTAAGTCAGATTCTTAGTGCTTTAGTTACTTCCAACCTGGACTGACGTCTCACCGGATCTGTTTGTGATCAGACCATGGAGGGGGGGCTGTACCAAGCGCACGTTCCTTCCCAATGCTGAGGCGATCATTCGGAAGATGGGTGTGAAGAGAGACAAGCTTTGTTGACTAAAGATCAAGACAGGATATGCACTAATCACTGGCAACAGTTATGTTCTCTTAATATTGAGACTCCCACATTGCTAGTTTTTTTGAAGACTTTGAAACAGGCACAGGTGGGGTTTGAAACCACACCCTTCGGTTTACGAGACCAACACCTTACCACTTGGCCATGGCACCTTCAAGCAAATATAGGAATAATGTTGTTCAAATTATTTTTTTTCTGAATCTGGTTTACATCGCCTGGAGGTTGCAACAACAATAAAAGGGATACTTAACAAGGAGATACGCTGTAGCAGTGTGACTCCAACAGATGCTCCTGAAGAGGCTCAAGGTTTAAGCCAGCTCCTTAGAGCGCTCGGCTGTGTTACTTTCAACAGCGGCTGTTCAGCTCTTGTTTGACCTAGTGGTTTTATAACGTGTGGAAACGACCGCAACTTCGTTTTCTGAGATGCTTTCTCTCACGTGGTGAAATCTCGACCTCTTTGGCATCTCTGGCTTTTGTTCTTCTGTAGAGCAGGCTTTTACACCTCTGCTTATAGTGCCCTTGAAGTCATTTTATTTTTACAGGAAGACGCATTCCCTAACGATCTCTCCTGTTTTAGAAATGTTTCATAAGGCGTGTTTGATTCAACGGACAAACAGTATACTAATTGTACAATGCAGATCTATGCGGCATTCGTACTGTCTTTGACTGGGATTCTGAAATACTTCTTGAAAAGGTATTCAGATTTTCTTGAACCTATAATAAAAACACAGACCTGAAACTCCCTAGCTTCCAATCTCTGATGTTGCTGTCCTTAAACTCGGACGTGATGTTCTGCAGACGTGCAGTGTGCCTTTACTCTCGTTGTTTTCAAAACGACCTCCGTTGTCAGGCGCAGTTAAAGTGGAACTGGCCTGACTGCACAGGAAAGTACGGAATGATAAAATGTTTCTTCGGCTCAAAATGTCCCCTTAGACCCTCGTCATGTCTCTGTGAGGAACGGGCAGGTAGAGAGGTTTAACAGATGCTCATGATGTTTCACACGGGTGTTACCTGTTGTAGTGTTTCAAAAGATGTGTTAGCGGACCACAGATTATCTTGAAAAGATTTGGGTTTGCACTGGCTGGGATTCAAACCTGACTCAATTATTTGGAAGGCGCCTGTACCACCAACGCACTTCCGAGAAGCACCTGCAAATTATCACACTCCTCTCTCTCACCTACAAAGTTATGGAGACACAGACGTCCAATGAAAGCTCAAGGCTCCACTCAAGGCTTTATTCACTCAACGCTCCACTCTTTTGTTGTGATGTCATTTTAATTAATATTAGCTTTGATAAGGTGTCATTTTTGCCTCTAAAAAGGTAAAGTCTGCTCCTTTCTTCCTGGTATAGAAAGAACGTGTTCCATCTTTGTTTAAAAACACCACTAAAAGTAAATTATTCAGCTCTACCGCCTGTGTGCATTGACAAGACACCTCAAAAGGACATATTAAATAAGAACACGATCCTTCCTGTTACCATTCCTGTGGTTGGGGCGTCCTTTCACCCTTTTACATTAAATCATCAGCACTGCTGTTTTTCTATGCATAGTTTAATCAAGAGCACTTAAAAGATGCAAAAAGCTTACAAATAAAATAGAATTGAAAGACAGTCGAGTAAGGAGGTAGAAAAAAAGCACTCCCCCGTCTGGGAATCAACCACCGTCGCCCATGTAACTGGATGTAAAAATAACAGATTAATTTGTGCACAGTCTCTTGAAGCTTCGATGCCATTATTTTTCCTTCCTTATTTTTTCATTCCTATGAATTTACTCTGTAGTAGAAGAAACGCGAAAGTGGGAAACTGCAGGCATTCTTCATGAGTGGTGTGATCAGTGAGCATTTGCACATCTCTTAGTCTGTTCCGTAAACTTTTTCATCGGGGATGTATCTCAGTGGTAGAGCGCATGCTTCGCATGTATGAGGTCCCGGGTTCAATCCCTGGCATCTCCAGGTGCTTTATATTACAGTACTCACATCGCAATCTTCTGGTGAGTGAGAACTCTTTGCTTGTGTTCAGAGAGAGCCAGGTTTACACAAATAAATGCAGGCACACTCGACGTGCTGCAGAGTTGCGCTGCTGTTTTAAATGTACCTCTTTTAGTTCTGTTAAATCCTAAATTATTTGAACTAATAATTTAGTTCAAATTCAGGAAATCCTGAGATTGCTTCACACTTGTCATGGCTGTTGCAGAAAACACCTGTTGAATCTCACCCGGGATTTCCTGAGAGATCATTCAGCGAGCGAATCCTCCTTCTGAACTCCGCATTAAACTGAAAGCTTCACGAACTCCTCACTGCGTGTCCTGTACTGTTACAAGTGCTGTCGTGTAGATGTGAAGCAAAGCCATAAGCACACTTTGAACTTTTTCCGTTTGTTAAGGAAAATGCAAAAGAGCATGACAAGTATTGAACGTATAAAATATCCATGGCACAACTGGAGAAAGTACTGAAGGACTACACATCGACTTTTGATGATTACAAGAGATTCAAGAAACACAACCGTCCGCACCTGGGTTTGGATCCTGAACCCTAGAGTTAAAAGAACATAAGCGAAGGATATGTTAAAATAATATGAAAACGTCTCTTTATTAAGATACACAACATTTATGGCGACGAGAGATGAATGGTTAACGGACTCAAAGCGAGCGGAACACTGCTGATTTTAGTTCTCTTGCTGGTAGAAACGAACTTCTGAATTTTCGGACTTTTCGTTTAGCTTTCGCCATGGAAGATATGGTAGCCGCGCCGAGAAGCTTTGCTTATGCTCAGCTTTTTCCACCATTTCTACTGAACCTCGGACCTCCGTATTTGTATACGGAATACAAGATATGGATGGAGTCGTACAGATTTTTTTAAATAGCCAGTGGATCTACAGAAGCTCAGGATGCCGTGAGACGGGCTACACTACTGCACTGTATCGGGGCTCCCGTGCAGCGGATTTTCGCCAACCTCCCTGGAGAAAAAGGTACATATGAACAGACTGCAGCTGCCTTAGACGCTTACTTTACACCGCGGAGAAATGTGGTTTTGGAACGGCATAAATTTAGGCAGAGAACTTAGTCTCAGGACGAATCTGTTGTTGCTTTTGTGACTGCACTAAGAGAACTGGCTAAATCTTGTGACTTTGGAGTATTGGAAACTGACATGTTAAGATATCAACTTGTGGAAAAATGTGCACATAAGAGACTATAAATTGCTGCAGGAGGAAGGGCTGACTTTAGAAAGAGCTCTTACAGTCGCTAGAATTCATGAAGCAGCTCAAGCAGAATCAAGAATGCTTTCTGACCACAGTGACAAAGTGACACTGAACGGGGCGGTCGCTCAAACTTTACAAACAAAAGCCGAGCAGCCGGACGCAGTCATGCTAGAGATATAGAAGAACAGGGGACGGCTGACATTACATGTTACAGGTGCGGACTAACAGTGCACAAAGCAGATGAATGCGGAGCGTGAACAGCAAAATGTCTACACTGTAAGAAAACAGGACATTATGCACACGTCTGCAGAGCATCACGTCCGAGTTTAAGGACAGCAACATCAGAGATTGGAAGTTAGGGAGTTTCAGGTCTGTTTTTTTATTATAGGTTCAAGAAAGTCTGAATACCTTTGCAAGAAGTATTTCAGAATCCCACTCAAATCCAGTACGAATGCCGCATAAATCTGCATTGTACAATTAGTATACTGTTTGTCCGTTGAATCAAACACGCCTTATGAAGCATTTCTAAAACAGGAGAGATCGTTAGGGAATGCGTCTTCCTGTAAAAATAAAATGACTTCAAGGGCACTAAAAGCAGAGGTGTGAAAGCCTGCTCTACAGAAGAACTATAGCCAGAGATGCCAAAGAGGTCGAGATTTCACCACGTGAGAGAAAGCATCTCTGAAAACGAAGCTGCGGTCAATTCCACGCGTTATAAAACCACTAGGTCAAACAACAAGAGCTGAAGAGCCGCTGTTGAGAGTAACGTGGCCGAGTGCTCTAAGGAGCTGGCTTAAACCTCCAGCCTCTTCAGGAGCATCTGTTGGAGTCGCACTGCTACAGCGTATCTCCTTGTTAAGTATCCCTTTTATTGTTGTTGCAACCTCCAGGCGATGTAAACCAGATTCAGAAAAAAATAATTTGAACAACATTATTCCCATATTTCCTCGAAGGTGCGGTGGCCAAGTGGTAAGGCGTCGGTTTTGTAAACCGAAGATCGTGGGTTCACCCCACCCGTGCCTGTTTCATTTGTCTCCACTTTCCTTTAGTTTCAAAGTCTTCAAAAAAACTCGCAATGTAGGAGTCTCAATAGTAAGAGAGCATAACTGTCACCAGTGATTAGTATTCTTGCATATCCTGCCTTGTTTTTCAGTCGACAAAGCTTGTCTCTCTTCACAACCATCTTCTGAATGATCGCCTCAGCATTGGGAAGGAACGTGCGCTTGGTACAGCCCCCGACTCCATGGTCTGATCACAAACAGATCGGGTGAGCTGTCAGTCCAGGTTGGAAGTAACGTTCGAAAGCACTAAAAATCTGACTTAGGAACAAGAAGACCATGTTTTTTTAAACGAGTAAACGATAAAATAATATACTGCCTGCAAGACTATGTCAAGTTCAAGTTCAAGTCCAAGTTTATTGTCATTATACTCATACACAGGTATATGGTATAACGAAATGCTAGAAAGACAGAAACAACAGCCGATGTGCAAAAAAAAACAATGGGCAGTGTGCAAAACAACAAAAAGGTAACAGGTTATGTGCAAAAACATGCATCAAAAGAATGGAATAAAGGGATAGAAATGATGGGGAGTGAGCTTTTGACATGTAAGGTAGAGGTAGATTTTCAATGTGTGTTTAGGTTTTTGGTAAGAAAGAAGGCACTGTGAGGTTCAGGTCATAGGTGAGAGGTGAGGAGAGAGTGAGAGAGGCTGGGAGTTTAATAGTTTGATAGTGCGGGGGTAAAAACTGTTTCTGAGTCTTGTAGTCCGGACCCGAACGCTCCGGTGACGTTTTCCATGTCATGCTAAACGCCACAAATTGTTCGTCCAGTTGTATCAATCGTCCTAAATTTACGGAAAATCGGATGTGACTGATACAATCCGCGCCCATTTCTTCAGGATAGTTGAGCGGTTTAAAACAGCAAATTCACAGATTCGTGTCTTATAAGCTTTGTGTTTCGCTCTCCAAATAGAGGCACGGGTTCAAATCCCACTCCCGACAATCAGGCGTTTTACCCTGACTTTTTTACCTGCCTTTACACTGTTTCAGTCTTGTTGTGCTCGCTGACAATCACAGTACGAGGAAAACTGAGAAACTGCTTAGCAAAAACATAACGGACAGAAAAAAGCTTCGTAAACACGTGAATGTGATTAGCACCGGTAAGGTATGCATTCAAATGTTTAAGGCAGATTTATAAAAGCAGCAGAAGAAAGGTGCAGCCTTTGTAAGAATTCGCGGGGTTTTATGCTGCTTGGACTTCTTTCAAGCCTATGAAGTGACCCCCGTTTTATTTTCATTTTCAAACTTCAGAACCGAATAACGAAAATGTTTCATGTGTGACAGCATTCCGTTGCAAATACCGTTTCCACGATGTATTCAGCGACGGGAATGAAATGTTTTAGTGCTGGCTCAAATGCGAGGAATTTCAGAAAAACCTGGAAAAGCAACGCTTGCAGTAAATGACAAATTTAAAGCGTGTAGTCAGCATGAGTAGAACAACGCAATGCTCTGTAAAAACAAAATCTGAAGCCGCAATTACTCTTTTATCTCAGGCAGTTCATTCCTATACGATGTTTCCGCAGACTAAATGAAATGCCGAACTCCAAACGTGTTGTTGCCATTATTGTACTCCTGCTGAAAGAAGAAAGAAAGGTGTCGTAAATGAACATTGTCGCCCGTGGGAGATGTCAAGCGCATTGGACATGAAAAGTGCCGGATAAAACCCATTTCTATACGTTTCTCTTAGTGTCGGGGCTCCTATTGAATGTAAAGGAGGCAACGTGCTCAGCCAGCCGACTCAGCGCTTACTGAACGCAGGTGTCTCAGAGCGGTGTGTCCAAGTCGCAGTAAAAGAGGAGGATTCTGTCGGCGCCGTGGCTTAGTTGGTTAAATCGCCTGTCTAGTAAACAGGAGATCCTGGGTTCAAATCCTAGCGGTGCCTTTCTTCCTGTCTTCTCGCACCGTTTATTGTTATAGAGAACATGCTTCTGCATTACCTCAGTCAATATCACCGGGAATGTGAATAGAAATGTAAACATCAATATTTCTGCTGTCTCCTGAGAAACACAAGTATAGAGTCAAAACACAATAAATAATGCTAAACAATTATTCAGTTAACACCCAGATGTGACAAAACACATTTAAGACTTACATCCCCTTTAAATATGTATTTCCTTAATATCAGTTCTCTTCCCTCCCCAGGACACCTGCAAATTCACTAGAGCATATTAAAAGCTGTGTGTAAGTCTTACATGTGTTCTGTCACATCTGGGTGTTAAATTAATAGATGTGTTGTGTTATTTAATATGATTTTACTCCACGCTTGTGTTTCTCGGGAGACAGCAGAAATATTGGGGATTTGCGGCTACAGAAAATAATGTGAACTTTACAGGCAAAAGTAAGGTTAAGTTAAAGAAACAAAAACGTATTGTCACCTTTTTCAACGTGATTTTTTAAGACATTTGTTCGGAATAGTATATCTTCTCGTGTCTGTGGCTGTTATCCTACAATAACGGTGGTGAAATAGCAGGAATGTGCGGAAAGAATCGGAGATTGAACAGAAGACTCATCCCGTCGATAGTAAGGTTGTGTAGGACCGCACACCCTACGATGTCAGTGTTGAGGAGTGAGGTTTAAAAGCTTCTTCACGAACCAGGAAGGAGTACAAATCTAAAGTCTTCTGATCCGTAATCAGACACGTTATCCATTGCGCCATTGGCGTTTGTATTGCATTCAGAGCCGCTACTATTCATGTGTCTTGTATGTGTGTCTAGTTACTACGTCTTTCATTATGTCTGGTTTAAAATAATGTATCTTTAAAACAGACAAAGGGTTTATGAGTCTCCCTGAAATTCACACACGAAGAATAAAAAATATCGCGTTTAAAAAGAATACAGAGATGCCGGCGATAGAAAACGGAGCATCTTAAGTGCGCGCTATCACTGAACTAAACTCCCGATCGATAAGTTTGTCGGCGGCTTTTTAATTGTGTTAGGAAGAGCAAACAGTCCACAGTGTACATTTTAAAGGTCTAAGCAAAACAATCAGACGTGAGGATTAGGATTAGGATCCAGAACAGGAGCCTTTACTTCTTTATATACTGAGCTTTCGGGTGAACGTCAAAGTGAAAGACAAATTCGCAATTTTCACCTTTTGATTAAGGAACAAGAAAACACCATCCTTCGAGCTGGATTCAGACCAGGGACATAAGAAATGCCCACTGTTTTTGTCTATAGTCTTAAGATCTAGCAATTGAGCTATCGAGAGGTCGGAAAGCAAACGCTTTGTCACACGTGTAGCCCAATGTAGTGTAGTGTTCCTCTATTTAAATCCCAGTTCGACGTCAAAATACTCACTCCCATAGTCTCGTTCAGAAGAAGAAATGGACCAGGCTTCCACTGTATAAACGTCCAGAGTTCTTATAAAACGTTTGAAGGGACATCAGTGCAGGCTGAAATTGACCCTTTTTCTAGTGGGATCAGGATCATATAAAACCTTTTTTTTGGATTGAGAAGAGGATCATGGAGACACTCAAAATATCCCTGTCTTTGCTTCTTTCAAGGATGAATGGAGTATTGAGCTGCAAGCATCGGTTTAAATCAAAACTCTCTGCTACTGCAGTTGCTTGTTTGAGAGTTTCTTCAAATCTTTCAACTGAACGTTGATATCAAGAGATATTGACGGTAATATCATAGGGACTTTGGTTTTCATTTGATCGAAAATTGTATTAAAATACAAGCCTCTTTCACAGTTGTATAATACTTTCCCTTGCATCCTCAGATACAATTTCTAAATACCACAAAGTTACAACATATGGAATAGCATTTATTTTAAAATGTATTTTAAAATCTGCATTTATTTAGAGCTATATTTAGAGCTTAGTAAAGATAGCATTGCTAATATTGATGGAGTAGAAATGTAAGATGAATTGATAGCTTTTTCTGAACTAAAAAAGTCCTACAACGCCTCCTGTAACAGGTAAGGACTCATAGCAAGACATTGCTATTGCATTGCGCATTTTGCAGATACGACCAGTTTCTGCTTCTGGTGAGTGCATCTTTTCCAAACTGAAATTAACAAGAACATTTTCAAGATGCGCCATGTCCCTAAATCGTTCATCAGGACTACTATTAATATCAGGTGAAAGCAGTACAAAGCATAAATTTAACCTAAATATTAAGAGACTATATCTGTCAGCTACTGCTGTAAGCCATGTTCAGCCAACGCTAGAAATATTACTGCTCTACTACAGTAGCTAAAGAAAGCAAGTCCGACTTAGAAACGGATCACAAGTCAAAAACATAAACTGACGAGAATGGGATTCAAACCCACGCGTGCAAACCATCGCCTTAACCACTCGGCCACCTCGTCACGAGAGCCTCCCCCCTTGGGCATGATTTTGCTCGGCGACCAGGCTCAGCGCACATCGACCTCAGATGTCTCAGAGCGGTGTGTCCAAGAGGCTGTATAAGAATAGGTAATAGGTTTATTCCATGCTGAAAAAAAGACCGGGGTAAAGTTAGCTCGAAGTTTGAAAACGATTTTGGCACGCCTGTAGCGCTTTCACGAAATCTCTTAGAGTTACAAAAACACTTGCTTTGTGTATAAAATACATTGTGGATGCTTTCTCAGCCTTTACTTTTTCGATTTTATGACATTTTTTTGACCATGCACGAATATTCTTTTGTCTATATCTTCGCAATGGAAGCACAGAACGCCGTCAAACCAAATGCATTTTAAAGACCACGACTTGTGGATATTTCCACAGCCTTTACATCAAACTATCAGTGAGCTGATTATCTTTTTTTAAACCTCCGGTTTTTCATCGATGCGTAATTACGCACGAACTGGAACCCGGGGGACCGCTGTGTGCACACGTTCACAACGCGAGAAATACTGTTCAATACGGGTTCATGCGAAAAACCCGTATATGACCATAGGAAGCAGAACAGCGCAGTCTCCCATTACCCAGACTGTAAGCACGGGAATAAAGCTTTGTTTGATTTCTGAAACCCTTCCTTTACGCCCTGTTTTCATTCAGGTAAGGGTCAACTATATTCACAATACTACTGACAGCAAGAAGATTAAAATATTCTTTTCTCAGCAGCTTATTAAAAACAGCTCCCATGATGTTCAAACCGATTTTTTACACAGAACACTGACACAGCTTTGCATTCTGAATCTCTTTTTCTCATGCTTTTATTTAATATGGCACAATGCACTGGGATAGGGGTATTCTGTTCACAAACCAATAGCATTTAAACCACAGCACCCACAATGCAGCAAGTGTTTTGCACACTAAGCAGGTCCTCTGACTTTTCCCAGCTTTGTTTTGGGTTGTGGAACCTTTCTTTATATTTTTTAGGATTTTCTGAAGATAACACTACAGGTAATACACTGGGATAGGTGGGTCATCTTCATGGCTCAATAGCATTTCAAATACAGCACCCACACTGCTGAAACCAAGTGTTTTACACACCAGACAGGCCCCAGAACCTCGTACAACCTTACTGTGGCTGTGGCTCCTTTCTTTATTTTGTAATGAGTTTCTGAAGATAACACTACAGGTAATACACTGGGACAGGTGGGTCATCTTCATGGCTCAATAGCATTTCAAATACAGCACCCACACTGCTGAAACCAAGTGTTTTACACACCAGACAGGCCCCAGAACCTCGTACAACCTTGCTGTGGCTGTGGCCCCTTTCTTTAATTTTTTATGATTTTTTGAAGATAACACTACAGGTAATACACTGGGATAGGTGGGTCGTCTTCATGGCTCAATAGCATTTCAAATACAGCACCCACACTGCTGAAACCAAGTGTTTTACACACCAGACAGGCCCCCGGACCTCGTACAACCTTGCTGTGGCTGTGGCCCCTTTCTTTAATTTTTTATGATTTTTTGATGATAACACTACAGGTAATACACTGGGATAGGTGGGTCATCTTCATGGCTCAATAGCATTTCAAATACAGCACCCACACTGCTGAAACCAAGTGTTTTACACACCAGACAGGCCCCAGAACCTCGTACAACCTTACTGTGGCTGTGGCTCCTTTCTTTATTTTGTAATGAGTTTCTGAAGATAACACTACAGGTAATACACTGGGACAGGTGGGTCATCTTCATGGCTCAATAGCATTTCAAATACAGCACCCACACTGCTGAAACCAAGTGTTTTACACACCAGACAGGCCCCAGAACCTCGTACAACCTTGCTGTGGCTGTGGCCCCTTTCTTTATTTTTTATGATTTTCTGAAGATAACACTACAGGTAACACAGTGCGATAGGTGGGTAGTCTTCATGGCTCAATAGCATTTCAAATACAGCACCCACACTGCTGAAACCAAGTGTTTTACACACCACACAGGTCCCCTAACCTTATACAACCTTTCTGTGGTTGTGGCCCCTTTATTTATTTTTTTAATAAGAATTTTAGTTTTTCAATATGGCACCATTAGACAGGCGGTACATGGGGATTGGGGGGTGCTATTCATGAGTCAATAGCTCTTCAAGCACAACAGCCACAGTGCTGCAACCAGGTGTTTTACACCAGACATTTCCCCTAACCTTATACAACCTTGCTTTGAGTTGTGGAACATTTCTTTATTTTTTAATGTTTTTTTTGACTGTAATCAAGTGTTGTGCTCACTAGGCAGGCCTCCTGACCTTTCACAGTCATGCTTTGTTGTGTGCAACTTTAATTATCTTTTTAGGATTTTTTGAACATGGCAACTTCCACCGAGACGGGTGGGGGGTGTGGGGGTGCTCTTCAATAGCTTTTTCATCTATACACACAAACGGATGTAACGGATGTAACCAAGACACTCAGAACCTGTCACGCAGGGGCTGACTGCTGACTGCTGACGCATAGTCACTGTCCTGACCTTTTGACTCGGTCTTCCACACGTAGCACAGGCGTAGGCACAGAATCGACAGGCGAAGGCGTAGTCGAGGGACTGGCAGGGGTCGGAGTCCGGGAAGGCGTAGAAGTTGCGTCGGTAGGCAGAGCCGTAAATGAAGAGACAGGCTGGGGTCAGGATCCGAGAAAGTGTAAAACTTTCGTAAAAAGGCGAAGGTACAAAATCGAGTGGCTAAAGCAGTTGTCGGAAAAGCGGGGTCGAGGTCCAGGGGAGAAGGCATAGTAAGGCAAAGGCGTAGTTAGTAGGTAAGCTCCGGGAGAGAATCTCAATCGTGAGCAATGACCGGGGGACAGATGAGGGTTTAAGTAGAGGACTGATTGACGCGTACACGTTTGGTATGGGGAGAGCTCGAGGGAATGCGGGAGCGCTTGCCTGCGTGAGGGAGATTCGTGACAGAACCAACAGAATCAACCTGAACTCATAGAAAAACAAGAATGCCCCCGAGACACCTGCACCCCCCCCGGACCACTCTGGTATCAACACCCCCAAACCCATCCGTACCAGCTAACAAGACTCAGAATCGGTGCAACCCTCCAACCTGGACCAAGAGCAGGATGGGACAAGTATCTGCACCACACTACGTACACAGGTTTGTATTTTTGGCTGAAGATGAAAATGTCTAACATAGATTGTTTTGGTTCTAGCAAACAATAATGATAGTTGTTAAAATCCAAACACACATAATGAGATCACTCTCTGTCAGTATGTGTAACATTCTGGGTCTGGGCTCCTCTGTATTTGGGCTAAAGAGAGTTCAACAACATTATTAAAAGCACTGACATCATAATCTGACAAGAGACATTGTCTAGGGGAGACTTGAACACCCACTGCCCCCCTGGTATCATGAAGCTCATTGTCCTTTAGCTTTCCAAAACCAGAATCACTTGGGACTCCGGGGGGATCGGTGTATGCAGAATATGAATTCCTTATGCAAGAAATTGTATATGGTCAATAAAGCGATCATATCTTATCAGCAGATGGTAATCTCCAAGGAACAAGTAATAGGTTTATTCCACGCTGAAAAATGATCAAATGATTGATGAACCCAAGTGATTTGAAAGAAATGTTAAACAACTCAAAGCGAGGTTGTATAAGGTTAGGGGAGCTGTCTGGTGTGTAAAACACCTGGTTGCAGCACTGTGGCTGTTGTGCTTGAAGAGCTATTGACTCGTAAATAGCACCCCCCTATCCCCATGTACCGCCTGTCTAATGGTGCCACATTGAAAAAATCATAAAAAAATAAAGAAAGGGCCCACAGCCACAGCAAGGTTGTATGAGGTTCAGGGGCCTGTCTGGTGTGTAAAACACTTGGGTACAGCAGTCTGGCTGTTGTATTTGAAATGCTATTGAGCCATGAAGACAACCCACCTGTCCCAGTGTATTACCTGTAGTGTTATCTTCAAAAAATCATTACAAAATAAAGAAAGGGGCCACAGCCACAGCAAGGTTGGATGAGGTTCTGGGGCATATCTGGTGTTTAAAACACTTGGTTTCAGCAGTGTGGCTGTTGTAGTTGAAATGCTATTGAGCCATGAAGACGACCCACCTATCCCAGTGTGTTAACTGTAGTGTTATCTTCAGAAAATCATAAAAAAATAAAGGTTCCATAACCCAAAACAAAGCTGGGAATAGTCAGATGACCTGGTTTTTCGCATGAAGCCGTATTGAACAGTATTTCTCGCGTTGTGAACGTGTGCACACAGCGGTCCCCCGGGTTCCAATTACGTAATTACGCATCGATGAAAAACCGGAGGTTTAAAAAAAGATAATTAGCTCACTGATAGTTTGATGTAAAGAAATATCCACAAGTCGTGGTCTTTAAAATGCATTTGGTTTGACGGAGTTCTGTGCTTCCATTGCGAAGATATGGACAAAAGAATATTCCTGCTTGTTTAAAAAAAATGTCATAAAAACGAAAAAGTAAAGGCTGAGAAAGCATTCACAATGTATTTTATACACAAAACAAGCATTCTCGCAACTCTAAGAGGTTTCGTGAAAGCACTACAGGCGTGCCAAAATCGTTTTCGAACTTCGAGCTAACTTTACCCCGGTGAGGAACCGGGAGAGAGCAGGACAAAAATGAAAGAGAGAGAGAGACGGTGGAAATGTGACAGTTAAAATAAACTGCCAGAAGAGAATAACTGTCTCCATCCTGTCCCGTCCCTCTCCCTGTAGGCGGAGTGTTTAGTCACCGCCGACCTCACGAACCCTACAGCAGTTAGTGAACAGGGCAGAAGGTACTACTGAGCTTCCGTCCGGACTAAGCCCGGAGAGGACGGCGGTTCACTCACCCCTGGGGCGGCCCGGACCCGGATTCTCGTCTCGGGTTTGACAGCCCGTCTCCTGCAGAGCCGGAGCGGACTGGCGACGCGTACACCGGCCAGTCAGCAGATTAATTGGAGGGTGTAATCGTGGGGGGGAATTTAACCTTACGAGAGTTTTTTCTGTTACATTTTTTTTTCTGTTAGGGAAATTCATATTACAGGATAATGTAAATTTACTATGTAAGGCGTTTAAAGGTCGAGGAGAAGTTGGGAAAGCCCCTGAAACCCAGCGCTGGAAACGTTGTCCATCTCCACTAGGTATAGAATGCGCTCTTTACTCGTCATTCACAGGCGTCACGTTACTCGGGCAACGGAGGTACGCTTATCCTCGGTGGGCAAGTTGATGTAATTCAGTAAAGCTGGAAAAGATACTCAGACACGTTTATTTATCACCTCCATATATTAACAAAGTTATTTTAGATGGACTTGCAGAACTATATCTCTAAGCATTTAAGTTCCAATGTTAGATTTAAGGCGTTTGATATTATGTTATACTGTGCAAGATGTAATGTGGAAGTTGACTGTTTACATTTGATCTGTTAGTAAAACTGGCTAGATATCGCAATCACAAAACAAAACAGCCCATTGATACCCCCTCCTTTCACGCTTCTAAAATGGAACTGCAATATCACTTAAACTGTATTATGAAGATGAAAAATTACAATGTTAAAAAAACAATAGATGTATATAAAACTGATTTATAATAACCTCTAGCTGCGTATTGCTTCGTGTGTGTGTGTGTATTTTTTTCGTTCACATATTTTTTGGATATCTTTCCTCCCTTTGTTTGTTTGTCTCTCTCTCTGGGCTGCAGAACCCAACGGCATACCCAGTCACGTCCTCAGAGCCTGCGCCAATCAACTGGCTGGTGTATTCACAGACATTTTCAACATGTCTCTGGCCCAAGCCGTAGTCCCCACCTGCTTCAAGACAACCACCATCATCCCAATACCAAAGAAAACCACAGTGACATGTCTTAATGACTACCGACCCGTGGCACTAACACCTGTCATCATGAAGTGCTTCAAGAGGCTGGTCATGAAGCACATTAAGGACACCATCCCAAACACAGTGGACCCGTACCAGTTTGCCTACCGGTCCAACAGATCCACAGATGACGCAATCTCCATTGCCACACACACGGCCCTATCTCATCTGGATAAAAAGAACACATACACAAGACTACTATTCATCGACTTCAGCTCAGCTTTTAACACTATCATCCCAGAGAAACTAGTCAAGAAACTCAGTGCACTGGGTCTCAACACCACCCTCTGCAACTGGATTCGGGACTTTCTGACAGGCAGACCTCAGGCTGTCAGGCTTGGAAACCACACCTCCAGCACACTAACTCTGAACACTGGGGTCCCCCAGGAGTGTGTGCTTAGTCCATTGCTCTACTCCCTCTATACCCACGACTGTAAGGCCAAACACAACACCAACTCCATCATCAAGTTTGCCGATGACACCACAGTTGTAGGTCTGATCACAGACAATGATGAGAGGGCCTACAGGGAGGAGGTCAATCTCCTTACAACATGGTGTGATGACAACAACCTCACCCTCAATGTCAGCAAAACCAAGGAGCTGATCGTTGATTTCAGGAAACTGCAAACCGGACATGCCCCTATCCACATCAACGGGACTGAAGTGGAAATGTCAGTTACTTTAAATTCCTTGGTGTCCATACACCAAGGACCTCACATGGTCTCTCAACACCACCTGTCTGATCAAGAAAGCGCAACAGCGCCTGTACTTCCTAAGACGGTTGAAGAAGGCTAAGATATGTCCCCAGATCCTCACTAACTTTTACAGATGCACTACAGAAAGCACACTGACAGGCTGCATCACAGTGTGGTATGGCAACTGCAGTGCTGCTTACCGCAAAGCCCTACAGCAGGTGGTGAAAACTGCCCAGTCCATCACTGGGGTTACCCATCTATCCAGGACATTTATGACAGACGGTGCTTGAGGAAAGCTCTAAGCATAATCAAAGACCCCACACATCCCAGCGACAGACTTTATGATCTGCTACCATCTGGAAAATGGTACTGGAGCATTCGGGCCCAGACTACCAGACTCAGAGACAGTTTTTACCCCTGCACTATCAAACTGTTAAATTCCCAGCCTCTCTCAATCTCACTCTCACCTCACCTCTCACCTATGATCTGAACCTCACAGTGCCTTCTTCCTTTCTTTCTTACCAAAAACCCAAACACACATTGAAAATCTACCTCTACCATACATGTCAAAAGCTCACTCCCCATAATTTCTATCCCTTTATTTTATTCTGTTGATGTATATTTTTGCACACAACCTGTTACCTTACTTGTTTTGCACATTGCCTGTTGTTGGTTTTTTGCACATCGTCTGTTGTTTTTTGCACACTGCCTGTTGTCTCTGCCTTTTTTTTGCTACACAACTGTATTGTTGTTGTTGTTTTCTTATGTCCCAGAGCTAGCTAAATAGCCTTTTGTTATACCATGTACCATTTATATGAGTGTAATGACAATAAACTTGAACTTGACTTGACTTGACTTGACTTGATTTGATGTTGAACTAAAGTTTGAAAATAAGAACTCGCTGCCTCATTTTTTTCCGGGTTTTCATGGGTTAATGACTTGTCAGAACGTCTGAGCATCTTAGGGGGCGCTTGGAGGTGTTGTGTTACAGTGCGTAAAAAAGCTTGGAGACACCCAGATGTGCCTGAACACATCTAACAGTCACATCTCATTTACTTATATCTTCATGTGCCTTAATTTCAGTTCCCTTTCTTTCTACAAGATGCTTACCTCAGAAGGGGGGCGCAGGTGTCAGTACTGGGAGTCTGGTGTCCTGTGTGTGTCCTGTGTGTCTTCTGTAATGGACTGGTGTCCTGTCCAGTGTGTGTCCTGTGATGGACTGGTGTCCTCTCCAGGGTGTACCCCGCCCTGTGCCCGTTGAATGCAGGAGAGGCTCTGGCTCCCCCGCGAGACGATTTGATTTTGGAAAGACAAAGTTCTAGAAGCTGATCAAAGATCCTGAAGAGTGCTTGAGCTGGTATCACTCTAGGTTGAGCCTAGGGGGTTAAGAGACTCAGTTCCTGCAGCCTGTCAGTGTGGGACTCTCCCTTCAGACTTAAGAGACTGAGTTCCTCCAGTCTGTCAGGGTGGGACATTCCCTTCAGACTAAAGAGACTCAGTTCCTGCAGCCTGTCACTGTGGAACACTCCCTTCAGACTGAAGAGACTCAGTTCCTCCAGGCTGTCAGTGTGGGGCATTGCAGCCTGTCTTTAGTCTCCTTCAGACTAAAGAGACTCAGTTCCTGCAGCCTGTCAGTGTGGGACTCTCCCTTCAGACTGGAGACTGTGTTCCTTCAGGCTGTCAGTGTGGGACATTCCCTTCAGACCAAAGAGACTCAGTTCCTCCAGGCTGTCAGTGTGGGTCACTAGCTTCAGACTAAAGAGACTCAGTACCTTCAGTCTGTCAGGGTGGGACACTCCCTTCAGACTGAAGAGACTCAGTTCATGCAGCCTGTCAATGTGGGATACTCCCTTCAGACTAAAAAGACTCAGTTCCTGCAGCCTGTCAGTGTGGGACTCTCCCTTCAGACTTAAGAGACTCAGTCCCTCCAGGCTGTCAGTGTGGGACATTCCCTTCAGACCAAAGAGACTCAGTTCCTGCAGCCTGTCAGTGTGGGACTCTCCCTTCAGACTGAAGAGACTGTGTTCCTCCAGGCTGTCAGTGTGGGACATTCCCTTCAGAATAAAGAGACTCAGTTCCTGCAGCCTGTCAGTGTGGGACACTACCTTCAGACTAATGAGACTCAGTTCCTTCAGTCTGTCAATGTGGGACACTCCCTTCAGACTGAAGAGACTCAGTTCCTTCAGTCTGTCAGGGAGGGACACTCCCTTCAGACTAAAGAGACAGTTCCTGCAGCCTGTCAATGTGGGACACTTCCTTCAGACTGAAGAGACTGAGTTCCTGGAGCCTGTCAGTGTGGGACACTCCCTTCGGACTAAAGAGACTCAGTTTCTTCAGTCTGTCAGAGTGGGACACTGCCTTCGGACAAAAGAGACTCAGTTCCTGCATCCTGTCAATGTGGGACACTCCCTTCAGACTAAAGAGACTCAGTTCCTGCAGCCTGTCAGTGTGGGACTCTCCCTTTAGACTTAAGAGACTCAGTCCCTCCAGGCTGTCAGTGTGGGAAACTCCCTTCAGACTAAAAAGACTCAGTTCCTGCAGCCTGTCATTGTGGGACACTCCCTTTAGACTAAAGAGACTCAGTTCCTTTAGCCTGTCATCTGTCTTCAACCCTGGTTCGTATCTGGTTGCTTTTCTCTGGACTGATTACAGTGAGGCTCAACTGGACTCGACCTGGGGTTTGTAAGCCGGTTATTCATGGGTCAGTTCCTGCTTAAAGTGTAAATACAGAGCAATTAAATGTCTCCAAATCTTGATTTTCAGTTATTTTTTTCACTCATTTTTGCTGGGAGGAGACACAAGTTTCTGAAACTACTCGCAGGAAACCAAGCGACATGTCACCCCCCGCCCCATCCCTCCAGCATAGCAGCGGGGGTTCAAATAGCTGTGCCGCTCACACCCGCGCCTGTGTGAGTGTGATACAGCTGGGCTCTGCAGAGACGCCATGGGACTCCGAGCCTGCCTCTTCATCTCCCTGCTCCTCCTGCTGCTGCTCCCTCTGAACCGCGTGGGGGAAGTCACCGGATGCTCCGGCGACTCCACAGGTGAGCGAGCTCCGTCTTCCCATCCTTTTTCCATCACCTTCCATAACCTGGCCCCCAGCACACTACCAAGTCCCAGAGCATTCTACACACATACAGTACGTGCATTTCGACAAACACATCCAGCAGATGTTTGGAGATATTTGGGTGTTCTGTTTTGTTACATTTCTGTGTGTAAAACAAAGCTGCTGGGAGGCAGGACAAAAATCGTAGAAATGAAAGTATTACTGTAGTGTAAATGTTCATATCCATAGTTCTCCACAGACATACGATATGTACATGTACTGTACACAGATCACGTAGGGAGCTGCGTCAGCATGCATAGGCTGCAAAGCAACAAGTAAAGGTTATACATGTACGTACATATCATATGTGTGCTGAGATCTATGTATATGAACAAGTACAGGTTTATTCCACGCTGAAAAGAGAAGAAAAAAAGAAGTTTATATGATGAAATGTTGTTTTTCTTCTCTTTTCAGCGTGGAATAAACCTGTACTTGTTTACAAGTTTAAACCTGTACACATACGATGTGTAAATAGGTCTATAATTTATACATACTGTGCATCACACCTTTCAGAGAGCTCAGCAGCCGAAACAGTGGGTTTTTTCTTTCTGCTGATCTCTATATGACTTTACTGGTCTCTTAAACACCAGTGCATTTCATTTCATCTCCCTGTCCCAGTACTGTCACTTTCCACTGTGTATGTACGTACAGCATACACATAGATACAGAGGATAGGAACCAGATAATTTACTGTAGGAGCTGCACCACAGACAAAATATCTACATACTGTATTGCACGTGTTTTATATCTAAACATATTCTGTAATTCCAGCTTCAAAGCTAAATATCTTGTTCTCAAAAACTGAAAAGGATTATGAGGAGTAGAAGCAGCAGCAATTGGAAGAAAAGCATCAAAAGCATCGACGTTAGTAGAGAAATGGAGCTTTTCTTCAGGTTAATATGACGCAGTAAGAGCAATCACTCTGGTAGAGCAGATGCAACCCGCTATCTTGTTTGGAATTAGCAGTGTTAACTCAAAGACACATCTACAACAAACTACTTCCCATGTTAACTGGTTAATTACTTCTGCAAATACATCATTTGTATTAATTGTTTTTGTCCTCCGATAAACACCGATGGAAAAAATAAGCCTTTCTGGTTATAGTGTGGAGCACCACACCCCTTAGATAAGATCATAAGATAAGATCACTTTATTGGCCATATAAAGTTTCTTGCATTAGGAAATTGTCTTTTTGCAGACCCCAGCTTGCTCTCCATGAGACACACAGGCACACAGACGGGGAGAGAAGCTGGGGGTCAGAGCACAGGGTCAGCCATTTATACAGTGCCCCTGGAGCACTTGGGATTAAGGGCTGTGCTCGAGGGCCCAACAGAGTAGGATTCCTCTGCCAGCTGTCGGATTCTGTGGCAACCTTCCAGCCACAGGCACAGATCCTTAGCCACAGAGCCACCACACCGCCCCTTTGTTTAAAGAAGTGTCAGTTGGCCCATCTGGCCTGTGTGACAGCTCATGGCCAATTGGGCTGAGAGAAGCCAGGGTATTTGATTCAACAGCATGGCTGGGCAGCTTGTTCCACACTCCCACCACCCTTTGTGTGCAGAAGAGCCTCCTGTCCTCACTGGAGGATCTCATCCAGCTGTGTCTTCAGAAAAGCCAGGGTATCGGCTTCAACAACATGGACTGGGCAGCTTGTTCCTCACTCCTCTCCACACGAGCGTTTTCTAATTTGTCTGACACTCAAAATTCACCTCTTCCTTACACGAACATACAAAAAACATTGCCAGCAATTGCAAGATTGCAAGGAAGCCTTTTTTTACCGTTTCTATTTTCTCTGCTCTTGTTGATCGTATCTATCTGGCTCTTGTAACTCCAAGAGGAAATCGACAAACGGCTTTTTAAAAAGCCACAGAAACCCAACAGGAAGCTGCTGCACTAAATATGCAGTCAGAACTGTGGGGGTGTGTGTGTGAGGGTATATATCCCTCTAAACAGTAGGAAAAAATATGTATTGCAAAAATATACAGGTACATTCACAAATAAAAAAGAACATCTGAAAACCTAAAATAGGTTCCAGCTGACCCCTGTATTAACTGAACCAGGGACACAGACCCCTGGACTGACTGGACCAGAGTCACAGTCCCCTGGACAGACTGGACCAGGGACACAGAGCCCTGGACTAACTGAATCAGGGACACAGACCCCTGGACTAACTGATCCAGAGTCACAGTCCCCTGGACTGACTGGACCAGGGACACAGAGCCCTGGACTAACTGAATCAGGGACACAGACCCCTGGGCTAACTGGACCAGAGTCACAGACCCCTGTATTAACTGGACCAGAGACACAGACCCCTGGACTGACTAGACCAGGGACACAGAACCCTGGACTGACTGGATCAGGGACACAGACCCCTGGACTAACTGGACCAGAGTCACAGACCCTTGTATTAACTGGACCAGAGACACAGACCCCTGGACCAACTGGATCAGGGACACAGCGGACAGTAATGATCCATCTTTCCATTCCCCTGCTTCTTCTCTTTCCCTTCTTTCGCTCATTTCCATTTTGCTACACACTGGTTAAAGAGTGAGCAGGGGCTGAGGTAGCCATGCTGGTTTTGCAGTGTCTCATCAAACTCTGTTTCTTTTTCAGACTTTAATAAAAGCAGCACTGATTGTTCAGGTGAGAAAGTATATAACTACATTAAGGGTCTCCAGCCTCTATATAAATTAAATATAAATATATGTTGTCTGCATGCTCATAATGACACAGTACGGAACAACAGGTCACGCTGTTCACGCTCGAACTGACACTGTACTGAACAACAGGACTCGCTGTTCACACTCGTACTGACACAGTACAGAACGACAGGACTCGCTGTTCACACTTGTATTGACACTGTACTGAACAACAGGACTCGCTGTTCACACTCGTACTGACACTGTACTGAACAACAGGACTCACTGTTCTCACTCGTATTGACACTGTTCACACTCATATTGACACAGTACTGAACAACAGGACTCACTGTTCACACTCGTATTGACACTGTACTGAACAACAGGACTCACTGTTCACACTCATATTGACACAGTACTGAACAACAGGACTCACTGTTCACACTCGTATTGACACTGTACTGAACAACAGGACTCACTCAACATGACTGCATGCTGGTTAAAGGGTGAGCAGGGGCTGAGTTAGCCAGGATGGGTTTGCAGTGCCTCATCAAACTCTGTTTCTTTTTCAGACTGTTATGCATGTTGCAATGGATGTCCAGGTGAGAAAGTATATAATTTTATTAATGGTCCCTAGCCTTTATATAAATGAGGAATAAAAGATACGTTGTTTGCACATTGGTTAAAGGGTACAGAAAGGATGACAATGTCAATTCCACTGGTGTCTGGAGCTTGTGCCGAACCAACCTCTTTTATTCATTCCCAGACTCAACAACATGCAGCACCACTGCTACAGAGTCTTCTGCTCCTCCAAGTCCCAGTGAGTATAGCTGGAATACCACTTCAAGGGTGTGCACTGGGAACACTGGATATCCTCTGAATATTGGGTGTGCACTGGGAACACTGGGTAACCTCTGAATATTGGGTGTGCACTGGAAACACTGGGTATCCTGTGAACACTGGGTGTGCTCTGGAAACACTGGGTATCCTGTGTACCCTGGTTTGCACTGGGAACACTGGGTATCCTCTGAACACTGGGTGTGCAATGTGAACACGAGGAGTGCTCTGGGCACCCCGTGAACACGAGGAGTGCTCTGGGTACTCTGTGAACACCAGGAGTGATCTGGGCACCCTGTGAAAACTAGGAGTGCAGTGGGAATACTGGGAGTGCACTGTGAACACCAGGAGTGTTCACCCTGTGAACACTGCTAGTGCATCATGAAACAGCCTCCAGTGTACACTCCTCTGCACGTGTCTGAATTATCTCAGCACGCTCTCTGGTGTGTCTACAGAGGAGAGGCAAATGAACTGGGCTGCGATCTGGTCTTCACTAGGAGTCCTACTGATGTGCTGTGTGCTCGTGCTGGGGATCCTGTGTCACAGAAAGAGAAGGAGACCCAGAGGTAGGATCCACTCATCTCTCCATTCCCCCGCCCATGCTCTGGAGATCAATCATCTAGAACAGGGGTGCAGGGGTCCCCCCCCACACACCCACATCTCTAAGTCTTCATTCCAGCTGAACTCTGAATCTCCAGTGCTAACTGATGACATCATTCAGGGGTCCCCAATCCTGGTTCTATGGGACCCCCAGCCACACCTTTACAGATACCCACCCTGTCCGTTCTCCTCTCTCTGCAGACAGTCAGACAAAGCCAGAGCCTTTCTATGAAGTCATCAAGGACACAGGAGCTAGAGCAAGCCGTGAGTACAGGGATCACTGTCCTAACTCTCCACTGTGTGTCTGATCCTGTCTCTGTCTATGGATCTTCTCTGTGTATCTGATCTCCTCCACGAGGACTCCTTCACTGTCCTGATTCTCCCCTGTGTCTCTGATCCTGTCTCTGTCTGACTGTGGCTCTTCTCTCTGTGTATCTGATCTCCTCCATGAGGACTCCTTCACTGTCCTGACTCTCCGCTGTGTCTCTGATCCTCTCTCTGTCTGTGGATCTTCTCTCAGTGTATCTGATCTCCTCCATGAGGACTCCTTCACTGTCCTGATTCTCCACTGTGTCTCTGATCCTGTCTCTGTCTGACTTAGGCTCTTCTCTCACTGTATCTGATCTCCTCCATGAGGACTCCTTCACTGTCCTGACTGTCCTGAGTTTGTGGGTTTGTGGGTTTTAAGGGATCCAGCGTGAGCAAGTTTGGTTCAGTTAGAAAACCAGCGGTCCACGATCTGCATTCAACTAATTTTAAAACTGCGGTCTCTCATCATGTGTTTTGAGTTTTTTCAGAACGCCTGGAGAAAACGGATTCCGATTACTGCCTGGCGCAAACTCCACTCCCAGCCGGTAACGGTGAGATCCGAGACCTTTTATAACAGTACTTGTAAATATGTCCCTTCTATCGTCATCAGAAGTATAAAGTGGCTCTGCGGGTTTTTTAAAAAATTGTGCCTTTTCCTTCCAACCATTGAAACACTGTGTTCCCTTGGTGGTACCAACCAGGAAACAGTGTAGTGAGAGGATGAGCACTTAATGTCGAACTGGTTTCCCTGTGGAACACCTACAGACACAGGAGACATCGAGAGAGGGAAGGGGAGCTGGGATAAGACCATCCAGAGACGGGTCAGTTTTACTCCAGTGATGATGAGCTGTCACAGCAGTGATCCTGCTCAGCAGGAGGAGGAGCCACAGGTTCGGACAGTCAGACAGGTTGAGGCGGGGCTCCACTGAGATTGTGTTTGAGATTATGACAGAAGGCCCCTGGAGGGGCCCCTCAGGAGATTTCCCAGTGTCTCTTGGTCAGACTGCACCAGTTCCTCCTGTGACTTCACAGCAGGGAGCTCTCAGTTGACCCGAGAGAGCGCAGTAAGCTCCCCCTGGTGGCTTGGACCCGTTCCTAGTCCAGTGCCTTCCGAACCCAAGGAGCAGCTGCCTGCTGGTAGGCCTCGGTGGCGTGCTGTGACCGCGTGCAGTTCGGGTCGTGGGTTCGAGGCCCCCGATGCAGACGCTGCTGTTGTAACCTCCTGTTGTGGCTCCAGTCTGCCCAGCTGGAGAAGTGGGGAACAGTAATGCTGGAGGGGTGGAACTGGTGACGTGAGGTAGGTTCTGCAAAGGCCCGACATCACATCTGGGAGGGTGGATAGATCACATCTGTCCTGTTGTTGTGTACAGCGTCAATACGAGTGTGAAAAGTGAGTCCTATTGTTCTGTACAGTGTCAATATGACTGTGAACAGTGAGTCCTGTTCTGTACAGTGTTAACACACCGAGATCACTGTTGTTCTGCACAGTGTTAATGGGTGAGAACATGTGTTTTATTCTTTGCAGAATTAATACAGACAGATACTGCTGTTGAATACTCCACAGTCAACAAATCCCAAGCTGCACAAAGTGAGGACCTTTTACTTATACCTATAAAACTAGCAGAAATTTTAAAACATAACTTCTTGTTGCTCTGTCCAGTTTTAATAAGTGTGAACAAGTGTAATAAGAGTGAGTCCTGTTGTTGTGTACAGCGTCAATACGAGTGTGAAAAGTGAGTCCTGTTGTTCAGTACGTTGTCAATACGAGTGTGAACAGTGAGTCCTGTTGTCGTGTACAGCGTCGATACGAGTGTGAACAGTGAGTTCTGTTGTCATGTACAGTGTCAATACAAGTGTGAACAGTGAGTCCTGTCGTTCTGTACAGTTAATGTAAGTGTTGTTTAAGTGTTAGTACAGATGCAGCCATTCAAAATGGGTGAGGTATTTCGCGGCATACCGCGACACGCCCACCGGGGTATCACGCGGTTCACGTGTGTCACGTGACTAACTATCCGGCGTTGCCTTGTAAAACCGCCAGGGGGAGCTTAACCTCTCATGTACAGCATTTGAGCCTTTAATTGTGAACTGTGTATTACAGCATGTTAATCATCAGTCATTAAAATGTTGGTATATTTTATGAAAGCAAGATTGCTCAGTTGGACAAAAGTACACAACCTACCTTTATCAGAAATATTTATGCATCAAAGCCTTTACTGAACATATTACTAATAGTATTAATAATGGATGACTTTGGACAAGCTGTATACTCAAAGTATAATTTCTTTACCACATTTGTACAAGCACTTGGAATCTGTCCAAGCCATACTTTGTCAGGCATTTTGTTTTACTTCAACGGGCATAAAAACTTCCTTGCTTTTAACAGGGCGTTTCATAATTTCTAACTACGAAAATGATTTAAAATGCGACACCTATCATTCAACTAGAGCTTAAAATATCACAAGGAAAAATACACACCGGTATTCCATTTCTCCCTAAACATTGTAAGCTTCGAAGTCTTTAACTAACGTGAAACCGGAGTCAACAAGCATACGTTTAGAATTTGATTAAAAGGGAATATAATATGGAATCGCGTATCTCAAGAATTTAATAACGGTATGATTATATCCGTGTACTGCGGCAGGGCTATGTAGGGCTGTTTCGCCTGCCTGCTCACGTGAGCTGTCTTGTAGCCTACTGGTCTAGGTGTATGACTATCAACTGGCAGGTTGTGTGTTTGAATCCAGCTGGTGCTGGACCTTCCAGTTTTATTTATTTATTTTTTAATCGCGTAACATAAACATATTACCGTATGCAAACTGTACTGTATACAATATGTATATGTATATTTAATGTCTTAACTGTGCCCGTTTAAGTATTGAATATTCATATCTAATTTTACCACTGAAAGGAAATCTTAACATAAACATACAGTATATGGCTGGTCTCGGTACTTTAAAGAAAAAAATACACACCAGTATTCCATTTCTCCCTAAACATTGTAAGCTTTGAAGTCTTTAACTAACGTGATACCGGAGTCAACAAGCATACTTTTAGAATTTGATTAAAAGGGAATATAATATGGAATCGCGTATCTCAAGAAATTAATAACGATATAATTATATTCATGTTGCAAAAGAACTGCAACGGACATAAAAACTCCCTTGCTTTTAACAGAGCGTTCCATAATTTCTAACTACGAAAATGCCAGGTGAAAGGATTTGTAAACATATTTTGTTAAAGCAAGTCAGTTTTTTCTGCAACACATACAATACATTTTTCCAAGAAAGTTTAGCCTTTGTCACTAATGAAACCACTAAATAAAGACATAAATATAGAAATCTTAAGATTTGTTTTATTTAATGTTGGTAGCAGGATGAACTGTCAGAGTGTATATTTTGTCGCAGAGTTGCTCCAAGATGTTAACAGTGAAAAAGGTATTTAGAAATGAATTATTTCAAGATGAAAAAGAAAACATACACGAAACATGGTTTCATTACGACCAGAATCGGTCTTGAGATATTTTTAACTTGATTTACAGTATTTGAGAGGTATGTCTTAACACCGATACTACAGTGCTTAAGTACTGCTCACGTATATGTTTCTAGGTTTATATTATGCATTTCATACGGTCAAATTACTTTTGAGCAACTAATAAGAAGCGCGAAACGGTATGCGTTTTACTTTCGTTTTGTGCTGGGACCCGTGGATTGATTAGAGATATCAAGTACATACAAGTCATTTTTTAAATGTTGTAGTTCGTCTTGAAAAAATGTTACGAGTACATCATCTATCAACAATCACACAGGTTCTGTTTCCATATTGCGGATTTTGGTTCGGTATTATCAAATCCAGTGGTGCTGTTAGTTTACTGAGTCCCATGTCACATGGTCTGTGATTGAAACCTGTAAAACCGGTTTAATTCGTCACAGCCAGCACTCTTCAGGTGTGAGGGTCTTCTGCTCAGAATGAAACGCTAAAATGTTTGTGTATATTCTAATGGTAGTGGGGGCAGGGTGTGTGGGAACAGGTTTGGTTGAAATTGCATTGGAGATCTATGTTCTTCACACCTGAAACATTTTCTCTGAAAGCATTTTCTTCACAGTTTAACCGATCTTGTTACAGCATGTTACAGTTTACTATTATTAACCATATTCATTTTAAGTGCTTAATGTAAAATCTTGTAAAAATATATTTTCATTGTTCAAATATACATTAAGTCTGACTATTATTATAATAAGTTAAATACAAAACTAAAGAAAAAATAGGGTTAAATATAATTCAAAATAAAGCTTAAAGCTTCTGATGGTCATAAACGATATTCATTTAGGAGCAGCATCAGAGGTATGTTTTTAACTGCACTGCATTGGAGAGAATACCATAGTGTGTTTTTTTTTTACTCCCTGGCGGAAACTGGCTTCCAGAAGAATCAGTATGGCTCAGAGATTAAATAAAACTTCACTCGCACCAAACAAATGTATATTTCTAAATATCACAACATGATCGAATTTAAGTCATTTTAATAACAATGAATAGTCACCTATGCGTTACAATATAAACATTTATATTGATTTAAATCGCGTTTAAATCACCTTTATTTAAAACCCATAAATAAAGCTGATACTGTTTAGACTTTCAATTATTTAAAACTGTATTAAAGCAGCACGATACACAATGCAACGTAAATCGCTATCTTTGTCTTCTGTGTAATAATGTTCACCTCTCTGTCCAGCAAATTTACAATAGTAATAATAATGAACTTTATTGTATATGGCGCCTTTAAAGGTGGCTCCTCAAAGCGCTTTACAGGTTAAAAACAATACTGTTTGGCTGGGAAAACAATTTTTTTTTAAGAAATACAAAATGAGATATAATGATATGTTCCGGCTTAGACATTAACGAAGAGCAGAACGCGTGTACTGTATACACTGCAAGTACAACCCCCCTCTCTGCAGGAGTGCTGGCTGTGACGAATTGAACCGGTTTCACGGGTATTTTCAAAGTAGGAGGCGAGATTTCCAGCGAAAGACACCTCCCCCCCCTCAAAAACCCAGTAAGTACAGTACTTACTAGTTAAAGGCTAGGCTCCCGACTACGGCGAAAGGAACCCTTCTTTCATTAGAAGACAATGAACATATTTTAGCCCTGAATTAATTAATAGCAAACATGGTTTACATAAAAGACATTTTTCCAAGAAAGTTTAGCCTTTGTCACTAATGAAACCACTAAATAAAGACATAAATATAAAAATCTTAAGATTTTTAAAATACATGACTTTGCTAAAATTTATTTGAAAATAAAAACAATTACAACCGCCAGGGGAGAGAGAGAACAGGGGAGGGATGTTGGTTTTGCATAAGGGGCGGGGCTATGGAAATTAGGTTTGTTTGGGAATGTGTAGTTACATGTTCTGGCTGTTTGTGAATTATCGTTGTTGAGTATGGAGTGTTGAGGTATTGATTTTGTGTAATGCTTTATGTTGAAAATTGAGGTGGATTTTGTTTATGATAAACATGATAAACTGGGATGGGAGGAAGGTTTGGTTTTGCATAAGGGGCGGGATTATGATAATTGGAGGACTTTGCGAGAGTAAAATGGTTTGATATATTTGATTTTGTATTGTGGTTGTTATCTATGTTTTTGGTTGGTATTATGTTTATATGGTTGTTTTTGTTGGTTGGTTGTTCTTATGGTTATTAATAATACGATCTATAGTTGAAATCTGAGCCTAAATAAAAAGAAAAAGCAAGTGATTAGGTTTATGAGCAATCTAATTACTTATTCGTTTAAAACGCTATATAAAATAAAGTTTATTATTAATTTGCTGGACAGAGCGGTGAACATTATTATGCATAAGACAAAGATAACGATCCTGATCAGTTTAGAAATCTGTGTACGCTGTAAGGTTTTTACTTCTTAAACTTTTAAAATACACGTTTTGAATAGAAAGAAATCCTCTTCCTGGTACAGTATGTATAGCAAACCAGCACATCTTTTTTCTCCAATCAGAGGGGTGTCAGATGGTGTCAGCCAATCACCATTCTGCGTTGGGTAGCAACGGGTGACTGTTCTCAGGCGGAAGATGTAAACAGCTTAATGTTCGTGTTAAATAATTTTTTTAAATTCAATTAAACGGGCACAGTTAAGACATTAAATATACATATACATACTGTATACAGTACAGTTTGCATACGGTAATATGTTTATGTTACGCGATTAAAAAATAAATAAACAAAAATGAAAAGTCCAGCACCAGCTGGATTTGAACACACAACCTGCCAGTTGGTAGTCACCCACCTAGACCAGTAGGCTACAAGACAGCTCGCATGAACAGACAGCCGAAACAGCCCTACAGAGCCCTGTCGCAGTACATGGATATAATCATACCGTTATTAAATTCTTGAGATACGCGATTCCATATTATATTCCCTTTTAATCAAATTCTAAAAGTATGCTTGTTGAGTCTGGTATCACGTTAAAGACTTCGAAGCTTACAATGTTTATGGAGAAATGGAATACTGGTGTGTATTTTTTTCTTTAAAGTACCAAGACCAGCTATATACTGTATGTTTATGTTCCAAAATTAATATCGTTTATGGCTTTCACACGCGTTACAGTATGCTCCTATTCTTTTTATGCTCAGCTACTAAGATTTCCCTTCAGTGGTAAAATTCAATATCTACAACGGGCACAGTAAAGACGTTTACAGTAAGTCTTTCTACGACAGACCAACAGACCACGAGTGCCCCTGTCGGTCAACCAATCACGTACCGCGGTATTTTGCGTCATCACGCGTCACGATGCACGACGCCGTAGCCAATTACCTCCGGTATGTGTCTGTACCGCGCACTTTGAATGGCTGCATCTGTATAAGTGATGACCTGTATAGTATAAGTTAACGTAAGTGTTGACCTGTATCCTGTTCTTTACAGACATCACACAACCAAACAGTGATGTTGAGTACGCCACCATCAACAAACCGAGAGCAGCACAAAGTGAGGACTTTTTTAACTGTTAACCACAGTATAAAACCTGCAGAAGTAATGAAAATGACACTAAAAACAACACTGATAGTGAAAAAGAGATTTTGTACAATACACATTCTAGTCAGATTTAAATACCCAGAGATCTGACCGTTGAAGTAGTAAAAAATGAAATATTTTTTTTCTGCATACAGGTTTTCTAAAAACTGAAGAAAGGTTAAAAACAAGAGAAGGTTTTTAGTTTTTTCAACACTGTCTGGTAGTTAGTGATTAATTGATCCCATGATTTAATTCAGCTGTGTCTGGAGAGAAGCCAGGGTATCAGCTTTGTTCCCCTCTCTGTGTACAGTAGAGCCTCCTGTCCTGACTGGAGGAGCTCACCCAGCTGTGTCTGGAGAGAAGCCAGGGTATCAGCTTCAACAACATAGCTGGGCAGCTTGTTCTATACACACCCCACCCTTTGTGTAAAGAAGTCTCCCATTCTTGGTTTTATTTCACTGTTCACTATAGGAGAAGAATTCCAAAAGGTGGACAAATGCTCTGGAGCATTTTTCACAGTGTGAGACTTCTCTGTGTGTCTCCCTGAACACAGAGTCTGACTGAAGGGGCACTGACCTGCAGGAATGGGAGGAGACCAACCTGGAACAATTCTTCCACGCCAGCGAAATTCTGGACCTCGTGTGCTTGGAAGTAATTAATCTGCCAAAGAAATAGCAACGTCAAATAACTCAGTCAGCGAGTTCAACCGACACCGTCTTTCTTTCCATCTCTGTGTGTCCAATCTCTTTACAATCCATCTCCTATCAATCCCACTGTATTTCATTTACTCTTTCTCACTCTGTCTCCTGTCCGGTTGTGTCTACTTAAAACTGAGGGATTCACTGTGATCTCCTCTCTCTCGCTGTGTCTCCTGTCCTGTGTGTTTGTATGTTTGTTACTGAGGTATTTCCTGTGATCTTCTATCTCTTATTGTGTCTCCTGTTTTTCAGTGTTTTAATCCTTTTAAATAATTTAGTTCATTCCTCTCTCATTCACTGTGACTCCTATCCATTCTGTGTTCAGTTCCTATGACTTGCCTCTTGCATCAGCGTTAGCAATATAATGCATATATTTAATTTATAATTATTTATTTGTAACCTTGATAGTTTGATCTTAGCTACAGTTAGCATAGATGACAAAATATATTTTAATTAAAAGGATGATGAGCTCAACATCTGTGCATTTACAGTATAATTAACTGAAACATACAGAACATCCTGCTTAAGCTAGTCTCTCGCTGGCGGGATCGCTTATCGGAGAGACCACATCTCAAGGAGATTCTGCAGACTGGACACTGTAGGACTGGCACTGTGGGAGGGTGGTACTGTATTTCTGCCTGAACGCCGGAAATCACTCAGGATTTCCAGAGAGACTCCTGTAGCCTTAAAGCATCACAATCACAGGCCTCAGCATTGCAACTGTATAATATCAAACACCCAAACACCCTGAGGCGAGGCCGACCAGTCTGAAGTATTACTTGTAAACACAAGGCACAAGGGAACCTGACTTTATCAGGAGGCCACTTAGTGCAGAGGTGGGGCGAACAGTCAGTTTTCTGGGGAGAAAAAAAACAAGACCAAGAATTAAGCGTACTGAAAGGATCATGGTGTGAAAATCTGGCCGAACCAACTTGGCTGAGGAGGAGGAGTGACCAGGGGACAGCTGCACAGGTGGAGACGGGGTGGAGGAGGGATGCGAGGGAGAGAGGGGGATCACGTGCAGTATTGACAGTGTTTCAGGAGAGGAGTCAGGAGTGATTGCTAAAATACTGACAGCCTGTCTGATTGAACTTGGCTGTTGCCATCCCTCCCGAACTTTCATCACAAACTCCTGTCTTCCTGTGGTGTCTCTCAGGAAGCTACCATGTTTCATTGGCTTATAAGGCCCCTCTGTAGTTGAGATCTCTGTTATACCCATCTAGAAACATGCAATCAACATGTTATTAATGGAGCAATAGTTACAACGTTATTTCACACCTCTAACCCTGCACTAGGGGGCGAGCCTCAGGCTCGGGCCAGGACGAGAGGTGGGTTATGTTACAGTCATGCTTCCTACCCCTTATACTGAGCTCAGAAATAGAACAAGCAAACATCTCATGAGCAAATCGCTCCACATACTGTATAAGTAAGGCTACTTGTCTAGACAAAGCTCAACAAAAATAACAGATTCACATCCGAAATATCATAAAAATGCAAAAACCACATGCTTGTAATGCAAACGTACTTGAATAAGGAAAAACTGTTTTAAGATAAGATCAACTTTATTTGATGTCCTATCCCCCTAGGGAAAACTTTCTATGGACAGACATTGCTTCGGGTCATCTGAATACATCACAAAATATTACACATCACCTAAATTACACATTACGTAGTTTGTTACAAAGTAAGCCGTTACTGACACAGATTTATTTACCCTGTTTAAATAGATAAGGGAACATGAATATTAGCATCAATTTGATCTACATCTGGGAACCCTAAAATGTTTTCCAGAGAGGAGAAGTTGATTTTCAGAATTGAGAATATGAAAGTTATCTGATATCTGATATCTGAAAAAAAAATTTTTTTTCTGCTGTCCAATCGAGGATTGTTCAAAAAGTATCTGCAAGGATACAGTACAGTAGGCTATCATAATACTCATTACATTTTTTCTAAGTATATATGCAGGATTTGAAATGTATATGCACTAAACCTTACGTTCCAACTACAAGAATACTGTGTATATTTCTTTAAGATAAACTGTAAAACTTATTACTGTCATTCCCCACGACATTCTTAAGGCAACTGTTCATACTTTGGGGGGGGTCTCTATGTTTCTACTATTTTGGAATTTTGTTCAAGATCAAATTCGGTATGGATTAATGAGTTACAAGCAAGTCAGCCATTTACAGAGTCATTCCCACAAAGGGCATTCAAACAAAGCAACAGCAATACAATAAACCTGACAGGAGCTACTTTAACACTCCACACTCTATCACACTTCAATTCTCTCAACAGAGTTCGGGCAGAGCAGGAATTTCAGTTTTTCAGCCAAGAGACAGATAAAGTGGACGACAGCAGCTACTGTCTGCGACGCAGTGTGGGGTGAATGATACAGGGAGTAAAAACCTTTCAGATGAGCTGTGATCACAGGTTTGGAATACAAAGGAAACAAAACTGGAAATTAGACAATCTAACCACCCAGCAAACACAGCTGAATGGATAAGAATACCTGTAACTTAATAATCAAATATAAGGTAACGATACGACAAATCACAGGAGAAAATATATCAAATAATGAGAAAACAGGAATATAACAGTAGAGCAGATATATGATATGTAAATAGACAAAAGGAAAGATCAACACATAAGGCCCCAAATCAGAGTTTTTCCATTTAAGATATTCTGGGCTGCCCGGTCACCCCTACAGCAGACGCACTCACACAGCTGTGCACTTTCATAATGTCCTATCACAACTATCAGCTGCTGCCAGTGACTGTGCAGGGTGCCGGGAGCCATACAGGGTGTAAAGACCTTTCAGACAAGCTGTGCTCAAAGGATCGGAACGCAGTGTGTTCTGAAAGACACCAGATGGCGGCCAGAGGGCACCAGCTGTGAGCTCTTGGGGAGACTCCATTCACCCCACATCTGTTCTGCAGCGAAAAAAGAGGGTGACGCTCCCTCTGGTAGGGAAACAGGCACTCAGTGCTCATACTGTAACTTGTTCTGTGTGGTGGGAATATGTTCCTATAGTCTATAGGCGATGTAAAGGAAGTTGTAACCCCTCTGTCCCCTCTTCCGAACGGAAACAAGGAGAAGAGAACCAGAAAGAGTAACTGAAAGAGTTCCGGCTGAATTTATGTTGGATTGAACTTGTAAAGCAGGAGGTGTTTCTGCCAGGGTGGAGCCACTGTTAGGAACAGCTCACTGCCCAGTCTCATCCCATTTATAATAATAATACTTTAACAACTCTAAAAGTGGCTTCTCAAAGTGAGTCTCAGTAAGAAAACAATATAAAAAGATAGGAAAACCAGATGTAGTACAATTAAATTCAAGGGATTAGAAGTGTAATAGAAGATGGAAGGGAGCAGACAGAGGGATCAACCAATGAAAAAGCTTTTCTGAAGACGCAGGCATTGAGTTAATGTGCAAGTTCTCAGGCAAGGTGACTCTCTGATGTCCTTCCTGCACTGTTCCCACTGAAACCCCCTGACAGACACAGGCAGGAGAGCGGAAAAAGACCCATACGCGTAGCGGCGAGACAGGAAAAAGGCCCGGGCTCCTTAGTGCAAAGAGTTCAGGAGTGCCGTATAGATACCTATGCCCTCAGGTAGCGGACGTGGGGCGACCTGGGGCTAGACGGGTCTCAGGACATCCGAACGTCCATGCTAAGCGAGGGCAGAGTGCAAGACCCGGAAATATATAGCCCAAGGGAAAGAGAGGGACTGGAAGGACAGCAGGCAGGGAACTAGGGACAGGACAGAGAAGGAGCGCCCTCTGGCTGCAGAGGGCGTGACACACATCACACAAACAGCTCAGCTGGAGAGACGCCCTGACCAACCGACACACAGCACTGAGGAGGTAAGGCTCAGGGCAGAGTGACTCCTCAGTGTAGAGCCTCCTGCTATTGAGACAGTAGCTACCTGCCACTCTGCAAGAGATATAAACTGGTACAAGAGTCTCTAAAATTAACTACAGATCCTCTTGGTCTGAAATATTAACTGCTGAACAGTCAGGCTCCTGTTTGTGTCTGTAGGCAGAGGAGACAGAAGAGGAGAGAGGAGAGAGAGTCAGAGAGAGAGACAGGTTAGAAATGGGTGTGTGAGAGAGAAAGACAGGTTAGAGATGGGGGTGAGAGAGGAGAGAGAGAGACAGGTTAGAGATGGCAGTGAGAGAGGAGAGGAGAAGATAGAAATATTGGTGTACCTAAAGAGATGGGGCATCTGTTCTTCAGGAGTGTTTTAGCCTCTGTGGTCACTGACTGAAATACTGTCTCTTAATTACTTGAAGAAATTATTTATTTTAACTAAGAGAGATATCAGTATTGTTATTTATTTACTCCCTATGTTGGTTGTTTGTTCACCTATTGTTTTTTTAACAAATGTATTTCCTTCATGAGTTTAGTTATAGAGAACGGACAATCTGTGTTTGTAGGCAAATCAGAGGGAGAGAAAAAAGAAAGGCAGGAGACAGACAGAGAGGAGATAGTAAGTGACCAGGAAATTCAGACATCATCAACTACTGTACATTCCAAAACACTGCGTATCAAACCACCAAATCAGGCATCAACAGGGCTATAACAGATTTAAATCACATATTTCAGAAACCAGCCTCAAAATTTAAAATTCAAAAGAATGAATACAAAACGAACTCAAGAAACAAGAGCACAAGAAGAACGGTTTGATACAGAGTGCAGAAACGCTAGAAAACCACTGCGAGAACAATCAAACCAAAAACACAGACAACCACACAACACAGATATGCACCTCACCTACTTACTGTGAGATGATAAAACACCGCAAACACAACCTGAAGAGGAGAAGAAGCACACACATAACCGGACAGCTCTCGGAAAACCGAGGAATCGATAGATCAAAAAGATTCTATTAAAAATGGAAGAATTTAAATAAACCAAAACCAGAAGAATTGGCAAGCCAAAATGGATCAATCTGGAAAAACTATTTTAAACATCTCTACTATTAGAAAGAAAACACAGACACATAAGACCAAAACAACATACATGAAAAACAGAGAACTTTCAGATCAGCTATACAAGACCTAGACTCTCTGACCCAGAACAGGGTCAGCAGCAGACCCTGGCACTGCTGGGGCAGTACTGTCAGACCTGGGCACTGCCAGCCCATCTGGACCCAGAACAGCAGAGCCTGGCACTGCTGGGGCAGTACTGTTAGACCTGGGCACTGCCAGCCCATCTGGACCCAGAACAGCAGAGCCTGGCACTGCTGGGGCAGTACTGTCAGACCTGGGCACTGCCAGCCCATCTGAACCCAGAACAGCAGAGCCTGACACTGCTGGGGCGCTGGACACTGCCAGCCCAATTGGACAAGACCAGAGTCAAGAACATTTCCTTAATGCTATCAGCAGGGAAGACAGGAGAGCAGGATGAGAATGAAGAAATCCACTGTTGGGAATCTCTTCCAGCAGTGCAGAGTCTGGTGTTTTTGAGTGGAAGTGGGGGGTCCTGACAGTTTAAACGGGGATCAGGATCTCGAGAGTATTCCCCAGTCTCCACTGGTGACCGATCCACACCAGCCAGGGGGATCAGTAGCAGCCCAGCAGGGCTGAGTTAATTCAGATCTGACTGAACCCATTAGCGAGACCTGAGCACGCCAGTGACCTGTAGGAACTGTGTCAGACGTGTCTGTGCTGTGTCACGCAGGAGGATTCGAACCCAGAGCCGAGAGAGACGCTGTGTCTTCACCTCTGAGCAGATCTGCTAGGATTGAGAGGAAGGGGCTGGTGTTTCTCTTCCTGGCAGATGAGCCTGTGACTCTGCTCCCAGGTCAAGCAGCAGGGCGCTTGTGCAGGACTGGGGGAATCCAGCAGCCCCTGGGCATGCGTCTCCAGTCAGCCCCTCAGCTCTCATCCGCTGCAGAGAGAGAGAGTCTCTATTATTCTATTACTCACAGCAGCAGTGTGGGCGTCCAGAGAACCAGACAAAAAAAATACGACCACAACACCAACATGCAGGTGGATGCTGCACATTGGTGATGGTGGAGGGGAGTCCCCATTACCTGTATAGCGCTTTGAGTGGAGTGTCCAGAAAAGCGCTATATAAGTGTAAGCAATTATTATTATTATTAAATTTGCATAGATAATCAAGTGCTAAGGATATGGCTGCAGGTATGAATGAGATCTTAGATCTGTTGGTTTTGAAGTTGTGGTGTCGGTATCTGCATTCTGAGGGGAGTAACAGAAATTCGATAAACAAGGGGGGCGAAGGATAGGCACAGATGGGTATTGCTTCACACAAAACACGAGACTGAGAGATGGTGATCAGCACCAAGGGCCCCCTGACACAAGGCTGCCCAGTTCTTCCTCACACTTGGATCCAGCAGATCCAAACACAAGGACCCAGACTTAAATACACAGCCGCTGACACAGAGGTAGAGATCACCCACAGGCAACGATACCAGTCACGCAGAAACAGGGTCTGGAAATATTCTCCGGCACAAACATTAGGACCAACTACAGAGCTGCTGCTTCTCATCTAGCAGCGAGGACAGCACTGGGCGCGTCTTCCACAGGGATCTGAGCTAGAAACCCTCCCAGTGACCCACCCCGGCTCAGGATGGCTTGGTTTGTATGAGAGGTCAGGAAGAGACGAACCGCCTGTGTAAAAACACAGCACAGGAGGACCTGGTTCCCCCAGGTCATTATTGTAAGATGGACAGTGTTCAGTCTGTCTCACTCAGCAGATCCAGCTGCATTGTTAGTGTCTACAGGGCTCAGGTACAGTACAGCCATGCTGTCAGAGTCACACACAGACTTGTCCGTTACAGACAGGAGGGTCACCTCTCTTATCGCCGGTGTGACGAGTGAGTTTCGGGTGGAGTACAGCAGCAATGTGGTGTTACTGTGTCTCACAATGTATTTAAACAAACTGACTCTATAGCTTATAGACCCTTTTAACTGCAATACAGATTAATTTGAGAAACTTACACAACCCATGGTTCTGTGTTACCAGTGCTCTATCCTTCTGGATCCAGCCTCATCAGGAAGTTCTACTTTGTGGACTCACCCCTGAACTGGGCTGACGCTCATAGACACTGCAGAGACAACTACACTGACCTGGCCTCCATCAACAGCACAGCAGAAATGGACACAGTCCGCAATACTACTAACCTGCCCAGTGGCACAGCCGGGATGGGCCTGTACTGAGACTGCAGAGAGAGCTGGCGGTGGACTGGCAGAGAGGTCGTGACCTTCGCTCACTGGAGGAGTCAGCTCCCCTGTGCTGCTCTCAACGCAGCGGAATTCTGGGAGGAGAGAGACTGTAGTGAGGAGAACTACTTCATATGTGAGAGTCAAGGTGAGACAACCCTGTACACAGGACTGAATCTCAGAGTGATATCTGAGTTAAACTGTAGAACACAGGAATAAGCAGGGAACAGGAAGAGCTCAATTGCAGTGCATTTTGGTATTTGTAGTCTCATCACATGTTGCAGTCATTGTATTGCATTGCATCAGGGGAAATGTAGTCCTAAATTACGTGTGCATTTACAAATCAGGTTTAAAATACACAAACTTCAACACATTTTTTCCCTGGGATCATATCACAGGAAAAGACCTATAAAGACCCCTTTTCTTAGAATTTTAAACGTATTTTCATTATTACAGTAAGCTGTAACTTAACACTAATATCTCTCAGAATGACAGAGCATTCAGTAATCACAAATATCATACAGTATCCGAGAGCATAAACCACAGAGACCTCTCTAAATCACACTGAGAAGGTTATTGTATTAATGTTATTGCATATTGTGTAATTGTCACATTGACAATGTCCATAACTGTCCATGCAATGAAAATAGTTTTAAATAAAAACAAAATTCAAAAACAAAAACAAAATACTGCTGGCACAATCACAGACCTGGTTACTGTGTTCATTGAAGAGCAAACATATTAGGTTCAATATTTGTATTGCTTAAAAAAACATTTATCTAAACAAAAAAAAAATGTATTTATGTCACATCTTGGTTTACCCGATTATCAGATCTAGAGAAATGGAAAAAAATTGAAAAATATTTTTTGCCAATAATAACAAAATAACATGAACATGTCCAGCTCACCGAGGTGAAAGGGGAACTGATGATAACAAAGGGATTGGAATGAGAGCTTTTTAACTATCAGACCCCGAAGAAGGCATCACAGCTAAAATGTTTGAATAAAACTTTACCTATTTAACTATACATAGGAATGAACAAGAAACAGGAAATGGGGGGTGCAAAGTATTGTAGGATTTGTAGTCTCACAGCTGTACACACCATCATTCCTGACTTGTCTTCACAGGTGGGACACAGCAGTACAGAGTAATTGAGGAAAACAAGACTTTTGCTGCAGCCCAGAGACACTGCAGACAGAGCTGCACCGACCTGCTCAGGGTGGACAGTGTGGGAGAGTCTGAGCAGATCAAGACGATGGCGCAGGGACACGCTGTCTGGATTGCTCTGCTCCAGGATGGCTGGGAGTGGTCTTACGGGGGGTGCTCTGGGTTTCGCAACTGGAGTCCTGGGGAGCCAGGTGCAGGAGGAGCCCAGTGCACAGAGATGTTTTTAAAAGATGGTGTACATAATAATAAAAAAGAGGTGAATGGAACGATGCAACTGGAAGATATCCCAGCCCCTTCTTCTGCTACACTGCTGAGTCCAACCCTAACAGACTGTCCCAGAGCCCCAGGCAGTAGGTCAGTGGGCTAAGTTTGTCTCAGGAGAATCCAGCTTGAGAGAACAGCAGCAGAGAGCTATTCTCCCTCATCTGACCTTGTTCTCACAGCTGCAATACAGAACTCAATCAAGAGCAAATAATGAATTTAGAGACAGAATATCAAGTAAACGACAATTTCAGAATGTACAGAAATATTATTTCTACAGTATATGTATTTTTTTTACAGCTACACACTATAAACTGTCATGGGTTGAAGCTCAGAAATACTGCCGGTAAAATCACACAGACCTGGTCACTGTGTTCACTGAGGAGCAGCAGAGACAACTTCTCAGCCTCACAAACACTGGTGATGTAGGAGCAGCTTTGATTGGTGTGTATAAGAACACACAGAGTGCCACAGGGAGTCCCTGCGCTCAAACCCAGGGGCGCGTCTGTGTGCTGATGGACTCTGAGGGAGGATGGGAAGAAAGAGACTGTGAGGAAAGAAAGTACTTCATGTGTCTCAACAAGACAGGTAAGAGGACAGTCCATCACACCAGTATCTCACTGAAATCTCTCTGCTCTAAATCAGAGTCACACTTCACCACTGTCACTCAACAGAGGTAAGAGGACAGTCCATCACTCGAGTATCTCACTGACATTTTGACTCACTGACTCACTGATACATTATCTTGTCTGCTCAGAGTGCAGTAACGTCACCCTAATTGAACTTAACCAGACCTGTACTGAAGCCCAGAGTCTCTGCAGACAGAAGCACACAGAGCTGGTCAGTGTGAGGAGCCAAAGTGAGAATGAGGAGGTTTGGAGGTCAGTGCGGGGTCACAGGATGTGGATCAGCCTGTACAATGAGCCCTGGAAGTGGTCAGACCAGGAGGTGTCCAGCTTCAGGAACTGGGCAGGAGGGCAGCCTGGGTCAGCAGGTGGACAGAGACGTGCACAGGTGGACCTGCAGGGCAGCCTGAGAGGCAGATGGACAGTCTGTTGAGTCCACCCTGGTCTGGCTGGGCCTGCGACAGAACCAAGTCTTGGGGTCCTGGTTCTGGGCGAACGAGGCTCCCCTGATCAATCAGAATTGGGGTGCAGGGGGAGCCCCTGGTTGGCCTGCTTCCAGCCCCTGTGAAGCCTGAACAGAGACAGGGGGCTGCTGGACCAACCGCAGCTGTGAGGAGCATCTGAGCTTCCTCTGCTCCAGAGATGATAATAATAATAATTGCTTACACTTATATAGCGCTTTTCTGGACACTCCACTCAAAGCACTTTGCAGGACATAGGGACTCCCCTCCACCACCACCAATGTGCAGCATACACCTGGATTATGCGACTGCAGCCATAGTGCGCCAGAACGCTCACCACACATCAGCTATCAGTAGGGAGGAGAGCAGAGTAATGAAGTCAATTCATAGATGGGGGTTATTAGGGATTTTAAGACTCATTATCTCATGATTGATAAGGGCCAATGGGAAATTTTTCGAGAAGCACCCTGGATTTTTAATGACCACAAACAGTCAGAACCTCGGTTTTACGTCTCATCCGAAGGACGGCGCCTGTTTACAGTATAGTGTCCCCGTCACTATACTGGGGCATTAGGACCCACATGGACCGCAGGGTGAGCGCCCCCTGCTGGCCCAACTAACACCTCTTCCAGCAGCAACCTTAGCTTTTCCCAGGAGGTCTCTTATCCAGGTACTGACCAGGTTCACACCTGCTTAGCTTCAGTGGGTTGCCAGTTGTGAGTTGCAGAGTGATATGGCTGCTGAAGGATGTACTAAGGGCGGCTCCCTGTTCTGCACGTGTTTGACCAGCAGGTGGAGACAGCAGAACCCAGAGTCTGTCTGCTCTCAGACCAGGCCTCTCGCCTGACATCTGAGCAAGGAGAGATCTGCGCTCGATGTCAAACTCCAGAGTGCTGGGTCTGCAACAGAACCTCACCTTACCTCATCACACACTCACACACCTCACCTGACCTATTCACACACTCACACACCTCACCTGATCTTAACACACACTTAAACACCTCACCTGACCTCACCACACTCACACACCTCACCTGACCTTTTCACACACTCACACCCCTCACCTGACCTCACTGATGCCTGTTGCCCCAGACCCACAGAGGAGGAAAGGGAAGAGGACCATCCTGAGGCTGAAGAGCAGACAGCAGATTTGGAATTACACCAAGGAGACTGGGGTTCCCCCAGGAAGGGAGCGTTTCAGACTCCGATGACAGACTGTTCCAGATGTTGAGAGGTGGGTTATAAACTTCCTGTCCTTGATCCTCAGGGATTCAGATCCAGGTCTCATCCAGGGGCTCAGCAGGAGAGACGGAGAAGATCTGGTCTCCGACAGGATGTTTCAGAGCTTGAACCTGTGTTGTTTGAATCCAGGGGTGTTAGCGATGTGTCTGAGGTGCACGCCGGTGCTGTGTGAGCTGTCCAACAGTGCAGCAGGCCTGATTGTTGAGTCACTGAGCACAGCTGTAAGCACACGGCCTGGCGCTCAGCGCTCAGTCCATCTGTGTCTGCAGATGGAGGACCTGCTGGCCCAGCGGGGTCTCCTGGGGAACCACACCCTGCACTGGAGGGAGCAGGCAGACGGACAAGTTTTCTATCCAGCGGAAGAGGGAGGAGGTGAGTCTGAGACCCACTGCCTGAGACAGGACCCGCTGCCTGAGACAGGACCCGCTGCCTGAGACACGACCTGCTGCCTCAGACAGGACCCACTGCCTGAGACACGACATGCTGCCTCAGACAGGACCCACTGCTCCTGACAGGACCCGTTGCCTGAGACAGAACCCCCTGCCTTTGACAGGGCTCACTGCCTGCAACTGGACACGCCGCTTGAAAGAGGACCCTCTGCCTGCGACTGGACATGCTGCCTGAGACAGGGCCCGCTGCCTGAAACAGAACCCCCTGCCTGTGACAGGGCCCGCTGCCTACGACTGGACCTGCTGTCAGGTGTGATTTAGAGAAATAGGTCACAGGCAGGATGGAGATGACTGAACACTGAACCCTAGCACCCTGTGTTCAGCTGTGTCAGTACAGTGTGTGTGTGTGTGTGTGTGTGTGTGTGTGTGTCCGTCCTCTGATGGACTGTTGTCCTGTCCAGGGTGTGTGTTTCTGTGTCTGTGTGTGTCCTGTGAAGGACTGGTGTCCTCTCCAGGGTGTGTGAGTGTGTGTGTCCTGTGATGGACTGCTGTCCTGTCCAGGGTGTGTGCAGAGTGCAGAGGTGAGTTGCATTCAGTGACTGTAGCTGTTAATAATTCACACTGCTGTGGGGTAGTAGCTGTCGTTTAGCCCAGTGGTCAGTGCTTTACAGGTACAGTACTGCCTGCCAGAGCACAGGGGGAGAGCAGTTTGTTTGTCAGGTTGGTTGGGATTCTGAATGCTAGATCAATCGGGCTTTACTGCGACTGCAGATGAGATATAGTGAGCTATAGTGAGTCCTAGTCAGGAAACCTTCTGTGATGCTGGGGTAGGAGGGGTTGGATCCCATCCAACTTTCTGAAAAGAAGCCACACTGTATTAGACACAGTGGGAGTAACAGTATATTAGACATGCTCACTGCGGGAGTGGGATTAGGCAGACCCGCCAAATTAGACACACCCACAAGGGGAAGGGCCCACGTCTGACACACCCAAAATGGGAGCTCTCCCCCCCGGCATCGGACACACCCACAGAGAGATGGGACACACACAGTGAGTATGACCCTTTACTAGATAAACCCGCAGTGAGCCAGGGTAGTGGGGTTGTGGAACAAGCTGCCCAGGTGTGTTGTTGAAGCCGATACTCTGGCTTCTTTCCAGACACAGCTGGGTGAGATCCTCCAGTCAGGACAGGAGGCTCTTCTGTACACAGAGGGTAGTGGGGGTGGGGAACAAGCTGCCCACCCATGTTGTTGAAGCAGATTCTTGCCAAAGAAGCCAAGAAAGAAGCTGCTTTGAACGCTTGTTAAGGTAAAAGTTTGCTGCATATCATTTTTTTTCCAATAAAAAGAATTAAAGACAAAACGGGCTTCTTTGTGCTTTGTTTTAGAAAGGCGTTCTTAATTCGGAAGCTTTGAGTGTCGGTTTGCAGGTCTCTCCAGCGGAGAGACCGAGAGCTGCTCTTCCTCGCTCCCAAGCCGAGAAGATTCGGTCCCCTGGGAGATCTGGGCCTCGAAGCCCGCTCTGTATTTAAACCTCGGACATGGTCTCCCTGAGATCTTGGTGGTCTTGATCTCCGTGAAGAGAGGGGGCGTGGTTCTCTTGTCCAGACTTCCCAGTCCTGCTGCTCGGAGCTCGGCGGCTGTAGTGTCTCTCTACGTTTCCTAACAGCCATCCAGCCTGCAGAACCGCACACCCAGGGCACCCAGCTCCTGTCTGAGGGGGACCGGTCCTTCATCCTTCCCCAGGAAAGACAGGTGTGAAGATGACACCCCTAGGATTGCTCCCTGAGTGCAGGCTGGGCTGGAGTCTTGAATTAAAGAGATCCCCTTACTTTATTTAATTGATGTATTCTTTTGATGTTGTATCTCACTTCCGCTTGTCCTATAGGGGCTTATTTTAATGTTTATGTCACAGTAAGGTGAACCCTATGGGCGAGGAATGTTTCTGCCTCGTGTCCGACTACACCACCTAACAATACAAACGGGGTGCTAGGGCCCCTCTACATGACCACAGGTTCTGTTTATCTCCCAGAATCACCAACGCACACACAGACCAGCGACAAGCATTTGTATTGTATAAGTGCCCTTTTATTTACTAACAACATTCACATTCATTATCACTTCATCGAAAAACAGCATTCGCAGCAGCAAAAGGTCCTTCCCAGGGTCATATTGAATACAGAGGGGCAGCAGTCTTCCCTGTAAAATACTGAAGAGGGCCACACAAATGTTTCTGCTTAGTTCCTGTAGTCTCTGATGGCCCACTTGAAGGAGAGGAGTATCGCCCAGTCCTATTTCCCCAGTCTCCGTTCAGGTAGTGATAGAAATCCTCTGCAGGCTGTATTACATTCCCCTCAGTTTGAATCGGCTAGCTGTGCCAGTTTCCTTGTTCGTCACCTTCAGGTGTTAAAAGTCTCTGTACAGTACCTCTGTTCCAATGCCAATGTCTCCCGTTGTCGTCAGTTACTGAACCAGTAGTTCCTTGCCTCCAGGTATTAGAAGTCTCTGCACAGTTCCTCCGTGGTCTCGCACTCTGAAAAGCTACTCCCCATCGGGGAATCGAAGCCCGGTCTCCCGCGTGACAGGCGGGGATACTTGCCACTATATTAACGAGGAAGACATCGCTCTCTCCACTGGGGTAAAGTTAGCTTGAAGTTCGAAAACAATTTTGGCACACTTGTAGCGTTTACGCGAAACCTCATAGAGTTGCGAGAATACTTCCTTTGTGTATAAAATACATTGTGAATGCTTTCTCAGCCTTTACTTTTTCGTTTTTATGACATTTTTTTGACCAAGCACGAATATTCTTTTGTCCATATCTTCACAATGGAAGCACAGAACGCCTTCAAACCAAATGCATTTTAAAGACCACGACTTGTTGATATTTCCACAGCCTTTACATCAAACTATCAGTGAGCTAATTATTTTTTTTAAAACCTCCAGTTTGTCATTGATGCTTAATTATGCACTAACTGGGAGTCCGGGGGACCGCTGTGTACAGCCGTTCACAATGCGAGAAATACTGTTCAATACGGCTTTGTGCGAAAAACCTGTATATGACCATAGGAAGCAGAACAGCCCTGTCTCCAATTACCCAGACTGTAAGCACGGGAATAAAGCTTTGTTTGATTTCTGAAACCCTTCCTTTACGCCCTGTTTTCACCCAGGTAAGGGTCAACTATATTGACAATACTACTGACAGCAGGAAGATTAAAATATTCTTTACTCAGCAACTTATTAAAAACAGCTCCCATGATGTTCAAACCGATTTTTTGCGGTATTTTTTGCTTTGCTTTCTGAATCTCTTTTTCTCGTGCTTTTATTTAATATGGCACAATGCACTGGGATAGGGGTATTCTGTTCACAAACCATTAGCATTTAAACCACAGCACCCACAATGCTGTGGAATGCTGCACAATGTTGTGGAACCTTTCTTTATTTGTTTATGATTTTTTGAAGATACTACAGGCAATACACTGGGATAGGTGGGTCGTCTTCATGGCTCAATAGCATTTCAAATACAACAGCCACAGTCCTGCAACCAGGTGTTTTATACACCAGACAGCTCCCCTAACTTCATACAACCTTGTTTCGAGTTGTGGAACATTTCTTTATTTCTTAATGATTTTTTTTTACTGTAATCAAGTGTTGTGTTAACTAGGCAGGCCTCCTGACCTTTCACAGTCATGCTTTGTTGTGTGCAACTTTAATTATCTTTTTAGTATTTTTTGAACATGGCAACTTCCACCGAGATGGGTGGGGGGTGTGGGGGTGCTCTTCAATAGCTTTTTCATCTATACACACAAACGGATGTAACCAAGACACTCAGAACCTGTCACGCAGGGGCTGACTGCTGAGGATAGGGATCCAATGCGGTGCCCTTGGTAAGGTTGGAGCGAGACGCAGGCGTAGTCGGAGTAAACAGGCAGGGGTCCGAGTCCGGGAAGCCGTAGTACAGGCATAGGCACAGAATCGACAGGCGAAGGCGTAGTCGAGGGACTGGCAGGGGTCGAAGTCCGGGAAGTCGTAGAAGTTGCGTCGGTGTAGATTCAGAAGGCAGAGACGTAAACGAAGAGACAGTCTGGGGTCAGGATCCGAGAAAGCGTAAAACAGGCGAAGGTACAAAATCGAGTGGCTAAAGCGAAGTCGGAAAAGCGGGGTCGAGGTCCAGGGGAGAAGTCGTAGTAAGGCAAAGGCGTAGTTAGTAGGTAAGCTCCGGGAGAGAATCTCAATCGTGAGCAATGACCGGGGGACAGATGAGGGTTTAAGTAGAGGACTGATTGACACTTGCACGTTTGGTACGGGGAGAGCTTGAGGGAATGCGGGAGCGCTTGCCTGCTTGAGGGAGATTCGTGACAGAACCAACAGAATCAACCTGAACTCATAGAAAAACAAGAATGCCCCCGAGACACCTGCACCCCCCTCCTGGACCACTCTGGTATCAACACCCCCAAACCCATCCATACCAGCTAACAAGACTCAGAATCGGTGCAACCCTCCAACCTGTACCAAGAGCAGGATTGGACAAGAACCTGTACCACACTACGTACACAGGTTTGTATTTTTGGCTGAAGATGAAAATGTTTAACATAGATTGTTTTGGTTCTAGCAAACAATAATAATAGTTGTTAAAATCCAAACACACATAATGAGATCACTCTCTGTCAGTATGTGTAACATTCTGGGTCTGGGCTCCTCTGTATTTTGGCTAAAGAGAGTTCAACAACATTATTAAATGCACTGACATCATAATCTTACAAGAGACATTGTTTAGGGGAGACTTGACCACCCACTGTCCCCCTGGTATCGTGAAGCTCATTGTCCTTTAGCTTTCCAAAACCAGAATCACTTGGGACTCCGGGGAGATCGGTGTATGCAAAATATGAATTCCTTATGCAAGAAATTGTATATGGTCAATATTGTGATCATATCTTATCAGCAGATGGTAATCTCCAAGGAACAATCTCTGGCCATCACAGAGGACAGTCACCACCCCGGGCATGAGCTCTTCACCCCACTGCCCTCAGGCAAGAGATATAAGAGCATACGGACACTTACCACAAGATTCTTCAATAGCTTCTATCCACAAGCAGTGAGACTGGCGAACACATTTAGCCATCCCCCTCGGACCACACCTACACCATCACCATCTACCTCTTTATGATTTCTTATCTATTGCACATCTCCAGTCATTGTGTTGCCTGTTTTTACCTGGAGGAACTTCAGCTCGTTCATTGGCTGAAAGTTCCATGAACATCAGAGTCCCACGTGGGTTACTCAGCCCTACCAGTCCCTGATTGGTTGATCAAGGTGAGATATGAGTCACTTACTACTGACACTTAGGAATGCAGTCCAGATGTCCATCTGGCACACCCTAGACAGATAGGCGCCAATGGATGACCATTGATCATGATAGCCAGGCTTACCTAAGTGCATCCCCATTTGGGAGCTGTCCCTTAACAAAAGAAAACATCTTTAAATCAGCCTGCATGAATAGTTTCTCTGTGGCTGCACCACAGAGATGAACAGAGAGATGGGGCCTCATTTGGAAAAGCACAGCAACACTTAATTCTGTCTTATTAACAAGCATTGCCGCTACAAGTGAAAGACTGAAGTGAAATAGAGTGGGGACGAAGGCAGTGAAGAGAGAGAACGTGGGAAGAAGAGAAAAACGCAAGGGAAAAAAAGGACCTTCGTAAAAGAGGTGACGGAGCTGTCCTCTCTATAAGAAGGGAGCCTGTGAGGCTTGCTCTCACTTGTGGCCACACCCCCTTGAGCATGCCTGATCTTGTCTCATCTCAGAAGCTAAGCAGGAACAAGCCTGGTTAGTACTTGGATGGGAGACGGCCTGGGAATACCAGGTGCTGTAAGCTCTTAAGCGCAGGAGGCGCCCTATCCCTGCTCGCTCGCTCATTCCCCTGTTCACACGTGCAGTGTAGCTTTTCCGTCTGTTTATTTGTCAGCTTTGGTGAGACACGGGTGCTTGTGTATTAGCGTGAGCGTTTTTTATTCTGATCATGAACAGTTTTACAAGTCCGCAAAGGATCGAGGAAAGGTTCATCGCCAGCTGAAAAGAGACACAGCGCTCCGGCTGTGGAGACATTTTCGGCTAGCGTTCGGGGAGTCGTGTTTTTCAGAATTGTATTGAGATCGTTTTCCACAGAGCTCAGATGTCAAAGCACAGCAGCAGCTCTCCACAGCGATCCTCTATAGCGCCCTTTCTCCCGCAGCTCCGCCCTCATTGGAAGGAAGCAAGAGTGAAAGGCTGAAGTGAAATAGAGCGGGGACGAAGGCAGTGAAGAGAGAGAACGTGGGAAGAAGAGAAAAACACAAGGGAAAAAAAGCAGCGTCGTAAAAGAGGTGACGGAGCTGTCCTTTCTATAAGAAGGAGAAGAAGGAGAGGAATAGAGGATTTGTTTGTCTCAAGTAAGACTTTGTTTTTTGTGAATTTTCAGCCTAGCCCTCCCCTTCAGCCTAGCTCTGTTTGGGGAGGGGAGAGACTTTTTTTTGTTGCTTTTTTGTTGCTTTCTGAGTCCTGTTTGTGTTTTAATGGAAGGAAAAAACATGGAGGCAGAGAATGTTATTGTAGTGGAGGAGGAGAGTGGTGTAGGTAAGAGAAGGATGAGGAATTTGGACCGACCCCCCTGGCGGGTTTTTGCAAGGGCGCATACTGTTGTGGTGGATGTGAGCGGCGTGGAAACCGTCTGCGGGTGCTATTATCGCAGCGGTGCACGGCGTCTGTGGGGAGGGCTCTCTTTTTGCCTGCCACCCCCGGACGCCAAAAGAGTTTGAACTGACTCTGGACTCAAAGGAACATGCAGACGCGGTGGCTGTGGGGCTGGATGTGCAGGGCACACCCTCCTACTGACGCTGGCTGGAGCGGAAGGAGGTAGTGGTGTCCTTCCTCCATTTCCCGGCATATATCTCAGACGAGACTATCAAGGAGAAGCTGAGTAGCTGGGGGGTGAGAGTGATTTCGGACATCAGGATGCGCCACTACCCCGGGACCACCATTGCTGATGGCACGAGGTTTGTTCGGATTCGCTTTCCCGAGCATGTAGCCTCGTTGCCATACAGCATCCGCTTCGCCACGGCAGAGGGGGGGCAGTACTTCAGGGTCCTCCACGACCAGCAACAAAGGGTGTGTCATGTCTGCCTGGACTCGGGGCACATCGCCAAGGACTGCTCCGAGTTCCTCTGCTATGAGTGCAGACAGCCCGGCCACCGTGCCAGGAACTGCACCGTGCCAGGAAGTGCCCGGACTGCCTCCATGCGCTCATGAGCTGCAACTGCGAGCCGGAGCCGGAAGATCAAGCCGCCACAGGAGCAGCTGCCCGCAACGCTGAGGGGGTTGAAGATGGACTACAAGTGGCCGCTGCAGCTGAGCATGGAGAGTTGCCAGCAGCGGCGCCCCAGGACCCCAGTGAGCCAGCAACGCCCCAGCCGGTGATGGGGGAGAGGCAGAGGGAGGCCCCTCCAATCCTGGGTACAGCGCAGCAGAAAGGAGCCGGGGACCAGCCAGCATCTCCACCAGCGGGGGTGCCCCGTTGCCCTAACAAACCTGTTGCGTCCCACTCTGTGCCGCAAGAGAAGCGGAGGGAGGTTGCTCCACAACAGGCGGTGGTGCAGCGTGGTGCAGCTGAGATCCTACGGGCACCACCACCACCAGAGGCGGCCCCTCAGCGTACCAGTGGGCTTATGACACCCCAGCCTGTGCAGGGAGAGAGGCAGAGGGAGGAGGCGACGGCACCACCACCACCACCTCCACCATCACCGTCAGCGGTTCCCCAGCTTACCGGTGAGCCAGCAGGGCCCTCTTCTGGGCCAGGGGATGAGATGCCTGCTGGGGTCAGCAAAGGCGCTGCTGCGAGGCGTGTGACCAAGCAGCAGCGGCAACGGCGACAAGACCCTGGCAAGGTGGACATAGGCCCAAACGAAGAGATGCCCGAGGACCCAGAGGAGCCTGAGGGGAAGCGCCCGGTTGCCCTGCAGTGGCCACAAGACACCCTGCCAGGTGAGGGAGCCTCTTCAATGCTCTGGCAGGCACCGTTGGCAGAGACTGAGGAAGGGGAGTTGGATATGGTCGTGGGAGGAGAGGTAGGGGAAGTGGTGGAAGAAGGAATGGAGGATGGGTGTCTTGAGATGGATGGGGCAGGGACAGAGGAGGGGGAATTACAGAGCATGGAGATGGAGGGGGAAGGGGAGGTGGTGGAGATGGATGGGGTGGAGAGGGAGGACAGGGAGGAGGGGGAGGGAAGTGGGCGAGCCGGGGTACAACCGCCTGGGCCCTCGAAGGCCAGGATCCAGTGGCACCCCACCCCTCAGCCCAACCTCAAGCCCAATTCAAGAGTTGTCCGCAGACCCATCCCTGATGTCTCTGCGGTGGCGGAGACAGGAGGTGGGGAGGAAGCAGCAAGTGTTGGCAATGAGAATGTGGCAGAAAGGGCGGGGAAACTGTTGTGCGGGCCGGAGAATTAACTTCACTCTTTCCCGGCCATATACGTGATGGCATCTTTCGCCTCTTTAAATGCCAACAAGCTGAGGGACAGAGCGAAGCTGAGGGCAGTGTTGGCTCCGCTGGGGCGGACGGATGTTGTCTGCCTCCAGGAGACCTTCTGGGACGAGGAGTGTGTCCGGAAGGTGAGAGCACAGTGGGACTGGGAGCTGTTTTACAGCAACGCCTCCGGCCTGTGCAGGAGGGGGGGTGGCCGTGCTGGTGAGGAGGGGAGTGTACGAGAGCGTAAGGCTCCTGCACCGCGACACGGACGGCCGGCTCCTGCAGGTCTGTCTCGGGTTTCTGGGACAGTCCGTGCTGCTGAGCAACATCTACGCCCCCAATGGGGAAGCTGAGCGGCTCGCCTTCTTCAAGCAGCCAGGGCTGGTCGTCGGAGATTTTAACTGTGCACTGAGTGCGCTCGATGTCGCGGTTGGGATGACCTTTAAGAGCAGCGCTGCTCGCAGCTTCCTGTAGCGCAGTGCGGAGGCTCACGGGTTCGTGGATGCGTGGTGTCAGGCCTATGGTGCGCGGAGGGACTTTTTTCGGCGGCAGGTCGTTGAAGGTGTCTTGAGACAGAGCCGGATCTACCTGTTGCTGGGGCACATGAGTCTCTTCCCGTGCCTGAGCCGGATGTGCTATGTGTTCACGACCCTGAGCGACCATGCTGTGCTTCACTTCTCTGTAGCAGGGGCACAGGAGGACCGGGGCCCCGGCCTCTGGTGCTTTAATAACGCGCTCCTGGGGGAGGCTTCATTGTGTCAGGGCATAGAAGACCTAATCCGGCAGCAGCTGCAGTGTCCCCTGTATAGGTCAGAAAAGCTGGTCAGGTGGGATAATCTCAAGTACGGCATCAAAGAGTTCAGTATCTCGTATGGCCTGTCCCAGGGGCGGGAGAAGGCCAGGCGGGAGAGACAGCTTCGGGCTCGGATCACCTCAGAGCTCGGGCTCCTGGCAGATCACGGCGGGGGCTGCGAGCTCTTGCTGGAGCTGAGGGGTGAGCTGCAAGCCCTGGAGGATGAGAAGTGGAGAGGAGCCAGGGTGCGCAGCAGAGCCCAGTATCTGGCCGAGGGCGAGAAGAGCACGAGGTTCTTTTTTTCGGCCTGGAGCAGGAGAGGCAGCGCAGCTCCTTCATCGAGGAGCTGGTGGGAGAGGACGGTGTGCGGCTCTCTGCCCCCGAGGCCGTTAGGAATGAGGTGTTTTCTTTTTATAGTGCCTTGTTCTGGTCCGAAGGGGTGGATGAGCAGCAGACCCGGGCCATGCTGGCTTGGGTGAGTACCCGCCTGTCACAGAGCGATTGTGAGCTCTGTGACAGTGCGCTGAGCTTGGAGGAAGTGCTTGAAGCACTTCGGGGCTCGTCTCCTAACAAGAGCCCTGGGTGGGACAGGCTCTCCTCCAAGCTCTACAGACACTTTCAGCAGTCCCTGGGGCCCCTCCTTCTGGAGGTGTTCCAGGAGATTGCCAGGACCGGCGCTCTGACCCCATCTATGAGAAGGGGGGTGACCTCTCTTGTCTACAAAAAGCAGGGGGATCCCTCCCTTTTGAAAAACTTTCGCCCGATCAGTCTGTTGAACACAGACTATAAGATACTAACTCGTGTTCTCTCCCTCAGGCTCGGGAAGGTTCTGCCCAGGATCCTGTCGCCTTCGCAGACCTACTGCGTCAAGTGGAGAGACATCGCGGACACGGTGTGCTCCATCAGAGATGTTGTGGACCTTATGCGGGAGCAGCCGAGGGGTGGATACGTCCTGAAACTGGACCAGGAGAAGGCCTTCGACAGGGTGGAGCATTCCTTCCTGTTTGAGGTCAAGAGCTTTGGCTTCAGCGAGGCCTTCATCTCCTGGGTGAGGCTCGTGTACAAGGGGATCGTGAGCTGTGTCAAGGTGAATGGTTCCCTCACGAGCTTCTTTCCAGTGACCTTGCCTGGGGGCACCGCCACCTCGTTGATCTACCAATATGCTGACGACACCAGACTGACGTTGGCAGAGGTGGCGGAGATCTCGGCCATTTTAGAGGTGGTGCAGGCCTACTGCGCTGCCTCGGGCGCCAAGGTAAACTTGGAGAAGTCTGAGGTCATGCCGGTGGGGAGGGCAGACCTTGCCCCGCTCTTCGGTTACCCTTTCAGGGTTGAGACGGGTCACCTGAAGGTCCTTGGCATCTACATTAACGCTGATGAGCAGGCCACTGGGCTTCTCCTGTGGAAGGAGAAGCTCATTAAGATGAGGGCAAATTAAATCGGTGGAGACACAGGTCCCTGACCCTAAAGGGAAGGGTCCTGCTCGTTAACACACTGTGCCTGTCCCTCTTGTGGTACCCACTGTCTGTGATGCCTCTTCCTGAACGGGTAGAGAATGAGATTAGGCAACTGGTGGTGGGATTCGTGTGGGAGGGGAAGCCTCCGCGGGTCACTCATGACACCCTCATTGGGAAAATCTCCAGGGGTGGGCTGAAGCTGTGTGATGTAGGCCTGAAGCTGAAAAGCTTTAGGCTGAAAGTAGTGAAGAAGTTCCTTGACCTGGATAATGTCAGCATTTGGAAGATTGGTATGGGAAGCTACCTCGAGACTTGCGGGGGCTTGGGGCAGGAGACACTCCTGGTGAGGCTGACTCCGGGGTTGATAAAACATCTGCCCTCCTTTTACAGGGAGGTCCTGCTGGCGAGGGGGTAGTTCATGTCCCAGCATGTCTCCTACACGCCGGAGACCCGGGCCCAGATTCTGGAACAGCCTCTGTTCCTCGACCCCCTGCTGGTGTCTCGATGGAACAGGCAGCTCTACGAGGCTGGCATATCCAAGGTCAAGGATCTTCTTTATGAAGTAAAGGACGGATTTCTGCCCACCCAGGCTATTGTCGACGCTGTGCGAGAGGTCGACGACGAGCTGCCTGTCAGTAAGATCCGTCAGGATTACGAGCAGCTCAAACTCGGTCTCCCGGACAGTTGGCTGGAGAAGCTCCATCTACAAGACGGGGCAGCAGGCCCGGCCTGGCCGGAGCTGAGGGTGAAGTGGGGGGACCGTGGGGTGGACCTCCTGGGGTTCACCACCAGCATGTTCTACAGGCTGATGGTGGCGAAACGCTTCAGAGTGCCGGTCTCAGAGGTGTTCTGGGGTAAGATCTTCCCCCAGCTCGAGCCAGGGCGTACTTGACGGATCTGCTGGATGGCCTGTTTCGCTCTGTTCGAGGAGCTGTTCTTGACGGGGTGCCCTGGAAAGAGCTGTTCCTCTTTGGGTACCGCGGGTCTGAGAGGGGGGTTAACGCCATTTTAGTGAACCTCCTCCTCAGCCTAACGAGGACAGCTGTCTGGGAGAGGAGGAACCTCATGATGTACAATGGCCTGAAGCCAGACCTTGTCAGGCTGTGCATTGCCAGGGTGCTTCTCTCTCAGCCTGGCCTACTGCAGGGCTGAGAGGCGGATGGCCGACTTTCGCAGAATCTTCTTAAAAAATAACATCTTTGTGGACCTGCGGGAGGAAGGCCTGTACTTCCGGCTCTGAGATGGGGGTGTCTTTGAACAAAAGACACACACAGCTCCACCCTTTTCCACCCCTGAATAGCATTGGCGAGTTGAATAGCATTCAATTCACATCGAATAGCATTGGCCCCTGAATAGCCCCTGAATAGCATTGGCGTAGCTCAGCACTGGGCCACTGGGCACAATTTCCCACCGTTTCCAGAGTGTAGTGGTTATCACGTTATCACGTTAGACCGTTACACAGACAGTTTCCATGAGACGTTGGACTTCCGATATTTAGAAGGATCCGTTTTTCAAGAAACATTTAAATTGATTCTTTTATCAAGCTCGTAGTTTTCCTTCAAATCTTGAAAGCTCTCAGTGAGAACATCATAGGCTGCAGGACGCCCCGTAACTTGATTACTTCAACAGAAAGAAGAGCAGACAGCTCGACAAATATGTGAGGCGCAGAGAGCGCAAGGCGAGCCGCACACGTTTCGGTGGGTGAGAGAGGGCAGTTTTTGCTTCTGCATTTCCCAAGTAAGGACGCATGACAACAAGCGATCGCGGTGCTCATCTACGACACAGTGGTGATGAGTTTTCAGTACGTGTTCTTTTGAACGAGCAATGAGGTTGCCGCCTTGGACAGCTGACTGCACGCTCTCATTGTGCCACGTGATGAGAATTCACCAGGCTCGTTCAGTCATTAGTCACATTCCATCGTTTGCCATAAGCAGACGCTGCGAAGTGATGTGGATATCAGTTCCCAGTCTTGTGGAAGAGGAGGAAAAGAGCACACGAGGGCTCGTCCGGGAGATGAACCCGGGACTTCTCGCACCCTAAGCGAGAATCATACCACTAGACCAACGAGCCACAGCAGCACTTTCCATTTCAATCTGTCAGCGAGCTTGAGGATGGGGAGAGGCGCCATTCGCTCGTCCAGTCAGACCTTCATCAATAAGTCAAGAAAGCTGCAATTACACGACTGCCTTGCAGACGAAGGGCAGTGAACTGTGCCCGGTAAGAGGGGAACAAGCGGCACTAGGTGACGCCGAGGCATAAGTCCCAGTGAGGGGTGTTGGCTTGTATGGTACAGCGCTTGCTTTGCATGTGGGAGGTAGCAGGATCAATTCCCGCATCCTCCAGGTGTGTGCTTAGAGCTTGATGTGCCGAAAGGTGTCCTTTAGCCTGTGGTCCCGCCTTACATGGAGAGCATCGTGCAGCTGTCAAGCGTTTCGCAGCCACGCCCCCTTTTCATCTTCTCTCTGGCTTAAGCGTCACTCCGCCCCTCTCTCTTGACATTTCATGTCAGCATGTCAGAAGTCCGAGTGACATTTTTAATGGCTGAGTGAGGGCACGATGCTGAAGCAGAGAGGCCACTTCAGCCACAGAGACTTGTGCTAGGTGAGATCTGAAAGATGGACTCGCAACAGAAACAGACCAAAAATGTATCGGTGAGATCAAAAGGCAAATGCAACATTCAGCAGAGGGCGTCTAAAGATTAGGGAACGGGCGACTGAAATCCATGTGAGGCAAACTTTCCGGTGTGTGTACTGCAGCTGGGCTTGTTGGCGTAATTGGTAGTGCGTCAGTCTTGTCATCTGAAGGGCCTGAGTTTGATCCTCACACGGGGCAGGGCTGCTTCCTCTCTTGCTCTTTTCAAACACTTGCGGCAACTGTTCGCTCATAACCACGTCTGGAATGCGTGACCTTTACACGGGCGAGAAGCAACGCCGCATCCCTTTTCTAAAGAACATTCACATTCAGAAATAAGTCAAGAAATTTGCCATTACTTTCGCTCGCACTGCTGTCAGCCTGCCCATGTTGCCAAAGAAAGATTCACTCGGCGTCAACATGACAGAACAGCGATCACTTGAAAGCAATGTTCCACACTCCGTAAGCAAGAACTTCAGTGTTTGCAGTCACCCGATATGCCGATAGTCAAAGGAGCGCAAAACACGAAGCGTCAAAAGACAAGATGAGTGGATGGAAAGAGCGTTGAATTGATGAGCACAAAAGTTCAGCTCGTACAATAGGCAACGAAGGTCTCAGCGTCGTCATCGCATTTGAAAGGACTGCCTTGCAGACCAAGGGCAGTGGGCGGTGCCCAGTAAGAGGGGCAGAGGCGGTAAGACATGATGCCGAGAAGCATGAAGCGAGGGGGATTAGCTCAAATGGTAGAGCGCTCGCTTAGCATGCAAGAGGTCGAGGGATCGATGCCCGCATCCTCCAGGTCTGAGTTTGGATTTCCGGAAGCCCGGTGCTCTTGTTTAGCTTCTGCGACTTCTGACAGGTGCTCCTCCGTTGCGGAGAGAATGTCCTTCAGTTGTCAAGCGTTGAAGGGCCACACCTCCTTCCCAACCTCAGTCTGCACTGAGTGCGTCTCCGACATTTTCTTGTCCAATTTGTCAGCTTAGCAAGTGAAAAGTATATCCGAGTGAAAACAGTGCTGATAATACTCTCACGAATTGTTAGAAGACGTGCTTTTGATCATCGATTGCTTAACAATCACATTCGTTCGACTTGAGCCATCAAGCTCGTAGTTTTCCTTCAAATCTTGAAAGCTCTCAGTGAGAACATCATAGGCTGCAGGACGCCCCGTAACTTGATTACTTCAACAGAAAGAAGAGCAGACAGCTCGACAAATATGTGAGGCGCAGAGAGCGCAAGGCGAGCCGCACACGTTTCGGTGGCTGAGAGAGGGCAGTTTTTGCTTCTGCATTTCCCAAGTAAGGACGCATGACAACAAGTGATCGCGGTGCTCATCTACGACATAGTGGTGATGAGTTTTCAGTACGTGTTCTTTTGAACGAGCAATGAGGTTGCCGCCTCGGACAGCTGACTGCACGCTCTCATTGTGCTACGTGATGAGAATTCACCAGGCTCGTTCAGTCATTAGTCACATTCCATCATTTGCCATAAGCAGACGCTGCGAAGTGATGTGGATATCAGTTCCCAGTCTTGTGGAAGAGGAGGAAAAGAGCACACAAGGGCTTGTCCGGGAGTTGAACCCTGGACCTTTCGCACCCTAAGCGAGAATTATACCACTAGACCAACGATCCACAGCAGCACTTTCCATTTCAATCTGTCAGCGAGCTTGAGGATGGGGGAGAGGCGTCATTCGCTCGTCCAGTCAGACCTTCATCAATAAATCAAGAAAGCCGCAATTACACGACTGCCTTGTAGACGAAGGGCAGTGAACTGTGCCCGGTAAGAGGGGAACAAGCGGCACTAGGTGACGCCGAGGCATAAGCCCTAGCGAGGGGGGTTGGTTTGTATGGTACAGCGCTTGCTTTGCATGTGGGAGGTAGCAGGATCAATTCCCGCATCTTCCAGGTGTGTGCTAAGAGCTTGATGTGCCAAAAGGTGTCCTTTAGCCTGTGGTCACGCCTTGCATGGAGAGCATCGTGCAGCTGTCAAGCGTTTCGCAGCCACGCCCCCTTTTCATCTTCTCTCTGGCTTAAGCGTCTCCGCCACTCTCTCTTGACATTTCATGTCAGCTTGTCAGAAGTCCGAGTGACATTTTTAACGGCTGAGTGAGGGCACGATGCTGAAGCAGAGAGGCCACTTCAGCCACAGAGACTTATGCTAGGTGAGATCTGAAAGACGGACTTGCAACAGAAACAGACCAAAAATGTATCGGTGAGATCAAAAGGCAAATGCAACATTCAGCAGAGGGCGTCTAAAGATTAGGGAACGGGCGACTGAAATCCATGTGAGGCAAACTTTCCGGTGTGTGTACTGCAGCTGGGCTTGTTGGCGTAATTGGTAGTGCGTCAGTCTCGTCATCTGAAGGGCCTGAGTTTGATCCTCACATGGGGCAGGGCTGCTTCCTCTCTTGCTCTTTTCAAACACTTGCGGCAACTGTTTGCTCATAACCACGTCTGGAATGCGTGACCTTTACACGGGCGAGAAGCAACGCCGCATCCCTTTTCTAAAGAACATTCACATTCAGAAATAAGTCAAGAAATTTGCCATTACTTTGGCTCGCACTGCTGTCAGCCTGCCCATGTTGCCAAAGAAAGATTCACTCGGCGTCAACATGACAGAACAGCGATCACTTGAAAACAATGTTCCACACTCCGTAAGCAAGAACTTCAGTGTTTGCAGTCACCCGATATGCCGATAGTCAAAGGAGCGCAAAACACGAAGCGTCAAAAGACAAGATGAGTTGATGGAAAGAGCGTTGAATTGATGAGCACAAAAGTTCAGCTCGTACAATAGGCAACGAAGGTCCCTGCGTTGTCATCGCACTTGAAAGGACTGCCTTGCAGACTAAGGGCAGTGGGAGGTTGCTGTTTTGAGACGGAGGCATTGGGATGGTGGGCCGAGATCTATTCTTCTTAAGGAATTCTTCATCGTGAAAGATCGGTCCACATGTCATCCAAAGAACTCAGGGAATCATGTGCTACTGAATGGAGTGATGTGCTGAAACACATGACATGCCCCCTTGATCTCACATGCACAATTTTGCTGCAACATGCACAGCTACCGTCCACACCAGGCAGTGGGGCTTCAGCAGAATTTGCTACGCCACCTGCAATTACATATCCAGCTGCACACATATACATGGCCCTTCTGTCCTTTTCAGGATCTCAAAAAAAAGCATAGCGTGGTTTTCCTGCCACCTGATTGACCTCATCTCCCTCAGAATGTGCCCCGCCACATTCATTGCTGAAGCAGGACGGAGGCTAACGGACATGTCAGAACAGTGAGGTTCAACGATCTCTCCAAAAAATTGTGGTTGTAGTGGAAGAGATATGTTTTAAATTGTACATTGGTATTTCAAACTCTCTCTAGAATTTTATCCATTTCTATTTTATTTTGACAGGAACTGTTAAAAGGCTAATGACACTATATGAAAAGAGAAGAAAGAAAACACAACGTTTCAGCCGTGGAGCCTTCTTCAGGTGTGAGGGCTCCACGGCTGAAATGTTGTGTTTTCTTTCTTTTCTTTTAAGCATGGAATAGACCTATTACTTGTTCCTTTGCAGCCTACACATGGTGACGCAGCTCCCCACCTGAACTGCTAATGATACTAGATGCCTGGTAGTTTGTGGTACTTGGTTATTGTTTATGTTTGTTCAAACTGCATATGTGTTGTAGCGGCGAGGCTTATTAATAAGAAAGAATTAAGTGTTCTGAGCCTTCCCAAATGAGGCCCCATCTCTGTTCATCTCTGTGGTGCAGCCACAGAGAAACTATTCATGCAGGCTGATTTAAGCTCCCAAAGGGGGATGCACTTAGCTAAGCCTGGCTATCATGATCAATGGTCATCCATTGGCGCCTATCTGTCTAGGGAGTGCCAGATGGACATCTGGACTGCATTCCTAGGTGTCAGGAGTAAATGACTCATATCTCACCTTGATCAACCAATCAGGGACTGGTAGGGCCAAGTAACCCATTTGGGACTCTGATGCCCATGGAACTTTCAGCCAGTCAACGAGCTGAAGTTCCTCCAGGTAAAAACAGGCAACACAGAGAGCCTGTAGTAAGATTCAGGAGAATTCTGTGGACTTTTCTAAAGGGAATTCAAAGGAGAATTCCAGGGCAGGACGGTCCAGGAGCAGAAGGCTCCCAAGGGCAGGACATTCTCACAGTGCGCCTCCTGACCATCCTGAGACACAGCCCGGACAACCACGGAACGGCCAGTGTGTCCGAGTGCCAGAACTTTCCTTTGTTCTAAGAGTCTAGAGCGGATGTTGCCAGAGAGTAACCAGAGGATCCACCCGAGGTTAGCACCAGTAGCAGGCCTCGTGAACAGGTCGGAACTGTGGACAGCTGAATCACTATTCAGAACTAGCGCTTCATCAGGAACGAACCGGTCTTCTTCCTGACTTGCTGGGACCCACAGTCATCTTTTCTCCTGTGCGCAAACTTTGCTAGTTAAAGCCAACACTAACTAGCCGGTCAGTGAGCATCAGAAGCGCACCGTCGCAAGCCGCACAGCACAGCCTGGCACCGAACCAGAGAGCGTGGATTAGACAGCAACAGCCTGCAACTGTTTCTTTGAGTCCGCAGGAGATCTGAATCCCCAGAGATTGGATGAGTATTCAACTTCACTGCATTACTGCTCGAGAATTAAATTGTTATCCCAACCAGTTGATATCAATTTAATTCCTAAGAGTTAAGTACTTGTTTTGAGTATCTAATGTAGAAGTTATAACCAAGTTCATTTACGAAACGGTCTAAATGAATGATATACTGAACCTATGTCCTCTTGATATATGTAACACTTCGTAACTGATTGAATATATACCTTTTGTATTCTGATAACCCTCTCGATAAGATCTGTTAGGTTTATATGCATATTCTATGTATTAATAAATGTATCCTCGTGTATTAGTACCTGTGTGTGTGCGTTGTTTGAGTTATGTCGCATGGTTGGATTCTAAAGCCATCAAAAGAATCAATTTTGTGATTTACTGCTACAATTAATAATTGTCCCAGTAAATGCCCAAACCCTACAGAACTGGTGCCTTCAGAGAGCACACTACAGTGTGATTGCATATTTTTGTGTATTTTCATATGTCAATATTTAATTCACTCACATTCCTGTATGCTTGGAAGGAAGGCAGATTGGATTTGGCACAGGACGCCTGCTCATATATGTTGATCTTTGTTGGGCTGGAAAAACAATGATAAAAAGTGTATGAAAAAAGCTCTCCCCAACATTTCCCTTCTCTTGGCCATGGTTACACTGCCCTTTCTTTCCGTCTTTTGTCCTTCTACAAAGATTCCAGGGCTCTTTATCCACCATAATATCAGAAGCCAAAAATAACCATCTAATGTGTAAACAGCATTTGTAATTTGTAATGTTGGTAGCTGGAAGAGGTTAAGTATGTTTGCAAGACCTAGTTGATTACACCACAGACTTACTTTGTTGCTGTCAAAGTAACCACTATCATAGAAGATTTTTTTCAAGACACATCGCAGTTCCATAGTAGAATTTATCAATAGTAGAAATCCATAGGACATTATTTATCAACATCTAACATTACCCAGTGTGAGACTCTGCCAGTAAACCTCAGAGCATTGAGTTCTCCACTGGTGAAGATAGCTTTCTGAAGTCATGAAATCCACTGCTGGGATGCCTGAGAGACAGTGATTGAATCCTGGCTGGAATTAGGCTCTCTGTTAGTGTTGATCTGTGGGAATTATGTAGTAAAAAGGGAAAACTCCTTTACTTTAGTCACTTTGAAAGTTCAAATGTACAAATCTTCAGAAACCCCAGTCTGAAGGATGAAGCAGGTTCTGCTCAAGGAGTTGCCTATGTTTTGCTCCATTCAATCCAAGCAGATAGTCCAACATTTGCCTTCTCTTGGCCATGATTACACTGCCCTTTCTTTCATCTTTGTACTTCTACAAAGATTTCAGGACTCTTAATCCACCATAATATCAGAAGCCAAAATTAATCTTCTAACATGTACAAATAATTTGCAATGAAAGGAGGTGGAAGGGTTTAAGAATGTTTGTAAGACCTGGTTGATTACCACACATAGACATACTTAGTTGTCAGTTTTTTTTTCTCTTTGAAAGGCTATAGGAGTGGTGTGATGGACTGTACCACTATCATAGAAGATGTTTTTCTTCTAAGGACACTTCTGTAGCGGCAAGGCGTATTTAAAATACAGGAATTAAGTTTGCTGCTCCCTTGCCAGTCCCTCTCTCCCTCATCTCAGTGCAGCTGGATACAGAGAGGCCATTCCATCTGGTTCACATTTAAGGTGTTTTTCTAGCTGATAGAGTTTCCTGATAAGCAACAGCTCCCAAGGCTGAGATTCACCAGCCACCCTAATAAGTGGTCATCTCTGGCGCCTTACTGTCTGGGAGATTCCATGGGAGAGGCTCATCCCAAGGTTTACAACCCTAAGGTCAGAGGTCACTGTTACTCATCCTCCACCTCAATCAGACAATCAGGAACTGGTAGGGCAGGGTAACCCCACGTGGGTCTCGAATGCCCACGGAATTTTAAGCCACTGAACTACCGTAGTTCCTCCAGATAAAACAGGCAGCACGATGCCCAGAAGGTGCCCCTCCAGGATGTTCTCAGACTCAGCTCGGACAATCACGTGACGGCCAGTGTGTCCGAGTGCCAGGACTTAACTTTGTTCTAAGAGTCGAGAACGGAGGTTGCCCGTGCATAACAAAAAGATCTGCCCGAGGTTAGCCCAGCTGACAGCCTCGTGAACCACCGTTACTCCACCGCCAAAGCTCGCCTGATCAACGAGTGAACTGCGGTTGGAACTGTCGACAGCTGAATCTCAGGATTCAGGACTAGCGCTACATCGGGAACGAACTGGTCTTCTTCCCATCTAAAGAGTGTGACTTGCTTGGACCCGCAGTCACTTTCGATGTGCACAAGCTCTGCTAGTTTCAGCCAACACTAACTAGCCGGTCTTCAAAGAGCATTAGCAGCTCATCGCAGCAGGAATCTCTCCCTCCTCTCCTTCACGCCAGCCACTCCGACCACTGCCTGGCACCAAGCCAGAGAGCGCCAATTGCACATAGCAACAGCCTGCCACTGCTTCTTTGTGTCCGTGGGAGATCTGAATCCACACAGATCGGATGAGTATTCAACATTCTGCATCACAGCTCGAGAATTCAATTGTTACCTCAACCACAATTGATATCAATCTAATACCTATGAGTGATGTACTTGCTTTTGAGTATCTAGTGTCGAAGTTGTAATCCCAGTTCATTTACGAAACAGTCTAAATGAATGCTATACTGAATGTATGTCCCTCTTGGTTTGGAACTCTTCGTGATTTAATATATACCTTTTGTATTCTGCTAACCCACACTCTTAAGATCTGTTATGTTTATATGCACATTTTATGTATTAATAAGTGTATTAGTATCTGTGTGTGTGCGTTAATGAGTTAACCCACAAGGTCGGTTTTCTAATAGCCATCAAATAATCATTTTGTGACTTACTGCTACTATTAATAATTGTCCAAGTAAATACACAAAACCCCTACACATGCATGGAAACCAATAATTACCTGCTAATCCAGAATGCAGCAGAGAACAGTTGGACAGAAGGTTAGTATTTGTCGATACTTCATCACAGAGGTCAGTCTCTTCCCCCTCATTATGCAGGCTGACTTGTTCACGATGAACTGTCCTCCAGTGACAGTCAGCTGCAATCACAGAGTCAGAGATGGTGTTGATACACTGATGGCACTTTGGCTGATTTGGTTAACATGCTTTCCTCTTAAACAGGAGATGCTGAATTCAAATCCCAACAGTGCTTTTCTTCCTGTCTTGTCTTACAAAATGTATCACTATGGATGATGTACAGCTTGATTTTGTTTAACGCAAGTTTTCATTTTCTTTCTTGAACAACTTGCTTTTCATGAAATTCATACAGCTTGTGAAAGATGAAATCTTGCCTTGTATATCGCAGGCTGGTAAGAAAGAAGCATTATTTTCTTTTTTTTAATCAGAAGCTTGCAAATGGAGAAAAGGGACACACGTAAGTCTTTGTTAATTGAAAGGTTAGTGGTTTGAGCCCACCCAGAAATGCACTTCTCATTATTGCAATGTAAACCTCATCTCTACTTATTTGGATTTCTTAGCAAAACCTTAACCCACTTCATATTTGCAGGAAATGTGATTCTTTTGTTAAACAATTAAGTATGTAAGTCAATATCACTGGGAATGGCCAATAATGACCATAATTCAAGGACGTCATATTCAGCCATGGACTTTGATCTTCGAATGGCTGGCAGGAGAATTCATTTATGCTCTCGTTGCACCCTTAGTCAGAATATTTAAAATTACAACACAGATTTGTCCTTTTTTGACAAGCAAAAAAGGACAGTTGAACAGCATGATTATGTTAGGACCATACATTTGTATTTTAATAGTTTTGTATATTTATCTTAATTTTAATATACATGTAACAATAAATGGTGTTCTATGTAAATACATTTTGTTGTATTTTATCATATTTTAGCGGAGGGCACAAGGTTGTCTATTATACCTTGCGAAACTTCCAAGACAACTATAACAGAGTTTTACAATATTTGTACGATATCATCCCTCAATATCGATGTTCAAATGAAGGATATGAAGAAGCAACAGCGATAGGAAAGTACATTGATCTTGGACCAATGTTTGCATTTGAACAATCCTTCCTGGAAAGGAGGTATGTTTTGAGTCTCTTGATGATGCTCTTCCGGAAAAAAAAAAACGTGCAAATTTGTTTCAGATGTATTTTAGATAAAATTATAACTGTCATCGAAGAGAAATTTGATCAGTTGAGTCCAGTCAAAACTTTCGACATTTTATATGATGACAGGACGTACATTTAGGAATCAGTACCGATAACACCGCTGCTATTGATGGAATAGAAATAAGTGATGTATTGGCAGTTTTATCTGAGGCAAGAAGTACTAGAACACCTCCTATAAAAATGTTAGGATTCAGAGCAAGAAATATTTTTTCACCTCACCCAATGATATTGCATTAACGAGGCTGAAGCTGGCTTCTTATTCGCCAGCTTCTTCTTCTGCCTTAAATGCTGCTGCTGTGATATTATGCCGGCTTTCGCCTGTAGATGGCTCTCTATAGTAATTCTTAAAAGTGTTAATCGGGATGGATTACTGTACTTATCCTCAGTAAAGGGGAATATGTAAGTAGTGACTATCCAAATAGCATTTTTGTGTGAAACACATTTCAGAAAATTGTAAACCAATTTTCAAAACTCACAATAACACAAACACAATAAGTAAATAAGACAAAGGCAAAACATAAGTTCACAGGCACTTTCTGCATATTTACCACGACCTTGCCTTCTGATCATAAAAAGTCTTAAAATCTTGCATTTTACAAGAAATTTTAATATAAATGGGACATTTAGAACATGGCATATGAGAATATATGGTTAACCGAGGATAAGCAAAGGGTGATGGTGTAACGAACAGTTCTTTCCGGGCCCTATGCGGACGACACGATCCAGAATGGTGAAGACACAAGGGGAAAAATAGTCATGCAGGAAAAGGGTCTGGAGACGGGGGGTATGTCAATGCAGTGCAGGTGTCCAGGGGAAGTGAGTCCAGGCGAACAATCCATGTAGGAAATCCAAAAGAGTAATCCGAGACAAAGAGTAGAGTCCAAGGCCAGGGGATCCATCCAGGGAGTTAAAACACGAACTGGGTCGGAACCGGCGAGAGGAACCAGGAACTAGGAACAGAAAGTTAAAAGCATAACGGAGCCAGACGCAGCAAGACCCCGGGCTCTCATGATGTGGAAATCAATGAGGAACCCGGAGTGAGGTCCGCGTCTGGCTTTTAAGGGGGAACGGGAATAGGGATGAGGTGCAAACAATGGGAGGGAACGAGGAAGGGCAGGAGCTCCCTTAAGAGGAGGGGTTAGCGATCGTGACAGATGGCACTTTCTGCTTATTGCTATAAACCTACCCCCTGGTTATAAAAACATCTCAAAATTCTGACACTGAGGTGTGAGAGACAATGGAACAGACTATCAAAATCCTGAACTTTAGGAAATTTTACTGTAACATTTTTTAAATATGACCCTCGGAACAAAGCATGAGAGAATGCATTGGGAATGCACTTTCTACTGTATTTATGGCCCTCCCTCTTGATTATGAAAATGTCTCAAAATTCTGACACTGAGGTGTGAGACACAATGTAACAGGTTCTCTTAATCCCGAAATACAAGAAATCTTACTGTACCATTTGAACATGGCATGTCCCTCCTTCCTCATTACCAAAACATCTCAATGTTCCAACACTATGTACATTTGTAATTACAACACTTCACTGTTGCATTTCTGAGTTGTGACATTGTGAACATGGCATGTTAAAGTATATAGAAAATCTAGATCAGAACAGGCTAAATGCAATTCAAGTGATTAATCATTTTCTTACTTTCTAAATGAAAAAAAAAATTCAGTGATTATGACACTTCGGTATGACATAAAATATGCTTCAATGACAGAATAAATAATCATGGAAAATATACCCACAGTGGACATTCATATTTGTGATTATAGGAATGTTAAATATCAGGTGAGTAGCTGCGTTAGCATGCGTAGGCTGCAAATGAACAAGTAAAGGGTTATTCCATGCTGAAAAGATAAGAAAGGAAACGCAACTTGTTAGCCGTGGAGCCTTCTTCAGGTGTGAGAAAGACAGGGCAGTAAGCAAGGATAATTTTCTTTTTATCTTTGCTTACTGCAGTTTATCTTTGATGACAACATCAAAGACATTAAGTAATTTTTACCGCTAACAGCTCAACATCATCTTCCTTTTATATCTAACCTCATCAGATCTCTCAACTCCCAACTCTTCCAGTTTCTCACTTCAGAGAAGGATAAAAAACTCAATCGTCCTCTACAGAGAAAAACCATCAACACCCCTACCACCTCCACCAATCCTAACCTTGTTGTTACTGTACCCTCTGACCTTTCCCTTTCACCCCTTTGCATCCTCAGCTAACATATTTTAATATTACAACACAATTACAATAGATTGTATTAATGTTTAAAATTAAGGTAAATATGTCAAAATATCAAAATCCAACTGCACAGTGCTAAAGTAACAATGCTTGGAACAGATCCAGGAACACTGATTGTTTTTCTATTTTTTTTTAATTAAGTACCCCATTGTGCAACGGTAGCATATCTGACTCTAAATCCAGAAGTTAAGTTTTCAAAGTATATCGGAGTCAACTGATACTGATCAGGTTCTGCTGCTACTGAACCCGCAGTCTTCACCTTAAAGTTCAATTCCCCAAGCCTGCTGACCTTATACTGTATATTCAATAACGAAGAGTCACAAACCATGAGGGACATACATTCAGTATACCATTCATTTATACTGTTTCGTAAATTAACTTTGATTACAACTTCTACACTAGATACTCAAAGGGAAGTACATCACTCATAGGCATTAAATTGATATCAACTGGGGTTGAGGTAACAATTGAATTCTCGAGCTGTAATGCAGAATGTTGAATACTCATCCAATCTGTGTGGATTCAGATCTCCCACGGACACAAGAGAACAATGACAGGCTGTTGCCTCATCCAATCGGCATCCTCTGGACCAGCGCCAGGCAGTCCTGGTCCGGCGTGATGTGTGGGAGAAGGAGGGGAGTTAGTTCTGGCTCCACTAGCAGAGACTGTGGACATGAAAAGTTTCTGTGGGTCCGCTCTTTCGATGGGAAGAAGACCGTTTTGTTCCCAGTGTAGTGCTAGCCCTGAATAATAAGATCCAGCTATTGACAGTTCCGACCTTAGTTCACTCGTTGATCAGGTGAGTGATCGCGGTGGGTTCATGAGGCTTGCTACTGGGCTAACCTCGGGCGGATCCTTTGGTTACACGTTCTGTTCTCGACTCCATCACGTGATTGTCCGAGCTGAGTCAGAATGTCCTGGAGGGGCATCTTCTGGGCCCTGTGCTGCCTTTTTTATCTGGAGGAACTACGGTCGTTCATTGCTTGAATGTTCCGTGGGCATTTGAGACCCATGTGGGGTTACCCTGCCCTACCAGTTCCTGATTAGCTGATCAAGGTGGAGGATGAATAACTATGCTCTCTGACATTAGGGTTGTAAACAACCTAGGATGAGACTCTCCCTTGGAATCTCCCAGACAGTAAGGCGCCAGACATGACCATTTATTAGGGTGGCTGGAGAACCTCAGACTTGGGAGTTGTTCCTTATCAGGAAAAACATAGAAAAAACTCAGATAGAAAAACATCTTAAATCTGAACCAAATGGAATGGCCTCTCTGTGTCCAGCACCACTAGGATGAGGGAGAGCAAGGCAAGGGAGCAGAAAACTTAATTCCTGTATTATTAATAAGCCTTGCCGCTACACCAGCATGGAGCTTGAATTCACAACCCTGGGATTTAAAGTTTCGTATGAGTTGCTCCACAGAAGACTGAAATATCATATTTAGTGTATGTTACATACTGCAGGTCCTGTGCTTTACATCACTGAAGAGGTTGGTCTGCTCTCCAGGTTACCAACAATAAGTTCAGGCATTACTTATGTGGGGCAGCACTTCAATTCAATGATTATTTTCTGCACATACATGGTTTCCCCCCCTTCACTCAAATAAATATAGAGGAAGCTCTTTGGCTACTGTTCTCGTAAAGGAACACCAATGACAAAGAATGCTTATTAAACAGTTTCAAATAGGAACAGTGAACACAACACAACAACAATAGGATTCTAACCCATGCGTGCAGAGCACAATGGATTAGCAATCATCACCTTAACCACTCAGCCACCTTGTCAGGGCACTGCCACTGGACCAGTCATGAGGTGGCGAGATCAAGATGATCATCTTGTCCTTGTACTTGAGGGTCATTTTCCTCTTCCACCTACAATTTCAACATATTCCTTGGGAGATGTCAAGCTTCTGAGTCTGTGCTGTGCTTCAGTGGCAGCTGTATATGGAAAGCACATTGAAGTCCTTGGACACGAAAATTCCTGGATTGTAAAAGCTTCTCTCAATAAACAGGAAATCCTGTTTCTGAAATCCTGCGGTATATTTCTTCTTGTTTTGTCCTATAGAATGTATCATAATTATTGAAGATCAAATATGGCTTGATTTGGTTCAATGCAAGTATTCATTTCCTTTTTGGACAACTTGTTTTTCAAAAATTGCATATAACTTGTGAAAGATGAAATACAAATCTTGCTCATTTGTGCAGAAGGAATTCTGCCAGCTAACAAGAAAATCCTGGCGATTTTTTTTTACCAAAAACCTGCGAATGGAGATGTAGAACAAAAATCCACTTGAGACATTTTTTGTTAAGTAGAAGAGGAGTTTATTGAATACATGACCAAGAAGAAGTATCCTCCTTACAGTCAGGAGAGTAGTTCTGACAAGAAGAGTTTCAGCTGACTTTTTATACACTTACCTGATATGGAAGATTAACAGTTTAAGTCTCAACAAGAAAAACTTCAGTTGTATTTGATTTCTACTGGTTAAGCAGACTCCAAGGTGACTGATCACAAAATGTATATATGACTGAACTGGTATAACACCTAGAAATACAGGTACAGTTTTGGTTAAGCTCTTGCACTAGAACAATTCTTAGAATTATTACAATAGGCATATTTCTTTTCTGCAGGCTCCTAGTCTCACCAACATTGGCTACGCTTACATTTTGGAGGAAGAGCTGTTCTGTAGAAACAGATGAACAATATGGGGCCAATCAACCTGTTGGACAGACTGAAGATGAAAACACTGTTTATAGCCTGGAAGGAAAAATAAATCAATTTAAACAAGTATGTGGCCTTGTTGAGACATATTTCATCTAAGATAAACAAAGCTATAAGTATGGAGAGATGTGAGAGATAAAAAAGATTGGGAAAAAATAGTAAGGAAGGGAAAGAGAGGTGTATAAAGAAAATGAAAGGAAGAAAAAATGTATTTATTAGATAAGATGAATTTGAGTGGGTTGTGGAGGGGCAATAGAAGAATAAAATTTAAATCTGTTAAGTTATTGTCTGCATTCCGTCCTTTCAGTTGGTCTGGCCCAGTTCAGTGACTTATTCAGAGATTGCATTTAATATTATATCACAAAACTGAGCAGAGCAGGTGATTAGTGATGTGTGCTTCGATTTAAAAATAGCTTTACATGAAATCCTGCGCTGATAATAATGTACATTATAGTGTCCTGCAAGTAAAATCTGGAAATACATTTTCTGTTTCAAAAAATTCACACTGCGTAACTCGCAGGTGATTCACTCGTCCTGACTAGATGGCGCTAGCAGGTGTGGTGAGGTTTATATCTGTTGCAGGGGTTGCAGAAATACCTCTGTCTCAAAATTCCTCTCCTCAGTTGTTCTGAAGCTGCGGCAGCCCTAAAGAATGACGTCATCATGCTGCGCGAATCAACACAACAGATATTTCACCCACGCGACAGTGATTGAGTCAGTTGTTTTAGCTAAATAATCAAGAAGAAAGTTATTTTGTTTTTTTACTATGCTACGAATTGTCAGCTGTGTATAACGGAATACAGGCCTGAATGCAGGATCTGTGAAGAATAAAATAAGAACGTTTTTGCGTTTAAACTCCACAATTTAGCCTTTGTTTCTGACCGACTCTACAGAAGGATGGCGGAGTGTTTGTTGAATCTGCAAACTGAGCTTCACTCTTTCATGCAGGTTTTGCTCAAATCGATCGTGTATGAAGTTTCAGACGTTTTCAGAAACAGGATGTCTGACTCTGAGTTTCAAGACAAACTCCGCAGCGTCTCCCAGGTCCTGGTGAGACGGGCCGTGTTTAAAATCACACAGTGTGTGGAGGACAGTGTTGGGAGTGAAATGGCGCAACTGAAGAAGGAGAACGAGAGCCTGAAGGTGAGATTGCAGCAGTGCGAGAAGGAGTCGGGAGCAGGAGGAGATCAGGGACAGACAGATCGTGTTGGACACACGCTTCCCTGTGAAGTCACTGCAGAAATAAAAGAAGAAATGGACACGAAACTGGAGCTGGCAGGTCAGTGTGGTGACTTGTATGAAGTCAGTGTGTGTGTGAGTTTAAAAACAATGTCCTTAACTTCCTCACTGGTGAGAATATAGTGGAGAGATACAAAGTGAAGTGGAAAGACTTGTGTGATATAGCGACAGGATGCTTTACTAGAAACTGAAATTATTATAATCCGGTTATGATGCTAAAAACAACTCAGCATCTCAGCAGATTCAGCATCTGTTTCTCTAAATCGGTGTGTAATCCGATGTTATTAGGAAATATATATACAGTATATAATATTACACAATTATTATAATACAAATACAGTATTTGTTTAGCTTTTATATTTGTTTAACATTCCAGTCCACCAGGGTCTGTCTGTAGTAATTCCTCTGGAATATTCTGTCAGGAATATTTGGAATATTCGTGTTTTTATTAACCTTTTTCTCTCAGTGAAGTGTTAATGTACTGTAGTGACCAGTTATGAGAGGTCTGTATTAACCTCTCATTCTCCTCATCCCCTCATCTGTATTTCAGTAACAAGGCCGAGAACACATTGTTTAGACGTTTTTTAGTCTATATCATTCAGTAACTGGAGCAAAAAATGATGAGCTACTGTATTTACATAATTGTTACAGAATACATTAGTATCTTGTTGTTGAATGTTTTTTTTATCTTTGGAATTATGTTTAATATCTTTTTAATTTATTTAACTTATTTTTAATATAATCTTGGCCAAATGTTTTTTTCAGTGATTTGGGTTTTACAAAAGCAAATAAAATCTGGACATAAACGTGACATTTTAAACAGGATAAAAATGGTCAGTCAGTCGATAGATATATGCATTCTTATGTTTTCTATTGGTCAGGGGTTTGAGGTGCAGGAACAAGTGAATATTGGAATGTCTCTGGTGAGCTGCAGCATATTGGGGTGTTTTAAGTTTGGGGATTCTGCTCTATTCATTGATCTTGGAGGAGTGTCCTGGATTTTTAAGGAATCTCTGTTCCCAGGGTTTTTCTCTTGGTGTTTCTGTGCGACAATGTCTGGACAGTGTTGTCCGCTCTTATTGATCAGTAGAACTGTACCTGTTTAATTCTGCTGCCTCCTCCCACTGTGTGGCTTTTTTCCCCTGTAAAGAGCTTTGAGAAGCCTCTTTTAAAGGTGTTATATAAAATAAAAAGAAAACTTTATTATTATGATTCAATCCACTGTTGTTGTTATTGAGTGTCTTGCACTCGTGTTAGCATTCCCTTCCCTTTCTGCGAGTAAACTCAAAACAACCCTTTCCCTCATATCAAGTAATGACTCAGTGGAAAATCATCCCCGAGTCTCATTTTCTCCCACTGGTTATCTCTGTGCCCTTTTGCCTTTTTTCCCCTCTTTGTTTTTTTTTTCTGAATCACTAGCTCACCTCTTTCTGTTTCAGCTGGGAGCCTCTCTGTAATTAAACAGTTCTGTATCAGACTGTCTCCCTTCCTGCCTGGTTCATTTGTGCCCCTCTCTGAATTCACTGTCTAAGCCAGTCACTGCTTCTAGAGTTCAACCTTAAACAGCACACTGAGGACTATGCTTGGGCTTTGACCAATCACCACGCTGTTTTCACATTTAAACCTTAACGTGGTTATTAAAAGACTTTGCTGGTCAGTGCTGATTGTTGCGGTCAATAGAGGTATTTGTTACCAACAAATGTAATGTGTGTTTAGAAAAGTTGCTAATTCTGTGTGTTATTTTTCTGTGTATTTGTTTGCAGTGTTAATTTAGTCTCCAGTTTTTGATTTAGTCATAGTCTTAGTCAAGTCAAGTGTCTGTCATAGCCACCTTTTAGTCATCCGTTTTTAATTTAGTCCAGTCAACTCAATTTTCACTATAATTAGTCTTAATTAATTATCTTAATTAAACTGATTAAAACAAAATTAGTCACATTATAAGCATTTTTATTTATTTGTATAATAAAATGTATAAATGTATAATAAATACTAAATTGCAATAAATAATAAAATGTATGTCTAAAACATATTTAACACATTTTATAAGATTGTCAAAAAGCACAAGTTTTTGTTGCACAGACTAAAGAGTATTGATCCCCAGAAATGTCAAATATCAATACAATAAGTAATTTATTTTTGATTAGTAATAAATAATCTTATAGAGGGACATCGTATGAATCTTTCCTAATAAGTTCTATTTATTACATCACTGTTAATAATTCTGTACTTTTCTATAAGTTGTGTTGAAATGATGTTTTCAAAGGAAGTTTTTTCAAAGTTTCAAAGCAACATTATTTTCAGTTTATTTAGTAGAGGCTTCCACCAATACTGAATTTGTAATAACTATAGGGTAATTACTGCATGAGTTACTTAAAGTACTACCACAGAACAGGAAAAGTAATATACACATTCTTTATCTCACTGATATTATTTATAACTAGGTCTTTTGATGCCATAATAATTCAGTTGAAAAACTGCCATAGTCTAAGAGTAGTGTAAGTGTTATTCATGTTGTGCTAGTATTATGTTAAGTATAAGTATTATGGCAGGCCTGTGTTTCAGTCTATAACAGTGCTTTTTACCATGCTGGGCTAGCAATTTTTTAAAAATAAAAAATAAAATGATTAAAAAATATTATACAATGATGTGTTCCTGTCTAACTTAAACATTGCATGACTTTAAAATCTATATAATTGGTTTAGATAAAAAACACTTTGTATGTGCAACCAATGGGTCAGTTTTCTTCCTTATGATCAGCTTAGAAAATTTGTGTATGCTGTTTTTTACTTTTTAATTAAACATTTAAAATGATTGAATTTCATAAATGCAACACTCATTTCATGCAGACAAAATCACATTCTTTTCTCTTCTTGTGGTGTGAAGCAGATCATCTGGTCTTTTGTTTCCAATCAGAGGCTGGGAAAATAGCGCACTGCCCTCTGCGCGCTTTCAGAGAGGAAGGCAGTACCAAGACAGAGAGGAGTTGCGGAGCTCATCAATACAGTCTGAGCGTTCTATAGCACAAAGTTAAATGGGCGCCGTCCTTGGGATGAGATGTAAAACCAAGGTTCTGACTCTCTGTCGTCATTAAAAATCCCAGGGGGTTTCTCGAAAAGAGTAGGGGTGTTACCCAGGCATCCTGGCCAAATTTCCTATTGGCCCTTACCAATCATGGCCTCCTAATAATCCCCATCTATGAATTGGCTTCATTACTCTACTCTCCTCCCCACTGATAGTGTTCTGGCACACTGTGGCTGCCGTCACATCCTCCAGTTGGGGCTGCACATTGGTGGTGGTGGATGGGAGTCCCCGTTACCTGTAAAGCGCTTTGAGTGGAGTGTCCAGAAAAGTGCTATATAAGTGTAAGCAATTATTATTAAAGTGCAAATGGCACCCATTGCTTCTGCATATATAACTTAGTGTTTAAAACTAAACAATGTGAATTTTGTTTGACTTCTAATTCCCTTGTATAGATGTATCATTACACATCTTTCTCGCCATCTAAATTTATTTTTGCAGAAGCCTATTGTACTTTCAAATGATTGAATAATGAATGAATGAATAATCAATGTTAACTGTTCATAAAAATCAAATGTCTTAACTAAGGATTAAGATGGCACAGTTGTTAATAATAATAATTAATTGCTTACACTTATACAGCGCTTTATTGGACACTCCATTCAAAGTTCTTTATAGGTAATGGGGACCCCCCTCCACCACCACCAATGGTGCCATATTGCGCAAGAACGCTCACCACACTCCAGCTATCAATGGGGGAGGAGAGTAGAGTAATTGCAACAAACTTTCGAAAGGAGCACACAGCTGCGGACTAGTTAATATGGTTCTATCTAGAGATCATCTCCAGCTCTGAGCTCAATTGTAACAAAAAGCCGTGCGGAACAAAGCTGGAGAGCAGCTGAATTTGTGCTCAGGTTTCAACACTGTTGTTTTTCTAATTAACACTAACTGCAGGGGCTCTGAATCAAAGCTTTTCAATTATTCTGGTCAGTGTGTTAATATGTAGGTCATAATCGTTATTTTTCTGTCTCGTTCAAGCATATAACTGTACATTGATATTTTTATTAAACGACGGCATATATTTTAAAATATTGCAGATCTGGGTAAGTTTGCTCTCAAAAGCAAGAAACTTAGAATGAGACTTATTTTCCACATTCAATCTATTGGTGCTTCTTTGCTACACACTGAACCTTTTTATTTTTAGCTTGAACAGAGAAAGCTATGAAGGGGCCTGAATCAAGTGTTCAAAATCCTAAAAGACATCAACAAATCCAAATTATCTACTATTTTACTGGGTTCTAGAGTCTAGTGTCCATTTTTGCTTTAACCTATGCTGGCATAATGATTATGGGTAAATATAGTGAAATATAAACATATCAACTGCAGATGCATGTTATAATAAGAAATCACATTAAAGTCTCCTGGTAAACCAAGGTTTTGAGTTTTACAACTTCAAGTACAACAATTGAATTACAAGAAGAACAAGATTAAGACATTAAAAACAAAACAGACACACAATGAAGCCAATTCATAGATGGGGATAATTAGGAGGCCATGATTGGTAAGGGTCAATGGGAAATTTGGCCAGGACACTGGGGTTACACCCCTACTCCTTTCGAGAAACGCCCTGGGAATTTTTAATGACCATAGAGAGTCAGGACCTCGGTTTTACGTCCCATCCGGAGGACTATACTTGGGCATTAGGATCCACACAGAGCGCAGGGTAAGAGCCCCCTACTGGGCCCACTAACACCTTTTCCAGCAGCAACCTCAGTTTTTCCCAGGACATCTCCCATCCAGGTACTGGCCAGGCTCACACCAGTTAGTAGTGAGTTGCAGAGTGATATGGCTGCTGGCCGTATCACTTGTTGTAAGCAATCTTTTTGCATGTTTTCTCACAAATACAACAGTAGCACCAGATGTCTCAGTGGCTTTCAAAATTAAATTATGCGTGCAATTCTTTGAACTAGAAAGATGACTACGCTATCCATCCATTTCTAATTGTGGTGCAGTGGTTAGCATAACTGTTTTGCAGCACTGGGGCCCTCGGTTCAATTACTGGGGTACTATATTTGTGGAGTTTGCATGTTCTCTCTGGGTTCCGTGGGTTGGCTTATGGGAATACTGATCCTCTTGTGAGTGTGTGTTTGTGTCTGTTCGTCTGCCCTGTGATGTGCTGGTGCTGTGTCCAGGGTGTATTCTGTCTTGTGCTTTGTTGCATGCTGGGATAGATTCCAGCTCCTCTGTACTGGATAAAGAGATTAGAAAATGGATGGGATTAACGGCACTGTAACAACTCTATACATAGTGCTAAAACTGCTATGAGATGGCGGGATCTCACTGAGGATAAATTATTTTATAGTGGTAGCTTAAGGAAACAGTCTTTCCACCTCTCTGGCACATCAATATTCATAACTAGTCATTTAAACAAATTGACTCTATATATAAACATCTTAAGATCCTGGCTCCATGGATCAGCTATCAGCTATGTTTGCACATTCCTTCAGTTCACGTGCATCCAACACACAGTTCAATGCAGAAAATCTAAAATGCAATCCTCATTTCAGTAGCTGTGTAAACATTCTGTCTCATAACTTCATCATCTTCCTCTGCAGTCTATAACATCCATCCATCCTCCTAACCGCATTATCCCATTCGGGGTCGCGGGAAGAGCCGGAGCCTATCTCAGCAAGCAACGAGTGCAAGGCAGGTTACGCCCTGGACAGGGAGCCAGTCCATCGCAGGCCAAGTGTGAGCCAATCATACATGGGGATAGTATGGAGGCCATGGTAAAGGCTAAGGGGGAAATTTGGCCTGGACACTTGGGTAACTTCTTACTCTTCTCGAGAAATGTCTTGGTATCTTTAATGACCACTGAAAGGTAGGACCTCGGTTTTACGTCAAATCTGAAAGACAGTGCCCACTACTGTGTAGTGTCCCTGCCATTATACTAGGGCATTAAGACGCTCATAGACCGCAAGGTGGGCACCCCCCACTGGTCCCAGTAACAGCACTACCAGCAACAACCATAGGTTCCCAGGAGGTATCTTATCCATGTACTGACCAGGCTCAATCCTGCTTAGCTTCAGTGGGCTGCCAGTTGAGAATTGACAGTCTATAACATCTCCTGTCAATTTATCAAAAGTTTGCCTAACCCTTTTAGTAAGTGTTCTTGTTATCAGCGCATTTCTCAGCTTTCCCAAAATTATCTCTTATCTACCTACATCTCTAGTTTTGCATCCTGCAAATAAATCCTCAAAAACTGCTTGTATTAATTTGTTTAATGAATATCGTATGTAAATATTGGTAGTAGCACTCTGCATTGTAGAATATCACACTGATTCCCTTTCTTTTAAAGGGCACAAGACAAACTAAGAAAGGGATTTTTCTAGAATAAATATATGCACATCCTGTTCACTGGGGTAATTAAATCCACACTGAGCAATCTCCAATATTTGGCAGCCAGAATCCTTACTGGGTTGCAATCACATTACGCCTGTCTTCAAGTCCTTGCACTGACTTCCTATCATGTTTTGAGTCAGCTTTAACTTTCTCATCCTTATCCAGTACTTGTCTGGTTTATTATCCATTTACTCCCCACCTTGCAACCTTTGTCCATCTGACTCTGGTCTTCAGGATCATCTACATTTTGTGGGTAACGGGACCTTTTTTAGCTGCACCCCAGAGCTCTATCTTCCCGACTCCATAACTAAAAAGGCAAATAGGAGTGGCCCAAGCAACATACAGAGTTGTGTAACTGACAATTTGAGGTAGCCTATGATGTAAATTACACTTTTTGCTGATAAGTTAAGCTTTCAAAACTCGGCCCCAAAGCCATGTGACATTTCACCCTGTTTCATTGGTTAAAGGCAAGGATCAAATGCACCGCCATGTTAACAGGAATGTGTAGTTTTTTTTAACTGTACTGTCTTTGGATTTGGCCAGGGCTTTAAAGAGATGTCTTAATCCCAGTGTCTGGGTGCTGTAGCTCAGATGGCACTTCAGATCTATTGCAGATTTCAACGCATAATGTGGCTGAGTTCTGTTTATCTTCAGTAATGTTGTACAAGAGTTTTTCTTGGTCTGATTATACTTGAAATACTCCTGACTCCAGATCTTTTTTTTCCCAGCTGAAAGCATGGAGAACCACAAGCATGTCTTTCTTCTCTAGTTTTCAATTTTCTTTAATCTGCTTATTCTAGTGTATACATCTCATTGTGGCAGTCAATTAACACACAATAAGAATTCATGACAGGAGGTGTTGAAAAGACCATCCAGAAATGGGAGACAGTTGTAAAACAGAAGAAGATAGAAAATGGCAGATCCTGATAACTGCGATTCTTACACATCCGTAGCCCTTAGGCAATGCACAGTCCACACACAGCCTCAGACTTAGGATTGTACCTGTTACAGCCAGCCTGCTTTTTGCCAGACAAAAGTAAATACCCAAATGGTGAATCTCATGTTGCAAAATTAATTTCACTTTGAGTTTTACTCCAGTAGGTCATTTTGTCTCATCTTAGTGCACTGAAGCAGAAATGCAAAGCAATCAAGTCCTTGTCACTATCATTGTGGATTATTTTAGTGTTTCATTTTCTTTAAAATTGCAAAACATTTCGTCGTAATTTTTGTCGACTAAATTAACACTGTCGACTAAATGTGTACTATGAAAGGATAAAGTGAACATTGGGGTGTTTTAGTATTCTGTGGTGGTCTGTATAGATGCTAAAAATCCTTATATTGTAACATTTGTTTTCTTGGATCTCCATGTTGTTATTTGCTTTTTAAATACTACTTTCATCCCATGTTAAAGGTCTTGTCCTTGTGTCCTGTATTTGCAGGATTAGAGGCCAGTGCTCTCTCTGACGCTGGGGAAAGGGCTCCTCTTGAACAGCAGCACAGTGAGGAGGAGTGGAGCTCCAGTCTGATGCAGGAGACAGAGCTCACTTCTGCAGAAGGGAAAGAGAAACTCAATCAGCAACCCACAGAGAGCAGACAGAGAGTGGAGGATCTGGACTCTGTGCCCATGATGAAGACAGAGCCTGAGAGTGAGACACCTGGATTCCTACTATCTGATGATTTTATAGAGAAGATTACCAATCTGGACCCATACAATATTACAGAAGGTTGTAGTGGATTCGGCTGTGTGTCTGTACAAGAGCACAGTGAAGAACTGGGTGAGTTTAATCTTCCAGAGCAGGACATGGAGCCCCAGTTGATTGACCCTGCAGGCCAGCAGACTGATGCACCTGTTGATAAGATCAGTACTGAGTTACAAAACACAGAGGAGAGTCAGAACAGGGAAGAACAACAGCAGCTCCAACAGGACTTGATAATAAGACCATTCAGCTGCAGTCAGTGTGGGAAGAGTTTTAGTCAATCATGCTTCTTAAAAAGACACCAGCGCATTCACACAGCAGAGAGACCGTTCAGCTGCTGTCAGTGTGGGAAGAGTTTTAGTCAGTCAAATAACTTAAGAAGACACCAGCGCATTCACACAGGAGAGAGACCGTTCAGCTGCAGTCAGTGTGGGAAGAGTTTTAGTCAATTATACCACTTAAAACAACACCAGCTCATACACACAGCAGAGAGACTGTTCAGCTGCAGTCAATGTGGGAAGAGTTTTAGTCATTCAAGTAACTTAACAGCTCACGAGCGTATTCACACAGGAGAGAAACCGTTCAGCTGCATTCAGTGTGGGAAGAGTTTTAGTCAGTCAAGTACCTTAAGAGCTCACCAGCGCATTCACACAGGAGAGAGACCATTCAGCTGCAGTCAGTGTGGGAAGCGTTTTAGTCAATTATACCACTTAAAACAACACCAGCTCATACACACAGCAGAGAGACTGTTCAGCTGCAGTCAGTGTGGGAAAAGTTTTAGTCACTCAACTAACTTAAGAAGACACCAGCACATTCACACAGGAGAGAGACCGTTCAGCTGCAGTCAGTGTGGGAAGAGTTTTAGTCAGTCAAGTAACTTAATAACCCACCAGCGCATTCACACAGGAGAGAGACCGTTCAGCTGCAGTCAGTGTGGGAAGAGTTTTAGTCAGTCAAGTACCTTAAGAGCTCACCAGCGTATTCACACAGGAGTGAGACCATTCAGCTGCAGTCAGTGTGGGAAGAGTTTTATTGACTCAAGTACCTTAAGAGCTCACCAGTGTGTTCACACAGGAGAGAGACCATTCAGCTGCAGTCAGTGTGGGAAACGTTTTAGTCAGTTAAGTAACTTAAAAAGCCACCAGCACACTCACAAGAGACCTTCATAGTCCACCAGTGCAGTCACACAGGAGAAAGATCATTCAGCTACAGTCACAATGGGAAGAGTTTTATCCACTCTTTATCCAGTGACTTAAAAACACACCAATTTAGTCACCAGTTTGATTTAATCATATTTTTAGTCATGTCAACTAAAATGTCTATTAGTTCAAGTAGGTAGCTGTGTCAGCATGTGATATCCAAAGAAAGCTTCACAGCTGAAACGTTGTGTTGCCTTTTTTCTCTTTTCAGTGTGGAATAAACCTTTACTTGTTCCTAAAATGTTTATTAGTCATAGTCACTTTGTAGTTACCCACTTTTGATTTAGTATAGATCACACGTAACTAAAGTTTTACTTTTACTTATGGTTGACTAAAATGGAATTAGTTCTAGTCGTGAAGTTTAATTTATATGTATAATTAAATGAATACAAGTTTTAGTTTTATACAATTTTAAAATTAAATCTAAATTGAATTAATTATTTCTTTGTAGTTTTGGGATGTTAAGTTTAGTCCTGTTTAATTTACAATTAAGACTGTTCTCATTGGATAGGCTTGTAATTATGTAACAGCTTTTAACTTACCATGTTAAGAAATAAACATGTATAAAACAGATTAGGATCCTTAACTGTCACACTGTCTCATTAAATTCTACCAAAAAGTTCAAAGTCTTTGTTGCACAATCTAAAGTGTATTTATCCCCAGAGAGGATAAATATAAAATCCAAGAAAAATATATCCAATAAAGAGGGAAATAATAAAGAATCAAGAGATATTGTATAAATCTGTTCTAATAAGAAAATCTATTTTGGCACCATTACTACTAATTCCATATTTTTATATGTTAAGTTTTGTTTTTTTCAATGCAACTATTTTTTGGTTTAATCTGGAGAGGACAAGCGATATATATATATAAACTTAATGCAATTAAATATTATTTTCTCGTATGAAATGATTCACAGATCCTGCACAGAACCTATGCCATGCCCACCTTTATGAGCATCTTAGCTTTTCTCTTTAATAGAACATTCACTCCAGAAATACGATGGATTATAAAAGCCGACATTTTCCAAAGCTTTTAATAGTGTTGTCACCCTGAAGGCATGGGTTTCAATCTTACTCTTGATAAAGAGCTTGCTCTACGGTCCTTCTAGTATTGTGCAAATGAGAAAGGCACTACGATGTAGATAATGCGTTGACATATGTACAAACACACAAAATCTCCCGTTCTTATCCTGTTTCAGCTCATGCTTAATAGGAGTGAAGTAATTCCTCCTTTTTCTTGTAGAAATGTGTCCTGACCACCACAGAACAGAAACCTGTATAGCCTGGTTCTGATTCAAGAACGCCTCGCATGTTCGGCCCTTTCTTTACCCCGCTGGAGTTTGTTATGATCAATAATGAACTTTGTTTTTTAAAAAAAATAATACTATTGTTTTGAGTTTCAGCATTTATTTTCATTCCTTCCAGTGGAGCACATGAAAACGTGTTTCCAACTGTGCCATCCTCACTCCTCCTCTGCTATCATCACAGTTCCTCCTTGTGCACTACAAACAGTTAGGGAGTCGGTTCTTTCAATAATTAATTCAGTTTTCAAAAGCTGGAAGTAGGGCACAAGACACGTGAATGCAAAAAGCATCATCTCCTTCCACCTGCAAAATGTTGTTCATAGACACTGAAGAATTTATTTCCAAGGCAGGAGGTTTAAATGATTTAGTGATTTAAATGAAGAGAACACCGTAACTGGCAGGATTTAAGCCTGTGCAGGTAGACCCCAGTGGATTTCTAATCCATCATTTTAACCACTTGGCCACAAAACGTACAAAATACATGCTAGCAGACAGACAGGCCTCAGAGAATTTAAGGGTGGCTTAAAGTTAGAATGATAAAGTCTCCCTGTCTGGACATGAAAATGGAACTTTGTTAAAAAAAACATCAATAACGAAGAAATGTGTACAAAGATTTTAGAAGCTGCACCACACTACAGTTTCAATAGCATTTTAATTTGTTTTAGATGAAGGAATTGCTGTCGATGAAAAACAAAAAACACCCCTTCAGTCCTGCAGTTGAATATAATGCCGTAACATGTCAAAGCAGTATTTTACTTTATCCTACCATTCCGACACAAGGAGTATGTGGAAATGATCACACGCTACGAATTGTCTCTGATCAACTTCAAGTTCAAGTTTATTTGTCATGTCAGCCGTATACAGAGGAGTGAGATATCGTTCTCCAGGTCTGCGGTGCGAATACAGACAAGACACTGACAAGACAATGCTATAGACAATGTAGACATACACATTTCAGAGAGGGTACAGGGTACTTAATGTGCATAGTGCAATTTACTTTACAGAATTGTGCAAAGAATACATCAGACAGTATACTTTTTTCTGCCTGTGTTGTATAGTGCAGCATTCAGGAATATTCCAAAACTGAGTCAGATTAAATGGTTTAAGAAAACCAGTTCAACTGGAACATGGAAGAATAAAAAAAATGGCAAAACAGTTCCTATATAAAAACTGAAACAAAACAACAACATAACTGCAGTACATCACACTATAAAACAAAACAGCAACAAAAAAATAACGTTATGACATAAAAATGTTAAAATATAGAAGCTGTTAAAACATAACAAAAAAACTGCTATCTAACATGCAATCAGAATCACATAAAACAGAACCTGAGATCGGTATAGTTTCTTTCTTGCTGGGGTATCAAGCTGGTCACTGGTTGGTCCTTTTCAACAGGGATCCATGAATGGTACCCTCATGTGAAGGCAAATCAACACAGGTGACTGGTCTGCCCAGCACAAGAGCAGGCCCGGTTTTCTTAAGCAGCACTGAGTTACCAGGAGCGATGCAGCTCTGGCCCAAATCAGTGTCCACTGGCTTGTGTCAATACTGCAGTGGGGACTCCCAGATGAGTTGAAAATGGTGCTGTTGTAACTTGCTGCTTGGATTGGGAGAAGTGGCAGTGAGGCCATTGCTTTCTGGAGAAAAGATGGATTCAGTATCTTGTCTGCGCCCCTGCTGCAGTGAGGGGGATGGTTCAGGGCTGAAGTCCAGTCCTGGCTCTCCCTGGCAGAGTGGTTTAGTTGTAAAGTGATGTGCTAATGGAGCAGTTATTCATGAGATTGTGTGGGTATTTCACAGAGGCTCAGGACGAACCCCCTGCCTGAAAGTCTCCTGTGTGCATTCAGACAGTCACAGGTCAAGAACCAGGCAGGCAGGGGAACAATGGACACAACAAAATAAAAAATAAAATAACTACAGTGGTACTAGAAGGTTTGTGAACCCTTTAAAATTTCTGTATGTCTGCATACATTTGACCTAAAATGTGATCAGATCTTCGTCTGAGTCATAAAATAGATAAAGAGAACCCAAAAAAACAAATAACATAAAAAGATATACTTTTTCATTTATTTATTGATCAAAAAGTATTTTAGATTCTGGCAGCGTGGGGCCGGATGTAAAATATTTCCACTCGCCCTGATCATGGTACAAAATTTTAATGAGCACATTTAAATGTTTTTCAAAAGCTGCAACATTTGACAAGCTAATTTTCTGATTCTCTGAAAAAGACAAATCGTGGTGAAATTGCTCTGCCACTTTAATTATCACATATTCGTGTAGTGAGTATTCATTAAGCCGTACACACAGCCTGCAAAACCCAGATTACTGTCCAGATAATGTAAGTCGACAAGGTGTAGCATCCGTTCTATCACCCTACTGTACAAAATGGATTTAGACCTTCTGTGAGCACCGCCCTCCATATTCCGTTATATTGTGACTACTAATCTGAGGGTGTCATCTGTTAGAACATCTGTATGGCTCTGTAAGAGGTCTGAGATGTGATTTTAAAAAATCATTTAATTCATTTAATTCTCTGGGACACCTTCTGAGTGAGAAAAGCAGGTCATTAAACCTGCTGGAAGACAAACACAACTGCTCAAAGTCATTAGGACCTACACTTGGTGAAATTTCATCCAGTATTCTTTGGACTGCTCCATGTACAGTGTCTATAGCCACTACATATGAGTCAACTTTGTCAAGATAAACAAAACGAAATTCTTTATAGTTCTCTGATGCCCTAAAATTTTTATCGGTACTGTCATAACGTTGCACGAGTTCCAGGAAAACTAAGGGGTCTCTATTCGTATCGCCACCACCACCAACATGATTCTCATCGTTCATCACAACCGGCTCTCAGTTTTCAAAGTTATCGTTATCAGGTTCTACTGCAGCACCCCTGACCATTACATTATTTTCTACTCCAGCATTCTCATTGTGTGGATCGGGTTGGTCATGTGGAATGTTGTGTCTCTCTCTGAATCTTTTGTGTCTCAACAAAAATGCTTTTGCAAGTTTAATTCTTTTATTAACATACTGGCGCGTGATGTTGGTAAGGGGTCGGTCTTTTTACCACTTTTAAAATCGCGTGTTTAGTCATTTACATCCATCAACGTTCGGCGCATTTGTACCATAAAATCCCATTGCCAGGTCGCGAAATGCTGCCTTTTGAGCTAAATACGCTGTTGAAGTTATGTCAAAAAGGAAAGTGGTAAAAGACTGGACATTTTTTGGTAGATCGGGTTGTACATCGGCAAAAACAGATTTTTGGCACACAAATTTTCTCTTTTTATCCATTTCATTAGTGTTCCCCATAGCTAGTAACTGAGCTATGTAGCTCACACACTTTAAAACATTACCACTCGACAAGTCTCTAAATGCACTATTAGTTCTATCCAAAGGTCTGACATGTTTTGATCCAGACAGCGTTTTGTTAACTACGGCCTTCCGTGATGAAATCACCACTGGGCCTAGCGTCTGCTACCCCATTTCTCCCACATCTTTTTCCACTCTCGAAGATGCCGCGTCTGTGTGAATAAGAAATGTGTATTAAGGATTAGTCAGCAATGCTGAATACATCAAAAACAGAAAACTGCGTAAACTAGGGAACTTTTAATTAGTTAACATTCCTCCAAAAGAAGTAACTGTTTAAGTGATATGGATCCAGTTTCATATTTGTTTTTGGGTAACCTTTTAATTGTAACTGATAAAAGAGGTGTTTTACAATACAACTTGGCACCACTTAAATAATACTAACCTTTTTTCATGGTTGTGCTGTGCCTTACGTTTTGGGCCCCACTAACATTATTTGAAGCCTGAGCAGTGTCTTTACGAATAAGAAAAAAAAAGGGTGTTAGGTGTTGACCATGATACCTAATATCACAAATTACCAAGAAAATAGAAAACTAATGTAAGCAGGACATTTTTTAATTAGTTAAACTCTTAAGTAATACGCACCATTTGTCAAAGATTATTTAGAAACGCTCTGCTTCTCTTCCACACGTTAATTCCCCATCGAGCCTGCTGCCTGCATCTAATCTAATGGACATGCTCTCGTTAGCAATGGTGTTAAGTTCTCTGCAGCTGACACTTGTGACGCCATTTATGTTCGCTACAGCCATTGGCTTATACCCAGACTCACTCAGAAAGAGAAGAAAGAACACTGTCCACAATACAGATGTACACGGTTGTAATTCTTACCCACTGATGCCGGAGAGTTCTGACGACTCCAACACCACAGATTTATTCCCTGTTGAGTTTATCGCCTGTGTCGGGTGTATATCTGCTGCATGTAATGGAAATGCATCAAACAATGCTGTAATTTCACTTTTAATAAGACGAATGTACATACCCAAGAAAAATTCATCGTCATCCATCAAGTCCTGTAGTGCAAGGCTTCAAAAAAGGGAGTCTTCCACTGTCTGTATCTGTTCTTTGCGTGCCACTGTTCTATTCTTCTGAAGTCCAAAGATCTCCCAAGACTGACAGACTCGGACACTGCAAGCCAAGTCCTTATGTAGGTTTTTAGGTCACTTCACTGTTCACGCCCGAAACCGTAAAGTTCTGAGAGATGTGTTTTTTAGAGATATGAACCCTAACCCTTTTATGACCTAGCTGTTCCAACTGCAGAGAAGTTGTCAGTAAAATGTAAAGATCTAAACATTCCACAAAAGCTTTACATTTTTTAATCTGATATAATTTTGCACATAATTTTCTTTTTCTTCCCCCCAATCATGAGGTTTGTGGTTGGGGTCTACTATAGCACCCCAACCAATTTAAAAGTGTTTATGCTTAAAATTAGCTGGGGTGTCCGGTATAAACTACCGACTGAGGTGTCTGGACCAGCCACTGACTGCTGCGAAGATGGCCTCTTTGAATGAGGAACACGTCGTTGAGGAAACTGAAGTGGTACATTATTACAATATTTTCTGATGGGGGTTTGTTGTTTCAATCTATGGTTAGGTATGTTATTTTCAACACTTGGCTTTTTCACCAGACAGTGCATCAACCCAGATGGACTTCAGATTTCCTGTCTATTCTGAAAGTGATTCCGGTGATGAGGAACTGAGAATATCTGACATGAAAGAGTCACTACAAATGGTAAATATTTTAGGAAAAGGCACAAGTTCAAGTTAAAGTCTTAAAAGTTATGAAGACACAGACATCCAATGACTGTATAACTGATTCATTTGTGCCCAGTCACTGGAAGCTTTAATGCGATTCTTTTCCCATCCTTATTTCTTTTTTCCCATGAATTTACTCTATAGTAAAGGAAAAGGAAAAGCTGGCAACTGCAGGTATTCTTTGTCTGTGATGAACTGCTTGTGCAGAGAGTTATATTTACTTTACAGGGGGTGTAGTTTGGTGGTAAAGCACATGCCTTGCAAGTTTGAGGTTCTGGGTTCAATTCCTGGCATTTCCAGGTGTTTTGTTACCGCCCTCACATAGCAAACGTCTTCGCTTGTGTTCAGAGAGAGCCAGGTTTATAAAATAAAATCTAGATACTCTCGAAGTGCTACAATGTTGCTCTACTGCTTTAAAGGTACTTCCAATGCATTTAGTCTTGTTAACTATCAAATGATTTTAACTAATTTAACGTAATCTACAAGAAAGCCAGAGAAGGTCTTAGATTTGTCTTGGCTGTTAAAGAAGCACCTGTTTAATCTCAGCCGGGATTTCTTGAGAGCTCGTTCAGCGAGCGAGTCCTCCCTCTGGACTCCACACAGAGCTGAAAACTGCGTGAGCTCTTCACTGCGTGTCCTGTACAGTTACATGTGCTCTTGTGTAGATTAACTACATGCAGCACAGTGACAACAACACCTTGAACGTGTTCCGTATGGGAAGAAAAATGATAAATAGAACATGTAAAATATCCATGGTACAAATCAAAACCATGAAGGACAAAACAATGACTTTTGAAGATCACAAGAGATTCAAGAAACACAACCATCCACTTGAATGCTGAACACTTAAGTTAAAAGACTGATTGTTTACCTACAAAGCGAAGGACATGACCTGTAAATCTCTTCATGGTTTATAGTTTACGAAATAAAACAATTTCTTTATTTCTTGCTAGATGATTTATTGAATTTAACAAAATCACAATTAAAAACCTTTTGTGTTAAACTGTTATGCACACACTCTATCGAAGACAAACGTTAATGTCTTCTGATGTGTGCATGCCCATTTCTCAAAAACAAAAAAAAAACTTAATTGAATTTAATTTATCTACTTTTTATGCTTGCATCGTTTTTTTTTAATATTTCTGTAAAATCTTGTCTTCTTACTAGTCTTGATATACATTTTTCGAACGTGGTGCAATAATTTTGTTATTAGTTTCAGTTTTGGAAAATCGCGGCCAGAAGCTACCGAAACTGGTTCACATAATAGCAGCATTTTGGGTGGAAAAGGGTATTTCTTCATATGAATCCTAACACTTTTATGGGCGACATTCTAGGACTTCTCACTTCAGATAAAGCTGTCAATACATCATACATTTCTACTCCATTAATATCAGCAGTGCTATTGCTACCGAACGCTAAATATAGATCCTGGCAATACTTCATGAGATTATTTTTAGAAAATTGTTTATTTTAAGTTTTCCAACAAATCTGAACTGTAATTGTGAAATATTACAGCTGAGAATACAAAAGGAATATGAAGATCAAATTCAATGTGTGAAAATTATTTTCTTGGAAGTTGCCAACCTAAATGGAGGCACGTGTGTTTCCACGGTAAATTTACTCCTGCTCCCCAACCAATATGGTGCAGCGATATCTGAGAATGGCACTGTCACTGCATATGAGTCACGTGTTCCAGCTGTCAACCTAAGATACCATGTTCAACCAATGCTAGTAATATTACTGTTGTAATAAAGGAGCAAGAGAGGTGCAGTTGGTAGAGCTGGCGACCCTTAAGTTCAGAATTGTGGATTCAAGGGTCGTTTGTGTCTTTTCTGATCCCTTTAATCTTTTAGTAGGACAGTGCAAGCAGGACGTGATAGTGTACAGTGACAACCCAATGTCGTATGTGCTTTGTGTAATTCAAGTTTCTTACTGCTTTGGGGCTTGATTCAGATATCGCTGTGAAAGCAAGGGGCAAGCAAAGGTTTTTCTAAATCGAGGGTGATCTGCTCACGAGTAAGTATAAACACCTGAGCATTTACTGTTTGAAGATAACACTTTGTTGCAATACTTCTTCTTCTTAATCTCACATAATGGTATTTTGGCAGGGCAAAGAAGTGTAGCACTTGTACAACTTTGATAACTGATTAGAGCTTTAAGTTACAGCAGCAGGAGTAGCAGTAATGGCAAGATCGTATTTGGAGTCCAGCATTTCTAATTTCTTATGCAGAGCCGTCAACTCCGAAAGCACTGCTGAGCGCAATAAGGAATTGTGGCTTCAGATCGCTGTAACTTAGAGCTGCCTTGGTCTGTTCATGCTGCCTACACGCTTTGAATTGCTGGCATTTTCTGCAAGCGTTCCATTCTGAGGTTTCATGAAATTTCTTACATTTGAGACAACACTAAAATATTTCATTTGGGTTACCTAATACATAGTGCAAACTGTATCTGCATGGGGATCCTGTGGCTCATGAAGCCATTTGTTATTCTGTTGTGAGGTGTGAGGGGCAGAATGCAAATCGAGTTGGTGAATAGAAAATGAAACAGGAGTCACTTCTTGAGCTATGAATTCCAAAAAGTATGAACACCCATGGATTTTAACAGTGCAGAATACTCTGCAAATTGCACTGAGTTGCTTGCTTACTTCTGCTGCTTTTACAGTCATTCACTGTCAGCAAGCACTGGAACAATTCAAGAGAGGTAAAAACAGAAGCTGTCAGGAGTGGGAGTTGAACCCACCCCTCCATTTGGAGACCAGAACACCCAAGCCAGCTAGAAAGACACACATCCTTGAGTTTTGCACCTTAGACCACTCGGCAATACTGACAAGCGAGAGTAAAAAGGTGTGCTGAATGCACCAGTAGTTGACTAAACTGAATTTCTTCCCTGAAATGATTTGCTTGTGAAGAGCCAAGTTGCTTTGAACGGATCTTGGAAATCAAATATACGGATGGATTCAGAGTGTGCTTTCCAAAGTTTGTGTAACATTTTCCTTTGCTAGGGTACAGTTGTCTTCCCAATCTTGATTACCTAAAACCGGGTCCCATCATATAAAACAGCTTTTCTTCCTGGGGAACAAAGGTTGTTTTCAATATTTCTAATTTTGGTTTCAAGATTGCAATTTAGTGTGATTTTAAGAAACTATTTAACATCATACGTGATCTAATTTTCCTGAGCAAATGCGTTTTTCTATTGTAATCTCTTGTGAATGTGTGCATAGGTTTCATGGTTTCAATATAAGACTATAAAATGTCTTCTTTGTATTATTCTGTAGTAATTTGTGAAAAGACAAAGTTCTTAACAAATCCCATATATTTTATTTCTGCATTCTGTTAAGGCTATAACAGATAACTTTTCTCTACAATTTTGAGACAGAGTAACAAGTAGAGACGTTTTGCAAGTTACTTGACAATCTAGATAAAATAAAATGGAGGTGAATAAGGAAGGCACAGTAGGTTTAGAAGACTGATAACTTAGCTCTTGGCCACCATCCCATTGCATTCAAAGTCTCAGCCTACTATACTATGGTGAATCAACGCTAGTAATATTACTGTTGTAATAGAGGAGCAAAAGAGGCGCAGCCAGTAGAGCTGGCGACCTTTAAGTTCAAGATTGTGGATTCAAGGGTTGTTTGTGTCCTTTCTGATCCCTCTAAACTTTTAGTAGGACAGTGCAAGCAGGACGTTATAGGGTACAGTGACCCCGAGTGCCTTATGACCATTGCCTGATTCAGCTTTCTTTCCATTTTGAGCCTCGATTCAGATATTGCTCTGAAAGCATCGGGCGAGCAAGAGTGTGTCTGACTCGAGGAAGATCTGCTCACAAGTATTAAAAACTTCAGCATTTACTGTTTGAATACCACACTTTGTTAAAACACGGCTGCTTCTTAAGCTAATGGGTAGCGTTTTTTGAGCACGCATTGTATAGTTAATGCTGTTATTATTAAAACCTTAAATTCACATAATGGAATTTTGATGGCGCAAAGTAGTCTAGCTCCTGTACAACTGTACATGCCCTCTGATTAGAGCTTAAAACTACAGTAGCAAGAGTAGCAATAATGGCAACAACGAGTTCGGCATTTCTCATGTCTTCTGCAGAGCCATCTTATCTGAATTCACTGCCCGAGATAAAAGAGGACTTGTGGCTTCGTTTTTACAGACTGCTGCGTTGCTCTGTTCATGCAGACTACACGCTTTAAATTTATGACATTTACTGCAAGAGTTGATTTTCCAGGGTTTTTTTTAATTCTTCGCATTTGACCACGCACTAAAATATTTCATTCAGGTTCGCCGAATACATCATGAAACCGGTATTTCCAACGGTCTTACATGAAACCTTTTTGTTATTCTGTTCTGAAGTTTGAAAATGAAAATGAAAAGGGGGTCACCTTCATAGGCATGAAAGAAGTCCAAGCCACATAAAAACCCGCGAATTCTCACAAATTGCCTTGTGCTGCACCTTTCTTCTGCTGCTTTTATAATTCGGGCTTCAACATTTGAATGCATATCTTATGATAATCACATTCACGTGTTTACGAAGCTTTTTTCTGTCCGTTGTGTTCTTGCGAAGCAGTTTCTCCGTTTTCCTCCTATTGTGATTGTCAGCGAGAACAACAAGACTGGAACAGTGTAAGACAGGGTAAAACGCCTTACTGTCGGGAGTGGGATTTGAACCCGCTCCTCTATTTGGAGAGCGGAACACACAGCTTAAAAGACAGGAATCTATGAAATCGTTATTTTAAACCATTCGACTATCCTGAAGAAATGTATGCTGAATGCACCAGTTGCATCTGATTTTCCGTAACTTTAGGACGATTGACACAACTGGAAGAACACAATTTGTGGCGTTTAGCATGACATAGTCTTGCAGGCAGACAATGTTTTGTCCCACTACTTATATAATTTTATCGTTTACTCGTTTAAAAAAAAAACTCGGTCTTCTCGTTCCTAAGTCAGATTTTTAGTGCTTTTGAACGGTTCTTCCAACCTAGACTGACAGCTCACTCGATCTGTTTGTGATCAGACCATGGAGTGGGGGTTGTACCAAACGCACGTTCCTTCCCAATGCTGAGACGATCATTTGAAAGATGGGTGTGAAGAGAGACAGGCTTTGTCGACTAAAAAACAGGGCAGGATATGCACGAACACTAATCACTGGCGACAGTTATGTTCTTCTTACTATAGAAACTCCTACATTGCAAATTTTTTAAAGACTTTGAAACTAAAGGAGAGTGGTGACAAATGAAACAGGCACAGGTGGGGCTTGAACCCACGATCTTTGGTTTACAAGACCAACACCTTACCACTTGGCCACCGCGCCTTCAAGGGTGGATAAATTATTTTTTTCTGAATCTTGTTTACATCGCCTGGAGGCAGCAACAACAAAAAATAGGGATTTTTAACAAGGAGATATGCAGCAGTGCTGTAATCCCAAAAGATGCCCCCGAAGAGACTGGAGCTTTAATCCAGCTCCTTAGAGCTCTCGGCCGCGTTACTCTCGACAGCGGCTCTTCAGCTCTTGTTGTCTGACCTAGTGGTGTTATGACGCATGGAAGTGACTGCAACTTCGTTTTCTGAGATGCTTTCTCTCACGAGGTGAAACCTCGACTTCTTTGGCACCTCTGGATATACTTCTTCTGTAGAGCAGGCTTTCACACCTTAGCTTATAGCACCCTTCAAGTCATTTTATTTTTATAGAAAGATGCATTCCTGTTTTAAAAATGCTTTATGAGGCGTGTTTGATTAAATGGACAGTTTTCTTATTGTAGAATGCAGATCTGTGCAGCAATTGTACTGGATTTGACTGGGATTCTGAAATATTTCTTGCAAAGGTTTTTAGACTTTCATGAACCTATACTAAAAAACAGACCTGAAACTCCCTAGCTTCCAATCTCTGATGTTACTGTCTTGAAACTCAGACGTGATGTTCTGCAGACATGCAGTGTCCCTTTACTCTCGTTGTTTTCAAAACGACCTCCGTTGTCGGGCGCAGTTGAAGTGGAACTGGCCTGACTGCACTGGATCAAAATGTCCCTTAATGGGACTAGAATGAAATTCTAATATACGTATATCGTTATAGGTCAATTAGACATCTCTGATTATACAGTATGTCCATTATACATAAATGGTTGAAGTTCTATTATACGGATACATTTAGAGGACTATTATATCTATATAGTTAAAGGTCTATTATACATCAAAGATAGGTTTTATAGGTGTAGAAACTAGTAAATCAAGCCAATGATTTGGTTTAGAAATTTATTCTGAAAATATACAATTATTCACACCTGAAAAATATGTAGTTCCAATTATGCATTTTATACAATATCGTATTAAACATGATAATGTTTATTACAATATTGTTTATTACAATATATCATAAAAAACGCAACTAGTAAACTTCAGCTACAAATTATAGTAACATGGGAATATATATATAGTAATGACAAACACAAACTAATTACATTAACACGCTAATATTTAACTCAAAACAACATTTCGATTCAAATATAAGTTTTAAAAATCACAACTTCTATATTTCCATGAAAATATTTTTAATGTTGCACAAACACTACTTTCTAATAAAGATAGAATTAAACTGTTCTGTGTCTCATGGTGATCCCCCTCTCGAAACTGATGAATTGTTTAATATGATCCCTCGAGAAAAAAAAAGTGTCAATATCCGCCTGGAACGATTGATGCCCCATCAAAGAATTTTTAATTTCCCCGGAAGTTCATACAGTAGAAACCTGCTTCGTGGCTTAAATTCAAGGGAAACAATACTTCCTACACCCCTTCGATAGCTCAGTTGGTATAGCGGAGGACTGTAGGGGAAATAGTAAGGCATCCTTAGGTCGCTGGTTTGACTCCGGCTCGAAGGAATGTTCTTTTTGTGAACTTTAATCAAAGAGATAAAATAGCAAATCTTTTTCACTCAGACGTTGATCAAAAGCTTAATAAACCACGAAGCAGACCCAGTGGGCAAAAGACGTATAATATACGTCTATTAAATGCATACCTTAGACGTCTATATGTGGTCTGCAATTTGTCTAGAATGAAATTCTAATATATGTCTAAAGTTATACGTCAATTATACGTCTATGTTTAGACGTTCATTATACATAAATGGTTGGAGTTCTATTATACAGATAAATTTAGAGGACTATTATACATATATGGTTGGAGTTCTGGATAACTTTAGAGGTCTATTTTACGGATAACTTTAGAGGACTATTATACGTATATGGTTAGAGGTCTATTATACTGATAACTTTAGAGGTATATTATACGTATATGGTTAGAGGTCTATTATACGGATAACATTAGAGGTCTATTATACGTATATGGGTAGAGGTCTATTATACATCAAAGATAGGTTTTATAGGTGTAGAAACAAGTAAACCAAGCCAATGATTAGGTTTAGAAATTTATTCTGAAAATACACATTCACACCTGAAACATATGTGTTTCAAATTATACATTGTATACAATCAATCAACAATCAACATATGGGCAATAATTATAAAAAACACAACTAGTCTTAAACTTCAGCTACAAATTCTGGTAACATGGCAATATACAGTATAGTACTGACAAACAAACTAATTACATTAACACACTAACTCAAAACCACATTTTGATTCAAATATACATTTTAAAATGTACAACTTCTATATTTCCAAGAAAAAAAAATATTACAATGGAAGTTAAGACGATTTTTGTCCACTATTTAAACCCTGTCTAATTGTCCTCACAGTTAGAACCAAAAACCTATTATTTTCAGTGTCCAGATCTCCTGGCCCCCTGCCTTGCATATGCATTCTTCAAGTAACACATTGCGTGCTCCTTTATTTCTTTTTCTGTTGATGTAGGGTGGGACTTCAGCACCGCAGCTAGGAGAAAATTATATAATATTACTTCCCAAAAAAATGATGATTAATATCTTCTTTAGTATAATCTAAAAAATGAACGGTTTACTAAGCTCAAAGCTGAAATAAATGTATAAAATTTGGCTTGCATCATAGCAGTTGAGCAATAAAGTCTGTCCTAATTAAAGAGTACCCAAAGTTTGAAAGTACAACATAGAATAAGAATAGAGAAACGGCAAAAACAATTTTGTGTCATCTTCCCCATTCACACTATTTTTATGTGCCATTTTTTGCTTATTCACGTACTATTTTAATCAAAATAATATTAAGAAAGATCTGTATGTATTCAGATAGTATTATTATTGTTCATACTTACTCGTCAAAAGAGGATTGCTGAGATATTTGCGGATATACTTCTACGTTTGAAAAACGTGTCCAAAATGGTGACCAACGAATACTAGCAATGCATTGTGGTATATAACCGGAAAATATGCTGGGTTCGATATTTTCTCAACGTATGCGTTTATTAATGTTGTCGATATTATGGTTGAAATTTAACATTGATAATACATCGCGGCTATGTGCCCCCTGCTATGAGCTGATGTGCAATTTTAACGCATGCAGTTAGTAAGGATCGTACTGTTTTATGGTATTATATATAATGACATTATGGAATAGGATGGGGACAGGCCTGGCATCACGGGGGGGAGGGAGGAGTGTCGCCCCTTCAGTTTTGGGCAAAAAGATTTACCTAACTTAATTTGCGCCCTAAAAAAATAGTTGTACTTTGTCAATGGTCAGACAACACTAAATGACACGAACAGTCACTCAGTCTGTTTGATGGGCAGGAGGGCTATCCGTCCAGGAACTGCACATATCAGTGTCGTTATTGAGTGTCAACATTACGATCCTGTTTGCTCAGGTGGACCGATTCCTTGCAGTAGTTTATCATTATACTTAAAATCGTTATATAATTAGGACTAGTTATAGCAGTCTGTGCTTTCTGTTGGTTTTACAACATTTTTTTCTTAACGATTCAGAACGTCTATGTAGCTGCAAAAATGAACGCTTATGGTACTTTTCGCTCCAGGCAATACAAACTGTGAGAGTGACGAAAAATGTGAAACTGAACTTCATCGCAAATACCAGATTGCTAGTCGTTATCTTCTATCATGAAGCACTAATCAATGGCATAGCTGCGAGATTTCATTTGGGTAGCTGCACCATACTGCTCCGTTTCAACCAAAATATCACCCCCCCTCAGAATTTCAGAAGCCCCCCTACAGCTTTTTCCCCGGGCACCGCGCACTGATGGGGGACGGGGTGTCCAGGAAATGGTATCAACTTTTCTCAAGAAAATAAAAATATAAACTCTATAGGCACTCAAACATTTTACTGTTTTTTTTCAGGCAGGTGGCAAGACCCCCTCAGCAAAACCCTTGTATGCCAAGCTGTGGGCATTGATTCGTCGAATATACGTATATTCACGGCGAAAATACGGCTATACGTATATATACGTCGCCTCGACGTATAATCAAATATAATCATTAATAAACGCATATAAAACGTCGAAAACACATCTAACACAATGCCTGAGGCTTTTTACAGTATGTATCGTGTGTGCCGCAACTAGGAGTATACGGCACTCTGCACAGTGTACGAAGTAAATTATTTTCGCAGTAATTAATTTACACGTGTATAATAAATATAATAAATTAATTATTGCGAAAAAGTAATTAATTTACATGTGTATAATAAATATAGTAATAAATATAATAAATTAACTTCGTACACTGTGCTTTGATATGGATGTTCATTTGAAGGATTTGAGGAATTTATCAAGGATCTCAGAACAACCAAAGATACATTTGGGCATCTGCTATTGGTAAAGATTAATGAATACAGTAAGTGTGAAGTTTGCACACACACGAGAGAAAAAAACCCATTTTAATTCACTTCATTAAACTGACGGTGTGTATAGCAGAGGATGGTTTCGATCCATCGACCTCTGGGTTATGGGCCCAGCACGCTTCCGCTGCGCCACTCTCCTGACAGCTGTCGTGGTGTGATTCAACACAACTGCTCTATCTTTGCTTTCTAAAAGTGTGCCCGAGATGAAAAGTCTAAACGGTAAACGCAGACGTCACTTTGAGCACTTGGTCTTTTATAGTACAAATATCACACGCTGCACTACATGGGCGTGTCTTCAAGATCGTTGTGAACCAAAGCTTCTGCTTTCCAAGGCAACTGATTCTTTCGTCTTTAATTCCCAAATCTTCAATGAGAATCAGTGAAATGAAAACCAAACACATGTACACACTCGCGTCCTAGCGTGAAAGAAAAAAGATGGAAGCATTTGAGAAATAACAAGAGTAGTCTGAACAGCTCCAGCCTGTCAACTGCTCTACAAAGTGATCGCTACCTCCACACCCAGTTTATAACACTGAAAATGATTCAGGAAGCACAGCAAAGTTCTAAAAGCAGAGGTTGAAAAGCGTCTAGATACATAAATATCTTACAGTAATATCTTCATCTTTGAAATATTGTCATCCATATATTTTCGTTTTTCTCTTTTTTACATATCACGCTTTTGAGAAATAAACTGTCTTGTAATGAAGGCTGCATTAGAAAATGTGTATCTAACTTTGTTCAATTAAAACCAGCACATCCCAGTGGGCAAAAGATGTAGAATATACGACTATTAAACCCATACCTTTTAAATTGTAATCAACAAATGGCTAATCATCATAAAAAAACACAACTAGTAAACTTTAGTTACAAATTCTAGTAACATGGCAATATATATATAGTAATGACAAACACAAACTAATTACATGAACACACTAATATTTGACTCAAAACCACATTTCGATTCAAATATAAATTAAAAAAATTACAACTTCTATATTTCCACGAAAATATTATTAATGTATCACAAACGCTACTTTCTAAAAAAGACAGAATTAAACTGTTTGTTTTGTGTCTCATGGTGATCCTCCTCTCGATATGAATGAAATGTTTAATATGATCCCTCGAGAAAAAAAAAGAGTCCATTTCCGCCTGAAATGATTGATGCCCCATCAAACATTTTGTAATATCCCCGGAAGTTCATACAGTAGAATCCTGGTTCGTGGGTAAACAAGACTAAGGAAACGAGTTGGAAACTTGATGTCGAACTGGGATTTAGATCACCTGAAATATTACGCTACATTGGGCAGTATGTGCCAGAGAGTGGCTTTTTCACTCAGACGTTGATCAAAAGCTCAGTAAACGGCGAAGCAGAGGCTTTTGTTCCGAATTTAGCTCAGGTCTGATTTTCTTGTTTTGGCCAAGATCTGAACTTTGAATTCAGCGACTACTTGGTCTGCTTTGTAATTCAAATATAGATACAAATGTCACGGTTTTTTTGTAGATATAAAGGTGTTCTCTGTTTTCAAAGGATAGGTACTTAATTGGCTTTATGATTTGGTTTTGATTTTGTATCGTTGTGTTATGAAGTTTGTGCTTTTTGTGTTTTTAATGTATCGTGAACTTATTTTTGAAACAAATGCTGACAAAGGCAAACATGGCACACATCTGTTTATACCAGCGATTAACCAAGCACTGACTTTATTTAACAACCACACCAAAAACCAAACACAGGATCAACACACACATGAGGAAACTGACGAACACGTACACACATTTAGGGTGGTAATTACCTAACAACACACTATACTTTTACAGGACTACACAGGGCACTAGAATTACTAGGACATTATTTACACAGGTAGGGTCAGCCGCTGGTCATTGTGCTGACCCTCAGACTCTTCCCGGCTTCCACTCCCAGCATGCCCAGCGGTACTACGAGCGCCTAGGGGCGCTTCCTCCTTACCACCAGGCGAGGGCGTTACACTGCCCCCACCTGAAGCGTCTGGCGTCTCGCCGACGTCGAACACCCCCCTCAGGCTGTACTCGTATTCGGCCAACTGCTGCGGAACCCTGCGTGAGCGGCCGCTGCGCCGCGGTGACGGCTGGCGATCCACGGACGCCCCACTATCGGCCGGCTCCGGCCCCGGCTGCTCCTCTGGAGCCTCCCCACACGGCTCCTCCTCCCGGGCCCGGTAGGGGGCCAGGCGGTCTCGGTGCAGGACCACCACTCTCCCCCGTGTTCGCAACCGGACACGGTAGCAGACCTAGCCCACCACCCCGAGTACCTCAGCGGGCCCCTCCCACGACGGCGCCAGCTTAGGGCTGAGGCCTTTGCGGCGGCGCGGGTTGTACACCCAAACCGAGTCCCCGGGCTGGAAGGCAGGCCCCCTGCAGCGCAGGTCGTAGTACCGCTTCTGCCAGACCCCCACCTGTGTCAGGTGGGTCCGTGCAAAGCTGTGCACCCGCTGCATCCGCTGTCGCAGGTCCCACTCGTAGTCCGGTCCAGCCGGTGGTGCCGACCCATCTCCGGGCGGCGGGCCGAAGACCAGGTCCACCGGTGTTCGCATTTCCGGCCCAGCATGAGCGAAGCCGGGGTGCACCCGGTGGATTCCTGGACCGCGGTCCGATACGCCCAGAGCGCAAGGGGGAGGTGGCGGTCCCAGTCCCGTTGGTGCCGGGACACCAGAGTGGCCAGCTGGGTGGCGAGAGTCCGATTAAACCGCTCCACCAACCCGTCGCTCTGGGGATGCAGCGGTGTGGTCCGCGTCTTAGTGATCCCCAGGCGCTGGCACACTCTGGCGAAGACCTGGGACTCGAAGTTACGCCCCTGGTCACTGTGTAACTCCTCCGGCACCCCCAGCCTGGCAAACATCCCCTCCAGCAGTGCATCGGCCACCGTGGGGGCACTCTGGTCTGGGAGGGCGTTGGCCTCCGGCCACTTCATTAAATAATCCATGGCCACCAAGACGTAGCGGTTCCCGGCCTCGGTGCGTGGAAACGGGCCCAAAACGTCCACCCCCACCCGCTCCATAGGAGCCCCCACCTGGCGTTGTTGGAGGGGGGCCCGAGAGCGCTCGGGGGACCCTTCTGCGCCACGCACACCGCACACGTTCGGCAGTACCGCTGCACGTCCCGGTGGCAAAGACCCCAATAAAAACGGCCTCGGAGACGCTGCAGGGTTTTTTTACCGCCGAAGTGTCCCACGCCCGGCTGGCTGTGCACCGTTTGGAGCACCGCCCCGCGGAGCGACCGAGGCACCACCAGCTGCCACCGTACCTCGCCACTGGAGGGTACCCGCCACCCCTTGCGCAGCACCCCGTCCTTTACCTCCAAGGCCTCCCACAGGGCGCAGAGGGCCTTGACAGACTTCGGGTGCGGGGCGAGCTCCTCTCGCGTAGGCCGCACTCCAGCTGCCCTCCAGCGGAGCACCGGCCCCACGTCAGGATCAGCTGCCTGACGCTGCGCCAGGTCTGGCAGGCCCACCCCCAGCGGCCCCTCCCGGGCCGTGGCCACGGCGCTCACCCCCGCCGCGGTGCGGACAGCCTCCTCACGCTGCTCCCGTCGGGCGCAGTGGTGGCAGTCCGCGGCCTCGCAGGGGCGCCGCTAGAGAGCGTCGGCATTGAGATGGCGAGACCCCGCACGGTGCATGACAGTGAAGTCGTACTCCTGCAGGATCTCTATCCATCGCGCCATCTGTCCCTCTGGCTCCTTAAAGTGGAGCAGCCAGGTGAGGGACGCATGGTCGGTCCTCAACCGGAACTGGGTCCCGAACAGGTACGGCCTGAAGTGGTGGACCGCCGCCATCACCGCCAGCAGCTCGCGACGGGTCACGCAGTAGTTCCGCTCAGGCCTAGTCAGAGCCCGACTATAGTAAGCCACTACGTGCTCCCCATCCGGCCCTTCCTGCGCCAACACCGCCCCCACCCCCGAGTCACTCACGTCGGTGTCGAGAATATACGGCAACCGCGGGTCGGGGTAGGCCAGCATGGGGGCCCCCACCAGAGCTTCACGTAACCGGCCAAAGGCAGTCTCACAGCCCGAGTCCCAGTCAAAACGGCGGCCCTTGTCGGTGAGGCGGTGCAGCGGGACGGCGATGCTGGCAAAGTCCCGGACGAACCTCCGATAGTACGAGGCCAACCCCAGAAAGCTGCGGAGCTCCGCGACGGTGCGTGGAGTCGGCCAGCCCCTCACTGCGGTGACCTTACCTGGGTCCGTAGCCACCCCTCGCGGTCCAACAATATGTCCCAGGAAGGTCACCTCCCGCTGCAGGAGCTCGCACTTGCGGGGGTTGAGCCTCAGGCCAGCACGGCGGATGCAGGCCAGCACCGCCTGGAGGTTCGTCAAGGCCTGGTCGAAACTCCGTGCATGAACCAGCAGATCGTCGGGACCGATGCCAGCACCCTCTCCATCAGCCTCTCGAACGTCGCCGGGGCATTGCACAGGCCAAAAGGCATGACAGTAAACTGCCAGAGGCCCTGGCCGATGGAAAAGGCCGTCTTCGGTCTTGCGGTAGTTGACGCAGAACCTCCACGAGCAGTCTTTTTTTTTAACCAGTACGGCTGGCGGTGACCACGGGCTCGCGGAGGGCTCAATCACCCCCGCTGCGGCCATCTCCCGGATCTTTTCCTCGGCGGCGGTCCGCTTGGCATGGACCATGCGTCCCGGTGGGATGCGGATGGGCCGAGCGTCGCCGGTGTTGATCTCGTGTTGGACCAGGGCAGTGCGGGTGCAGTCCTCATCTCTCGCCGCAAAGAGGTCTTCGTTCTGGGCGAGTAGCTCCTGGAGCCGCTGCCGCTGGTCCTGATCGAGGCCCTCGCAGCTCCGCTGGAAGAGGTCCTCAACGGCACACCTCGCTTCCACGCAATGCCACACCAACTCCTGCCGGTCCAAGTCCAACCTGGCCCCCACTCGCTGCAGTAGGTCCAGCCCCAGAATGCAGTCCTCCTGGATGGGTGCAAGGTAGCAGGGGTGGCGCACCGTCGCTGCACCCAGACGGAAGGCAAGCACTCGTTTCCCCCGGACTGCAGCGAGCTGTCCCGTTCCCGTTTCCCGACGCCGATCGAGGAGTTCGGAGTCCCCTCTTCCTGCAGCGGTCGCAAAGCAGCGTGTGGGGCTGTTCGTCAGGGGTCGCTGCAAGGTCTGGCTCCTCTTCCCCCTCGCTGGACTCCTCCGTCGTCGCCTCGGTCAGCCGGCAGGGTGCACTGCGTCTGCTGGCGCTTCCAGTCACCCCGAACACGGCCTCAGCCTGTGTAGCAAGGGCCAAGGCCTGCTCCAGCGATGTTGGCGCGGCCAGCTGCACGTGGCGCCGCAGCTCCTCGGGTGAGAGGGCCTTGAGAAAGGCCTGGAGAGCCATCTCCCGCTGCGCCTCCCGGGGAAAAGTTGGGTATCCTCGGCGGGCGAGGAACATGACATCAGTGGCAACCGGGCCCAGTCGCTCTCCTGGTTGGCGCTGCCGCAGGGCCAGTCTCTCCCGCATCAGGTCCAGCGGCTCCTCCACGGCGAAGTGCAGCTGGAGAGCTGCCGCCAGCGCTGTGTAGTCGCCTCTGTCCTCCTCCGAGACATCCAAGAGCATTTGGCAGCCCGATCCTTCCAGAGCCGCCACCATCTCCGCTCGGCTCCAGCCATTCTTCTGGGCCGCCAGCTGGAACTGCGCCTCATAGGTTTCACAAGGCACTTCCCTGTTGTAGTGACTGGGTCGCACCCGCGCCACTGGTCGTTTCCGGCAGTGAGGGTATCCTCTCTCAGGGGCACCCACTGGCCAGGAGTAGCGGTCAGTCGCCCCAATTCTACCGGCGGGACAACTACTGAGTAGCCCTGGTAAGGGCCGTGGCCACCGGTCGCACCCAGGAGTTGCTCAGGCTCCCTATGTGTGCTGCCGGTGGGTTTTGTCTCTTTTAGAGTCAACCGGCACTTGACAGAATCGGGTAGTGTCTGCCACGATTTGTCCATCCTGCCCGCTTCTGACACCGATATAGCATTCACAGGTTCTTCTCAGAACAAAGGACCAGTGGAGACACGATTAACAAACCAAGCAATAGCTTTATTCTTTAACAACCACAAAACCAAACACAGCATATACATGCACATGAGAAGACTGACAGAACACGTACACATCTTTATGGTGGTAATTACTTAACAACACGCTATACACTTATAAGACTACACAGGGCACTAGAACTACTAGGACATTATTTACACAGGTAGGGTCAGCCGCTGGTCACCGTGCTGACCCTCAGACTCTCCCCGGCTATAACTCCCAGCATGCCCAGCGGTACTATGCACGCCTAGGGGCGCTTCCTCCTCACCACCAGGCGAGGGCGTTACAATATATATATATATTTTCTCTGGTTCTCAGCAGTATCATTGGGCTGAACTCCAGTTAAATGCTTGTCTTAGAAAGATCAAAAGTGAGCGAGGGAAGATGGGTGGAGATTAATGGAAGTTATAAAGGCAATGGGTTGGCTCTGCTTAAGCTTTATTCAGATCTTATTAGGGCAAACTCTATGGGTCAATTGCATCGAACTGAAAGTAGCATACTAACAGGAGTTCAACCCATGCTTAGAACGCAGATGCCGTCTAAACTTGTGCTCCACCTTAAGTCCAATTGCAACAAACTTTGCTGCTGTGCTTAGTCCGCAGTGCCGAACTTAACCTGTTCTCAATTGCAATGAACACAAAGTAACAACTGCAGCACTCCAGAGTAACTAAAGTAGCGGACTAATTTAAACTGTCTTCATATGGCTTAGCACCGTACTCGGTGTAACGCAGGATTGCATTAGAAAGCTCCCAAATATAGTGGAAATAATCCGTTGCTTGGAAATGTATTGGAATATTAATTAAAATTGCTTTACATTCATACCATATTTATTAATAATGAAGTTTATTAATGTGTGTATTTACAGAAGTGTCATTTACTATTTATGTTTAATGTCAATCATTACTAGTAGATGTGAGCTTTAAGATATGCTAGGAAGTGAAGAGAACAGAACAGAGCAAATGGTTATATAAATAGAGTGGGAGCTTTTAATATGTTCTATAAAATTTGGGAGTCAACTGCATAGATTTGCTAAGTATTTTATTGTGATGGGTCTCTGTATTTGTGGTTTTCAGTGGAAAGCAGGGATAATAAGGAAATGGGTGGCACCCAAGCACATGTTAAAGAAACAAACTTGGCTTCTTAAAAGTGATTATGATAGCCACAGGACAGAAGAGACAGTACACTGTGGTCCAATAATGACTGTGTTAAAACAGCCAGAGTGTGCTGCATGCCATGGAGATGGAAAAGGTAGCTCATCCCAGTCAATCGCAAGGTTGTGTAGGACTGCACATGACCTGATGATGATGGTGCTGGCTCTTGATGGACTGGTATACAAACCAAATGACAGCCAAGCAAAGGGTTAGTTGTTTTACAATTCTGAAAGATTGTTCAAAGTGGCTTCTTGCATTTTTATGACTCCTGTTATAGTGCTTCTCTTGTAATGTTGTAGGATTGTGCACAGGTGTCAGAAGATATAGTCATAAAGAATAACCACAGGCAAAACAACATGCCAGCTTGCTCTTCCCTACTTTGAAAGGAAGATATTGGAACTGATTAAAGAACTTAACTTGAAATGTAAGCTCCTACTGACACAGGAGAGAGAGTTCTGAAAAGTAAGCACAAGGCACACTGTGGATAAATAAATGTATTAATTTAAAAAAAGAAATACTGAGAAGGTCAGAGGAACAATAATTGTTGTATTTATTTGCTCAGGTAGTTTTATAAGTTTAACTTTCAGTAAAGTTCTGTTAAAAATAAAACTGGTCATTAGTTGACGTCTTTTGTAACGATTTAGCAATAGTGACATGTCGGCTTGTTCGACTGGAGTGTTAAACAAAATTAATACAGTAGCGTCCTGTCTCAAGTGTACAGCTGCAGTTCTCGTTTGTTTCGTGACTGATTGCAATTGCATTAGTCTGTGTAAAAAAAGACTTCTGCAGCTCCAGTGGTGCGATCGAACTCATGCTGAGATTGAGTTCAAGCCTCACCTGGAGCAGTGTGGCCTATATTTTCAACTATTTAAACTAACTGACCAGTTTAGGTCCTGTTAAGTATTTGCTGGAGATCAGGTCTAAATTAACATGAAAGGAACAAGTAAAGGTTTGTTCCTTGTCAGACCTGAAGAAGGCTCCAAAGCTCAAACATTGTTTGCTTCTCTTTTCAGCATGGAATAAAATTTTACTTGTTCCTATGCAGTCCACACATGCTGACACAGCTCCCTACTTAAATTACCATCAGCAATGGACCTCCAGCAGACCTATACACAAATATATGAGAGAGGTCTACTGAAGCGAGAGGAGCACGATGGAGTACCGAAGACTTGAAAAAGCACTCACTTTTCTGTGTTTTTGTTGTTACCCAGATTTGTTTTTAATGTTCTTTTTCTCTTTGTTTTGAAGTTGTTCTGTTTTTTTTTCTTTTTTGTAGGTGTTAGACTACTACAGGGATTTACCTAGGTTCTATTAAGACTTCTTTTATCAAAACATATTTTATTAATAAAAGCGTGATTTCTTAATAATCAACTTTAATGTTATCTTTATTAGTAGCTGTATTACAGGTAATGCATGCACAGCCTTTATTATGCTATAGTGAATTTTCAGGTATCCCATGGAGGGAAGAGAACTGAAATTAAGGAAATACTTATTTAAAGGGGTCTTAAAGTCTTAAAAGTGTTCTGTCACATCTGGGTGTTAATTGAATAGATTTGTTGTATTATTTCATATGATTTGACTCTAAACTTGTGTTTCTCAGGAGACAGCAGTAATATTGGGGATTTGCGGGTACAGATAATAAATTATACTATACAAGTGTAGAGGTTTGATGGGTTTACTGAGACAATTATTAATTGTAGCAGTAATCACGAGGTTGTTCGTTGTGGTTTTTAGAAAATCAATCGTCAGAACAATTAACAACGCACACACACGGGTTCAATACACGAGATACATTTATTCATATAAATTGTGCACCAAACATATACTAGTCTGCCTGGATACGAGCAGCAGACCTTACTGTGAGGGTTATCAATATACAAAGTATATAATCTCGAAGAGATGCAAACACAAAGAGATACACAACAGAGAATATATGTCAATATATATCGTTCGGTTACCAAATCGCTAATCAGTGTTATTACCCACTGTTACTCTAAACTCGGAAGTAAATACATTACTCATGAACTAAATTGATAACAACTTGTGTTGAGGTACAACTGAATTCTCGAGACGCAATGTAGAACATGGGGTTTACTTATCCACTGTGTATGGATTTGGAATTTCCCAGCACGAACACCAAACCAGCTGACAGGCTCTGTTGCAGCCTCAGTCCCAGCGGTTGTCCAATGGGCGTTGTCCCGGCGTCCTCTGGCTACTGGCCAACCAGTCGAGGTGCAGCTCGGAGTAGGACGGGCGGAGGAATCTGACTGCGGCGCGCAGGGCAGTCGTTGCTCCGAGGGGATCTACCAGCAGTCCGGCTGGCTGGTAGAAAGTCTCTATGCACTATGCACTCTATGCAGTGTGACGGCTAGTCCTCACAAGTCACTCTTTTGCCCAGGAAGAAGCTGGTTCGTTCCCGGTCCAGCGCTGCTTCTGAATAAGCTATTCAGGTTGTCGACGAGGGTCCAACTGTGGGCTGCCGTTGATCAAGCGGAGCGTTCACGTTGGTAGAATTCTGAGTACGTACGGGATCCTCGGCCCCGCGCTTAGAACAAAGTCCAAGTCCCTTTGCAGACAACAGCCTTTGTCACGTGATTGTCTCTGAGGATGCGCGAAAATGGCCAAGGAGAGCCCTGATCTGAGCTTGCGCTCCCTTTTTGACCAAGACACAGATGTGTTCTGATTGGTTGAGAGTTTGGCAGGCATTGGAGACCCACATGGTGTTACCACACCCTGCCAGTCTCTAATTGGTTGATCAAGGTGAGATACGAGTCACATACTCCTGACACTTAGGAATGCAGTCCAGATGTCCATTTGGCACTCCCTAGACAGATAGGCGCCAATGGATGACCATTGATCATGATAGCCAGGCTTATCTAAGTGCATCCCCGTTTGGGAGCTGTCCCTTATCAAAAGAAAACATCTTAAATCAGCCTGCATGAATACTTTCTCTGTGGCTGAACCACAGAGATGGAGACTGAGATGGGGCCTCATTAAGGAAAGCACAGCAACGCTTAATTCTGTCTTATTACCAAGCATTGCTGCTACAACTGCTTAAATTCAAACTAAACAGGACTATGGGAATGAGATTTGATTTCGAACTGGGTTTTAAATAAATAGGACCGCTGCACTACATTGTGCTTTATGTAAGACAAAAGGTGGGCTTCCTGTGTTTTCGATAACTCAGTTGTAAGAACGGAGGAATATAGTGGAAACAGCTGGGAACTCTTTGTTCTCTGGTTTGAATTTGGCTGGAAGAAAGGTGTTTTTTATGTTCTTTAATCAAAAAGTGAAAATTTGTCGTTCACTTAGTTGTCTTATTTTCTAGGCTTGTAGACTCCTCACTCTTCCTAAAAGAAAGTGCTGCAGATAAAGATACAGTAGTTGTCGGAAGTTTCGTTCAGTGGTAGAGCACATACAGGCTGTATGTGGTTGTTTTCAATCGCCGGCGTCTCCACTCTGGATTTCTTCCTGGGCGCGATATCTTTCCTTACTTGTGTGTGAATTTCAGCCCGACACATAAACCCTTTGTCTGTTTTATAAAGATTATATTTTAAATCAGTTAAAACAAAAAAGTACCAATTACATACACGTAGAAAACACATGTATCTAATTTGAAAATGTGGGCAATGTATTACTAGTAGTGGAGCTGAGCTCACAGAAGAGCAGTTGATATTGTTAAACCACGTATTATTTTTAAATGATGCTACTAAGCACTGGCACAGTGTTTGTGCAGTCCTACCCAAGCTTTCTATCGACTGGATGAGTCTCCTGTTCCATCTCAAATTCTTTCCGCACATTTCGCCTGTTTCACCACCATTATCATTAGACTATAGCCACTAATACGAGAATACTGTTCTGAAAGACTGTCTTAAATAATAATGTTGAAAAGGGTAATGATAAAAGTTTTTTTCATTAAGGTAACCATACATTTGCCTGTATAGTACAACTTATTATCTGTATCCACAAATCCCCAATATTAATGCTGTCTCCTGAGAAACACAAGTGTAGAGTCAAATAATATTACAACAAATCTATTCAATTAACACCCCTATGTGACAGAACACATTTAAGACTTACACCCCTTTTAAATATGTATTTCCTTCATTTCAGTTCTCTCCCCGGGATACCTGAAAATTCATTATAGTATAATAAAGTCTGTGCATGCATTACCTGTAATACAGCTACTGATATAGATAACATTAAACTTCATTATTAAGATATTACACTTTTATTTATAAAATATGTATTGATAAAATTCCTTGTGAATAATTGTAGTGTCTGGAAAGCAATTGTTCATTACTTAATGACGATATTATTTCCACTACATTCAGGACAGTTCCAATGTAATCTATTGTTCCACTTCGTCTGCTTAGTCTCCTACTTTAGTAACATCTAATGGGGAGCAGCTGTTATTTTAGGTTTGTTGCAATTGAGAACAGGTTTGCTACAGAGCTGCTGACAAATTTCAGCAGCCAGTTTGTTGCAACTGACCCGTTGTAGCTACCAATCAGAAAAAAAAACAAACGCAACAACTTCAAAAGAGAAAGAACATTAAAAACAAATCTGGGGAACAACATAAACACAGAATCTAATGCGAGAGCTTTATCAAATCTTAAGTGCTCCTCTTGTCTCAGTAGACCTCTCTCATATATTTGTGTACAGGTCAACTGGAGGTACACAGCTGATAGTAATTTAAGTAGGGAGCTGCATCACAGCATGCGTGGGCTGCAAATGGAAAAGTATAGGTTTATTCCATGCTGAAAATAGAAGTAAACACAACGTTTCAGCTGTGGAGCCTTCTTTGATTGTGACTCGAAGTAAACCTTTACTTCTTCGTTTGATGTTAATTTATCTCCATCAGATTCCTGATAGTATCTAAACTTAACAGTTGCTTTCAGTAGCTAAAGACACTAGGTGAGGCTTGAACTCACAACCGCGGCATGACTCCGCTGTGCACTGCTGTATAAGTACCGCGCGCTGACCGATTGCGCCACTGAAGCTGTGCAAGTTGTGCTCCTCATACAGACTGACGCTGCAAAAACACAGGGTGAAAACGGTTTCGGTTGTGGATCCATCTATACATGGGGAACACTAAAATAGCAAGGAAAATACAAGAAAAGAAACTGAAAGAATTGTGCTAACAGCAAAGGGGAACTGAGGGAGGTGGTCGAACAAGTAAATCAGCCTGGCAGATTATTTGTATCGACATTTTTTGAGTCAATCAGCAAACAGATTTCTCTTCATGTGCCTTAAACTGTGCAGTTTGTATCTTCGTTGTAGATAGGTTTCTTCAGAAGTCCAGTAAACTGACAATAATGGAGAACTAGCTGACGCACCCCGTCGTGAAGACCCTCTGTAAGGTGATTACACGTTTCATTTTCAAGTCGCCTCCTTTACACGCAATTGCAGCCCGGACACTGAGAGAAAGCAGGAGAAATGGCTTCAGTTTCAATGTGAAAGCGCAGTACAGGCTCGATGGCTTCACATCTCCCATCAATCAAATAAAATTGCAGTAAAGCGATCTAAATATGACTCTGAAGTACTGGGAAAGATGATTATTTTGAGCGTGCCTCCCAGGGTCTGCTACGAGGCTGAAGTTACAGTAGCTTCTTATTCACCAGCTTCTTATGCGTGTTTTTCGTTCCACCTTAAATGGTGCTGCTGTGATGTTATGTCACCTATCGCCTGTAGATGGCTCTCTTCAATCAGTACTAATCCGGCTGGAATACTGTAGACATCTTCACTGAAAGGGAATATCCAAATAGCGACTGTCCAAATTATATTTTTGTATGGAATATATTTCAGAAAATCGCAAACCAATTTTAAAAACTCACCACAACACGGACTTACACTGGGAAAAGGTGACTGCACTTTCTGCTTATTGCTACGGCCTTCCCCCCGATTATGAAAATGTCTCACAGTTCTGACACCGCCGTGTGAAAGACAATGTAACAGACTATCAAAATCCTGAAGTACAATAAATTTTAATGCACCAGTTTCTTTAAATATGACCCTCTGATCCTGGCATGTCAGAATACATTTCGAAAAAGTATGGCACGAATTGCATGAATTGCTCATTAGCTAAACTACTTAAAAAATATATGACACAGATTTGTTCGAGAAAATTGTAATTGCCTTAAAGAGAGTCTTCTTGAAGATGTGCACCAGCTAGCTCTCCACTGTCAATTGACAAGACTTGAGAAGAAACTGTTCTCATACAACCAACATACAAATTACACATCTTAAGGAACATGAAGAGAAATCCATGTACTAAATAACATAAAACTGTCGCTGCAAATTATCACCAAGCTGTTTTATGTGTCTGACCACCTCTTTCCTACTTTGCAGCGAGCACAAATCTTTCTGTTTCTTCATCGCTATTTTACTGTCTCTTTCCCCCATGTGGAGATGGATCCACAGCCGAAACTTTAGGTCAGTTCCTGTTATTCTGTCTGATTGAAAGAGCTTTATTAAAGGCACTCCAAACTCTCTGCAGGAAAGTTATTGCTGCTCTCAACACAATATACTGCAATCAAATATAGCGATACTGTCACTGCCTGTGGGCCACGTGTTCCTGCTGTCAGTCTATTATGTCATGTTCATCCACACCCAGAAACATTACTGCTGGAGCACAAGAGTTATATAGGCGCAGTCCATAGAGCAAGAATCTCTTAATCTCAGAACTGTGGGTTCAGCCCCCACATTGGGTCCCTCTGTGTCAATTTCATCCCCCCAATCCTCCTAGCATGACCTGATGGCGTAACAGTGATACCCAGTACCCAGCGTAATTCAGCTTTCTTTCCACTTGATTTAAATTTTGATCTGAAATCATCGGCCGAACAAGAGTTTGTCTAAATCGAGGGAGATCTGCTCACAAGCGAGTATTAAACACTTCAGCATTTACTGTTCGAATACCACAGTTTGTCAAAACACTGCCGCTTCTTAAACTAATAAGTAACGGTTTTTGAGCACGCATTGTATTGTTAATGCTTATATTAAAAAAGCATAAATTCACATAGTGGAATTTGGACTGAACACAGTAGTCCAGCCCCTTTACAACATTACATACCCACTGATTAAAGCTTAAAACTACAGCAGCAGGAGTAACAATAATGACAACAACATGTTTGGAGTTCGGCATTTCATTTATTCTGCGGAAACATCGTATCGGAATGAACTGCCCGAGATAAAAGAGTAATTGCGGCTTCAGATCGTTTTTACAGAGCATTGCGTTGTTCTATTCATGCTGACTACACGCTTTAGATTTGTCATTTACTGCAGGCGTTGCTTTTCCAGGTTTTTCTGAAATTCCTCGCATTTGAGCCAGCACTAAATATTTCATTCCCGTCGCTGAATACATCGTGGAAACGGTATTTGCAACGGAATGCTGTCACACATGAAACCTTTTTGTTATTCGGTTCTGAAGTTTGAAAATGAAAATAAAACGGGGGTCAATTCATAGGCTTGTAAGAAGTCCAAGCAGCATAAAAACCCGCGAATTCTCACAAAGGCTGCACCTTTCTTCTGCTGCTGTTATAAATCAGCCTTAAACATTTGAATGCATACCTTACTGCTGCTAATCACATTCACGTGTTTAAGAAGCTTTTTTCTGTCCGTTATGTTTTTGCTAAGCAGTTTCTCCGTTTTCCTCGTACTGTGATTGTCAGCGAGCACAACAAGACTGAAACAGTGTAAGGCCGGTAAAAAAGACAGGGTAAAACGCCTGATTGTCGGGAGTGGGATTTGAACCCGTGCCTCTATTTGGAGAGCGAAACACAAAGCTTAAAAGACACGAAGCTGTGAATTTGCTGTTTTAAACTGCTCGACTATCCTGAAAAAAATGTGTGCTGATTGCTTCTTTCTTACCAAAAACCCAAACACACATTGAAAATCTACCTCTCCCATACATGTCAAAAGCTCACTCCCCATCATTTCTATCCCTTTATTTCATTCTTTTGATGCATGTTTTTGCACATAACCTGTTACCGTTTTGCACACTGCCTGTTGTTGTTTTGCACATCGGCTGTTGTCTCTGTCTTTCTTTTGTTATACAATTGTATTGTTGTTGTGTTGTTGTGTTTTTTTCTTTGTACTACTTATGTCCGAGAGCTAGCTAAATAGCATTTCGTTATACCTTTTACCTGTGTATGAGTATAATGACAATAAACTTGAACTTGAACTTGACATAGTCTTGCAGGCAGTATATTATTTTATCGTTTACTCGTTTAAAAAAACACGGTCTTCTCGTTCCTAAGTCAGATTTTTAGTGCTTTCGAATGTTACTTCCAACCTGGACTGACAGCTCACCCGATCTGTTTGTGATCAGACCATGGAGTCGGGGGCTGTATCAAGCGCACGTTCCTTCCCAATGCTGAGGCGATCATTCAGAAGATGGGTGTGAAGAGAGACAAGCTTTGTCGACTAAAAAACAAGGCAGGATATGCACGGATACTAATCACTGGCGATAGTTATGTTCTCTTACTATTGAGACTCCTACATTGCAAGTGTTTTTGAAGACTTCGAAACAGGCACGGGTGGGGTTTGATAAAACGTTGGTCGATTTACGAGACTGACGCATTACCACTTGGCCACCGCACCTTCGAAAAAACGTGGGAATAATGTTGTTCAAATTATTTTTTTTCTGAATCTGGTTTACATCGCCTGGAGGTAGCAACAACAATAAAAGGGATACTTAACAAGGCGATACACTGTAGCAGTGTGACTCCAACAGATGCTCCTGAAGAGGCTGGAGGTTTAAGCCAGCTCCTTAGAGCGCTCGGCCGTGTTACTCTCAACAGCGGCTCTTCAGCTCTTGTTGTTTGACCTAGTGGTTTTATGAGGCGTGGAAATGACCGCAACTTCGTTTTCTGAGATGCCTTCTCTCACGTGGTGAAATCTCGACCTCTTTGGCATCTCTGGCTATAGTTCTTCTGTAGAGCACCTCTGCTTATAGTGCTCTTGAAGTCATTTTATTTTTACAGGAAGACGCATTCCCTAACAATCTCTCCTGTTTTAGAAATGCTTCATAAGGCGTGTTTGATTCAACGGACAAACAGTATACTAATTGTACAATGCAGATCTATGCAGCATTCGTACTGGATTTGACTGGGATTCTGAAATACTTCTTGAAAAGGTATTCAGATTTGAGAACCTATAATAAAAACACAGACCTGAAACTCCCTAGCTTCCAATCCTTTACTCTTCCTTTACTCTCGTAGTTTTCAAAACGACCTCCGTTGTCGGGCGCAGTTAAAGTGGAACTGGCCTGACTGCACAGGAAAGTACGGAATGCTAAAATGTTTCTACGGCTCAAAATGTCCCTTTAGACCCTCGTCATGTCTCTGTGAGGAACGGGTAGGTAGAGAGGTTTAATAGATGCTCATGATGTTTCACACGGGGTGTTACCTGTTGTAGTGTTTCAAAAGATGTGTTAGCGGACCACAGATTATCTTGAAAAGATTTGGGTTTGCACTGGCTGGGATTAAAAACTGACTCAATTATTTGGAAGGCGCCTGTACCACCAACGCACTCCCGAGAAGCACCTGCAAATTATCACAATCCTCTCTCTCACCTACAAAGTTATGGAGACACAGACATCCAATGAAACCTCAAGGCTCCACTCAAGGCTTTATTCACTCAAGGCTCCACTCTTTTGTTGTGATGTCATTTTAATAAATATTAGCTTTGACAAGGTGTCATTTTTGCCTCTTAAAGTTAAAGTCTGCTCCTTTCTTCCTGGTATAGAAAGAACTAAAAGTAAATTATTCAGCTCTACCGCCTGTGTGCATTGACAAGACATCTCAAAAGGACATATTAAATAAGAACACGATCCTTCCTGTTACCATTCCTGTGGTTGGGGCCTTGTTTCACCCTTTTACGTTAAATCATCAGTACTTCTGTTTTTCTATGCATAGTTTAATCAAGAGCACTTAAAAGATGCAAATAGCTTTCAAATAAAATAGAATTGAAGGACAGTCGAGTAAGGAGGTAGAAAAAAAAAGCACTCCCCCGTCTGGGAATCAACCACCGTCGCCCATGTAACTGGATGCAAAAATAACAGATTAATTTGTGCCCAGCCTCTTGAAGCTTCGATGCGATTATTTTTCCTTCCTTATTTTTTCATTCCTATGAATTTACTCTGTAGTAGAAGAAACGCGAAAGTGGGAAACTGCAGGCATTCTTCGTGAGTGGTGTGATCAGTGAGCATTTGCACATCTCTAAGTCTGTTCCACAAACTTTTTCATCGGGGATGTAGCTCAGTGGTAGAGCGCATGCTTTGCATGTATGAGGTCCCGGGTTCAATCCCTGGCATCTCCAGGTGCTTTATATTACAGTACTCGCAATCTTCTGTTGAGTGAGAACTCTTTGCTCGTGTTCAGAGAGCCAGGTTTACACAATTAAATGCAGGCACACTCGACGTGCTACAGAGTTGCGCTGCTGTTTTAAATGTACCTCATTTAGTTCTGTTAAATCCTAAATTATTTGAACTAATTTAGTTAAGGAAAATGCAAAAGAGCATGACAAGTATTGATCGTATAAAATATCCATGGCACAACTCGAGAAAGTACTGAAGAACTACACATCGACTTTTGATGATTACAAGAGATTCAAGAAACACAACCGTCCGCACCTGGGTTTGGATCCTGAACGCTAGAGTTAAAAGAACATAAGCGACGTTTATGACCTATAAACTTTCTAAATTGTCTTATAGTTTATGAAATAAAACAATTTCTTAATAATTACTTACTGATGATAGACGATTTATTAAATTTTAACAAAATCACAATTACAAACTTTTTCGGTTAAACTGTTATTCACATACTCTAACGTAAATAAACGTTAGTGTCTTCCGGTGTGTGAGCCAATTTCTCCCAAAAATATTTGTTAGTCTGTCGGGAGGCTGTGCAGGGTGTGAAGAAATAGAATTTCTAAAAGACAGGCTCCCTAAGCTTAACATCAAGGCAGAAAAAAATGCTGTTTTCTCTACAGAAATGCTCTTTACATTTCAGCACTGTTGCAACTCCCTTTATAAAGGGTGTGCACACGTATACAACCAAGGCATTGAAAGATTTTTTTTTAATTATTGTTCCAAAAAATGTTCCATTTGTTTTCTTTTTAATGTTGTTGATTAAAAGATTTTATTGAATGAGAAAAAAATCTGAATGTGAAAAAAGGTCCAAATGCTATTGAAAAAAATCAGTAATGTGAGGAAAGATGGATTGTGGGAGCCCCTTAACTACCCATGTCATGCTGTATTTCTCACTCATTCTACTGGGAGTGGTGCCGTCGCTTCATGATAAAGTCTGTCAGTGGTCATTCCAGACGCGTCAGGTATGACTGCTCTTCGGAACAAGAGACACGTGACTTGCGAGGATACCGACAGTGTCGATTTTCTTTCAGAGCCCGGATAGCTCAGTCGGTAGAGCATCAGACTTTTAATCTGAGGGCCCAGGGTTCAAGTCCCTGTTCGGGCGGATGTGCTGTTCTTAAATCTATTGTGAATGTCATTCTAAATAGTCTTTTATCTTTCACTGTTCTAGCTGTACTGTGGTTATTTTAAATGTCCATTACTTGTATTTACAGTAGTGTATTTAGTGTTTCATTTCACAAACCGAAAATGTTCAAGTAGATCTTGTCACTCTACTCCACGTAATCATCTAAATTAAATCACAGTAGAGTACAGAACACGCAGTGAGGAGCTCACACAGTGAGTACTCTTGAATACGACAAGAGGAAAGGCACACTGCAACTCTGCAGAGTTTACAGTGACAGCAGAGGTTGGAAGCGACGTAGTTTTTTAATACTCGCTCGCTGAAGATCTCTTAAGAAACCTCGGTGGAGATTTAACGGGTGTCTAATAATCACGTTCAAAAAGATGACGATACGTTTTTTTTTTAACTAGGTAGCCTTAATGGCAACACGGTGTGAGTAGATCTTAAAGCAGCTGCAGAGTACCCGTAATGGAAACACAGTGCTTTGAGTTCGGCTTTTCTTATTTCTTCTGCAGAACCAGTGGAATCGGAATATACTGATCCGCATAAGAAGCGCTTTCGGTTTCTGATCATTTTTATTGAGCGCTGCTCTTAGTACCACAGGCAAGATGGCTGGTGGTCTAAGGCGTTGCGTTCAGGTCGCAGTTAACCCTGGAGACGTTTGTTAAAATCTCACTTCTAATAAAGAGGTCTTTCTCGTTAGAGTAGAAACAATAGAAGCCTTAAGCGGGGAAAAAATCACAACATCTCGCATTTCACGTGTTTTATGTTAACTGTCTCAGTAGTTGCCTCGGTGATTGATGGCTCTTCTCCCTCGCAGGGTGACGGCAAACGTCTTCAGAGAGGGAGTCTCCCACGCACGGCTTTTCTTTATCAAGAGCTGAGACAACAGAAACAGACTTCCAACTGACATGAATTACTTCTTGAGCGTTTATGACTGTCTTTAAAAGCTGAGATCAGGTGAAAAAGTCTTTGGAAATGAGGCAATGACTGCTGACAGTAAACAGAGCTGACGCTCAGCTGCAGACAAGCGCTCCTCGTTAGCATAGTGCTGAGTACCCCGCTTGTTGCGCGGGAGACTGGGGTACGTTTCTGTGACAGGGCGCTGGTTTAATTTTTTAACAACCTGACTTCACTTAAAAAAGTATGTACTGTGTACTACGTTTCGGACTAGATAGTGCAGTAGAATATGGAGATCATCTCCAGCTTTGAGCTCAACTGCAACAAGAAGTCATGCTAAATGTAGTATAGTGAGTAGACATCGCCAGACAACAGAACGAGAGAGTAGAAGGCAGGAATATATGGTGTAAGGGCGTGATCTGTGTAGTTAATAAAATAGTTAAAATAATATAAAAACGTCTCTTTATTAAGATACACAACATTGAAGGCGACGAGAGATGAGTGCTTGACGGACTCAAAGCGAGTGCAGTGCAGATTTTAGTTCTCTTGCTGTTAGAAACGAACTTCTGAATTTTCGGACTTTTCGTTTAGCTTGCGCCATGGAAGATATGGTAGCCGCGCCGAGAAGCTTTGCTTATGCCCAGCTTTTTCCACCGCTTCTACTGAACCTCGGAGCCCCGGATTTGTATACGGAATACAAGATATGGATGGAGTCGTACAGATTTTTTTTTTAAATAGCCAGTGGATCTACAGAAGCTCAGGATGCCGTGAGACGTGCTACATTACTGCACTGTATCAGGGCTCCCGTGCAGCGGATTTTCGCCAACCTCCCTGGAGAAAAAGACTGTAGCTGCCTTAGACGCTTCCTTTACACCGCGGAGAAATGTGGTTTTGGAACGGCATGAATTTAGGCAGAGAACTTAGTCTCAGGACGAATCTGTTGATGCTTTTGTGACTGCACTAAGAGAACTGGCTAAATCTTGTGACTTTGGAGTATTGGAAACTGACATGTTAAGAGATCAACTTGTGGAAAAATGTGCACATAAGAGACTATAAATTGCTGCAGGAGGAAGGGCTGACTTTAAAAAGAGCTCTTACAGTCGCTAGAATTCATGAAGCAGCTCAAGCAGAATCAAGAATGCTTTCTGACCACAGTGACAAAGTGACACTGAACGGGGCGCTCGCTCAAACTTTACAAACAAAAGCCGAGCAGCAGGACGCAGTCATGCTAGAGATATAGAAGAACAGAGGACGGCTGACATTACATGTTACAGGTGCGGACTAACAATGCACAAAGCAGATGAATGCGGAGCGTGAACAGCAAAATGTCTACACTGCAAGAAAACAGGACATTGTGGACATGTCTGCAGAACATCACGTCCGAGTTTAAGGACAAGTATCCCTTTTATTGTTGTTGCTGCCTCCGGTTTACATTTGGCGATGTAAACCAGATTCAGAAAAAAATAATTTGAACAACCTTATTCCCTTGCTTACTTGAAGGGCGCGGTGGCCAAGTGGTAAGGCGTCGGTCTCGTAAACCGAAGAGTGTGGGTTCAAACCCCACCCGTGCCTGTTTCATTTGTCACCGCTTTCCTTTAGTTTCAAAGTCTTAAAAAAACTCTCAATGTAGGGATCTCAATAGTAAGAGAGCATAACTGTCGCCAGTAATTAGTATTCTTGCATATCCTGCCTTGTTTTTTAGTCGACAAAGCTTGTTTCTCTTCACACCCATCTTCCGAATGATCGCCTCAGCATTGGGAAGGAACGTGCGCTTGGTACAGCCCCCGACTCCATGGTCTGATCACAAACAGATCGGGTGAGCTGTCAGTCCAGGTTGGAAGTATCGTTCGAAAGCACTAAAAATCTGACTTTGGAACGAGAAGACCGTGTTTTTTTAAACGAGTAAACGATAAAATAATATACTGCCTGCAAGACTATGTCAAGTTCAAGTTCAAGTTTAAAGTTCAAGTTTATTGTCATTATACTCATACACAGGTATATGGTATAACGAAATGCTATTTAGCTAGCTCTCGGACATAAGTAGTACAAAGAAAAAAACACAACAACAATACAATTGCATAACAAAAGAAAGACAGAGACAACAGCCGATGTGCAAAAAACAACAACGGGCAGTGTGCAAAACAACAAAAAGGTAACAGGTTATGTGCAAAAACATGCATCAAAAGAATGAAATAAAGGGATAGAAATGATGGGGAGTGAGCTTTTGACATGTATGGTAGAGGTAGATTTTCAATGTGTGTTTGGGTTTTTGGTAAGAAAGAAGGCACTGTGAGGTTCAGGTCATAGGTGAGAGGTGAGGAGAGAGTGAGAGAGGCTGGGAGTTTAATAGTTTGATAGTGCGGGGATAAAAACTGTTTCTGAGTCTGGTAGTCCGGACCCGAATGCTCCGGTACCGTTTTCCATGTCATGCTAAACGCCACAAATTGTTCGTCCAGTTGTATCAATCGTCCTAAAAATACGGAAAATCGGATGTGACTGATACAATCCGCACCCATTTCTTCAGGATAGTTGAGCTGTTTAAAACAGTAAATTTACAGATTCGTGTCTTTTAAGCTTTGTGTTTCGCTCTCCAAATAGAGGCACGGGTTCAAATCCCACTCCCGACAATCAGGCGTTTTACCCTGACTTTTTTACCTGCCTTTACACTGTTTCAGTCTTGTTGTGCTCGCTGACAATCACAGTACGAGGAAAACTGAGAAACTGATTAGCAAAAACATAACGGACAGAAAAAAGCTTCGTAAACACGTGAATGTGGTTAGCAGCAGTAAGGTATGCATTCAAATGTTTAAGGCTGATTTATAAAAGCAGCAGAAGAAAGGTGCAGCCTTTGTAAGAGTTCGCGGGTTTTTATGCTGCTTGGACTTCTTTCAAGCCTATGAAGTGACCCCCGTTTTATTTTCATTTTCAAACTTCAGAACCGAATAACGAAAATGTTTCATGTGTGACAGCATTCCGTTGCAAATACCGTTTCCACGATGTATTCAGCAACGGGAATGAAATGTTTTAGTGCTGGCTCAAATGCGAGGAATTTCAGAAAAACCTGGAAAAGCAACGCTTGCAGTAAATGACATATCTAAAGCGTGTAGTCAGCATGAGCAGAACAACGCAATGCTCTGTAAAAACGAAATCTGAAGCCGCAATTACTCTTTTATCTCAGGCAGTTCATTCCGATACGATGTTTCCTCAGACTAAATGAAATGCCGAACTCCAAACATGTTGTTGCCATTATTGTACTCCTGCTGAAAGAAGAAAGAAAGAAAGGTGTCGTAAATGAACTTTGTCGCCCGTGAGAGATATGGACATGAAAAGTGCCGGATAAAACCCATTTCTATACGTTTCTCTTAGTGTCGGGGCTCCTATTGAATGTAAAGGAGGCAACGTGCTCAGCCAGCCGACTCAGCGCTTACTGAACGCAGGTGTCTCAGAGCGGTGTGTCCAAGTCGCAGTAAAAGAGGGGAGTTCTGTCGGCGCCGTGGCTTAGTTGGTTAAAGCGCCTGTCTAGTAAACAGGAGATCCTGGGTTCAAATCCTAGCGGTGCCTTTCTTCCTGTCTTCTCGCACCGTTTATTGTTATAGAGAACATGCTTCTGCATTACCTCAGTCAATATCACCGGGAATGTGAATAGAAATGTAAACATCAATATTTCTGCTGTCTCCTGAGAAACACAAGTATAGAGTCAAAACACAATAAATAATGCTAAAAAATTATTCAGTTAACACCCAGATGTGACAAAACACATTTAAGACTTACATCCCCTTTAAATATGTATTTCCTTAATATCAGTTCTCTTCCCTCCCCAGGACACCTGCAAATTCACTAGATCATATTAAAAGCTGTGTGTAAGTCTTACATGTGTTCTGTCACATCTGGGTGTTAAATTAATAGATGTGTTGTGTTATTTAATATGATTTGACTCCACGCTTGTGTTTCTCGGGAGACAGCAGAAATATTGGGGATTTGCGGCTACAGAAAATAATGTGAACTTTACAGGCAAAAGTAAGGTTAAGTTAAAGAAACAAAAACGTATTGTCACCTTTTTCAACGTGATTTTTTAAGACATTTGTTCGGAATAGTATATCTTCTCGTGTCTGTGGCTGTTATCCTACAATAACGGTGGTGAAATAGCAGGAATGTGCGGAAAGAATCGGAGATTGAACAGAAGACTCATCCAGTCGATAGTAAGGTTGTGTAGGACCGCACACCCTACGATGTCAGTGTTGAGTAGTGAGGTTTAAAAGCTTCTTCACGAACCAGGAAGGAGTACAAACCTAAAGTCTTCTGACCCGTAATCAGACACGTTATCCATTGCGCCATTGGCGTTTGTATTGCATTCAGAGCCGCTACTATTCATGTGTCTTGTATGTGTGTCTAGTTACTACGTCTTTCATTATGTCTGGTTTAAAATAATGTATCTTTAAAACAGACAAAGGGTTTATGAGTCTCCCTGAAATTCACACACGAAGAATAAAAAATATCGCGTTTAAAAAGAATACAGAGATGCCGGCGAAAGAAAACGGAGCGTCTTAAGTGCGCGCTATCACTGAACTAAACTCCCGATCGATAAGTTTGTCGGCGGCTTTTTAATTGTGTTAGGAAGAGCAAACAGTCCACAGTGTACATTTTAAAGGTCTAAGCAAAACAATCTGACGTGAGGATTAGGATTAGGATCCAGAACAGGAGCCTTTACTTCTTTATATACTGAGCTTTCGGGTGAACGTCAAAGTGAAAGACAAATTCGCAATTTTCACTTTTTGATTAAGGAACAAGAAAACACCATCCTTGGAGCTGGATTCAAACCAGGGACATAAGAAATGCCCACTGTTTTTGTCTATAGTTTTAAGAGCTAGCAATTGAGCTATCGAGAGGTCGGAAAGCAAACGCTTTGTCACACGTGTAGCCCAATGTAGTGTAGTGTTCCTCTATTTAAATCCCAGTTCGACGTCAAAATACTCACTCCCATAGTCTCGTTCAGAAGAAGAAATGGACCAGGCTTCCACTGTGTAAACGTCCAGAGTTCTTATAAAACGTTTGAAGGGACATCAGTGCAGGCTGAAATTGACCCTTTTTCTAGTGGGATCAGGATCATATAAAACCTTTCTTTTGGATTGAGAAGAGGATCATGGAGACACTCAAAATACCCCTGTCTTTGCTTCTTTCAAGGATGAATGGAGTATTGAGCTGCAAGCATCGGTTTAAATCAAAACTCTCTGCTACTGCAGTTGCTTGTTTGAGAGTTTCTTCAAATCTTTCAACTGAACGTTGATATCAAGAGATATTGACGGTAATATCATAGGGACTTTGGTTTTCTTTTGATCGAAAATTGTATTAAAATACAAGCCTCTTTCACAGTTGTATAATACTTTCCCTTGCATCCTCAGATAAAATTTCTAAATACCACAAAGTTACAACATATGGAATAGCATTTATTTTAAAATGTATTTTAAAATTTGCATTTATTTAGAGCTATATTTAGAGCTTAGTAAAGATAGCATTGCTAATATTGATGGAGTAGAAATGTAAGATGAATTGATAGCTTTTTCTGAACTAAAAAAGTCCTACAACGCCTCCTGTAACAGGTAAGGACTCATAGCAAGACATTGCTATTGCATTGCGCATTTTGCAGATACGACCAGTTTCTGCTTCTGGTGAGTGCATCTTTTCCAAACTGAAATTAACAAGAACATTTTCAAGATGCGCCATGTCCCTAAATCGTTCATCAGGACTACTATTAATATCAGGTGAAATAATAATAATAATAATATAATAAACTTTATTTTATATAGCGCCTTTAAAGGTGGCTTCTCAAAGCGCTTTACAGGATGACAATAACAATAAATAAGAAGACTACAACAATAATTAAGAAAATTTCACAAGACAGGACACAATTATAATTACAACAATACAACAATAACAATAGAGGAGACCGTGGAAGATGGTATTAAGAAGAGCAGAGGGGTGAAGAATGGAACCAGTTAAGTAAAGGCTTTTCTGAAAAGGAGGGTTTTGAGTCTGGATTTGAAGGAGTTTAGAGAAGGTGACTCTCTAATATCCTTGGGCAAGGAGTTCCAGAGCTTGGGGGCATAGCAGGAGAAGGCCCTGTCGCCCATACAATGTAGACGGGCTTGGGGGACAGTAAGGAGGGCAGAATTTGAAGAGCGGAGGTTGCGAGGTGGGGAGTAGGGCGATAAAAGTTCAGACAGGTATTGAGGTGCCAAGCCATGTAAAGCCTTGTAGGTGAGCATGAGGATTTTAAAGTCTACGCGGAATTTGACCGGCAGCCAGTGCAAGGACTCCAGGATAGGAGTAATGTGAACACTTGCACTAGATCTGGTCAGGATTCTGGCTGCTGAATTTTGGACATACTGCAGCTTGTTCAGAGTAGATTTAGATACCCCAGGGAGCAGAGCATTGCAGTAGTCAATTCGAGAGAATACAAATATGTTGATCAGCTTTTCAGCCACAGTTAATGATAGCATAGGGCGTAGTCTTGCGATATTTCTAAGGTGAAAAAAAGATGTTTTGACAGTATGCTGTACATGTGGGTCGAATGTTAAGCCAGAATCGAATATAACCCCAAGGTTTTTCAATTTTGATTGGAGCTCAAGTACAGAGCCATCTACAGACAGGGTTACAGGACTGGCTTTACGAAGTTGATGGGGGGTACCAATAAGCATGACTTCAGTCTTGTCACAGTTAAGATGAAGGAAGTTTTGAGTCATCCAAATTTTTATGTCAGAGATGCAATTAGATAGAATAGAGACAGCCACATCAGTGTCGGGTTTGGTATGGATGTATATTTGAGTATCGTCAGCGTAAAAATGAAAGCTGAGGCCATGTGATCTTAAAAGCTGACCAAGTGGGAACATGTAAATGCTGAAGAGCAAGGGGCCCAGTATTGAGCCCTGAGGGACACCAGACTTGACAAAACCAATTTCAGACCTGTACCCATTGAGAGAGACAAAGTGACAGCGATCAGTGAGGTAAGACTTAAACCATTTGAGGGCAGTGTCAGAGACTCCAAACACAGTCTCGAGACGAGAAAGCAAGATGTTATGGTCAACAGTGTCAAAGGCAGCACTGAGATCAAGAAGGATGAGTATGGAAAGAGAACCAGAATCAGAAGCTATTAGGAGATCGTTGGTGACTTTGACTAGGTTTCTGTGCTGTGAAGTTGATGGAAGCCAGATTGGAGGGGTTCGAAAAGGTTGTTTGTCATGAGGTGGTTATGTAACTGAAGTGTGACAGCACGTTCTAGAATTTTATAGAGAAAGGGTAAGTTGGAGATGGGGCGAAAGTTGTTAAGATTGTCGAGAGCCATGTTCGGCTTCTTTGGCACTGGGGTAATAGCAGCAGTTTTGAGGACCGTTGGTACAATGCCGGTGCTCAAGGATTCATGTATTATATTGAGGACAATGGGACAGAGAGAAGAGAAACAGGACTGGAATAAAGTGGTGGGAATGGGATCTAAAATAGATGTGGTGGGTTTCATGCGCGTAACTAGTTTGTTTAGGGATGCTGAGTCAAGAAGAGAGAAGCTGGAGAGACGGGAACCAGAGAAGTTGGATGAGGAGGAAGGAGGTATGGAAATTATATCCGTAGTGGAGAGAATGTGATGCCGGATGTTGTCAATCTTAGAACTAAAGAAATCTAAGAATGTGTTGCAAAGTTGTGATGAGGCAGGTAATGTGGTGGGGCAGTTTGGCTTGAGCAGTCTGTTGATGGTGGAGAAAAGATGTCTGGGATTGTTTTGGTGATTTTCAATGATGTGAGAGAAGTAGGTGGATCTAGCAGACTCTATAGTAACCTTATAATCAGATAAGTAATCTCTCCAGGCCTGATAATGTACATTTAGGCCGGAAAGACGCCACCTACGCTCAAGTTTGCGAGAGGCTGCCTTCATGAAACGCAGATGGTCATTGTACCAGGGGGCAGGGCGAGAGAAGGAGATGGTTCGAGTTTTTAAAGGAGCAAAGGTGTCGAGGGTAGATAAAAGAGCATTGTCAAGTAACTGTATTTTGTCTTCTAGAGGGTCAGAGGAAGAGAAACAGGATAAGGAGGACAGAACAGAATTTGCAAACCTTGGGTGATCAATTGATCGCCAGTTGCGGAAATTTACAGAGCGTGAGGGGGAAGTGTTAGAAACAGGTAATTCCAGATTGAAGAGAATGGCTAAGTGTCAGAGAGGCCTAGATCAAGGGGAGTGCAGTGGGAGACAAAGGAGTCATTTGCAATAATTAGATCTAAGGTGTGTCCTTTGTTATGTGTAGGGGTACAAACAAACTGAGTAAGGTCAAAGCATCCCAAAAGAGAAAGGAAGTCTTTAGCCAGACTGGAAGAGGTTGAACCAAAGTGTATATTAAAGTCCCCTAGAATAAGGAACCTTTTAAATTTAAGGGATAAGAATGAGAGAAAATCACCAAACTCACCTAAGAAGACTCCACTGGGTTTGGGTGGTCTGTAAACTGTGCCAATAATGGTAGATTAGGGGATAGAAACATTTAAAACAAGACACTCAAAAGAAGAGGGAGGAGGTATAGCTACAGGACTTAGACTGTAAAAAAGGTTGTAAATAACAATGATGCCCCCGCCTCTGCCTTAAAGACGCGGAAGGTCAAACAAACCATATCCAGGAGGAACTAGTTGGTTGAACAGGAGTCCATCATTTTGTTTGTGCCATGTTTCGGTTAAACACAGAAGGTCCAGTTGTTTTTCTTTGATAATGTCACATAAAAGAAGAGCCTTGCTGTTGTAGATTAAACTGACCCAGGGACGCCAAATAATGTAGATTAAGCCGGCCCAGGGACGCCAAATAATGTAGATTAAGCCGACCCAGGGACGCCAAATAATGTAAGGAAAACCGGTTCAGGGACGCCAAATATGTAATCATAGTGGCTCTCTGAAGGCACCAGTTCTGTAGGGTTTGGGCATTTACTGAGACAATTATTAATTGTAGCAGTAAATCACAAAGTTGATTCTTTTGATGGCTTTAGAATCCAACCATGCGACATAACTCAAACAACGTGCACACACAGGTACTAATACACGAGGATACATTTATTAATACATAGAATATGCATATAAATCTAACCAATCTTATCGTGAGGGTTATCAGAATACAAAAGATATATATTCAATCAGTTACAAAGTGTTACACATATCAAGAGGACATACGTTCAGTATATCATTCATTAAGACCGTTTCGTAAAGTGAACTTGGTTACAACTTCTACATTAGATACTCAAACAAGTACATAACTCTTAGGAATTAAATTGATATCAACTGGTTGGGATAACAATTGAATTCTCGAGCTGTAATGCATTGAAGTTGAATACTCATCCAATCTTTGGGGATTCAGATCTCCAGCGGGCACAAAGAAACAGTTGCAGGCTGTTGCTGTCCAATCCGCGCTCTCTGGCTCCGTGCCAGGCTGTGCTGTGTGGCTTGCGACGGTGCGCTGCTGATGCTCATTGACCGGCTAGTTAGTGTTGGCTTTAACTAGCAAAGTTTGTCCACAGGAGAAAAGATGACTGTGGGTCCCAGCAAGTCAGGAAGAGGACCGGTTTGTTCCTGATGAAGAGCTAGTTCTGAATAGTGATTCAGCTGTCCACAGTTCCGACCTGTTCACGGGGCCTGCTGCTGGTCACTCTCTGGCAACCTCCACTCTAGACTCTTAGAACAAAGGAAAGTTCTGGGGGTCGGACACACTGGCCGTTCCGTGGTTGTCCGGGCTGAGTCTCAGGATGGTCAGGAGGCGCGCTGCGAGAATGTCCTGCCCTTTGGAGCCTTCTGCTCCTGGGCCGTCCTGCCCTGGAATTCTCCTTTGAATTCCCTTTAGAATTGTGTTGCCTGTTTTTACCTGGAGGAACTTCAGCTCATTGATTGGCTGAAAGTTCCATGGGCATCAGAGTCCCACGTGGGTTACTCGGCCCTACCAGTCCCTGATTGGTTGATCAAGGTGAGATATGAGTCACTTAGTTCTGACACTTAGTAATGCAGTCCAGATATCCAACTCGCACTCCCTAGACAGATAGGCGCCAATGGATAACCATTGATCATGATAGCCAGGCTTGGCTAAGTGCATCCCCCTTTGGGAGCTGTCCTTATCAAAAGAAAACATCTTGCATGAATGGTTTCTCTGTGGCTGCACCACAGAGATGAACAGAGAAATGGGGAAGCTCAGAAACACTTAGTTCTGCCTTATTATTAAGCCTCGCCGCTACACTGTTAACGGAGCGGGTGTTGAGTAGCGCTGATCTGGCCAGTCTCGGGGATGCAGGGGGAGGCGGAGTGCGGTCCAGGTGCGGTAGTGAGAGGAGATTTTTTAGATCAGCGCCGGTACGTGATGGACTTACAGACGTGCGCCGAAAGGCAGGGATAGAGACTCCGCAGGCAGACAAATGAAAAAAACGGCGTCCTGTGCTGCGATGGATGTAGCGAGTCGGTTGTAAAATCCCAGTAAAACGGCAGTAATCGAATGTGTCTTTGACCAGGAAGTAGCTGTAGTAGTGTTTTAGTTGAAGAAGTTGCAGTGCAGTGTTGCAGTGAACTCTTGCTTCCTTCCAATGAGGACGGAGCTGCGGGAAAAAGGGCGCTATAGAGGATTGCTGTGGAGAGCTGCTGCTGTGCTTTGACATCTGAGCTCTGTGGAAAACGATCTCAATACAATTCTGAAAAACGTGACTCCCAGAATGCCAGCCGAACAAGTCTCCACAGCCAAAGCGCTGTGTCTCTTTTCAGCTGGCAAAACCTTTCCTCGATCCTTTGCGGACTTGTAAAACTGTTCATGACCAGAATAAAAAACCATCACGCTAATACACAAGCACCCGTGTCTCGCCAAAGCTGACAAATAAACAGACAGAAAAGCCGCACTGCACGTGTGAACAGGGGAATGAGCGAGCGAACGGGCGCCTCCTGCGCTTAAAAGCTAACAGCACCTGGTATGCCCAGGCAGTCTCGCATCCAAGTACTAACCAGGCCCGTCCCTGCTTAGCTTCCATAATCAGACAAAATAAAGCAAGCTCAAGGGGGTGTGGCAGCAAGCGAGAGCAGGGCTCACTGTCACCGTTCTTATAGTAGGCTGGGCAAAAGATTTTTAAATTTTTTAAAAAATAAATAAAAAATGAGATATAATGATGTGTTCCTGCTTAACTTAGACATTGCACGACTTTAAAACATATAAAAACAGGTTTCGAAAGTTAAAAACCACTTTATATGCGCCAAAAATGGGTGATTTTTCTTCCTCGTGATCAGCTCAGAATCTTTGTGTACGCTGTAAGGTTTTTACTTCTTAATTAAACGTTTAAAATACACGAATTTCATAAAGACAACACACGTTTCGAAGAGAAAAAATCCCTATCTTTTCTCTTCCTGTTGTGTGAAAGTGATCAGCAGGTCTTTTTTTCCCAATCGGAGGCTCTGAAAATAGTGTACCGCCCACTGCGCTCCGTCAGAGAGGGGCACGGCACCGAGAGAAGGAGGAGGTGTGGAGCGCACCAGTACAAAACGAACGTTCTCCTGCCTGGAGTGCTTATGGCAGCAATCGCGTCTGCATTTATAACTTAGTTTTAAAAATAATCAAGCAATATGAAGCATCTCTTTTTACTTTTAAGTCACTTAATTATCATTAAGCACAGCTTTCTCACCACTTAGACTACTTTTTGATACCATCCTTAGACAAAGCAGAAACTTCTTGTTCTGTCTAATGACATTACAAGTGGAAAGATTACAGATTTTAATCGTCTTAATTTTGTTACGTTATACATTTTAGAAACATTTCATCCATACAAACACCACAAAACTATTATCGATTGTATTTCTGAATGGTATGTTACACTTAGTTCACTGTGTTAAATACATCTAATTAAGAACGTTAGGTGTTAGCATAAACTATTAGCAATCAATATTAAATTTAGCACTGTAATAAGTTGTTGCACTAAAGAAAAAATAGGGTTAAATATAATTCAAAATATTTTGCTAACAATGTTAACTGTTTATAAATAATAAATTGTATTAACTAAAGAGTAGGATGGCACAGTTGTTAGTATGCTTTTTGTTTTGTTTCTTTTTCATAAATACAACAGTAGTACCTGATGTCTCAGTGGCTTTCAAAATTAAATTATGCATGCACACCTGTGAACTAGAAAGATAACTAAGCTGTCCATCCATTTATAATGGTGGCAAAGTGGTTAGCATTGCTATCTTGGAGCACTGGGGTCCTAGGTTCAATTCCTGCCATCCTGTGTGTGTGGGGTTTGCATGTTCTCTCTGGGTTACATGGTTTTTCTCCATATGTGTGATATGACTCCCTCTCGCACTCCAAAACATACTGGTAAGTTAACTGGTTAATGGGAAAACTGGCCCTGGTGTGTTTGTTTGTATCTGTCTGTCCTGTGATGGACTGGCACTATGTCCAGGGTGTATTCTGCCTTGTGTCCATTGCTTACTGGGATAGGCTCCAAATCCTCTGTACTGGATAAAGAGATTAGAAATGGATGGAAGTAAAGGCAGTCCAGATGTCCATCTGGCACTCCCTAGACAGATAGGCGCCAATGGATGACCATTGATCATGATAGCCAGGCTTAGCTAAGTGCATCCCCATTTGGGAGCTGTCCCTTATAAAAAAAAACATCTTTAAATAAGCCTGCATGAATAGTCTAGATGAAGAGAGAGTTGGGGCCTCATTTAGGAAAGCACAGCAACACTTAATTCTGTCTTATTAACAAGCATTGCCTCTACACCCCTTTCCTGATTTCTTATTTTTTTGCATGTTTGTCACACTGAAATGTTTCAGATCATCAAACAAATTGAAATATTAGACAAAGATAACACAAGTAAACACAAAATGCAGTTTTTAAATGAAGGTTTTTATTATTAAGGGAAAAAAATCAAAACCTACATGGCCCTGTGTGAAAAAGTGATTGCCCCCCTGTTAAAACATAAATCAACCGTGGTTTATCACATCTTTGGAAAGTTCAATTTCTCTAGCCACACCCAGGCCTGATTTCTGCCACACCTGTTCTCAATCAAGAAATCGCTTAAATAGGACCTGCCTGACAAAGTGAATTAGACCAAAAGATCCTCAAAAGCTAGACATTATGCTTTCCAAAGAAATTCAGGAACAAATGAGAAACAGAGTGATTGAGATTTATCAGTCTGGAAAAGGTTATAAAGCCATTTCTAAAGCTTTGGGACTCCACTGAACCACAGTGAACCACAAATAGAGGTGCGGGTTCAAATCCCACTCCCCACAGTCAAGTGTTTTACCCTGTCTTTTTTAATTGTCTTGACACTGCTCTTGTTGTGCTCACTGACAATCACAATAGGAGGAAAACAGAGAAACTGTTTCGCAAGAACACAATGGACAGGAAAAAGCTTCATGAACACTTGAATGTGAGTAGCAAAAGTACGGTATGCATTCAAATGTTGAAGCCTGAATTATAAAAGCAGCATAAGAAAGGTGCAGCACAATACAATTTGTGAGAATTAGCAGGTTTGATGCTGCTATTTCATTTTCATTTCAAGCCAAAAGTCCTCTTTTATCTCGGTCAGCGCTTTCCGATAAGATGGCTCTGCAGAAGACATGAGAAATGCTGAACACGTTGTTGCCATTAGTGCTACTCATGCTACTGTAGTTTTAAGCTCTTATCAGTGGGCATGTACAGTTGTACAGGGGCTAGACTACTTTGCGCCGTCCAAATTCCATTATGTGAATTTAAGTTTTTTTTAATAACAGCATTAAAATTACAATGTGTGCTCAAAAACCGTTACTTATTAGCTTAAGAAGTAGAAGTGTTTTGACAAAGTGTGGTGTTCGAACAATAAACGCTGAAGTGTTTAATACTTGTGAGCAGATCTCCCTCGATTTAGACAAACTCCTGCTCGCCCGATGATTTCAGAAAAAATATCTGAATCGAGGCTCAAAGTGGAAAGAAAGCTGAATCCCGCAAAGTCATAAGACATTGGGGGTCACTGTACGCTATCACGTCCTGCCTGCGCTGTCCTATTAAAAGGGATCAGAAAGGACACAAACACAAGGACCCTTGAATCCATGATCTTGAACTTAAGGGTCGCGAGCTCTGCCGATTGTGCCTCTCTAGCTCCTCTATTACAACAATAATATTACTCGCGTTGATTCAACATAGTATAGTTGGCTGCTAGCTAGAGATGATGGCATGGTGGCCAAGTGGTAAGGCATCTGTCTCGTAACTCGTCTGTTGAGGGTTTGAGCCCTGTTTATGCCTCCATTCACCGTCATGTTCTTTTATCTAGATCTTCAAGTAACTTGCAAAATGTCTCTTATTGTTACTCTTTCTCAAAATCGAAGCACAAAGTTATCTGTTATAGCCATAACAGAATGCCGAACTTTATTATCTTTTTACAAATCAACACAGAATAACACAAAGAAGACATTTTATAGTCTTATATTGAAACCACTAACGCACTATGCACACATTCACAAGAATTTACAATGCCAATAGAAAAACACATTTGCTCCGGTAAATTAGATCACATACCTTGTTAACTCATTTCTTCTTAACACAACATTTGTTCAAATGGAGGGAAAGGCAGTTTCGCAAATAACCCACAGGTCTGTCACCCTCGGGAGATGTCAAGCACATGGAACTCCTTGCACATGAAAAGTGCCAGATAAAAGCTATATGGCAGCGAACAACCATGCTGTTCCCGGCATCATGCAAGCAAACTACATAAATATGAGAAAACACGCAAGAGAGTTGTCACTCAGAGTGACGAAGGGTCGATGTATACTGGGGCTCAGTTAAAATGCAACGTCAGGACTTTTCCGAATTATGTCACACGAAGAGAGCACAGCCCTTTCCGCCCTGCCGCGTGTGTCTCGGTAACTCGCTGTGATCGTATAGTGGTCAGTACTTTGCATTGTGGCCGCAACAACCCCGGTTCGAATCTGGGTCACGGCAGAATAGGGGCGTCTGCTTTTACTACTCGCACGAATGAAGGCAAAAAAAAGCCAATCGATGTGAACGAACGGCGCTTTACAGAGGAGTACTGCCTGACTGGATCGTTGATGAAGGACAGAGGCCACTCCGACCTCTTCTCGGTTTTCTTCAATGACTTACTAAGGATCTTCTTCACATTCGCCCATGCAGGGGAAGCCTGGAAGGCTCCACAGCCGAAACATTGTGATTCTTTTCTTCTCTTTTCACCAGGAATAGTCCTTTACTTGTTCTTTTGCAGCCTACGCATGCTGACGCAGCTACCCACCCGATAGCTAACATTCTATAATCACAACTATGAATGTCCACTTTGGGTATTTTTTCCATGATTATTTATTATTATTATTTATTCTGTCATTGAAGCATATTTTATGTCATACTGAAGTGTCATAATCACTGAAAAAATATTTTTTTAATTTAGAAAGTAAGAAAATGATAAATCACTAGGAATTGCATTTAGCCTGTTCTGATCTAGATTTTCTATATACTTTAACATGCCATGTTCACAATGTCACAACTCATAAATGAAACAATGAAGTGTTGTAATTACAAATGTACATAGCGTCGGGACATTGAGATGTTTTGGTAATGAGGAAGGAGGGACATGCAATGTTCACAGGGTCAAATTTATAAAACGCTACGGTAAAATTTCTTGTATTTCGGGAATATGAGAGCCTGTTACATTGTGTCTTACACCTCAGTGTCAGAATTTTGAGACATTTTTATAACCAGGGGTAGGTTCATAGCAATAAGCAGAAAGTGCGATCATCCTTTTCTCATCCTCGGTTAACCATATATTCTCATATGCCATGTTCTGAATGTCCCATTTAAAACTGCTATATTAAAATTAAGACTTTTTATGATCAGAAGGCAAGGTTGTGGTAAATATGCATAAAGTGCAAGTGAACTTATGTTTTGCCTTTGTCTTGTTATTGTGAGTTTTGAAAATTGGTTTTCGATTTTCTGAAATGCGTTTCACACAAAAATGCAATTTGGATAGTCACTACTTATATATTCCCCTTAACTGAGGATATGTACAGTAATCCATCCCGATTAGTACTTTTAAAAATTACTGTAGAGAGCCATCAGAAAGGGAATGAAAACTTGCATTAAACAAAATCAAGCTGCATGTAATCATCCATAGTGAAACATTTTGTAAGACAAGACAGGAAGAAAGACACTGGTGGGATTTGAGCGCAGAATCTCCTGTTTAATAGGAAAAAAACTTCAACCAAATCAGCCAAGATGCTGTCAGAGTATTAAAATCATGTCTGCGTCAGTGGTTACAGCTAACTATCGCTGGAGGACAGTTCACTGTGAACAAGTCAGCCTGAATAATGAGGGGGAAGAGACTGACCTCTGTGATGCACTATAGAGTTACACTAACCTTCTATCCAACTGTTCTATGCTGCATTCTACCCTAGTGGTAAATATTGATTTCCGTGGGTGTAATATTCCTTTTTTTGTCAAATATTATCAAGCACAAATTTTGCTGTTGAAAATAAGCCTAGTGGTTTTCAATGTTGTGATCCTTTTTCCCCAGTGTCACCCAAATTGATACATTGTGCTTTGGCAATTCTTCAGGCTATATTTTTTAGAGGAGCTCAGTTGAATTAGTTTATATAAAGTATTTCTTTTCCCTTTAATCCTTTAAAACATATTACATTTTCAAAACATTGGATCTTACTTCCTACTAATTGTAGCGGCAATGCTTGTCAATAAGACAGAATTAAGTGTTGCTGTGCTTTCCCAAATGAGGCCCCATCTCTCTCTTCATCTCTGTGGTGCAGCCACAGAGAAGCTATTCAGGCAGGCTGATTTAAAGATGTTTTCTTTTGATAAGGGACAGCTCCCAAAGGGGGATGCACTTAGCTAAGCCTGGCTATCATGATCAATGGGCATCCATTGGCGCCTATCTGTCTAGGGAGTGCCAGATGGACATCTGGACTGCATTCCTAAGTGTCAGGAGTAAGTGACTCATATCTCACCTTGATCAACCAACCAGGGACTGGTAGGGCCGAGTAACCCACGTGGGACTCTAATGCCCATGAAACTTTCATCCAATGAACGAGCTGAAGTTCCTCCAGGTAAAAACAGGCAACACAGAGAGCCTGTGAGATTCAGATTCAGTAAGATTCTGAGGAGAATTCTAAAGGGAATTCAAAGGAGAATTCCAGGGCAGGACGGCCCAGGAGCAGAAGGCTCCCAAGGGCAGGACATTCTCGCAGCGCACCTCCTGACCATCCTGAGACTCAGCCCGGACAACCACGGAATGGCCAGTGTGTCCGAGTGCCAGAACTTTCCTTTGTTCTAAGAGTCTAGAGTGGAGGTTGCCAGAGAGTAACCAGCAGCAGGCCTCGTGAACAGGTTGGAACTGTGGACAGCTGAATCACTATTCAGAACTAGCGCTTCATCAGGAACAAACTGGTCTTCTTCCTGACCTGCTGGGACCCACATTCATCTTTTCTCCTGTGCACAAACTTCGCTAGTTTCAGCCAAAACTAACTAGCCAGTCTTCAGAGAGCATCAGCAGTGCACCGTCGCAAGCCGCACAGCACAGCCTGGCATGGAGCCAGAGAGCCTGCAGGAGACCTGAATCCCCAGAGATTGGATGAGTATTCCACTTCACTGCATTACTGCTCGAGAATTCAATTGTTATCCCAACCAGTTGATATCAATCTAATTCCTAAGTGTTATGTACTTGTTTTGAGTATCTAATGTAGAAGTTGTAAACAAGTTCAATTACGAAACGGTCTAAATGAATGATATACCGAACGTATGTCCTCTTGATATGTGTAACTCTTTGTAACTGAATGAATATATATCTTTTGTATTCTGATAACCCTTACGATAAGATCTGTTAGGTTTACATGCATATTCTATATATTAATAAATGTATCCGCGTGTATTAGTACCTGTGTGTGCGTTGTTTGAGTTATATCGCATGGTTGGATTCTAAGACCATTAAAAGAATCAATTTTGTGATTTACTGCCACAATTAATAATTGTCCCAGTAAATGCCCAAACCCCTAAAGAACTGGTGCCTCGTGAGAGAACACTACAACAGTGTGTGATCTCCTGTCCCAGCCTGAGGAGCAGACAGCAAGCCTGTCTCTCAATACAAATAATACAGTGTGTCATTTCCTGCCCCAGCCAGAGGAACAGACAGTGAGCATGTCTCTCAACAATAATACGAATAAACTGTGTGATCTCCTGTCCCAGCCTGAGGAACAGACAGTGAGCCTGTCTCTCAATAATAATAATACAGTTTTTGATCTCCTGTCCCAGCCTGGGGAACAGACAGTAAACCTGTCTCTCAATAATAATAATCCAGTGTGTGATCCCTTGTCTTAGCCTGAGGAACAGACAGTGATCCTGTCTCTCAATAATAATACAGTGGGTGATCTTCTGTCCCAGTCTGGGGAACAGAAAGTGAGCCTTTCTCTCAATAATAATAATATAGTGTGTGATCCACTGTCCAAGCCTGAGGAACAGACAGTCAGCCCGTCTCTCAATAATAATAATACGGTGTGTGATCTCCTGTCCCAACCTGAGGAACAGACAGGAGTGAGCCTGTCTCTCAATAATAATAATCTTGTGTGGAATGTCCTGTCCCAGTCTGAGGAACAAATAGTGATCCTGTCTCTCAATAATAATACAGTGGGTGATCTTCTGTCCCAGTCTGGGGAACAGAAAGTGAGCCTTTCTCTCAATAATAATAATATAGTGTGTGATCCACTGTCCAAGCCTGAGGAACAGACAGTCAGCCCGTCTCTCAGTAATAATAATACAGTGTGTGACTTCCTGACCCACCCTGAGGAACAGACAGTGAGCCTGTCTCTCAATAATAATAATACAGTGTGTGACCTCCCGTCCCAGCCTGAGGAACACTGAGCCTGTCTCTCAATAATAATACAATGTGTCATCTCCTGTCCCAGCCTGAGGAACAGTGAGCTTGTCTCTCAATATTAATAATAATAATACAGTGTGTGATCTCCTGTCCCAGCCTGAGGAACAGACAGTGAACCTGTCTCTCAATAAAAATAATACAGTGTGTGATCTACTGTCCCAGCCTGGGGAAAAGACAGTGATCCTGTCTCTCAATAATAATAGAACAGTGTGTGATCTCCAGTCCCAGCCAGAGGAACAGACAGTGAGCCTGTATCTAAATAATAATAATACAGTGTGTGATCTCCTGTCCCAGCCTGGGGAACACTGAGCCTGTCTCTCAATACTAATAATACAGTGTGTCATTTCCTGCCCCAGCCAGAGGAACAGACAGTGAGCATGTCTCTCAACAATAATATTAATAAACTGTGTGATCTCCTGTCCCCGTCTGATTAACAGACAGTGAGCCTGTCTCTCAATAATAATAATACAGAGTGTGATCTCCTGTCCCAACATGAGGAACAGACAGTGAGCCTGTCTCTCAATAATAATACAGTGGGTGATTTTCTGTCCCAGTCTGGGGAACAGAAAGTGAGCCTGTCTCTCAATAATAATAAATAGTGTGTGATCTCCTGTCCCAACCTGAGGAACAGACAGGAGTGAGCCTGACCCTCAATAATAATAATACAGTGTGTGACTTCCTGTCCTAGCCTGAGGAACAGACAGTGAGCCTGTCTCTCAATAATAATAATACAGTGTGTGACCTCCTGTCCTAGCCTGAGGAACAGTGAGCCTGTCTCTCAATAATAATAATACAGTGTGTGATCTCCTGTCCCAGTCTGAGGAACAGACAGTGAACCTGTCTCTCAATAATAATAATAATACAGTGTGTGACCTCCTGTCCCAGCCTGAGGAGCAGACAGCGAGTCTGTCTCTCAATAATAATAATACAGTGTGTCATTTCCTGCCCCAGCCAGAGGAACAGACATTGAGCATGTCTCTCAACAATAATACGAATAAACTGTGTGATCTCCTGTCCCAGCCTGAGGAACAGACAGTGAGCCTGTCTCTCAATAATAATAATACAGTTTTTGATCTCCTGTCCCAGCCTGGGGAACAGACAGTAAACCTGTCTCTCAATAATAATAATCCAGTGTGTGATCTCCTGTCTTAGCCTGAGGAACAGACAGTGATCCTGTCTCTCAATAATAATAATCTTGTGTGGAATGTCCTGTCCCAGTCTGAGGAACAAATAGTGAGCATGTCTCTCAGTAATAATAGAACAGTGTGTGATTTCCAGTCCCAGCCAGAGGAACAGACAGTGATCATGTCTCTCAACAATAATATTAATAAACTGTGTGATCTCCTGTCCTTGTCTGAGGAAAAGACAGTGAGCCTGTATCTCAATAAATAATAATAATACATTGTGTGATCTCCTGTCCCAGCCTGGGGAACAGACAGTGAGCCTGTCTCTCAATAATAATACAGTGTGTGATCTTCTGTCCCAGTCTGGGGAATTGAAAGTGAGCCCGTCTCTCAGTAATAATAATATAGTGTGTGATCCACTGTCCCAGCCTGAAGAACAGACAGGAGTGAGCCGGTCTCTCAATAATAATAAAGCAGATTATCATCTCCTGTCCCAGCCTAAGGAACAGTCAAGAAAGAGCAAGTCTCTCGATAATAATAATACAGTGTGTGATCTCCTGTCCAAGCCTGAGGAACAGACAGTGAGCCTGTCTCTCAATAATAATAATAATAATAATAATAATAATAATAATAATAATAATAATAATAATAATAATAATAATAATAATAATAATAAACTTTATTTTATATAGCACCTTTAAAGGTGGCTTCTCAAAGCGCTTTACAGGATGACAGTAACAATAAATAAGAAGACTACAACAATAAATAAGAAGATTTCACAAGATAGGATAGAATTATAATTACAACAATACAACAATAACAATAGAGGAGACCGTGGAAGGTGGTATTAAGTAGAGCAGAGGGGTGAAGAATGGAACCAGTTAAGTAAAGGCTTTTCTGAAGAAGAAGGTTTTGAGTCTGGATTTGAAGGAGTTTAGAGAAGGTGACTCTCTAATATCCTTGGGCAAAGAGTTCCAGAGCTTGGGGGCATAGCAGGAGAAGGCCCTGTCGCCCATACAATGTAGACGGGCTTGGGGGACAGTAAGGAGGGCAGAATTTGAAGAGCGGAGGTTGCGAGGTGGGGAGTAGGGCGATAAAAGTTCAGACAGGTATTGAGGTGCCAAGCCATGTAAAGCCTTATAGGTGAGCATGAGGATTTTAAAGTCTACGCGGAATGTGACCGGAAGCCAGTGCAAGGACTCCAGGATAGGAGTAATGTGAACACTTGCACTAGACCTGGTCAGGATTCTGGCTGCTGAATTTTGGACATACTGCAGCTTGTTCAGAGTAGATTTAGATACCCCAGGGAGTAGAGCATTGCAGTAGTCAATTCGAGAGAATACAAATATGTTGATCAGCTTTTCAGCCACAGTTAATGATAGCATAGGGCGTAGTCTTGCGATATTTCTAAGGTGAAAAAAAAGATGTTTTGACAGTATGCTGTACATGTGGGAAGAATGTTAAGCCAGAATCGAATATAACCCCAAGGTTTTTCAATTTTGATTGAAGCTCAAGTACAGAGCCATCTACAGACAGGGTTACAGGAGTGGCTTTACGAAGTTGATGGGGGGTACCAATAAGCATGACTTCAGTCTTGTCACAGTTAAGATGAAGGAAGTTTTGAGTCATCCAAATTTTTATGTCAGAGATGCAATTAGATAGAATAGAGACAGCCACATCAGTGTCGGGTTTGGTATGGATGTATATTTGAGTATCGTCAGTGTAAAAATGAAAGCTGAGGCCATGTGATCTTTAAAGCTGACCAAGTGGGAACACGTAAATGCTGAAGAGCAAGGGGCCCAGTATTGAGCCCTGGGGGACACCAGACTCGACAAGACCAAGACCTGTACCCACTGAGAGAGACAAACTGACAGAGATCAGTGAGGTAAGACTTAAACCATTTGAGGGCAGTGTCAGAGACTCCAAACACAGTCTCGAGACGAGAAAGTAAGATGTTATGGTCAACAGTGTTAAAGGCAGCACTGAGATCAAGAAGGATGAGTATGGAAAGAGAACCAGAATCAGAAGCTATTAGGAGATCGTTGGTGACTTTGACTAGGGTGGTTTCTGTGCTGTGAAGTTGACGGAAGCCAGATTGGAGGGGTTCGAAAAGGTTGTTTGTCATGAGGTGGTTATGTAACTGAAGTGTGACAGCACGTTCTAGAATTTTAGAGAGAAAGGGTAAGTTGGAGATGGGGTGGAAGTTGTTAAGATTGTCGAGAGCCATATTAGGCTTCTTTGGCATGGGGGTAATAGCAGCAGTTTTGAGGACCGCTGGTACAATGCCGGTGCTCAAGGATTCATGTATTATATTGAGGACAATGGGACAGAGAGAAGAGAAACAGGACTGGAATAAAGTGGTGGGAATGGGATCTAAAATAGATGTGGTGGGTTTCATGTGCGTAACTAGTTTGTTTAGGGATGCTGAGTCAAGAAGAGAGAAGCTGGAGAGACGGGAACCAGAGAAGTTGGATGAGGAGGGAGGAGGTATGGAAATTATATCCGTAGTGGAGAGAATGTGATGCCGGATGTTGTCAATCTTAGAACTAAAGAAATCTAAGAATGTGTTGCAAAGTTGTGATGAGGCAGGTAATGTGGTAGGGCAGTTTGGCTTGAGCAGTCTGTTGATGGTGGAGAAAAGATGTCTGGGATTGTTTGGGTGATTTTCAATGATGTGAGAGAAGTAGGTGGATCTAGCAGACTCTATAGTAACCTTATAATCAGATAAGTAATCTCTCCAGGCCTGATAATGTACATTTAGGCCGGAAAGATGCCACCTATGCTCAAGTTTGCGAGAGGCTGCCTTCATGAATCGCAGATGGTCATTGTACCAGGGGGCAGGGCGAGAGAAGGAGATGGTTCGAGTTTTTAAAGGAGCAAAGGTGTCGAGGGTAGATAAAAGAGCATTGTCAAGTAACTGCATTTTGTCCTCTAGAGGGTCAGCGGAAGAGAAACAGGATAAGGAGGACAGAACAGAATTTGCAAACCTTGGGTGATCAATTGATCGCCAGTTGCGGAAATTTACAGAGCGTGAGGGGGAAGTGTTAGAAACAGGTAATTCCAGATTGAAGAGAATGGCTAAGTGTCAGAGAGGCCTAGATCAAGGGGAGTGCAGTGGGAGACAAAGGAGTCATTTGCAATAATTAGATCTAAGGTGTGTCCTTTGTTATGTGTAGGGGTACAAACAAACTGAGTAAGGTCAAAGCATCCCAAAAGAGAAAGGAAGTCTTTAGCCAGACTGGAAGAGGTTGAACCAAAGTGTATATTAAAGTCCCCTAGAATAAGGAACCTTTTAAATTTAAGGGATAAGAATGAGAGAAAATCACCAAACTCACCTAAGAAGACTCCACTGGGTTTGGGTGGTCTGTAAACTGTGCCAATAATGGTAGATTAGGGGATAGAAACATTTAAAACAAGACACTCAAAAGAAGAGGGAGGAGGTATAGCTACAGGACTTAGACTGTAAAAAAGGTTGTAAATAACAATGATGCCCCCGCCTCTGCCTTAAAGACGCGGAAGGTCAAACAAACCATATCCAGGAGGAACTAGTTGGTTGAACAGGAGTCCATCATTTTGTTTGTGCCATGTTTCGGTTAAACACAGAAGGTCCAGTTGTTTTTCTTTGATAATGTCACATAAAAGAAGAGCCTTGCTGTTGTAGATTAAACTGACCCAGGGACGCCAAATAATGTAGATTAAGCCGGCCCAGGGACGCCAAATAATGTAGATTAAGCCGACCCAGGGACGCCAAATAATGTAAGGAAAACCGGTTCAGGGACGCCAAATATGTAATCATAGTGGCTCTCTGAAGGCACCAGTTCTGTAGGGTTTGGGCATTTACTGAGACAATTATTAATTGTAGCAGTAAATCACAAAGTTGATTCTTTTGATGGCTTTAGAATCCAACCATGCGACATAACTCAAACAACGTGCACACACAGGTACTAATACACGAGGATACATTTATTAATACATAGAATATGCATATAAATCTAACCAATCTTATCGTGAGGGTTATCAGAATACAAAAGATATATATTCAATCAGTTACAAAGTGTTACACATATCAAGAGGACATACGTTCAGTATATCATTCATTAAGACCGTTTCGTAAAGTGAACTTGGTTACAACTTCTACATTAGATACTCAAACAAGTACATAACTCTTAGGAATTAAATTGATATCAACTGGTTGGGATAACAATTGAATTCTCGAGCTGTAATGCATTGAAGTTGAATACTCATCCAATCTTTGGGGATTCAGATCTCCAGCGGGCACAAAGAAACAGTTGCAGGCTGTTGCTGTCCAATCCGCGCTCTCTGGCTCCGTGCCAGGCTGTGCTGTGCGGCTTGCGACGGTGCGCTGCTGATGCTCATTGACCGGCTAGTTAGTGTTGGCTTTAACTAGCAAAGTTTGTCCACAGGAGAAAAGATGACTGTGGGTCCCAGCAAGTCAGGAAGAGGACCGGTTTGTTCCTGATGAAGAGCTAGTTCTGAATAGTGATTCAGCTGTCCACAGTTCCGACCTGTTCACGGGGCCTGCTGCTGGTCACTCTCTGGCAACCTCCACTCTAGACTCTTAGAACAAAGGAAAGTTCTGGGGGTCGGACACACTGGCCGTTCCGTGGTTGTCCGGGCTGAGTCTCAGGATGGTCAGGAGGCGCGCTGCGAGAATGTCCTGCCCTTTGGAGCCTTCTGCTCCTGGGCCGTCCTGCCCTGGAATTCTCCTTTGAATTCCCTTTAGAATTGTGTTGCCTGTTTTTACCTGGAGGAACTTCAGCTCATTGATTGGCTGAAAGTTCCATGGGCATCAGAGTCCCACGTGGGTTACTCGGCCCTACCAGTCCCTGATTGGTTGATCAAGGTGAGATATGAGTCACTTAGTTCTGACACTTAGTAATGCAGTCCAGATATCCAACTCGCACTCCCTAGACAGATAGGCGCCAATGGATAACCATTGATCATGATAGCCAGGCTTGGCTAAGTGCATCCCCCTTTGGGAGCTGTCCTTATCAAAAGAAAACATCTTGCATGAATGGTTTCTCTGTGGCTGCACCACAGAGATGAACAGAGAAATGGGGAAGCTCAGAAACACTTAGTTCTGCCTTATTATTAAGCCTCGCCGCTACACTGTTAACGGAGCGGGTGTTGAGTAGCGCTGATCTGGCCAGTCTCGGGGATGCAGGGGGAGGCGGAGTGCGGTCCAGGTGCGGTAGTGAGAGGAGATTTTTTAGATCAGCGCCGGTACGTGATGGACTTACAGACGTGCGCCGAAAGGCAGGGATAGAGACTCCGCAGGCAGACAAATGAAAAAAACGGCGTCCTGTGCTGCGATGGATGTAGCGAGTCGGTTGTAAAATCCCAGTAAAACGGCAGTAATCGAATGTGTCTTTGACCAGGAAGTAGCTGTAGTAGTGTTTTAGTTGAAGAAGTTGCAGTGCAGTGTTGCAGTGAACTCTTGCTTCCTTCCAATGAGGACGGAGCTGCGGGAAAAAGGGCGCTATAGAGGATTGCTGTGGAGAGCTGCTGCTGTGCTTTGACATCTGAGCTCTGTGGAAAACGATCTCAATACAATTCTGAAAAACGTGACTCCCAGAATGCCAGCCGAACAAGTCTCCACAGCCAAAGCGCTGTGTCTCTTTTCAGCTGGCAAAACCTTTCCTCGATCCTTTGCGGACTTGTAAAACTGTTCATGACCAGAATAAAAAACCATCACGCTAATACACAAGCACCCGTGTCTCGCCAAAGCTGACAAATAAACAGACAGAAAAGCCGCACTGCACGTGTGAACAGGGGAATGAGCGAGCGAACGGGCGCCTCCTGCGCTTAAAAGCTAACAGCACCTGGTATGCCCAGGCAGTCTCGCATCCAAGTACTAACCAGGCCCGTCCCTGCTTAGCTTCCATAATCAGACAAAATAAAGCAAGCTCAAGGGGGTGTGGCAGCAAGCGAGAGCAGGGCTCACTGTCACCGTTCTTATAGTAGGCTGGGCAAAAGATTTTTAAATTTTTTAAAAAATAAATAAAAAATGAGATATAATGATGTGTTCCTGCTTAACTTAGACATTGCACGACTTTAAAACATATAAAAACAGGTTTCGAAAGTTAAAAACCACTTTATATGCGCCAAAAATGGGTGATTTTTCTTCCTCGTGATCAGCTCAGAATCTTTGTGTACGCTGTAAGGTTTTTACTTCTTAATTAAACGTTTAAAATACACGAATTTCATAAAGACAACACACGTTTCGAAGAGAAAAAATCCCTATCTTTTCTCTTCCTGTTGTGTGAAAGTGATCAGCAGGTCTTTTTTTCCCAATCGGAGGCTCTGAAAATAGTGTACCGCCCACTGCGCTCCGTCAGAGAGGGGCACGGCACCGAGAGAAGGAGGAGGTGTGGAGCGCACCAGTACAAAACGAACGTTCTCCTGCCTGGAGTGCTTATGGCAGCAATCGCGTCTGCATTTATAACTTAGTTTTAAAAATAATCAAGCAATATGAAGCATCTCTTTTTACTTTTAAGTCACTTAATTATCATTAAGCACAGCTTTCTCACCACTTAGACTACTTTTTGATACCATCCTTAGACAAAGCAGAAACTTCTTGTTCTGTCTAATGACATTACAAGTGGAAAGATTACAGATTTTAATCGTCTTAATTTTGTTACGTTATACATTTTAGAAACATTTCATCCATACAAACACCACAAAACTATTATCGATTGTATTTCTGAATGGTATGTTACACTTAGTTCACTGTGTTAAATACATCTAATTAAGAACGTTAGGTGTTAGCATAAACTATTAGCAATCAATATTAAATTTAGCACTGTAATAAGTTGTTGCACTAAAGAAAAAATAGGGTTAAATATAATTCAAAATATTTTGCTAACAATGTTAACTGTTTATAAATAATAAATTGTATTAACTAAAGAGTAGGATGGCACAGTTGTTAGTATGCTTTTTGTTTTGTTTCTTTTTCATAAATACAACAGTAGTACCTGATGTCTCAGTGGCTTTCAAAATTAAATTATGCATGCACACCTGTGAACTAGAAAGATAACTAAGCTGTCCATCCATTTATAATGGTGGCAAAGTGGTTAGCATTGCTATCTTGGAGCACTGGGGTCCTAGGTTCAATTCCTGCCATCCTGTGTGTGTGGGGTTTGCATGTTCTCTCTGGGTTACATGGTTTTTCTCCATATGTGTGATATGACTCCCTCTCGCACTCCAAAACATACTGGTAAGTTAACTGGTTAATGGGAAAACTGGCCCTGGTGTGTTTGTTTGTATCTGTCTGTCCTGTGATGGACTGGCACTATGTCCAGGGTGTATTCTGCCTTGTGTCCATTGCTTACTGGGATAGGCTCCAAATCCTCTGTACTGGATAAAGAGATTAGAAATGGATGGAAGTAAAGGCAGTCCAGATGTCCATCTGGCACTCCCTAGACAGATAGGCGCCAATGGATGACCATTGATCATGATAGCCAGGCTTAGCTAAGTGCATCCCCATTTGGGAGCTGTCCCTTATAAAAAAAAACATCTTTAAATAAGCCTGCATGAATAGTCTAGATGAAGAGAGAGTTGGGGCCTCATTTAGGAAAGCACAGCAACACTTAATTCTGTCTTATTAACAAGCATTGCCTCTACACCCCTTTCCTGATTTCTTATTTTTTTGCATGTTTGTCACACTGAAATGTTTCAGATCATCAAACAAATTGAAATATTAGACAAAGATAACACAAGTAAACACAAAATGCAGTTTTTAAATGAAGGTTTTTATTATTAAGGGAAAAAAATCAAAACCTACATGGCCCTGTGTGAAAAAGTGATTGCCCCCCTGTTAAAACATAAATCAACCGTGGTTTATCACATCTTTGGAAAGTTCAATTTCTCTAGCCACACCCAGGCCTGATTTCTGCCACACCTGTTCTCAATCAAGAAATCGCTTAAATAGGACCTGCCTGACAAAGTGAATTAGACCAAAAGATCCTCAAAAGCTAGACATTATGCTTTCCAAAGAAATTCAGGAACAAATGAGAAACAGAGTGATTGAGATTTATCAGTCTGGAAAAGGTTATAAAGCCATTTCTAAAGCTTTAGGACTCCACTGAACCACAGTGAACCACAAATAGAGGTGCGGGTTCAAATCCCACTCCCCACAGTCAAGTGTTTTACCCTGTCTTTTTTAATTGTCTTGACACTGCTCTTGTTGTGCTCACTGACAATCACAATAGGAGGAAAACAGAGAAACTGTTTCGCAAGAACACAATGGACAGGAAAAAGCTTCATGAACACTTGAATGTGAGTAGCAAAAGTACGGTATGCATTCAAATGTTGAAGCCTGAATTATAAAAGCAGCATAAGAAAGGTGCAGCACAATACAATTTGTGAGAATTAGCAGGTTTGATGCTGCTATTTCATTTTCATTTTCAAACTTGCAGAGCCAAATAACAAAAAGGTTTCATGTGTGACAGCATTCCGTTGGAAATACCGTTTCCATTATGTATTCGGCGAACCTGAATGAAATATTTCAGTGCTGGCTCAAATGCGAGGAATTTCAGAAAAACCTGGAAAAGCAACGCTCACAGTAAATGACATAAATTTAAAGCGTGTAGTCTGCATGAACAGAGCAACGCAGCGGTCTGTAAAACAGATCTGAAGCCAAAAGTCCTCTTTTATCTCGGTCAGCGCTTTCCGATAAGATGGCTCTGCAGAAGACATGAGAAATGCTGAACACGTTGTTGCCATTAGTGCTACTCATGCTACTGTAGTTTTAAGCTCTTATCAGTGGGCATGTACAGTTGTACAGGGGCTAGACTACTTTGCGCCGTCCAAATTCCATTATGTGAATTTAAGTTTTTTTTAATAACAGCATTAAAATTACAATGCGTGCTCAAAAACCGTTACTTATTAGCTTAAGAAGTAGAAGTGTTTTGACAAAGTGTGGTGTTCGAACAATAAACGCTGAAGTGTTTAATACTTGTGAGCAGATCTCCCTCGATTTAGACAAGCTCCTGCTCGCCCGATGATTTCAGAAAAAATATCTGAATCGAGGCTCAAAGTGGAAAGAAAGCTGAATCCCGCAAAGTCATAAGACATTGGGGGTCACTGTACGCTATCATGTCCTGCCTGCGCTGTCCTATTAAAAGGGATCAGAAAGGACACAAACACAAGGACCCTTGAATCCATGATCTTGAACTTAAGGGTCGCGAGCTCTGCCGATTGTGCCTCTCTAGCTCCTCTATTACAACAATAATATTACTCGCGTTGATTCAACATAGTATAGTTGGCTGCTAGCTAGAGATGATGGCATGGTGGCCAAGTGGTAAGGCATCTGTCTCGTAACTCGTCTGTTGAGGGTTTGAGCCCTGTTTATGCCTCCATTCACCGTCATGTTCTTTTATCTAGATCTTCAAGTAACTTGCAAAATGTCTCTTATTGTTACTCTTTCTCAAAATCGAAGCACAAAGTTATCTGTTATAGCCATAACAGAATGCTGAACTTTATTATCTTTTTACAAATCAACACAGAATAACACAAAGAAGACATTTTATAGTCTTATATTGAAACCACTAACGCACTATGCACACATTCACAAGAATTTACAATGCCAATAGAAAAACACATTTGCTCCGGTAAATTAGATCACATACCTTGTTAACTCATTTCTTCTTAACACAACATTTGTTCGAATGGAGGGAAAGGCAGTTTCGCAAATAACCCACAGGTCTGTCACCCTCGGGAGATGTCAAGCACATGGAACTCCTTGCACATGAAAAGTGCCAGATAAAAGCCATTTCTCATTTTTTTCTCTTGGTGTAGACAGGAAATCATGGGTCCGAATGCTATCCTAGCCTTTCTTTGTGTTTCATGGTACAGAGTTCATTGCTAAGGGCAGTTGTCTTGGTTTAGATTAACGCAAGCACTCATTAATTTTAAAGAAATTCATACAACTTGCAAAGATGAAAAACAAATCTTCCTTATCAATACAGAAGAAATACTGCCAATTGGCAAAACAAATCCAGCATTTATTTTATTCTTCAACCAAAAAACCTGACTTAAGAAAAGTGACATGTCAGAGACCCTGCGGCGCAATCAGATGTTAATGTAACGCATATGGCCGACAGGCACTGTGTAAGAGCCGGCTTACCAGAGCGGTGACGTTGCCGCCCTTCCCTGTGATAGCAGGACTACAGCTACTGGGCTGTAGAGAGGTTTCTCTTTGGCTCACCGGTCTGGGTCCCTGCTGAGCGATGTGGGAGTCCTGGGTTTGAGCCCCTGGTGGTGCGGGGCCGACCTAATGTGGCAAGGGCGCCCACCTGAACCCTGTTGCATTACATTAAACTAATAATGCCTGAATTCTGTCTGTTTTACTTCTAAGTTCTCCAAATAATCTGTTTTGTATTTTGGAAATATTTTAACTGAGGATGTAACAGGTCTATAAATGAATTATCCTGCCACCCATTAGAAGATAAAATTTTACAGGTGAAAATAATTTTCTTGGAAGTTGGAGCTGTTAGTCATTATTAAAGATTCATGGTAATATCGACTTATTAATGATTATAGCCCGTCTACATCAAGCATACAATCCTGCAGCCTTTGTGGCACCCAGCGAGTGCATCCACTGCGTTGAGGTGGAGTCTGGTGGTCCGGCCCCTCAGCCCCCCCCGGCCCGGTGAAATCTGGACCTGGCTGCTCCCCAGGCTCCTTTGCGTCCTCCTGTTCCAGGTTCCAGCGCCCCCTCGAGAGACCTGAAGGGTGCTAGGTGGTCTCGGTGCAGGACCACCACCCTCCCCTGCTTCCCAAACCAGACACAGTAGCAGACCTCCCCCACGACATCTAGGACCTCCCAGGGTACCTCCCAGGCCAGAACCAGCTTCGGGCTGAGGCCCTTGCGGTACCGTGGGTTGTAGACCCAGATGAGGTCCCCAGGTCTAAGAGGGGTCCCCCTGCAGTGCAGATCATATTATCGATTCTGCTGTACCCCCGCCTGAGTCAGGCTGCTTCGAGCGAAGCTGTGTACTTGCAGCATCCACTGCTGCAGGTCCCGCTCATTATCCGTCCCTGCTGGCTGTACCAGCACTTCTCCCAGCGGCCAAATCCACCGGGGTGCGCAGTTCCTGGCCGCGGCACCACAAACTGCCACCTTAACTCGCCGCTGGAGGGCACCCGCCAGCCCCGGCGCAGCACCCCCTCCCTCACCTCCAAGGCCTCCCACAGTGCGCACAGTGCTGAGACAGAGCGCCTTCACGGACTTGGTGTCCTTTCAGCTCCACCTTCCAGCGCAGCACCTGCCCAATGTCTGGGTTCAGGGACGTGGCTGTGGGAGGCCTCCTCACGCTTCTCCCACTGGGCGCAATAGCGGCAGTCCGCTGCCTCGCACTTTCCTTTTAACCTGCAACTCCCTCGTTTCGTCTGAAGTACACGTATATGGCATTTTTGCATCAGATTTCACCACGAAAAGATCAAACAGTGTCGGCAGAGGATAAGGAAATCTCCTGGGCCCTATGGGGATTAAACCAGCAACCCTGGCATTAGTGGAACCACACTAACCAACTGAGCTAACCAGCAGCAGGGCTGGTAGTGCTCTCTGTGCAGCATAAAAGTTGAATTTAGAGATGTTTTTTTTTTGTTTTCTAATCTGAATTCCACAAAAAATGGACAAAAAAGGTCCAAGTCACCGATTTTCAAGTCATCTTGGAAGAGGACTGTGCAGCATATTAGGTATTTAGAGCATTTTTTACTAAGAATTGAAACCCTTGCACTTGTGTGTTGCTTCCCCGTGAAGTGACTGGAGAAAAAAAAGAAGAAAACCGACACTTAACTGGTGCTGTTAGGTCAGTGTGTGTGCGTTTAAAAATAGTGTCTTTAACTTCCACACTGGTGGGAATATAGTGGAGAGATGCAGATTGAAGTGGGAAAGATTTGTGTGATGTAGCGGCGAGATTCTTTACTGGAAACTGGAAACTGAACTGCTGTTGTTTGGTTTTGGTGCTGAAAACATCTGTAACACAGTAACGGGACTGAAAACACCTTGTTCAAACAAAATAACTATCAGTATTTTAGAACTCATGCCATTTAAGGATATTTCATTACCATTGTGTTTATATGTTATATATTGTATTATGTTAATAATTGCTCTTTCCGTTCCCCAAAGCAGCCAGCATAATATTTCCAGCAGACAAAAGCTTAAACGCATTCATAAAGGTCCAGAGTGAAAGCTTATATAATATTGTTTTACACAATCTCCTAGTGTTTTGCAAAGTTTGTTTATTTATAGGTGGCACAGTGGTTAACATTGCTACCACTCAGGTCTGTAGCCCTTTGTTAAATTCCTGGCAGGTTGTCTCATGTTGTGCCTGATTTTGTCTACAGTGTTTTTTTGTCCTTTGTGTGGATCAACTTATACAAATAAGTTGATAACAAACATTTAAAATTTCCTCCTCCTCTGTGGTTGATATTATCATTGTGCTGATGAAGTGGTCAAAGACTCTACTTTTAATATCTTTTAGCAATCATTATGCTAAAAAATAAAAACCCTGTGCTCAGGTTGATGATATAATCACACTGTTGCAGGAAGTCCTTATTGAAAATGTTACAACAACGCAAGTCCTTATACTCAAAAAGTAGATGGGCGGGCAAAAGTCAAAAACCAGGCTGGAACACTACAATTGAGACAACAAATCCACATCGCAAAGGCACAAATGAGGTCAGAAACAAGTGAGAGTCCAGGAAGCAATGATGAGTTCAAACCGAAAGAAGAAGAGTACAGGCACTAGGAAGCTCCAAAGAGAATCCGAATTAGTGAGGGATGGTGAGGGAAAAGAGGAGGGTTAAAGTAGTGACGGGAGTGAAAGGCGATAGGAATATTAGTTGCGGCGTGAGCGTCTGTTTAAGTGGGTGTGTGTGGGAATGTGAAGGCGTTTGTTAGAGCGGGTTAATGCGTGACCGTGTGAGTGCGTGCGGAATTCGTAACAAAATCATACTTTAGAAATTACATGCAGATAACAAAAATGGTTTTAAAAACTTTATTGCAGAGCAAAATTTTAATAACAATCAAATCAGTTACAATCAAAAGTGGTACATTCAGAATTATACATCAATTAATGTTTTTTTTCTAATTTCTGAAACATCAAATTATAAAAAAGAAGAAAGACTGAGCAGAATGGGATGTTCAAGCCTCCGTTTTGTAAAACACAAGCTGTAGACACAGACACTGAGGACTGTATGGAAACAGTGGAGTGAAGTGGACTCAGGACACAGACAGTGTCAGTGTGGAAACAGTGGAGTGAAGTGGACTCAGGACACAGACAGTGTCAGTGTGGAAACAGTGGAGTGAAGTGGACTCAGGTCACAGTGTCAGTGTGGAAACAGTGGAGTGAAGTGGACTCAGGACACAGACAGTGTCAGTGTGGAAACAGTGGAGTGAAGTGGACTCAGTTCACAGACAGTGTCGGTGTGGAAACAGTGGAGTGAAGTGGACTCAGGTCACAGTGTCAGTGTGGAAACAGTGGAGTGAAGTGGACTCAGGTCACAGTGTCAGTGTGGAAACAGTGGAGTGAAGTGGACTTAGGTCACAGTGTCAGTGTGGAAACAGTGGAGTGAAGTGGACTCAGGTCACAGAGAGTGTCAGTGTGGAAACAGTGGAGTGAAGTGGACTCAGGTCACAGAGAGTGTCAGTGTGGAAACAGTGGAGTGAAGTGGACTCAGGACACAGACAGTGTCAGTGTGGAAACAGTGGAGTGAAGTGGACTCAGGTCACAGTGTCAGTGTGGAAACAGTGGAGTGAAGTGGACTCAGGACACAGACAGTGTCAGTGTGGAAACAGTGGAGTGAAGTGGACTCAGGTCACAGTGTCAGTGTGGAAACAGTGGAGTGAAGTGGACTCAGGACACAGACAGTGTCGGTGTGGAAACAGTGGAGTGAAGTGGACTCAGGTCACAGTGTCAGTGTGGAAACAGTGGAGTGAAGTGGACTCAGGACACAGACAGTGTCAGTGTGGAAACAGTGGAGTGAAGTGGACTCAGGACACAGACAGTGTCAGTGTAGAAACAGTGGAGTGAAGTGGACTCAGGTCACAGTGTCAGTGTGGAAACAGTGGAGTGAAGTGGACTCAGGTCACAGACAATGTCAGACAGTCTCAGTGCTAAGAGCAGGTCTAAGACTGTGTGACTCTGTTGGTGAAGCTCTTCTGTGTCTAGACCTTTAGGAGGAGCTTCTCCCAGACAGCCCTATCAGTCTCACAGCACCCATCTTCTCCCTGAAACTCGTCCCCAACATCATCGTAGTTAGTACTGTCAGGGGCTCCTTCTTCAGAGGGCAGTGTGTGCAGGACCCTGTCCACTCCAGGGCCAGTGTGGGTGACACCTGACCGAGAGACACAGATATTTTAGTTGATATAGAGTCATCCCTGCCCATCAGATGTCTTCTGCCTGTCCCCGCTGAAGAGATAAAGCTGCTGAATACAGAATATGACCTACAGTTACATTTCTCTCTTTGTGAACCTGGATGCTACAAAATGAATGGCAATCTATCTCCCTGTTCTAAAAATGCTCCCACTGGCCAGGAGAGGCTGTTTTTAGCCAAGGGAATCTCAGAACAATTAAAGTTTCTAGAAACAACTAAAGTGAACTGAGGTAAACATTATGGTTGCTTTGATCACTGAATCACACATCCCTACATCTTAGCATACATCTCCTTACTTTGAAGGCCCTGAGAATTGGAAATGTTGACAATAGCCAGGCGTATCTAGATTTTTTAAAACACTTCCATAGTCACAATAGTATAGTGAATGGATGTTTTAAGTTGTTGTAATAATCAGAGATTGTAACAGTACATTGTGAGAGTATTTGCTGATTTTATGAACCAATCTAAATAAACAATATACAATTTATTGATAGAAGCATGACATGATCTGCAGTGATACAAATGGCTGGTAGTGGAGTAATGGTTGGAGTAAACAGAATAGTTGTTACAATACTGTAGTCAAAAGCCTTGAAGTAAGTTAGTGATTTTCCATATAAAATTAGGAAGAATTTATGATTTAGTGCAAATGTGACTTATGCTCATGAAGTACTAATTCTCTAAATACAGTGAGGAAATACTTTGACAGTATTTTCTGGATTTATTATTTCTCCCTGCAGTCAGAAAACACAATTCCTGATCTTGGGGATTCTGAAGCTTTGTTCTGCCCAGATCTCACTCTCTCAGAATTGATTGGCTGCTGATCAAATTAAATCATCTGATTGGCTGGATGTGACAGTAGGTGGGTTTCAATGAGACTCTGATCTATGAGATCTAACCTTGTAGCAGTGCAGTCTCTAGGCCTGTATTGCCTAATATTGATCGGGACAGAGCAGAGTGAAGCCACTGTTACTGCAAAATGCCTGAAGCCCCCTTGTCTTGGATGAGAGTGGCACAGAGATGGATTACTGGGGGTTATCTTCCCATCCCTGAACTACCTCACCCACACTGGCTGTAACCCCATTTACCTAAAGTGATGTCTCCCTCACTGTCCCCCACACCATTGTATTCAAAGGGACTCTCATCAGAGAGGAGTCTCATTGTGAAATGAAGAGCAGGTCAGTAATGGCTCTGTCATTCTGACACAGACTGGCCTGTAAAAGAGCTCTTCTCTTCTGGTTAGTGTTTATTTGCTGGTGTGAAATTAGGTTGAAACTAATTTCTAATGACAAAGGTTAGTGCAGGCTGGTACAGGGCGTACTCATAAGTCTTATTTATAACTCATCTGACACAGTGTCTGGGCTCTGGGGCACAGTTACAGCATCATCGTAGTGCTCTGGAGCCTCTTCTTTAACAGAGGACATCAGCTCTCCTGAACCACACAGAGACAGTTTTACTGTTACATATCAAATTTAAAATACAGGAGACCAGGGAACATGATTATATAATACATTTCAAATTAACTCTATTTTGTTTAAATTAAAATGGTGAATGACAACAGAGTAACTTGTATCAGAACAGAGAGCAATGGTGTGAATCATTGTTAAATATCTGAAGAGAAGCCGGACAATGGCAGCAGAATAACCCAGAGAATAATCCAGACTCAGTGTGATGTTCTGTGCAGTGCACAGAGAGAGTAAAGAGAGTCAGAATCACTGGGATTGGTGCAGGATTTCTCTGTAGGATTGGACTGAAATAACTAACCTGACAAAGCATCTGGGCTCTGAGGTGCAGTTACAGCATCATCATAATACCCTCGGGCCTCTTCTTTCGCAGAGGACATCAGCTCTCCTAAAGCACACAGAGCACAGCTTCACTGTCACACAGCAGAACACATCTCATCTAGAGCACAGGACTCCTGGAGCTCCTCAGATTACACCGATTAACTGAACATCACACTAGAACTAAAATTCCAGACTAAATACAGGAGATCAGGGAACCTGATCTCTAATCCTATTCACTTCCATAATAAATATAAAACTATTCCTATATTTTGACTTATTTTGGCAGAGTGAGATGTGAAACCTATAAATACTGAAGAGGAGCTGGACACTGGCAGCACAGTGACCCAGACTGATAGTGCAGAGCTGAGAGCATAGAGTCAGTTTAATGTGACTGTTGCTGAGTAACTGAAAACCCAGTATTCAGAGTCTGAGATAAAAGAGAGAGTAGAGAATCAGACTCACTGGGATTGGTGCAGGGTTTCTCTTTGGGACTGGGCTGAAATAACCAACCTGACAAAGCGTCTGGACTCTGAGGTACAGTTACAGCATCATCATAGTGCTTTGGGATCTCTTCTTTCAGAGAGGTTATTGAGTCTCCTGAACCACACAGAGACACAGGAAATGTACACTTCAGAACTCTGACTTACTTCACCACAGTGTTGCAATCACTTTTAACATTAATAACACACTGATGTTCATATGAACTGCAAAGTAAGTAAAATGTTTTCCATGTAGTTATAGAAAAGTGCAATTCTAAATGCTTTGTGAGATACAATTATTGCAAAACTCTAGGGTGAGTCTTATAAACAGCCATCAAGAGAATCTTTAATAATTAAGTCAGGATCTTGGTGTTAATATCTCATCTGAAAGGCAGTTTCTATCGCCTTCAGTTTCCCAATCATCATACTGGGACAACAATCCTGAATTCTGCTCCTGAGGGAAATGGTAACTGTTGCATCAACACTAGTTAGAGCTGCATCCTAACTATTCCTTAAAGGTATCCTCTCCCTCTACTGATAAAGTCTAGTTTTGTTTTGTCTTAGCCTCTTTGATCTGTTAAGATCAGACCAGCATTAGGCAACACTGAAGAGCAGAGTTAATAAGGTGTCAAACAACGGAGGTTATATTTGTCAGATTCAGGATTTTCTACACAAGTTCTCTAGATTTCAGCCTGGTTTGGGATGAGAGTGAGTTCTGTACTGCAGATGCCCCACTCACACACTGAGCCCCCTGACTCCATCTCCCCTCACCTGGTACTGGGTCTCCCTCACTGTTCTCTACATCATTGTGTCCAGAGGGCAGCTCATCGGAGAGGAATCTCCCTGTGAACAGGAGGACAGATCAGTAATACCTGCAGCCTCACTGTCCTCTACTGTGTGAGAAGCCAGAGTGTGAAAAGTAACACAGAGTTTGTTTACTCATGTTGACATACCTCTTGAGAAAGAAAACTACTATCTGAAACCAGTGTGGTGAGATATTCTACAAGTGTAAGTCTTCAGATCCTCCTCAGAGGGTGAAGACCAATCACATCTGAAGACTCTCTCCACTCACCTCTCCTGGAAGTGTTGTAGGTTCCCTCTCTGGCCAGTTTGAACTCTATTTGTTCGTAGACAGCATCATGATAGGGGGTGTGTGCTCCCTTAGATAGGGCTGTGTTAGGAAACAAACACTCAGGGTTAACATGCAGAGAGGGGAATATAAGGTATTCAATTCTGTGCTAAATCTTTTCTTGGGCATCTGTGCACATAAATATTATAATTCTACACATCTGCACATTTATGTAGATCTTGATCTTAGATCTTCCACATATCAGATTAGTAATAAGATTAAGACACAGAAGATCATTTTCTTATCTGTGTCCCTCTCCCTCAGGCAGCACTTAATCTTAAATCATATTCCCTCCTGGGAAAAACTAAGGTTGCTGCTGGAAGAGGTGTTAGTGGGGCCAGCAGGGGGTGCTCACCCTGCGGCTCATGTGGGTCCTAATGCCCCAGTGTAGTGACGGGGACACTATACTGTAAACAGGCGCCGTCCTTCGGATGAGACGTAAAACTGAGGTCCTGACTCTCTGTGGTCATTAAAAATCCCAGGGCGTTTCTCGAAAAGAGTAGGGGTGTAACCTCGGCATCCTGGCCACATTTCCCATTGGCCCTTATCAATCATGGCCTCCTAACAATTCCCCTCTATGAATTGGCTTCATCCCTCTGCTCTCCTCCCCACTGATAGCTGGTGTGTGGGGAGCGTTCTGGCGCACTATGGCTGCCGTCGCATCATCCAGGTGGATGCTGCACATTGGTGGTGGTGGAGGGGAGTCCCCATTACCTGTAAAGCGCTTTGAGTGGAGTGTCCAGAAAAGCGCTATATAAGTGTAAGCAATTATTATTATTATTATTATTATTATTATCAGTTTCATGAGAGTGAGAGTAGTGACCACCAGAGGTTACTAGTTCCCTCCCTACCTTTCCTCAGCTTCCTGTTGTGGATCAGCTGCCACACTAACAGGGCCAACACCACAAAAAGCAGAGCCCCCAGTGGCAGGAGGACCGGGAGCGAGACGGAGAGGCCTCCCAGCGGCTGTGTCTGGGCTGTTGTCCTGGTGCTGCCTGAGGGAGAGGGACAAAGATAAGAAAATTATATTCTGTGTCTTAATCTTCAATCTCAGTACTGATCTCATCTAGACAGAGATTAGAAACTGGGTATTTACCTGTTTTCTCTGAAGATGTGCTGGTGGAAGTAGGAAGAGCTATAATAAAAGATAAAATGGTTTTTGATGAGAAGATTCACAACAATTCTTCTGTGTTTCTTGACAAAAATTAAACAGAGAGGCCACAGTTTATAGAGAGAGCAGTTCTTCTGAAAATTATGCAATCTGCCAGCAGCATCGTTTAGACAAACTGTAAAGTCTTTTATTCCCTTCTGTCAACTGCATTACCTGTTGTCACTGGATGGCTTTGAGATCCCCAACCTGAAAAAAAAGAAAAGGGATGGGTCAAGATTCAGAGAGCATGAAAGAGAGATGATGAGCCAAGACAAACACACACTGCACTAATATAGAGTATTTAATGGCCATAAGGGCTCATACTAATTGTTTTTCTAATAGGCAGAATTTGTATTTGCCTCTTCATTATTATTTACGTCTGTATTCCTGTACTTAGAGCAGCCCAGAATACCCTGGGACCTCCAGCAGCTATCACTCACCTGTACAAGTGACCCCAGAGTCCTCCTTGTGCAGACAGTCGCTCTGTCCTAGGGGAGGGTGCCAACAGTCCCACAAGTGGAGCTCACTGCCCCTGCAGTTAACCTCGTCCAGCCAGATGGTGCTGTTCCCTGGTCTGAATGATCCGTTTCCCACTGCGCTCACTGCATCTCCACAGCCCAGCTGTCTGCAGACCACCTGGGCATCCTGTAGGTCCCAGGAGTCGTCACAGACTGTTCCCCAGGAGCCATTGTGATAAACCTCCACCCTCCCAGAGCAGGCACCTCCTCCTCCAACCAGCCTGAGGGGCCAGTGGTCTAGAGAAGAAAACAAAAATGATTAACAGACACAGAGATACAAACCCAACCAGCCTGAGGTGCTAGTAGTCTAGGGAACTAAATAAAACTGATTAACAGACACAGAGACAAACTCCACCAGCCAGTCTATGTTCCTCCTTCCTGGTTTGACACATTTAATAAACATCAAAACAAATACAGCTAGTCTACTGTCTAATTCAGTGCACTGACTGTATTTGTTATTTGTGAAACACAATTTAAGAATTTATTTATTTTATCAAAATACAGACACATTTTGTAAACTCACTTGAACATGTTTCCTGGCCTGAGGCTGTGGAACAGGATTTAAAACTCCGGGACACAGCCTTCTTCTCTTCATCTAAAAGAAGGAAAACCCTGTTAATTTAAGATTAATAACTTTTATACTGGACATTATGACATTAATGAGTATCATGTCAGAATGTGTTAGCTGCAAGTATGAGTACTCGTGCAGTCATTATGTCTTCTTTTTTCTTTCGTATTAGATATTTATTTACTTTAATTTTTAATTTTTGGATTGTGTATATAACAAATATTGATTGCAACTTGAAAATGTTGTGACTGCTAGCTGTAAAGCTACAAAATATGGAAACTGTGCGAATGTCTGAATACATTTGTAAGGCACTTGCATGCATACCACTTGGTAAACCGCTGGATTTAATGTTTCACACACTCTGGGATTAGGGATTAGAAACACTAAAATCTATTCAGGGATCTGATAAAACTAAAATTCATCACTTTTGATAAGTGACAGCTCACCTTATTTCATAATTAGCAGATTGTTCAGTCTCAGAATTGGTAAATACTGTAATCAGTAATGGGCAAGGCTAAACAGATATTGTGTAACTCAAGATAAACACCACACATACAGAACATTATTTGCTAGGGATAAGCAATATGAAATCACTTTTACACTTTTACAACTATTGCTCTTTGGCAATCGCTACCTGTTGTATACAGATCGAACATCAATGATCGAACATTCTCTTCAATGAAGACATTTAAAATTCCTTTGAAACTCAAAATATTTCATTTGTTTTTTTCTTTGATAATAATGACAAGCATGTTAGTCTCAAACATCATTTTTAGATTGTAATAAAAGCCACTAGGAACAGTTTTTGTGAAACTAATCAATTGTCGATGTGATTATGTGTTCCTCCCTGTTTTGTGCAGATTTATGTCAAATTAGCTTCTGGGCCATCCCATCATAATCCTAACCTTCACAATGTTACTGTCCACAACAGACTGTGGTCAAATACAGCAAACACTGGGCTGTCTGTAGTCTAGTCATGATCTCCTTCCCCTTCACCCTCTCCTTCATACACACACACATCCAGCCCCTGACGACCCTCTGACAGGTGGAAGAGGGAGTCCTTACCTGAGCAGGTGATCAGAGCCACTTTAGAGTCTGTGCACTGGGTATGATTCCAGGCTGAGGAGGGGCAGTGCCACAGCGTGGAGTCGTGAGGGCGGCATTTAAATTCATCAAGCCAGTAAGGAGCGGAGTCCCGTCTGGGGGCTGAATCGATGAAATGCCCACTCTTCCCACAGTTTAGCTCCTGACAGATTAGACTCACTGTGTCCTCACTCATGCTATTTGAGCACACGTTGCCCCAGGTGCCATTGTAGAAAACCTCCAACTGACCAGAACAGCCCTCGGCCAGTCGCAGCTCCTTGAACTCTGGGGACACACAAGTGGACAGACTGAGAGAACCCTGCTCTGAACTGATACAGACTTTCTAGATTAATCACCTCAGATAGAAACAGTGTGTCTGCTAACTACTGTGACATTAGATTATCATGATCTTTTTTCCCCAAATCATATTAATGTAATAGAATGGAATGTTGTTTTTCAGTAAAAAACAATGCAATGGTGACATTTTTTTAAATTAGTGCCAACATCAGTTTGTACATTTTCTGTTAATTACAATCCAAATTGAGAATCTTTTATTTTTTATTTTAAGACTTGCATCATCCAGGTAGATGCTGTACATTGGTGATGGTGGAGGGGAGTCCCCATTACCCGTAAAGCGCTTTGAGTGGAGTGTCCAGAAAAACGCGATGTAATTGTAATCTGTAAGCAATTATTATTATTAATTATTATTAAGCACTCTATTACAATTACAATACTATTTGTTTTCACATTACTGTCCCTGTTCTTGTCTTGAACTGGGGATACTGTACTTGCTCCTGGCAGTGAACAAGCTGTTGTATGAACACAGTCCTGCTGTGACTGGAGACCTGTACCTGAACACACCACTCCCACGTCCTCCTTGTGTCCACAGTCATGCTGTCCCCACCCTGCTGAGGGACACTCCCACAGAGACGACTCATTCCCCAGACAGCCCACCTCGTCCAGCCAGATGGGTCCAGTTCCCTGGCTAAAGGAGGCCGGCACTGGGGCACTGAGGGTCGTCCCACATTGGAGCTGCCTGCACACCACCTGAGAGTCTGCCAGGTCCCAGGAGTCATCGCAGACTGTCCCCCAGGATCCATTGTGATAAACCTCTAGCCTCCCAGCACAGTCACTTCCTCCTCCAACTAGCCTGAGGGAGTGCTGGTCTAGGAGCAGAGAGTCAGAGGTCAGTGCAGTAGATCTAAGAGATCACTATGACCTCTAGTGGGAGATAATTTGCTGAACATCACCTAAGGGGCACCAGATGCAGTGCAAGTAGCTTTTACGTCCTGCTGTCTCACAGAACCTGACTGTGTGTGTTAGAGAGATTGAGTGGGACAGTGTTGAAAACCTCCACACATACCTGCTGCCTCACACAACCACAGTCTGAGATGAGTAACAGAGATGCCAACACACACTGAGAGCCCTTGAGATACAGAACAAGGACCAGTTCATACCTGGTGTTACTGAGGAAGGAACAGAGGAAGATGGGATACCTATCAAACACACAGAGAGAGAAAGCGGAGTGTGAGCTGTGTGTGAGAGGAGCAATTTAACACCAGCGATGAAACTACAATTAAAACAGCACTGACTAATGACAAAATCATTCTCACTTTACCATTTCCAAGTGAATCGTTGCTACTTTTGGATTCTGTAAAAGAGAAGAAAGGAGCTCATTAATGTCCACAGGATTGATCTTTCACCAGTGGAGTGTCAGTTGTGTGTGTGTCACAAATTCTCACTTTCTCTGTTGTGCAGTACCCTCCTTACGTACGCTCTGGGTTACTTAATGGATTAATTGCAGATATCAGGCAATTACATTTAATATCATATATATATATAATTTAATTACAGTATACTGAGTTCCAGGACATTCTTTCATCGGTGATCTGAATAACAAATATACATGTGATTTTTACTGTATTTTTAGTGAAAATACACTGAAATGCATTAACAAATAACATTTGGGCATCTGGCTGTATGTAACAGAGCAGTTATTTGGTCAATCGTGAAGACAGTGTGCTGCTGTGTGTAAACACATGATTTTTAAACACATGATTCTCACCAGAGCAGATGACCCCTGCATCCTGTCCATGAGAGCACCCTGCTCTCCCCCATGAAGAGACAGTGCAGTGTGAGAGACGGCTCTCGTTCCCCCTGCACTAAAACACATCAGCTCTTACTGGTCCACTGCCCTGTCCAAACCAGGCCTGTCCTGGAGCTGCTACAGCCTCCCCACAGCCCAGCTGCTGGCAGAGAACAGTGGCATCTCTCAGGTCCCAGTACAGGTCACACACTGTCCCCCAGTCCTTGAAGAGCCACTGTAACTCCACTCGGCCAGAGCAGGAGTCAGAGCCGTTCACCAGCCTGAACTCTGTGTATCCTGCACACCGGACAAAGGGAGAGAGAGCAGACACAGTGTCATGACACAAAAAAATCCTGCAACATCTAGCAGTTATCCACAACTCTGCCTTCAAGTATACAGTAAACCCTCAACATAATACCACAGATGAATGGAACTCTAGAGCTCTTCACTGATTAAATCCACAGTACTGACTCAGACAGAGTTATACTAACACTGATGAATGAGGCTTATTCAACTCTTTACTAATTAAAAAGCTGTGTGAATTCAAGGGCAGAACAGAGCAGGTCTAAGTTATTTCTGTTTTTCTTTTAAAGAACAAATCTAAACCATTTTACATATAATTACCATTAGTCAGCCTTCATTTTACACTTCAAGAAAAAAAACTGGATGAGACACTCAGAGCCACTGTATCAAAAGACACAGGGCTGCTGCCCCTGCTGTATTGGCATTGAGTCAAGGGAGGGGTTATAGAGCAAAGATTACTGGAAAGGACATGCTTCAGATTTATGTTGCAGTGAGCAGGTGACTGGCAGGAGTTGAGTGTTGTCTGTCTTTCCTAAACTTCTCTTATTTCAATTAGGAACTACATTAAAAAAATAAAAGGAATCAATTATCCTGCTCTTACCAAAACATACCAGTCCCACGTTGTTCTCAAGAGGGCAGTTCTGTGATTTTGTGGATGACTTTGGACAGGAGAAAACCTGAGATTCGTTGCCCTGGCACTGGAATTCCTCTGTCCAGACCTGTCCCCCCCCTTTCCCGAAATGACCCCCCTTCAGCATCTGTGAGGGAATCCCACAGCCCAGCTGTCGACAGACAACTTCTGCGTCCTGCCAGTCAAAGTCAGAGTCACACACTGAGCCCCAGGTCTCTCCGTGCTGCACTTCCACTCTTCCAGAGCAGAGATTACTGCCTCCAACCAGTCTGACCCCTCGATGAGCTGGAATATCAGAACAATAACAGAGATCACTGTCCCTGACCAGTATGACCCCTTACACACACTCTAGAAAAGACCAGGACTGTCACAGCCTGGCACTACTGGAGCAGGACTGTCTGACCTGGACATTAACAGACAATGTGGACATGACCGGGAATGTGTTTCTTCACATGAAAGCAGATCTCAGTGAAAGACTCACAGTAATTTAATTCAGCGCTATTTACACACACCTGGGTCTAGCAGCCAGCTCCTGGCTATAGTGCATTGCAAGAAAATTCAGGAACATCGGATCTCCATAGAGGCCTTTAAAGGATCTTAAAGTGCCAATCTTTAAACATTAATTAACATTAACATTACATTCAACCCAACCTATTTTCCAATTTGACAGAGGAAGTAAGAGGTTAGACGTAAAATCTTCAATAGAAAAATAATTGAACAACTGGACTGAGCCAACAGAACATGATCTTGTTCATTTCTATTTATATACAATTCAGTATTGAGAGCTCATTGCACAAATCAATGCTGTGCTCATTTGTATCAGACTGACAGTTACTCAATCACCAAGAGTCTGTCCCTGGGCCAGCTGATACAGCACCTGAACACACAACACACTGCAGCACCAAGCTCTAGAACACAGAGTCCAAAATATCATGAAAACACATTAAAACACACCTTAAACTGACCAGATCACTGACACTGGCACTGAAAAACCATTAAAACACACCTGATATTGACCAGATCCACTGACACCTGGAGAGAAGGCAAATCACCCCACAGCACACCAGAACCCCAGCATACTCTTGCCTCTCCAGTATTAAAACAGTAAGGGCAGACAGAGAACTAAATATAGACTCACTGACCACACTCTGGCTGTTTAAACTGACCGACACCCAATGTCCAGGACAGACAAGGTGAACTACAGGCTCAGAATGACAGACAGAGACACTTCCAGTTATCCTGCTGTACAAACACATGTATGAGAAAGGAGAGTTTTCCCAAACTGAAGAGTCATGTGCTGAATTTACACTTTGTCCTTCATATACTGTAGTTATAGAATATAATTATCAGTAAATTATATCTTATGTAAGACATATATGTATTGCTTATATTTATAAATACTATATGATTTGTGTTTTATAGGATTTATTTTTATGTTTATTAAGAATATTCCTTGCTAATAGTAAACAGTGAGAGAGAGGGAGGAATAACTGAAAGGAAAAAGTAAGTGAGAGGTGATTGATAATTTATATGGTTTGGATTTATAAATAAAGGCACACAGTGACAGTGTGGAGTGTTCTCAGTGAGCAAGTCTCAGCAGGACAGGAGCAGTGGGAATGGAAGGATGGACCGATGGATCATGATGACAGACTCTAGATCAGTGAAGGAGTTTTAATTGTCCTCAGTGCTGGAGACAGTCTGTATCTCCTACCTGAACAGATCACTCCAGCATCAGATTTATGAGAAGGGGCATAGTGTTTCACTTCAGTGGTTCTGCAGTGCCTCAGCGCAGACTCTGAACCTCTGCAGGAGACCAAGCCCAGCAGGACTGATCCAGACCCTGGTCCAAAGTGAGATCCTCCTGGTGCTGAAATAGCAGATCCACAACCTAGCTGTCTGCACACCACTGTAGCATCATCCAGATCCCAGATAATACTGCGAACTGCCCCCCACTCTCCTTTATAATGAATCTCAACTGTCCCCTCACAGGGACTGGCACCATTAACCAGCCTCACATCAGCACTGCCTGTGGAGAGAGAGAAAAATACCATGTGTACAGGATATTTTGTATATTTATACTGCACATACTCAAAATATGTCAGACATTAAAATTTTCTTTAACCTGTTTGACTGGATTGCTAGTCCATCTTCCTGTGAACTAAAAACTGGGGACACACAGAAGGTGGAACACAGAAAGTCTAATATCATTTCAGACTCACAATATGTGTGAGATAGTAGATAATCTACTAGCACAGTGACTATAGGAGGGGAGAGATTCTGGAGAGTCTAGCAGCACAGTGACTGTGTCACATAACACCAGGCTACGGGAGGTAGGACCCTGTGCGTGGCAATTCAGGTATCTGTGGTTCAGTGCTGAAATGAGGGACGAAGACATGGTCTTGGGCAAAAGCTAGGAGGTCAAAAAGCCTGGAAGGTTCCGAGAACCAAAGGTACAAAAACAGGAGGTGAAGTCATAGTCGAGGACAAAAGGGTCAAAAGCCAGGAAGGTTCCGGGAAGAATTGCCGGGAGAGTAGAAATCACAAGACTAGGACTGGGAATATACAAGTACGGAGCTCAGGGAGGAGACCTCAATCGTAAGCGAGGAAAAGAAGACAAGTGTGGGTTTAAGTAGTGCTGAGTTAATTGGTGCGTGGGCGTTTAGGGAGAGTAGAGCTCGTGGAAATGTGGGAGCACTTGCATGCCTGCGTGCGATTCGTGACAGACTGTGTGTGAGATACTGGAGAGTCAAGCAGCACAGTGACTATGTGTGAAAGATACTGGAGAGTCTGCCAGTACAGTGACCGTATGTGAGATACTAGAGAGTCTACCAGCACTCTAACTGTGTGTAAGATACAAGCAGAATAATGACTGTGTGTGAGATACTGGAGAGTAAACAGCTTTATGATATGAGTAGTATCTGGGTCAGGTTAGAGATTTAAACACTAACAAGTCACCTTAGTTTGAATAGTGTGCTTTGAATACGAGAGATTCTCAGTAGTAATTCATCTTCAGTGTGCAATATGTAATATTGCTTCCATTATACATCAAAACACATTAACAGGCGTTTTACAGTTATACAGTATTTTCTCTGAAAATATTAAATATATCAATACTTTGCTTTTAGCCTTTACCTGCCAGGATCTTAATACTAAGTTCATACACTGCACATTCCTTACGTACAAATTGTGTTTATTTTTTTCTGCTTATCCACTGTGTTTTGAAGTTGTTTCTGAGTCATTCTGATAAGTAATTATAAATTGAAGCCCTAGAAAATTTAGTAGGATAATATTATAAACCCATTAGTAAAAGCAATTGTAAAGTTGTGCTGAGTTGTGCTATTTGCCTTCCAAATTACACAACAAGTCAGATGTTTTCTTGATATGTGTTAAATTTAGATTTCAAACTAAATTAATTGTGATTCAGTATATTATATGAAAAATAATATTTAGACTCCTAATAGTCTAAATTTATTATTTTGTAGAATAGGTTTGTTGACTGGATTTTGGAAAGAAGGAGGGTCTTTATAGGAGATGTTTAGGGTTTGAGGTGAATTTTTTTACTTTGTAATTCTTTTTAAAAAGAGGGCAATATGTCAGCTGAAGTTGGAGTGAGAACTGTGATTCTCACTGAAGAGAGGAAAGGATGCCAAAGAAGTCAGCCTGAGACAATCTCTCAAGGAAAGTTTTTACAGAAGGACCTGTGTGTCTCGGTAGAGAAAGTGAATTGTTTAATTCTGCCCACATTTATTTTCACTTTTGTCTGTCTACTCAGCCTGCTTTACTCAGACATCTTGGTTTCAGTCTCCTTCTACCAGATCAGTGCAGCAGGCATCAAAATATATGTATTTAGTTAAACTAATAAAAAAAGATCAAGTAGACCAAATGACTCCTACCTGAGCAAAGCAGGGACACTTCCTGTCCATCACTACAGTTGACTGTCTTTGGAGAACTGCAGTTCACAAGATGAGTCTCATCCCCAGAGCACTGAATACCTGTCAGACACACAGCACTGTCACTGTCCCATACAGAGAGGAGTTATAGACTTGTACTGCAGAGCACGGAATACCTGTCAGACACACAGCACTGTCACTGTCCCATACAGAGAGGAGTTATAGACTTGTACTGCAGAGCACTGAATACCTGTCAGACACACAGCACTGTCACTGTCCCATACAGAGAGGAGTTAAAGACTTGTACTGCAGAGCACGGAATAACTGTCAGACACACAGCACTGTCACTGTCCCATACAGAAAGGAGTTATAGACTTGTACTGCAGAGCACTGAATACCTGTCAGACACACAGCACTGTCACTGTCCCATACAGAGAGGAGTTATAGACTTGTACTGCAGAGCACTGAATACCTGTCAGACACACAGCACTGTCACTGTCCCATACAGAGAGGAGTTATAGACTTGTACTGCAGAGCACTGAATACCTGTCAGACACAGTGCACTGTCACTGTCCCATACAGAGAGGAGTTATAGACTTGTACTACAGAGCACTGAATACCTGTCAGACACACAGCACTGTCGCCTGTCCCATACACAGAGGGGAAATACATTTCCACTACAGATCCACAGCCCAGCTGTCTGCAGACCACAGAGGCCTCTCTGTAGCCCCAAGAGTCCTGGAGGAGTGTCCCCCAGGTCCTGTTGTAGTGAACCTCCACCCGGCCATCACAATGACTCCCTCCTCCTGACAGCCGGACTCCACCATCTAGAGCTGACAGGGATGAATCTAAAAAAACAATAATCATGAGTATTTTCAGACACAGATCAGTAAAGCTAAACAAACTCACAGTGGGGTTATCAGGTATTTTATTTGGTAAAATTAACTTGTTACCCCACAGCTTATTATGTCCGATCATAGTGTTTTAAAAATAGTCATAATATTTTTTTAATATTCTTGCTTGAGACGTTTGCTAGGGTGTGAAATTCTAATATAACACTTACTCTCTCTTCTAATAATGTAATTATTACATATAATAATATATAAATATTCACTGGCTGATGACAACTGTGCACATCTTTTCTTTTCACCCTCCTTCACCTGGAAATAGCAGCTGAGTAGTGTCCTATAGAACAGCATGAATGTGGGTAATGGAAGCTAAATAGAAAGCAGATGTGGATGGATAACGTGGATGAATCTTGGGAACACTGTTGTGCTGGAGCTCTGTGGAGATGAGAGAGGATTATGGGAACAGAGGCCAGAGAGAAAGGTGATCATGGTTGTGCTGTGGACTGTGGGAAAGACAGCTGGGTGAGAGGTGGCAACTGATGTGCTGGAGCTCTTTGGAGGTTAGCCAAGTTTGAAAAGTGATTAATATTTAGTGATTTAGATTGCTTTTACTGGCATTTTGAACAGTTGGTCTGATATGGCTGGCTTGGAGACCAACACCATGTAAATGGATTTGGTTGCTTTACGAGCAAATGGCAGAAATTTGGATTTGACATCCTACTGATCTGTTATTTAAAGGTTTCTTAATTCTGAAAAAGTGAATATGCATTGATTCTTACTAGAACAAATGACTCCAGCATCCTGCCCATGAGAGCAAGCAGCTCTGCCCCATGAAGAGACAGCACACCAGGAGAGATGAGTCTCATTGCCCCAGCACTCAAACACATCAACCCCTCTTGATCCACTGCCTTGTCCAAACCAGGCCTGTCCTGGAACTGCTACAGCCTCCCCACAGCCCAGCTGCTGGCAGAGAACAGTGGCGTCTCTCAGGTCCCAGTACTGGTCACACACTGTCCTGTATTCACCGCGGTACTGCAGCTCCACCCGGCCAGAACAGGAGTCAGGGCCGCCCACCAGCCTGTAGCCACTGTATTCTGCAGACAGGACAGGCGAGTCAGGAGCCAAAGAGCATTAATACCACTCTAGTCTTTATACAAAAGGCAGGGGAGTCAGGAGCTGTACAGTATGAAATGTTATAAAGGTTGATTTTACAGGGGGTAGATTGTACAACAAACGTCTCATACATACGCATAATTATTGAATATTTAACTTCAAAACACAAGACCAATTATCTATTGCACTGTGAGAAATAAAAATGAATCATGAAATGTGGAAATCACATGACCACAAGACCACTGCCTGCTGCAGCTCACTGACTGATCCAAAGAAATTAGTTTTGGGGCTCAATATACAGTGCTCTGAAATGCAAAATACAAGCATATTAAACCTATGCAAATTAAAATGTTTAAAAAGTAATGAAATACTTTCTAAAATGCAAGGACATGCAAACCAAAAAATCAGGACTTTAGACCATTTTTTCCTTTGATATTTAATTAAACTAGATGATGACACAGCAGAAAACACAATGCTCTCAAGGATTAGTGGGAAAGCTATGAGGAAGAAAACTAATTAGCCCACACTGCTCAGAATGTGATATTGAAGAGTTTATACAACTGGGGATCAGTACAAACAGCAGTGCTCTCACCTGTACAGACCAGGCTGATGTCACTGTTGTGAGTGCAGCTCTGGTGCTCCCTGGTTGAGGTGGGACAGTCGTGGATTCTGGTCTCATTTCCCTGACACTGGATCTCCTCTGTCCTGATCAGCCCCTGTCCCTCTCCGAAATGAGCCCCTCTCAGCAGCTCTGCCGGAAAACCGCAGTCTAGTTGGCGGCAGACCACCTCCGCATCCTTCATGTCAAAGTCGGCCTCACAGATTGTACTCCAGGATTTCCCTCGCAGAACCTCGACTCTGCCAGAGCAGAGACTCCTGCCTCCTATTAACCGCACTCCTGACATGTCACAAAACATTTGTACACATTTTAACAGTATTAGAGCACATTAACAGTGTGTATAATACAGTATGTCAAAGTAAAATAAAATCAGATAAATTATATTCTTTAGATTACCTGTATTAAATAATTGTAATATTCAATTTAAAATATCTTAAAATTATAATTTGCATTTAATCTAAACGTTTCTGAAGTATTAATATGCTCAGACACGTTAGGAAAAAAAGGAAAAATGAGAAACTCAGTTTCGAACTTAATGTAAAGGGGGCAATAATACAGCAGGGAGGAGGTGCCGAAGGACGGTGAGAAAATCACACTGCACTGAGGCCTTAAAAGAGAATAAAGGAGGACTGACATCTAGACAGTCAGCAGACGCAGCTCCTGGAGTCTCAACAACAGTCAGAGAAACTGAAGCCTCATGAACATTTACGAATCATTTAAACTACATCACTCATAGAGCCCAGAGAACAGTACTGTCACAGCCTGGCATTGCTGGAGCAGGACTGTCTGACCTGGCACTGACAGACACTCTGAACAAGACCAGGACTGTCACAGCCTGGCACTGCTGGAGCAGGACTGTCTGACCTGGGCACTGACAGCTACTCTAGACAACACCAGGACTCTCACAGCCTGGCACTGCTGGAGCAGGACTGTCTGACCTGGGCACTGACAGACACTCTGGACAAGACCAGGACTGTCACAGCCTGGCACTGCTGGAGCAGGACTGTCTGACCTGGCACTGACAGACACTCTGGACAAGACCAGGACTGTCAGAGCCTGGCACTGCTGGAGCAGGACTGTCTGACCTGCGCACTGATTAAACAACAAACCTGAAATTATTGAATTACCCTAATGAGCCCAGAACTGTACTAGTTCATTTTTATTTATATCCAATGTTGTGCTGAGATCTCATCTCTCAATTAAATCTGAGCTCTTCTGATCTAGGCTGACAGAGACAGAGAGAGAGAATCAGCCCCTGGGCCAACTGCTACTGCTACTAGAGTGTTCTGTCTGTGCTTGTACCTCTGATCTCCACACAGGTAGAGAGACACAAAGTGACAGTGAGGAGTGTTATCACAGCTCTCAGCAGGACAAGAACAGTGGGAATGGGAGGATGGACTGATTGACCCTGATGATGGACTCTAGATCAGTGGAGGAGTTGTAATTGTACTCAGTGCTGGAGACTGGAGAGAGTTAGACTCCTGTCTGACACCTCACTCCAGCACCATCAACATTTCTGAAACATCAGTCTTACCTACCTGAACATCTCACTCCAGCATCTCTAGTGTGAGCTAAATTATAGTGTTTCACATCTTGTTTTCCACAGCCTCTCAAAAAAGACTCTGACCCACTACAGGACATCAAACTCAGCAGGACTGATCCAGACCCTGGTCCAAAGTGAGCTCCATTTGGTGCTGAAAAAGCAGATCCACAGCCCAGCTGTCTGCACACCACCGTAGCGTCATCCAGATCCCAGCTTAAGTCGTTAACTGTCCCCCACTCTCCATCATGATACACTTCCACTGTCCCCTGACAGGGACTGGCACCATTCACTAGTCTCACATCAGAACTGCCTGGAAACAGAGAAAATAATATTTCCATGTCTGAAGGAAAAATTCTTTATATGTATATATACATACTGAAAATATTTTAGTTACTTCAGTTTTACTTGAAGTGCTTGATGGATTGATACTCCATTTCCCTGTGAACTAGAAACAGGGGACACGCAGAAAGTGAAACACAGAAAGCCTATTGTCCATTAAGTCAACTGCTATAAAACACAGAAAGTCCACTATCTGCCATTCAGATCCTTACTTTGTGTAAGATACTGGAGAGTCTACCAGCACAGTGACTGTGTGTGAGTTACCAGAGAGTCTACCAGCACAGTGACTGAGTGTGAGGTACTGGAGAGTAGAGCAGCACAGTGACTGTGTGTGACTTACCAGAGAGTCTAGCAGCACAGTGATTGTGTGTGAGATACTGGAGAGTCTAGCAGCACAGTGACTGTGTATGAGGTACTGGAGAGTAGAGCAGCACAGTGATTGTGTGTAAAATACTGGAGAGTCTAGCAGCACAGTGATCGTGTGTGAGATACTGGAGAGTCTAGCAGCACAGTGATTGTGTGTAAGATACTGGATAGTCTAGCAGCACAGTGATTGTGTGTGAGATACTGGAGAGTCTAGCAGCACAGTGATTGTGTGTGAGTTACTGGAGAGTCTAGCAGCACAGTGACTGTGTGTGACTTACCGGAGAGTTTAACAGCACAGTGACTGTGTGTGAGATACTGGAGAGTCTAGCAGCACAGTGACTGTGTGTGAGATACTGGAGAGTCTAGCACACAGTGACTGTGTGTGAGATACTGGAGAGTCTAGCAGCACAGTGATCGTGTGTGAGATACTGGAGAGTCTAGCAGCACAGTGATCGTGTGTGAGATACTGGAGAGTCTAGCAGCACAGTGATTGTGTGTGAAATACTGGAGAGTCTAGCAGCACAGTGACTGTGTGTGACTTACTGGAGAGTCTAACAGCACAGTGACTGTGTGTGCGATACTGGAGAGTCTAACAGCACAGTGATTGTGTGTGAGATACTGGAGAGTCTAGCAGCACAGTGACTGTGTGTGACTTACCGGAGAGTCTAACAGCACAGTGACTGTGTGTGAGGTACTGGAGAGTAGAGCAGCACAGTGACTGTGTGTGAGATACTGGAGAGTCTAGCAGCACAGTGACTGTGTGTAAGATACTGGAGAGTCTAACAGCACAGTGACTGTGTATGAGATACTGGAGAGTCTAGCAGCACAGTGATTGTGTGTGAGTTACTGGAGAGTCTAGCAGCACAGTGACTGTGTGTGACTTACCGGAGAGTTTAACAGCACAGTGACTGTGTATGAGGTACTGGAGAGTAGAGCAGCACAGTGATTGTGTGTAAAATACTGGAGAGTCTAGCAGCACAGTGATCGTGTGTGAGATACTGGAGAGTCTAGCAGCACAGTGATTGTGTGTAAGATACTGGATAGTCTAGCAGCACAGTGATTGTGTGTGAGATACTGGAGAGTCTAGCAGCACAGTGATTGTGTGTGAGTTACTGGAGAGTCTAGCAGCACAGTGACTGTGTGTGACTTACCGGAGAGTTTAACAGCACAGTGACTGTGTGTGAGATACTGGAGAGTCTAGCAGCACAGTGATTGTGTGTGAAATACTGGAGAGTCTAGCAGCACAGTGATCGTGTGTGAGATACTGGAGAGTCTAGCAGCACAGTGATTGTGTGTGAAATACTGGAGAGTCTAGCAGCACAGTGACTGTGTGTGACTTACTGGAGAGTCTAACAGCACAGTGACTGTGTGTGAGATACTGGAGAGTCTAACAGCACAGTGATTGTGTGTGAGATACTGGAGAGTCTAGCAGCACAGTGACTGTGTGTGACTTACCGGAGAGTCTAACAGCACAGAGACTGTGTGTGAGATACTGGAGAGTCTAGCAGCACAGTGATTGTGTGTGAAATACTGTAGAGTCTACCAGCACAGTGACTGTGTGTGAGGTACTGGAGAGTCTAGCAGCACAGTGACTGTGTGTAAGATACTGGAGAGTCTAGCAGCACAGTGATTGTGTGTGAGATACTGGAGAGTCTACCAGCACAGTGAATGTGTGTGAGATACTGGAGAGTCTATTAGCACAGTGACTGTGTGTGAGATACTGGAGATACAAGCAGCATAATGACTTCATAGCTATCCCCAAATTGCCTGTCTTTCCTCCAGCACCTTGATGATTCTTCAACACTCTTTCGTTGACCTCCTTGGATTCAAATTAATCCACGTTGCCGACATTTCTTCTTCTCCTTTCCAGCCTTCCGCATTATGCTGCTTAAGAGTCATGGTGTAACGAAGCATAGATCAGGACCCTTTGCAGATGGAAGAATCCAGAAGGGAGTGAAACATACACGGGGAGGAGATAATGAGGAACTGGGCAGGTTGACAAACACCCTCAAGTGCAAGGAGTGGACTACTACTGCTGATCCTTGTTTGTTAAGGTGGTTCTTTATTTTATGCTACAAAATGATTCTCTACTTTCTTCCAAGTTCATACACCCATCTGTATTCCCACCCTGGAACATTCCCTTCATTATATTCTCTCCCCTCTCTTTAATTACTTTGTTGATGGCCTCTGAATTTTTTTTTTGTGCCTGTCTTCAATTCCATCATTTTGTCCAGTCTTCCTCCCTCTATTGCTGAGCCTGAGATGACTGCCGTCTTGATTCAAGCTGAGCTGTGAAAGGCTTTCTCTTTGGCCCCTCCTAGAGCATCCTTTTCCTCATACTTGATCAACCCTTTTTGTATCGCTACTTTTAATTTCCTGGTAGAAAAGTCTTATCGCTTTAGATATGCTTAAATCTCTCCCTCCACTTTTTTTTCAGATTTTGAAATGTATCAATAAATACAACTTGCTATCCTAGTTGGGGCTTTGCAATTATGATATCCACAATATACCTCAAAGCAAATTTTCTCAACTTCTCGCTTCTGTCAGCCTCTCTCAATGTCCAAGTTATCAACTGACGCTCAGAAGGATATTAGAATGTGGATATTTTTCCCCCACTGGAACTGACACTTTGTTTTGCAAGAACTGGTGTCCCACTCTGCACTACCTGTCCTTGAATTGATGCTTCTCTTCTCAGTCTAATAGTAATATTCAATGCTCATTGGTGTTTCTAATTTCCGACCTCTCATACCCAGGAGCTCTTTCCCCATGCATGATCATCCGCCCTTCTGGAACTCTACCCTATTGTTGCCACCCATGTCTGGGGACACCAGAGGATGGGGGGAAGAAAAAGAAATATAACATTCTTATTTCATGCTGATAACAAATCCACCATTTTCATTACCAATAAAGGAAGATCTTCTTCCCCCCAATTTCAAGCTTTTTGCTCCTCATTTGCGCTGCCAGATTCTTGAAGGTAAATATGTCAATTGTGTTTTTCTAGGTAGAACTTGCTGTTGCTCTAAATCCTGGGACTAATGTCTTCACAGGTTTAACTCTGGGCAAATTTATTCTGGCTTTCTATTTTCAGGGATGTCATCTGTTCTTCCACACTTCTGGGTGCCAGAAGTGGACAACTACTGCTGATATTTGTTTAAGTTCTTTGTTTATGCCCAATTAATTTTTTCAGTCTAAATGGATTTTTAATTTAACCATTGTTCCTGTTCTAATTACAAGCCTCCTTCAACATCTCACCCAGTTTTCTGTTACCCATACTTTGTATCTGGCAAGGAACACCTCCCTGGCCTTTCCAAAGCTGTAGCCAATGCTCTTTCTAGTTCACAGTTACCTAAGCTCTTCTTGCTGATGTCCATTAAAGCTCTCTTCCTCTTCAAGTTCCCGAGTTCCACAATCTTCCACCAGCCGCCTTCATCTCCATTTTAACCTCGCTATTCTCAATGTTTTTTTCCAAGTGCTACAAGATCTTACCTCTGGGATTCAGTTCCACCTCAGGCTTCAGTCTTTTCAATGTCCTCACGGTCTTATATTGCAGCACTCCATCACACAGTTCGTGGAATCCAGAGACAGGACCTCCAATAGCATCTTCTAGGAAGCCTACTGTATCTCCTCCAACATCCTCTGAAACGTACCCCCTTCTAGGATGCGTCTAACTACTGTAGATTCAAAGAGCCGCAGAATTCACCAGTTTCTCCATATTCTGTTTTCAAGAATCACATGTTTAACTCTGTGACCTGTCTCATATCCCAGACTTTAACTTTCTTTTCTATGCTCTTCCAACCCAATCCAGTTCACTGTGGATCCTTCAGTAATCTGAATTGAAGCTGCCACCTACACTGCCCGAGCTAACTCGGATATTCAATTAAGACACTCAGCTGTCCATCCTCCTCTGCAGTGGACCTTTACATTCTCTCAGGCATTTCAGCTACTCATTATCCCGGAGTGATGCGTTAGTTTGCCCGGAATGGGGGCGTCTGTTCCTCCGGGGCCACCAGAGGTTTTCCCTTGAATTGGCACCAAGGGTTTTTTCCTCTCCACTGTGCAGTCAGGCTCACACGTAGCCTCTACGCATTTCTTTCCTGTTCTTTTCTCTTGCTTCTTTATTTTCTTATGCTTTGGCACACACTTTGTTTGTCCTCACAGGTGTTGGGAGAGAAAACAATCCAAATTGTGAGATGAGGTATGAAGTCAAATGGCAAAAGGGGAAGTCCAAAATCCAGAGTGTCACAAGGTTAGGGTACACCAAGTAGAGCTCTAAGGGAGATAACTCAATACCGAGAAGCGGGAAGCGCGTTAAGATGGTATAAATAGCGCTGGGTGCCGCATGGTAAAGCATGTACAGGTTGGTTAACATGTGCGGTGGCGATTGCTGTTATTAACCCACTGCTGGTGATGCTGGTGGTGATTAGTTTGCTTATGGGTTGATCTCCGCCGGCTGGCGATCATGACAACTGTGATTCTCACTAAAGAGAGGAAAGGATGTCAAAGAAGTCAACCTGAGACAATCTCTCCAGGAAAGTTTTTACAGAAGGACCTGTGTGTTTCAGTAGAGAATGTGAATTGTTTAATTCTGCCCACGTTTATTTTCACTTTTGTCTGTCTGCTCAGCCTGCTTTACTCAGATATCTTGGCTTCAGTCTCCTTCTACCAGATCAGTGCAGCAGGTATCAAAATATATGTAGTTAAACTAATAAAACAAGATCAAATAGACCAAATGGCTCCTACCTGAGCAAAGCAGGGACACTTCCTGTCCATCACTACAGTTGACTGTCTGTGGAGAACTGCAGTTCACCAGATGTGTCTCATCCCCAGAGCACTGAATACCTGTCAGACACACAGCACTGTCACTGTCCCATACAGAGAGGAGTTATAGGCTTGTACTACAGAGCACTGAATACCTGTCAGATAAACAACACTGTCACTGTCCCATACAGAGAGGAGTTATAGACTTGTAATACAGAGCACTGAATACCTGGCAGACACACAGTGTCATGTCCACCAGCAACTGCATTATATCTCGCAAACGACCTCTTGCTAATCAGGCCACAGCTATGGGTAATTCCATAAAGCCCAAGCTGATCAGTTAACCAACAATGACACCACACTAATGACCGCAACCTCAGCTGCTGGGATATTCTTACTCTCACTACCTTCAGGTCTGTGCTCGGTACTAGACTCTTTTCTAGGAGCTCCTACCCCGCCGTTCTTTACTGAGAAATACTCTTTCTGACTGAGCCTCTGGCCTTCGATACTCAACCTTCGTCCCTTGACTTCGACTACAGCCAAGCATCTAGGGTAAGTAGCCATCGATTTCCTTCCCCTTTTACCCCTCTCTCCGACCCTCCGAAACTCTCAGAATAACACACAGCATTCTTCCTCTAACTCGTGGACACATCATTCGTAACACACAGCAGTGTTACCGTGTCCCATACAGAGAGGAGTGATACACTTGTATTACAGAACACTGAATACCTGTCAGACACGCAGCACTGTTGCCTGTCTCATACACAGAGGAGTTGTATATTTGCACCACTGAGCCACAGCCTAGCTGTCTGCAGACCACAGAGGCCTCTCTGTAGCCCCAGGAGTGTTGGAGGAGTCTTCCCCAGGTGCTGTTGTAGTAAATCTCCACCCTGCCATCACAGTGACTCTCTCCTCCTGACAGCCGGACTCCACCGTCTAGAGCTGACAAGGATGAATCTATAAAAATCAATAATCATGTTTATTTTCAGTCACACATCAGTAAAATAAAACAAACCCGTAGAGGGATTATCATAAATATTTTTTTTTGTAAAATTAACTTGATACACCAGTTTATCGTGTCTGAACATAGTGTTTTAAAAATAGTCATCATATTTTTTTTAAATAATCTTGCTTAAGAAGTTTGCTAGGGTGTGAAATTCTAACATCACACTTACTCCGTCTTCTAATACTATACTCTCTTCTAATACCATAATTATTACATATAAGAATATATAAATATTGACTGTCTGACAACAACTGTGAACATCTTTTCTTTTGATTTTTCTTCAAGATATTGAAGTGCTTGTACTGCTGAGGATCAATACAGACAGCAGTGCTCTCACCTGTACAGACCAGGATGGTGTCATTGCTGTGAGAGCAGCTCATAGTGAGATATCGAAGTGTTTATACAGCTGGGAATCAGTACAGACAGCACTGCTCTCACCTGTACAGACCAGGCTGATGTCACTGCCGTGAGTGCAGCTCTGGTGCTCCCTGGTTGAGGTGGGACAGTCGTGGATTCTGGTCTCATTTCCCCGACACTGGATCTCCTCTGTCCTGATCAGCCCCTGTCCCTCTCCGAAATGAGCCCCTCTCAGCAACTCTGCTGGAAATCCGCAGTCTAGTTCACGACAGACCACCTCCGCATCCTTCATGTCAAAGTCGGCCTCACAGATTGTACTCCAGGACGTCCCTCGCAGAACCTCGACTCTGCCAGAGCAGAGATTCCTGCCTCCTATTAACCGCACTCCTGACATGTAACAAAACATTTGTACACATTTTAACAGTATTAGAGCACATTAACAGTGTGTAATCTAAAGTATTAATATGCTCGGTCACGTTAGGAAAAAAAAGGAAAAATTAGAAACTCAGTTTCGAATTTAATGTAAAGGGGGCAATAATACAGCAGGGAGGAGGTGCCGAAGGACGGTGAGAAAATCACACTGCACTGAGGCCTTAAAAGAGAATGAAGCAGGACTGATATCTAGACAGCCAGCAGGAGCAGCTCCTGGAGTCTCAACAACAATCAGAGAAACTGAAGCCTCATGAACATTTATGAATCATTTAAACTACATCACTCATAGAGCCCAGAGAACAGTACTGTCACAGCCTGGCACTGCTGGAGCAGGACTGTCTGACCTGGGCACTGACAGACACTCTGCACAAGACCAGGACTGTCACAGCCTGGCACTGCTGGAGCAGGACTGTCTGACCTGGGCACTGACAGACACTCTGCACAAGACCAGGACTGTCACAGCCTGGCACTGCTGGAGCAGGACTGTCTGACCTGGCACTAAAAGACACTCTGTACTGTACAAGACCAGGGATGTCCTTCCAGCACCAGCTGCACATACCAGGGTCTAGCAGTCATCTCCTGGCTACAGAGCGTTGCAAGAACATGTAGGAACCTCATGTAAGAATTTCAGGGTAGTGGTTTTGCCTCCCATGTGGGGTGCCAAGGGCGCAAGTCTAACAGCCTTGTCCCGTTAAAACTGATGTCACGAAACAACAACAGGAAAACGTTGCAGCCCCATTTGCCAGCAGTGACATGCAAAAGTGACCCAACAACAACATAATAATCATTTATTATTTTCACATTATTCATTCTTAATGATAGATGGTAGTAATAAGAGGGAGCATTAACACTGGCAAATAAGACAATGAGAAGGCTTGGAAAATTTACATGGTTTTGTGGTCAGACTGGATTTTTACCAAATTCCAAAAGTCACTACTCTGAAACCCATGACAAACTGATCGAGAGTTCAGGATTCTGATTTGTCCAGTTCAGGTTGAATAGTCACAAAGTTTTATTGTCTCATGAAGTGAAATATTGTGCTTCAGCCTATTTAGCAGGTGGACTGTAAAACTGTCTCCTCTCTCCTGACAGACAGCAGAGAGGAGGGGTTTGTCCTGCTGTTGCTCTCAGTGTTATGGATGTTGGAAGGGCAAGCCATGAAATGGCAGGAGAGCAAAAAAGACCCTATCCGGAGCGGAAAAACGGGGATTAACTCAGGAGGTCAGACGATGTCTGGTAGAAATCTATGCCCACAGGCCGCAGAGGAGAGGACCAGGTGCTAGGTGGGTCTCAAGACATCCAAACCCTCAGTGCTGAGCAAGGAGCAGAGCAGACACAGGAAGTAAATAGGCTACACAATAAGACACACCTGAAAGACATGAATAATCACAGGGATCTAGGAACAAGACAGAAGAGCAGCACCCTCTAGGTGTACAGGGCGTGGCACTCAGAAAGGGTCTCTTGACTGTGTTTGTACCTCTGATCTCCCCACAGGTAGAGAGACACATACAGTAGTTACAGTGAGGAGTTTTGTCACAGCTCTCAACTGTGGAAATGAGAGGATGGACTGATGGATCATGATGATAAACTCTAGATCAGTGTCTCCTACCTGAACACCTCACTCCAGCATCAAAGGCATGAGAAAGGCTATACTGTTTAATTTCTTGTTTTTCACAGTCCCTCAGTGCAGACTCTGACCCCTTGCAAAGGACCCAGCTCAGCAGAATTGATCCAGACCCTGGTCCAAAGTGAGCTCCTCCTGGTGCGGAAACCGCAGATCCACAGCCCAGCTGTCTGCACACCACTGCAGCATCATCCAGATCCCAGTGTTGGTCAGATACTGTCCCCCACTCTCCATCATGATACACTTCCACTGTCCCCTCACAGGGGCTGGCACCCTTCACCAGCCTGACATCAGCACTTCCTGGAGACAGAGAAAATAATATTACCATGTTTGGAGGAAAAATTCTATATATGTACATATATATATTGAAAATATTTCTGATAGTTTAGTTTTCTGTGTGACTGGATTGCTACTCCATTCCCTGGTGAACTAGAAACAGATTACATGCAGAAACCAACACAGAAAGCGTACTAAGTATACTAACTCAACTTCTGTAAAACATTGACGCCCACTATCTGCCTTTTCAGATCCTGACTTTGCATGAGATATTGGAGAGTCTTACAGCATAGTGACTGAGAGATACTTCATACTGCAGTATGAGATACTGGAGAGTTTAGCAGCACAGTGACTCTATGTGTGAGATACTGGAGAGTCTACCAGCATACATGTAGTAATTCTATGAATTCAGAGGGCTGGGACTTGTATTTCTCTTTTTCTCAGAACTGTGGTCAGTAGAGTTTTCAGTGCCTCTGGTGTCAGAAGTCTGAATCACTGATGCTTGTTTGTATCTGTGTATCAGGCCTCATGTAATAACTGCAAAATAAGAATGGAAACTGAATACTGGTCTGTACAAGGTATGAGATTTAAGAACTGATTTAAGTCTTTTTATTCTTGGTGTTGTACTTTGAAGCTGAGAGTTACTTAAATGCTTAAATATAAAGTCTGCAGTGGACTCGCCTTATACACAAAATATGTTTACGCAAATCCATGTATACGCGGGGATTGATAAAAATAAATAAAAAATCAAATAACAAGAGAAATTACTCAAATTCAGATCTGTTGTGTTCCCTGCATTTTATTATTATTAATAGAGTAATATGATGAGGCTAAGAAGGGTGTTCTGATTATATGTGATTATACATAATTTTGCATATGTTTTATATTAGAAACCTTACTACAGTGTAAAGCACAAATCTTTCAGTGCTTCACGTTTTGTTGAAACCTACTTGAGGTGTATATTCTCTTTCTTTATAACGCAGTCTTTAACAAACAAAATAGTGATATGTGAATGTTACCCCAGCCTCAGACAAGGGGCGCCTGAGTTGGGGTGTTAAGGAGACCAGACACGAATAAGTGTGTAAAATGTTCTGGAGGTGCCTTTAATTGCTTTGCCTTTTTCAACCATCTTTTCAACATTACTTTTTTGAATAATTGTTTTTCTGTAAGGAATCCCCAAAGAAGAGGCATGTGGATCCTATGCAGACGCAGGAGCAGGTAGATATCGAAACAGGAGTACAATCCGAAACGTCAGGCAAGATTGTGGTCGAAAGGTGAAAGGTAGTTCGAAATCCAGGAGATGCAAAGAGAGGCGTACAATCCAAATCAGTAGGCGAGGTACAAGGTCGAGGGGCATAAGGGAAGTTCAGTAACCGGGAGAAGTATAGAAAGCGAGGTACAAACTAAGGCAGGGTAGAGCTCTCTGAGAGAAGACTCAATACCGAACAGCAGGAAGCGGGTCTGGATGGTTTAAATAGCGCTGCGTGCTGCACGGTAGAGCGTGTGCTGGTGGATTAATACGTGCGGCGGCGCTTGTTATTAGTAACCCGCTGCTGGTGCTTGAAGTTATTCACCATCTCCACCGCAGACCCATCTATGTAGATGGGGGAGTGAACGTTTCCTTGTGTTGACTTCAGAAGACAAGGAAACGTTCACTCCCTCATCTACATAGATGGGTCTGCGGTGGAGATGGTGAATAACTTCAAATTCCTAGGCGTTCACATCTCTAAGGACCTTACATGGACACTGAACACCTCCAGTCTCATCAAGAAGGCACAACAGCGGCTGTACTTCCTGAGAAAGCTGAAGAAAATACACCTACATCCACTGATCCTCACCAACTTCTACAGATGTACGGTGGAGAGCATACTGACCACCTGCATCACAGTCTGGCACGGCAACTGCACTGCATCCGACCGTAAGGCACTACAGCGGGTGGTCAAAACTGCCCAACACATCATCGGCAGTGCCTTACCATCCATCCAGGAAATATACAACACCAGGAGTCTGAAAAAAGCCACCAAAATTATGTCTGACCCCACTCACCCCAGTCATAACTTGTTTATTCCCTTACCATCTGGCAGAAGGTTCCGGTCACTCCAGTCGCACACAACTAGACTCCAAAATAGCTTCTTCCCCAGAGCTGTCAAGTTGGTGACGCCCCCACTCCCTTCCACCTTATTATGATCTCTCCTAACGTCCTCCTGTACCCACAACGACTGTACTCCTACACCACCACACACACATGTAAGCTGAAATTGTACTGTCCCCTCGATAGCCCAGTAAAACTGTAACAGGCATAATAATATTTAATATTTATTAATTAACCATACTACTTTAACCATACTATTTTTTGCACTGTTCCAAGAATTACCTTGCACTGTTTTTGTCCTGTTATATTTTCTCTGTTTGCGGAATTTTGCACAGTTTTGATTACTTGATTACATGTTATTTATGTTATGTTATTACATGTTACTGTTATTGCTATTGTGTAACTGTCTATTGTCTTATCTTCTGTCCTATTTATATACTGCACCTGAGTGACTAATGAGAAACACTTTTCGTTATACTATGCACCTGTGTAAGTCTAATGACAATAAAGTTGAATTGAAAGTTGAATTGAATTGAATTGAAATTGAATTGATTAGTCTCTTATGGGTTGATCTCCGCTGGCTAGCAGTCATGACATTTTCACTGTTTCAATATACAATTTTTCCAGATTTCCACTGTTTAAACAATTCAATAACTGTTGAACTACAGTTTCATTTAACACACTGAGCATTGCTGCTCAGGTTCAGGTTCAGCCACCTGAAGAAGGCTTCACGGCCGAAACGTTGTATTTTCTTTCTTCTTTTTTTCAGCATAGAATAAACCTATTCCTTGTTCCTTTGCAAACTTAAGAGATGTCTATCTGTGTGTTTGCTTATGCAATCATTAGTGTACAAAATGTACAGCAGAGGGGACAAGACACAGCCCTGTGGTGATCCAACTGAAGTGTAGCGAATGTCAGACAAGCACTTCCCCCAACTTGACCTGTTGAGACCTGCTAGTTAGGAAGTTTAGCACCCACCTTATCGAGTTCTCATTCAGATTGAAGCACTTCAGATTCACACTTCCACTATTATTGTCAACTCCTTTCATGTCACCATTTGCTTTACCATGTTTCTTACAATAGAATTCACCATCTTGCTTCAGTGTATAGCCGCACGGCATAAGTAATATTTCCAATCAATGTTTACTCGTAACAACACATCTTTACCTCGTGTGGTTTCTACATAAACGCTAAACCCAATTTCTAGTTATTTCCACAACTCAAACATAACACCACATTTCTGTGTGTGATAATCACATCCTGTTTACCCAGGGCAACATTAATACTATCATAGACCTCAGGGCTATAGACTTTCAGGGGGCCCCTCCAACTCACATCACTTAATCAACAAACACAACTGTGCCCTACACAACTTTGCCATACACTACATTTAAAGTTCAAATCTTGTTCAAAACGTTGTAAAAACAGAGCTTAAGACAAGTTAGAATCAAAACTAAAGAGTAATTTAGTCTTACAGTTGCAAAAAGCCTCCTTGGCCCTACATACACATATACAGAAGCCGCTTAAAACTGCTTTTAACACCACGACAGACGGTCTTCTCAACAGACACACAGAGCATTCCTACATTATTCCCAGAACTACAGACTCAACCACTGCCCACTCAACAACACAAGCACCATTACAAAGAATGCAGTTAAATAACGCAAATCACACAAAATCATCTTAAATGGAAATAGGTGCTTTTACTCCTCTGCGGCGGGAGTGACAATAAGGACCATGGCTGGTAGCTTAGCTGAAAAATAGTCAAGACAACATAATCATTCTGACCAGCGATGGATACAAAAACTCTATACATTAGCCACAACATCCAATCATTCACGTTGTGCTCACTTTATTTTATATTTATGAGGTTTTGAAGAGTTTTACCAATCTGCAAAGTGATGAGGGGACCAGACACGAATTAGTGTGCAGAATGTTCTGGCGGTGCCTTTAATTACTTTGCCTTTTCACTCTTGCCAGAACCGCGGTTTCCTTATCACTGCCAGTGGCAAAACGCTATTTACAGGATAAACTATTAAACAGCATTGAAGCTTGTTCTCATCCTCTTAGGAGTTTTCATGTTGTGTATAATTTATGAAGAAAAAATAAAAAATAATAAATTTAAACAAACAAAAAAGAGGGGTACCCCTTTCTTTCATACATCTAATTTCTAGCCCTTACATGCCAAGATCTCACACATGAATCATTTAACAACTGATTCAGAGATTAATCATATTCCAAATATACCAGATAAGTTTAATATATTTTGCTAACTAGTAAATTAATTAACCCTCTGTGTTATTGTAAAGTTATCCTAAACGATGCCTCAAGCCTGAGTGCTCTGATCATGAATCTCCAACTGATGGAGGCAGGAAAAGTATTTGTGTAACTTGTATAATATTATTTAAGTAATTATTTGATTTTCATTATCCATGCTTAAAAACTAGCATTCAAATGCACACCAACCAGATTGCAGTAAACCATTCTTATTAAATCTCCACATTATCAAAAAGAAAAATAGTCCTTATTATCTGAATCTTAACTGTAGAAGACCAACTCATTTATCTGTCAAAATTTACTCAAATGTGCAAAGTCAATATAATTGCTGCCTTCCAGTTCAGTTCCAGACCCTCTTTGCTATCTGTGTGGAGTTTGTATGTTCTACCTGAGCTCACATCTTTTTTTTTTTCTCTGGGTTCTCTGGTTTCCTCCCAGATACTATCAAATTCACCCTGGTGGGAGTGTGTGCATGTCTGTGTCTGTGTGTGTGCCCTGTGATGGATTGGTGTGCTTTCCAGTGTGTCGCCTGCATTGTGTCCGTTGCTTGCTGGGATTTACTCCAGCTGCCCCGGGACTCTTCATTCAATAAAGCAACTGTAACTGTTCTACCCTGGTTTCTAATAATAAAAAAAATCATATTTTACTATTATCTGAGCAGTAAATATTTTTTCTACAGTACAGCCTGTTCTTTTCAATTTCTAAACACAGCAAACCTGCATGAACCATACAGAAAAATAAGTTTCTGTAATAAAACTACCACAGTCTCTAATATATATATACTCCTATCTAGAAACAGCTATGGGTCAAAAATAGTTTCACATCATATTTACCTCCTATATTCAATTTTTTTTTAAATATATTGACCTCCAATAGTACCTCAGTCTCTTTTAATTTTCTCTAAAATTATTACTGGCTTAAAACTGTTCCAGACTTTAAACACAGATTTACCTCAAATAACATTGACCTATCTAATGAGCTTTAATACTGAAAGTATCACATAATGAAAAAAATACACATCTTTAATAATTCATTTACCTACAATGCTACCTCAGTTTCTTATAATTATTTAGTGGGAAAACATTACCTTCTCAGACATTTTCTAGTGTTTAAACATGCATTTAAATCTATTATTATACCTGGCCTTAATAATTCTTCAAGCTAAAATATCACCTTCTCAAGAAATGATTTATATAAAAGTTCCATCTGTAATAAAGCCACAACCTGTAATAATAAAATATACTCCTGTCTTTAATAACGCTCTTATCTGTTTTAGAATAAGAATATTGCATACAGATAATTATACTGGAGACATAAACTGAAGATAATAATAAGTAGCAGTAGATTGGCAGAGGTGATGCTATTAAAAATATAAAGTTGTTCTAAGCAACTAATTATTTGACCTGACTTACAGACCAATCAAAATAGTTTTAATGTTTTCTTATGAATACCCACAGTCCTGGATTTAAAATAAAACATTAAAACCTCTTATCCCGAGCTCATTTACAAATTATCTTGTGCAGCTTTTCCATCTTAACTTTAATTCTTGTTGTCTGTCTGTCTGGAAAGCAGAAGACTGGTCACTTACTGGCTGAGCTGTGCAGCACCAGGACAGCGAGAGAGAAGATGGACAGGCAGCTCTCCATTGTCATCAGGACAGAGCGCAGCTAAGACACCTGTCTTCAACCCTGAGCCCACAGGGCAACTGAGCTGCTGCTCCACACCCTGGACCCCCAGTAACAGCACAGCCCCCCACCCCGCCAATCACACACAGCACTGCCTTTTCAGACTGACAGCAGGAACTTCTCACACAGGCGGGACGGCCAATCAGACAGGGCTCTTTCAGTCTTCTCCATATATACAGTATCAGAGCCACATCACTGTTTCCTCTCCCTGAAGACACTCCCAGCAGTGCGGAGGAGAGGAGACACAGAAGCAGCTCTGTGTCTCACTGGTGGAAACTCACAGATACAGACAGCAGGGCTGCAGGTGCTGCAGGGGCAGGAAGAAATCAGATAAAAATTTATGTCACAGTTCTCTGACGATTTAGATAAGTTATGTAACTTTAAATAATTATCAAGTTAATCAATTATGTTCAATAAAAAAGCTAAATAAAATTTGCATGACAGTGTCAGGCGATGTCCAGTGACTGGTGTCCTGAATATGGTCCTCTGTGTCTTACTGTCTGTGTCAGGCAGTGTCCAGTGACTGGTGTCCTGTGGTGAGCCACAAAGAGGTTGTTGTCCCTTCAGACAGCTGTGTCTTCTGGTTCTGGTCAAGGACAGTGTGAGAAGAGCCTGTCCTCAAGGGGGTAGTGAGGTCACTCAGGTCAGCACGGGAATACAGAGACAAGGACTGAATAAAAACTGGCTGTCCTGTGGCTGTGATCAGAGATCAATAGTTTAAATTAAAAAGAAAGAAAAGCCCAGTAGTGACTGTGCCCTCTGTACTGAGCCTGGTGGACAGCAGCTCTTCCAGTTGAGTCCCTCAGACCCTGAGTCTGTCCCTGTGCAGCTCAAGCCCACACAGATGTTCCAGCCCCTCCAGCTGTGACCCCAGCATCTCTCTGTGCGGAGCCAACTGAGTGACTGAGGCTCTCTAACAGCACAGTGGAGCTCCTTATTAATAGTAGTAGTAGTAGCAGTAGTGTTGGTGGCAGCAGTATTGGTAGCAGTAACAGTACTGCTAGTAGCTTTAGTAACATTAGTAGTAGCAGTTGGAGTAGCAGTAGAATCTTATAAGTTGCAGTTGTATCAGTGGCAGTAGAAGTAGTAGCTGTAGTAACAGTAGTAATACTAAAGTATGAGCAATAGTAACAATATTAGAATTAGTAGTTATGCTGTAAACTCTTTAGTTCAACATTATAGCAAAGCTGTGTTGCAGCTTCACGATAAGAACTGCAACAGCAGGAGCAGAAGAGCAGGAGTCAGTTTCAAAGTTGGAAAAACAACAAAAAGAAAAACTTGTTAATACACCCAGACTGAACAGTAAGAACACAGCTCACATCCTCCTTATTAATAGTAGTAGAAGTAGTAGCAGTGGCAGCAGTAGTAGCAGTTACAGTAGTACCTGCAGCAGTAGTAACAGTAGTACTAGTAGCTTTAGTAGTAGCAGTAAAATATTACTAGTTGCAGTTGTATCTGTAGCAGTGATAGTAGTAGCTGTCATAGTTGTAGTAGCAGTAGTAGGTGTAGTAATAGTAGCAGTATTTGCAGTAGTAATAGCAGCAGTAGTATTTGTCACCATAATAACTGCAGGAGCAAAAGAGCAAGAGTCAGTTTCAAAGCATAAAGAAACAACAAAATGATTAATAATGATGATGATTAATGATAATTAATGATTATAATGATTAATTAGAAACAATCAGTCCTTGTTAATACGGCCTAACAGTGGTGATTTAAGGCAACAATTCCTGCTGGGCCAGCATGAAAAAGTTTCACATAATGACATGACAACATATTTGTACAGAGGGACATATTATCTTCAGTAAAACTGCATTATCTCTTCACTCCCCTGTCTTTAGGAAATGGGCCTGTTTCGTCAGAGCTTTACTGGAACTGCAGATCAGACTGTGCAGTGAGTCTGTGGTTTGTGCTGTGATGCTCAGTGCAGTGTGATGAGGCAGCTGAGAACTGAGCTGTACAGGAAGACACACGGGGGAGCCCAGTGTTCAGATATCTAGTCCTGTACAGAGACACACAGGGAGTCCAGTCAGAGCTCTGTTGCTGTACAGTGAGGCACACAGGGGAGCCCAATGCTCAGAGCTCTACAGGGTGACAGATCTTCTCCCCACACAGATGTCTCAGGGCTCTCACAGCTCTCAGTGTGTCTCTCAGGACTGAACAGGAGGGGCTATTCCTGTCAGAATGGAGGCTGACTCTCAGAGCTCCAGTGTCAGTATGAGGAGCAGCTCTCAGACCTGACTTCTGCCAGAGTCTCTGAGCTTGAGTGGGCAGGAGCACTAAGCTCCTCAGCAGCTGAGAAAAGCCTCCTGTCTCCTGTGGTCACAGTGTGGCTGAACACCTGCACTGTCTTCCTGCTCCTTCTCCTCTCTCTCCCCCTTCCTGTCTCTCTCGCTGTGTGTGCTCTTATCTGTCCATCTCTCTCTCTTCTCTTCTCTCACTCTGACAGTCTGTGCAGAGTATCTGAAGGGGATGTAACACCACTTGGCAAAGGAGAAAACTTATCAGAGGCAGAATAAAAAAAAATCTTTATCTCCTCTCAGTCAGATTCACAGCTCAGACTCACACACAGAGCATTGGATCCCTTAGTACTTTACCAAAACTCCTACCTCCTGAACAGACAGAAGCTCCTTCTCTTTGTCCTGACAATTCAGAACCAGTGGACATTCAGACAATCAGTGCTGCTATATGAATAATATCAGACAGAACATCCTGGACTCAGGTCACATCTCCCCCTTTTCTCCCTCCTCACAGTCCTTTTAGAGACAGAGAAGAGCTCCGGGTTCTCTTCTCTGTGAACTGGGCTCAAGGGTCACTGATCTGGCAGCTGTGGGCTCTGTTCCAGGTCAGAAGCAAGAAGTTTCTATTAACCCTTTCCAGGACCTCCAGCCCTTCAGTATTACTGCCCTGATTCATTGTCTTTACTGTAAGTCAGCCTCCATCCCTCTGTCAGAAGTGTTTTACTGAAAATTGAGCAATATGTGTTTATCTCTTATTATTATTTTTACTGATTTAATTAACAGCAGTATTGCTACTCTTATAAGTGTAATATGATTATTAGCAGCAGCAGACTGATGGTCTTGTCTACAATAGTGACCAGTTGACAAGTCTGTAGCTCTGAGCAGTGGGACTCAGATCACACAGAAGACCTGTCTGTGTGTGATTCCACACCAGCCCTGGGATTCAGCGTCTCCCACACGTCTCTCACGGAGTCTTATAAATATACAGTTAAACAGAGTCTGATAAGAGTTGTACAGTTAATTAAATCATCAAACCGGCTGAGGAGCTGAGAGCTCTGGTGGAAATAAAACCAGGAGATACTCTTCAACCTCCAGGATCAGGAGTCTGATCCTCCTGGCTTCTATTCTGTGGAGATTCGTGTAAAACGCTTAAAAGCGCTTATTACAGGAACTTGTGCCCTTTCTCTTCTGCTCTACGCGAGTATGCTTTACAACGCATTAGTCTGTGAAGTAAACTATTTTTTTTGTTCAATAAATTGTATTCCTCGGTTTGTCGCTCTCCATTTCCAGTTGTTATGTCTCCTCCATCGGAGACGCGCTCTGCTCTGTCAGAAAGAGCGCTGTGACGTCACAGACACCAACCAGAGCGCCGGGATCAGAGAGCGAGACCGAAGGAGGCGCGCTGAGCGCTCAGAGGAGAGATATTGATCACTTATGTATCGACAACCAATTAATTCAACTGAAAAACCTTAGAATCATCTATTAACTTCACCGATTGGTGAGTACTGATTCTTTTCTTTCTTTAAATTCTTTAAATATCTAGAAAACAGTCAATACAGCCTGTATCGATCAAATACCATAGTGCGTTTAGTGTTCATAATGTTCAATCCCAAATTAAAGAATGATTATTCAAATAATTGTTTAGAAATTGTATTCTAGAGCTTGAAAATTATATTTCAAGTTGATATATTCGTGTAGGTAACAGTTTAAATGCATTTTTCCACTGTTTACAAATTATAAGTATGGTAACCACGGAGACACGTGCCACGTCACTGTGCCCAGCTAGGTGTCTCGCCTTCGTCACAAAGAGTGCTTTGACGTCACGGACTAATACTAATGCGAGTGTATTCATATTTAATATTAGTGAGAATATAATCGGTAGCTTTAATATTAATGCTAGTGTTCATGTCAGTATTAATGGTGATTGCGCTTCTGATAGTTTTGATGCCAGTATTCATGTTAATATTAGTTATAATTATAGAGTTACTGTTAGAGTATTTACACTAGTAGTCATGTTAGTTTTAGTGATAGCATTACTGTTATTATTAGCATTAGTAGTGTATTAGTAGTTTGTGTCAGTGATAATGATAGTGTAATTCTTAGTGATAGTGTTACTGTTTTAATGTTAGTGGCATTTGTGTTAGTGTTAGTTATACTGTATTTGTAGTTATGAGTGTGTGTGTTTTTGTCTGTGTGTGTGTGTTGGTGTGTGTCTATAAGTATTTGTAGTCTATGTGTGTGTCTGTGAATGTGTGTGAGTATGTGTGTGAGTGTCTGATTGTGTATATAAATGTATGTCGTGTCTGTGAGTGTGTGTTGTGTCTGTGTGTGTGTCTGTGAATGTGTGTCTGTGAGTGTGTGTAGTGTATGTGTGTGTGTCTGTCAGTGTAAGAATGTGTGTCTGTGAGTGTGTGTGAGTGTCTGTGTGTGTGTGTAATGTCTGTGTGTGAATATGTGTGGGTGGGTGTCTGTCAGTGTGTGATAATGTGTGTGATTGTGTGGGTGTATATCTGTCAGTGTGTGTGAGTGTGCGTGTAGGTGGGCTTGGGCTCCACTCGTGTGTCTGACAGAAGTGACCCATCAACAGGTGTTGAGGTCCAGAGTCGCCTGAGAATGGAACCACTTTCTAGATTCCAGACCAACGTCCAGAGAGCTGTGAGTGCTCTGTTTTTATCACTATTACTAGTAATGACAGCAGTAGTAGTATTAATATCAGAATTAATATTAGAATTTGTAGTCATGGTCATATTAGTAGCAGCAGAAGTAACAACAGTGGTAGTTGGATTATCCAAGCACTTACTCCAGGAACTACAGTATTACACATTTATACTCTATTTTCCAGGCATGTTTTGTAAAGTGCTTTGATGTTCTGGATTAAAAGGCAAAATATAAGAAAAAAATTGATTGATTGATTGATTGATTGACTATGAGAGTGAAGTCTGGTCGAACTTGTTTGTCTAACTGAACTGTCCTGTCCACAGATGTCAACAGAGGTGAACAGAGAAGATGTCCAAACCCACCAGAGACTGGAGACAAGCTTGAGAGTCAGGCCCCAGACCCAGAGAGCTGTGAGTCCACTGCTGGTCTTCTTCATATTGTGATTCTTCCTCTTCTTCCTCCTCCTGAAATTAAAGCTCATCGCAGTAGCAGGGCTCTGTTGTCTTCTCTTGAGGAGGAGAAAGACTCTACCTGACAGTGTGTGCATCTGTTTGTCTGTGGGTGTGTATGCTTGTGAGTCTAGTCCAGGCCGTGTCTGTAACAGAACTGTATATGACACCCCCAGATCAGGAAGGAGGTAACAGGAGACTCAGCCAACACAGGAGCCAGACCAAAGACCCCAAGAAAAGCAAGTCTGCATTATTATTATTATTATTATTAGTAGTAGTAGTAGTAGTAGTAGTAGTAGTAGTGAGAGGGTGAGTGTGTGTGAGGTTGTGTGTGAGAGAGGGTGAGCATGTCTATAACTCCATTCCTAGAGGGTCTGGTGCATCATCTGGTTTCCTGCCCAGAGGTCTTGGTTACAAAGTTGATCTAATTTTTTAATTAAACAAAAAATATTCTAATACTCTACCTTTATCCAGACCTTAAATATCCAACTGTGCCTTGAATATTTTGAGTCTTCAACCGTGAGAGACATCAAAATATATTATTAAACACATTATTTCCACATCTTCTTATGAAAATAATTAGATTAACTGTTTAATTGGCTAGCCCCGTTTGGAAAGAAAACCTGGAGATGCACCTGGCTCTCCAGGGATTGTGATTGGGCTTGATACCCCTGGTCTAGCAGAACTGGCCCCTCAATAGGGATGTTGGGGATCATGAAGCTGGATAGCTGAGGGCTGGACACTGCGTCTGGATCGAGGATGACAGGCCACTGTCATGTAGGGTCATCTTGGCCCATGATGATGTGTGTTTGTGTGACTGGCTGGTAACTCTGTTTTCTCCTCCCCAGCACCGCCTGGAGAAACTCACTCAAGTTGAGAGAGGAATGGCCGAGCAGAGAGAAGGGTGTCACACCGAGACCTGGGGCAGATCCCACAGGAACGTGAGTATTGGCTTCAACAACATGGTTGGATAGCTTGTTCCACACACCCACCACCCTCTACATACAGTAGTGCCTCCTGTCCTGACTGTAGGGTCTCATCCAGCTCTCTCTTAAGATAAGCCACCCTATCGGCTTCAACAACATGGCTAGACAGCTTGTCCCACACACCCACCCTCCTCTATGTAAAGAATACTGTATTAATACTGTTAGACTAAGAATAAACCTGTACTGAGACACAAACTTGGTTGGCTTCTGCTGGTGAGACTAAAGCAGTCAACTTGCTGACAGGTCTTGACAGAGGTGGATGTGACCCTGAAAGGCCGGAGAGGGGCAACCGATACTGAGGCACTGAGCAAAGATTCTTCCAGTGTAAGACAACCAATGTGTTCTGCTCAGGATGATGATGGTGATGCAGATGGTAGTGTAGATAATGAAGGTGGTTATTATGATGATGTTGATGGAAAGGTGTTGATGATGATGATGGTGGACATGATGATTGTCATGATGAAGAAGGATATGGTGATGAAGATGGTGGAGATCATTTATTAGAAATGTGATGAAGATGATGGTGTAGCGGCGAGGCTTATTAATAGGAAAGAATTAAGTGTTCTGAGCTTTCCCAAATGAGGCCCCATCTCTGTTCATCTCTGTGGTGCAGCCACAGAGAAACTATTCATGCAGGCTGATTTAAGGTTTCCTTTGATAAGGGACAGCTCCCAAAGGGGGATGCACTTAGCTAAGCCTGGCTATCATGATCCATGGTCATCCATTGGCGCCTATCTGTCTAGGGAGTGCCAGATGGACATCTGGACTGCATTCCTAAGTGTCAGTAGTAAGTGACTCATATCTCACCTTGATCAACCAATCAGGGACTGGTAGGGCCGAGTATCCCACGTGGGACTCTGATGCCCATGGAACTTTCAGCCAATGAACGAGCTGAAGTTCCTCCAGGTAAAAACAGGCAACACAGAGAGCCTGGAAGATTCAGTGGAATTCTGTGGACTTTTCTAAAGGGAATTCAAAGGAGAATTCCAGGGCAGGACGGCCCAGGAGCAGAAGGCTCCCAAGGGCAGGACATTCTCGCAGCGCGCCTCCTGACCATCCTGAGACTCAGCCCGGACAACCACGGAACGGCCAGTGTGTCCGAGTGCCAGAACTTTCCTTTGTTCTTAGAGTCTAGAGCGGAGGTTGCCAGAGAGTAACTAGAGGATCCACCCGAGGTTAGCACCAGCAGCAAGCCTCGTGAACAGGACAGAACTGTGGACAGCTGAATCACTATTCAGAACTAGCTCTTCATCAGGAACGAACCGGTCCTCTTCCTGACTTGCTGGGACCCACAGTCATCTTTTCTCCTGTGCGCAAACTTTGCTAGTTAAAGCCAACACTAACTAGCCGGTCAGTGAGCATCAGCAGCACACCGTCGCAAGCCGCACAGCACAGCCTAGCACCGAGCCAGAGAGCGCGGATTGGACAGCAACAGCCTGCAACTGTTTCTTTGTGCCCGCAGGAGATCTGAATCCCCAGAGATTGGATGAGTATTCAACTTCACTGCATTACTGCTCAAGAATTCAATTGTTATCCCAACCAGTTGATATTAATTTAATTCCTAAGAGTTATGAACTTGTTTTGAGTATCTAATGTAGAAGTTATAACCAAGTTCATTTATGAAACGGTCTAAATGAATGATATACTGAACGTATGTCCTCTTGATATATGTAACTCTTCGTAACTGACTGAATATATACCTTTTGTATTCTGATAACCCTCTCGATAAGATCTGTTAGGTTTATATGCATATTCTATGTATTAATAAATGTATCCTTGTGTATTAGTACCTGTGTGTGTGCGTTGTTTGAGTTATATCGCATGGTTGGATTCTAAAGCCATCAAAAGAATCAATTTTGTGATTTACTGCTACAATTAATAATTGTCCCTGTAAATGCCCAAACCCTACAGAACTGGTGCCTTCAGAGAGCACACTACAATGGTGACGAAGATAGTGGAGATTATAATGGTGGAGGTGTTGATGATGGTGACACAGTCATGCCTGTGTGTGGCTGTGTGTGAAAGGGAAGGTGGGGTTGGATCAGGTCTGCCGCTGTCATCTGATAGGACTGTCAGAGGAAGAGGGAGCAGACTCCCCCTGCGTCTCAACCCGGGCAGCCGAGAGCTGCAAGTCTGTGAGCCAGATATGTCTGTGACGTCTGTCGAAGGTTTGGTTTCAGCTGCAATGATGGTGACTGTGATTGCTGGGAGACCAGGGGCAGGGCTTGGTCCTCCTGGAGAAGACCCTCTCAGTTTTCTCTCTGTCCTCCTCATGCCCTCTCTGTGCCCCTGTCCCCTCAGGCCAGCCAGCCAATCACCAGGCAGGAGACCGAGACCCAGCTGTGGAACTACCCTAAGGGCCCGCAGAGGGATCTGCAGAAGGACAGGGCATGGACCTCCTCCTTGGCAGCCCACATACCCCATTGCTCGCCCCTTCACACACCCCCTCACCCACCCCCTGGTACACCCGCTCACCCGGGCCTGACCCCAGCGGCCCTGTGGCGGCTCAGGGAGGGCCTGCAGGTCGAGCTGAAGGGGCTGCTCCAGGAGGAGGAGATACGGGTGCGGACCTGGGCTCAGAACATGATATCATCTATCCAGCTGGACTGCCTGGCGCTGTACAATGAAGTCCTGCCTGACTTTGAATCAGAGGGTGCATACGCGGGATTGGTAAGTCCCTTAAACCCCTCCCCCTTGCTTGAATCACACTGAGGTATGCAGGGGCTGGGCCGACTCACCTCTCCAAGACACCTGCGTCATCCCACTCCCATTTCACCTCAACATGGTTCTGAGAAAATCTCCTGTCCCCAAGGGGAGAGAGACAGGAGCCGGGCTGGGCCTCCAGCCCTCTGTTTATTCAAGATTATTGCCTCAGGAGGTGGGTGAGGTGGAAGACACACTGTCTACAGATCACCACTAGGGACAGCATAAAGCAGGGGGTGAGACTCTTGATCATGGATAAGGATAACAGTGGGATGACTCCCCCTCTCTTGACTCACTGCCTACTGATGATGTTATGTCACTCCAGCTCCTCCTCATGGTGGTGTCTGCAGTCAGGCAATTTGGAGAATCGGTGAGGGATGATGATGAATATTCACCTTTCTTGTTCTCCTAGGGCACAGGAATCATGAAGCAGGACAACTATGAGGAGGTGAAAGAGGCACTGAAATCCTACTTCGAAAATACAATGGCCAGGTGTGACTTATCTGAGGTGGACAAGTGCTTCCGCCAGGCTGCAGCTGACCTTGACCTTATTCTGCAGAAGTACCTGGGAGATGTTGTGGCCGAGGTCTGTGAATAGCAGGTTTATTTTGATAAAAGACATTTCTCATCCCCTTCTATTGTTGGTGTCTATTTCATGTAAAGGATTTGACTTGAAAATGAAATGTTTAATCGAGTTACAGGGAGTCTTCTTTAAGATGTGTATCGGATAGCTCTCCACTGTCACTTTACTGGACTTTTGAAGTAACCAATCTACAATGAAAATATATACTGCACATCTTAAGGAACATGAAGAGAAATCCGTGTGCTGATTGTCACCAAAAATGTCACAAATTAACCGCCAAACTGTTTAACATGTCCAGCCACCTCTTCCTATTTTGCAGTGATTATAATTCTTTCAGTTTCTTCTCTTGTATTTTCCTTACTGTTTCACTGTCCCCCTCCCCATGTGGAGATGGATCCACAGACGAAACCCTGTTTCACCATTTCTTTGTTCAAAGTCTTTGGACTGATTTGCGACTTGCGAAGCCCCAGTGGCACAATCAGTCAGCGTGCACAGCAGAGTCATGGCGATGTTGTGTGTTCACGCCTCACCTGGAGCAATGGCACCTACAGATCCAGCCATTCAAAATGTGTGGAGTACATGGCGGTAAAACGCGGTGGGCATGGCGAATCATACCACATTTGAATTGAAATATGATAATAGTATCTAGAAGCACCTTGTAAAATCACCAGGTGGAGCTAATAAAGCTTAACATCTCATATACAGCATTTGAGCTGTCACCAGAAAACGCCTGGTTTCGAATCCCAGTCACTGCTGACAGTCTTCTTACAATTAAGAATTTAAATTGCGTACTCTTTAGATTTTTAATAATTTGAAACTGTGTATTACAGAATGTCAATCATTAAACATTAAAAAGTAGGTATATTTTATAAAAGAAAGATTGCTCTTGTGGACAAAAGGACACAACCTTCCACCTTCATCATAAATATTTTAATTATGCATAAATATTTTATGCATCAAAGTCTTTAACTTGGTAACTTACATGGGTTCTGGTTTTAACATGCTTGTTCTAACATTATTAAGCTTATATTCTGTAATTCATAAAAAGTTATAACGTTTTATCCTTTTCTAAGAATACGTAGTAAAAACACCACTTGCTGTTATTGTAAAAAAAATACATGTTGTAGTGATTTAACATCACTTGATAGTTATATTAATATGGGATCGTGTAACTAAGCAGCTAAAGTATCACAAGTGGACGTTTTGGAAACATTTTGACATTCGTTTCTTTTAAAAAAAACTGATGAAGTTCATCGTTCCTGATGAAGAGCTAGTTCTGAATAGTGATTCAGCTGTCCACAGTTCCGACCTGTTCACGAGGCTTGCTGCTGGTGCTAACCTCGGGTGGATCCTCTGGTTACTCTCTGGCAACCTCCGCTCTAGACTCTTAGAACAAAGGAAAGTTCTGGCACTCGGACACACTGGCCGTTCCGTGGTTGTCCGGGCTGAGTCTCAGGATGGTCAGGAGGCGCGCTGCGAGAATGTCCTGCCCTTGGGAGCCTTCTGCTCCTGGGCCGTCCTGCCCTGGAATTCTCCTTTGAATTCCCTTTAGAAAAGTCCACAGAATTCTACACTGAATCCCTTCTGAATCTCCCTGTTGCCTGTTTTTACCTGGAGGAACTTCAGCTCGTTGATTGGCTGAAAGTTCCATGGGCATCAGAGTCCCACGTGGGTTACTCGGCCCTACCAGTCCCTGATTAGTTGATCAAGGTGAGATATGAGTCACTTACTCCTGACACTTAGGAATGCAGTCCAGATTTCCATCTGGCACACCCTAGACAGATAGGTGCCAATGGATGACCATTGATCATATAGCCAGGCTTAGCTAAGTGCATCCCCCTTTGGGAGCTGTCCTAGGAAACCTTATCAAAGGAAACCTTAAATCAGCCTGCATGAATAGTTTCTCTGTGGCTGCACCACAGAGATGAAGAGAGAGATGGGGCCTCATTTGGGAAAGCTCAGAAGCACTTAATTCTGCCTTATTAATAAGCCTCGCCGCTACATATCCCCCCTTTTTGAAGGTCACGAGGTCCTGAGGTGTTGTTGCCTTCAAAACAAAACAGAGTTAAGTGATGTCCCTTGCCATTAGAATATTAACCTTAAATGTCCACATTACTCCTCGAGAATTCATACCGGAACCAGCATTGGGAACAAACATGATGAATAACATCTGGAGTATGTATAAACACGGTAGGAGACATCATCTCAGTCTAGGAATTACACATCAGGAAGTTCACTGTCAATATCTAATACCTCTGTAGTAGATATTTGGGGAGAAGTCACTTCCTTTCTTTTGACATGCTACCTTTGACTCATTCATGCTACCCAGAGTACATCTTGATGTGAGTGTAGAGCATTCAGAGTACACTGTCAGTCATGATCCAGCTACCCGGCAGCAGTGTTACAATAACACCAGTTCCTGTTCCCAGCCCCCCGATAAACCACAACACCTGTGTTGGGTATCTGCTAGGGTGGTTTGGAGGGTTGTTCCATTAAAGCAAACTCAACTACCTGTACCTCTTCAGGGCTTACTGTTTCTTGGATTTCTATCCAATTCCTTAGTGTGGCACCTGAAGGCATCCACGACTTCAAGTTTGGTCTTATGTTGTCTGGTTCCAGACTGTACAGTGTTAAGTTACCATGCTGTACAATGGCCTCCTCGGGAACTTGCAGGAAAACTGTTTGATTAGGTAGCTGCATTGCCGTAGCAGTATCATGCCTGTCACAAGTCATAGTGTCAGTTAAATGTGGTGTGCTGACCAGCCATTTACTTCCCACCTGCTCTTCATGGGGTTCATTAACCTCCCTCTGCTCGTTAGTAGCTTTACACCCTTCATTGGTGAATCGTTTAGACACAGCCAATGGATAGCTTTGGTAGCCATACCCATCTCAAGATTTGGAACCAAATTCAATCTTGGATTGCCTTCTGGGTGAGCTATGAGCGATGGGGTTAATGTCACATACTCCTCTACTGAGAAGAGTGGAATCAAGTGGGTTGGGAATTGTGCCATGGTTGGACTGGCTACAGTGGCACTAAGCTCCCTTTAACAGGTCTTGTGTCACCATTCTGGCCTGTTGCACACAAGCATAATCCCACTGTATAACACCAACAATCATGTCCACTGATTGGGGAATAAGGTTTAACCCTGTTGCATAGGAAATTGCCTGTAGGGTTTTCCCTAAGCTTTCCAGCCTTTGCTGCTGTTGATACAGTCTGTCATTACCCTCTGGCATCTCTGACACCTGCCTGCTTGGGGCAGTCAGGGTGAGAGTGCCAGTAGCACACAAACCTACCAGAAAGCAAACGTGCAACAGTGGTGGCAGCAATCAGTCCTCCCAAAAGTCTTTTCGGGTGGCTGATCCCAGTCATCTCCTTCTGAGTGACTGTTGCCTTCCTAAGCTGGCGCAGCATGTACATGGTGTCTTTCTCAGTATGCCCTGTGGCATCTTGGGCACCAACATCCTGGAAATCTGGGGAGATCTGACGCAGCTGCTGATGCTGCTCCTCCGTTTCCAGGGCATCTGCTTTTTTTATTTGTTCATGCCTGTGCTCTAGGAACCCTGTAGGGGGTGGTGCAGCGGTGGAGCATGCCTGACCCTCGGCTGAGTGGTCATCTGGAGCACCTGAATGATCTGGGATTGTTATCCCATTCTCACTGTTCAGGTCCACCCTGCACACCTCCTGATTGAGGAATCCCTCTATCGGCATGTTTACAGTCGTTCACTGGGGGTAGGTGTAGGACACCTGCTCGCTCCCCCCTTCCCTCGCTAGGGGTTCAGGGAGCTGCCCCAGCACTGGGATAGCTAGTTCACTGTCTTTGAACTCACTATCACCCACCAGGCCCATGTCAGTGCAGGCGGGGATTCTGACATCCCTCTTTGCGATGTCCTGCACTGGCAGGCGGGTGACTTGACCATCCAGCTCCAGTCTGGCTGAACCACTGTTGGTCAGACTCAGACTGACAGACTGAGCTGGTGGCTGTAAGAAAACCGGCTCGGCTTTCATTCCCTGTCCCTTCCTGTTGACTGGGTGTAACCCTGCCATTGAGGCAGGAACAATCAGGTCAGTCTCACTCACTACCTGGTAGTTATGAGAAATAATGTTACCTGACTGCAGGTTCCCTGGGCACAGCAGAGGGAATCGGTATCTGGGATCAGGTGTGTCCACAGCGCAGTAGTCTCAGCGTCCAGCTGGACCTCCTGTTTAACCTGTGAATGTTGCACCAGGGGCACCTGGCGGTGGCCCTGCGACAGCTGCTCAAGCAGATCCTCACTAATAGAGGACCTCTCAGGGCTAAGGGTGAGGGCTACATCACCAACCTGCTCTCCTGCCATCTGGATCCCTTCCACCACTGCAGGGTGGTGGTCCTGACCCCTCTTGGGTGCCAGGGTGCACAGGGAAAGCTCCTTTTCATCACCAGGTGGGGAGATCTGCTCCTCTTTAGGGATGTTAAAGGTGTGTGCTTTACCTGGTGGATCAGGCGGCTGCTCGGAGCACCGCTCCTGTGGCAGGGAGGCTGTTGTGACCTCAGCCGGGACACGACTTCCCTGTATATCCGGGGAACAAGAAAATATTTTTATTTCTTTTCCAGAGGGAACAGAAGGAATCTCCACATAGGCATCTGTGTTCGGTGGGCACTGTGTGAGCACAGTCTGCCTCTTGGCCCCCCTTTCCTTCTGTACAGAAGGCTTAGGAACCTTGACCTGTTTCTACACCTTGCCTTTCTGGTGATCCACCAAAGGTTCCTCTCTGAGTCGCATGCCCTTTTCTTTTTCTACCCGTTTGAGCTTGCTGTATGACATCAAACACCTTTCAACCTCAGTGTCAATCAATGTCTCCTGTGTAAGACATCTCCCATTGCAGCCTTGAGGTAAAAGCTTCTTGCTTTTCCTCTGTGTTTTACTGCCTGCTCTGTGACTTCAGGGGTGGAGTCAGCACTTGCTTGGGAGTGGCTGACCTCATCCAGGCAGGAACCCTTCCGCTCAATCAGATAGACTGAGGGAGGGAGAGGGGGAGGGTCTCCGCCTCCTCCAGTGGAGAGTATCAGCTCATTCACGCTTCCGGCAGCCTTGGGGAGCGGTTGTCCCTGTCCTAATAAAGCTTGTTCAAGCCTGGCCAGGCGGGCGGCTACTGAATCCTTTTGTTCAGCTTTATCTAGCCCTTTCCCTCCCCCGGTGTTCTCATGGCACTAAGGACGCTGGGTGCGGTCCTGTGTGCCTGCTTTGGAACGGGGCTTAGCCAGCTCAGGAGCCTGTGCTCCTTCGAGCAGGGGGGAATTAACCCTGCTGGCTCTGACAGCGAACACAGTTGCTTTAACAGCTTTTTGCTCAGAGCGACTTTGGACATCATACTCCCAGGCTTTCTGCACGAATCTCTTAATATCAGTCATTTTCATGGTCTGTGCATCTGTATGCATTAAGATCATCTTTCTGACTGACGGGTGGAGATTCGCAATGAATAAACCCTTGAAATGTGTGTTCTCTTCGCAACCCTCATCATTTTGCCCTGCAAAATAAGTTCATCTAAGTCTCTCGTAATATTCACGAGGGGACTCTGCTCTCTCGTGCTTAATGTTAAGGGCGGCGGCTATCGCGGCAGTCGGGTCAATAAACGCACTGTATTCTCGGATAAGTGCTTGACACAGCTCTTCAAAGTCATCACAGACTTTCTTCATCTGCCTAGCCATCCACTCATGTACAGCTCTGCTGCTAGTTTTCCTGACCAGAAACACTTTCTCCTGTTCTGTGGCGTTTGGCAGGTACTGCAGGGTATACCTGAGGTCTTGAATATAACTCTCGATATTATTCTCTGACAGTGCAGGGTCGAATCTCTCCATGTCCTTCGCTAGCTCTCTCAGAGAATGGAGGTTTATTCTCCTAGCTTCTCCGCTGATGGAGATATGACGGAGATCGTGGTCAGACCTGTCGCTGCTAGAGAGAGTGCTTAATAGCGACTCGAATTCAGACCTTTTAGCAACCATCGTTAAACTTAAAGAGTATTACTTTTAAGTACGAAATCACAGTTCTACCACAGAAAACCACAAGATCAAGTATGCAATCAACCCAGTAGATCGCAAAAGATCACAAAACAATGAAGCACTGCTTAAAGAGCAAGGGGAACTTTTTTCCTTTCGGCTTTCAGCACACTGTATTGTCGAGTATGAAACCCGTGGTGTTTTATATTGAATTATTCCGCTTGGTTGACTCATTTCAGTCTTACCATAGCCTGTCCAGGGACACCAATAAATGTAGTGTGCTCTCTGATGGCACCAGTTTTGTAGGGTTTGGGCATTTACGGGGACATTTATTAATTGTAGCCATAAATCACAAAATGATTCTTTTGATGGCCTTAGAATACAACCATGGGATATAACTCAAACAACGCACACACACACGGGTACTAATACACGAGGATACATTTATTAATACATAAAATATGCATATAAACCTAACAGATCTTATCGAGAGGGTTATCAGAATACAAAAGGTATATATACAATCAATTACAAAGAGTTACAGATGCAGCCATTCAAAGTGCGCGGTACAGACACGTACCGGAGGTAATTGGCTACGGCGTCGTGCATCGTGACGCGCGATGACACAAAATACCGCGGTGCGTGATTGGTTGACCGACAGGGGCACTCGTGGTCCGTTGGTCTGTTGTAGAAAGACTTACTGTAAACGTCTTTACTGTGCCCGTTGTAGATATTGAATGTTACCACTGAAGGGAAATCTTAGTAGCTGAGCATAAAAAGAATAGGAGCATACTGTAACGCGTGTGAAGGCCATAAACGATATTAATTTTGGAACATAAACATACAGTATATAGCTGGTCTTGGTACTTTAAAGAAAAAAATACACACCAGTATTCCATTTCTCCCTAAACATTGTAAGCTTCGAAGTCTTTAACGTGATACCGGAGTCAACAAGCATACTTTTAGAATTTGATTAAAAGGGAATATAATATGGAATCGCGTATCTCAAGAATTTAATAACGGTATGATTACATCCGTTTGCTGCGACTGGGCTGTGTAGGGCTGTTTCGCCTGCCTGTTCATGCGAGCTGTCTTGTAGCCTACTGGTCTAGGTGCGTGACTACCAACTGACAGGTTGTGTGTTTGAATCCAGCTGGTGCTGGACATTTCATTTTTATTTATTTATTTTTTAATCGCGTAACATAAACATATTACCGTATGCAAACTACTGTATACAGTATGTATATGTATATTTAATGTCTTAACTGTGCCCGTTTAATTGAATTTAAAAAAATTATTTAACACGAACATTAAGCTGTTTACATCTTCCGCCTGAGAACAGTCACCCGTTGCTACCCAACGCAGAAACACAGCCACTAACTAGCAAAGAGAGGACATTAGCTACCCAATATGATAAAGAAATAAATGATTATTTTGTTTATTTCTTTTGCACATTTATTTGAACATTTCCATCGATTGTACAAGCACTTGGAAACTGTCCAATCCCTAGTTCATCAGGCATTTTACCGGTCTGGCGCCGGTCTGTGTCTTCCAGGATATAATGCCAGCGAACTCTTGTTTTTATGTCCACCATAACAGACAATCTCCTTTGCTTTTAACCGAGCATTTAATAATTTCCTAAAATGAAAATGATTTACTTTATTTCCCTCACGGGATCAATAAAATTATCTATCATCTGTGTAAACTATGGGACAGAATTCTGGGGTCTCCCCATACCAGAGATTATGGTAGGGCTTCAGAATGGTGATTGGCTGACACCATCTGACACCCCTCTGATTGGAGAAAAAAGACGTGCTGGTTTGCTATACATACTGTACCAGGAAGAGGATTTCTTTCTATTCAAAACGTGTATTTTAAAAGTTTAAGAAGTAAAAACCTTACAGCGTACACAGATTTCTAAACTGATCAGGATCGTTATCTTTGTCTTATGCATAATAATGTTCACCGCTCTGTCCAGCAAATTAATAATAAACTTTATTTTATATAGCGTTTTAAACGAATAAGTAATTAGATTGCTCATAAACCTAATCACTTGCTTTTTCTTTTTATTTAGGCTCAGATTTCAACTATAGATCGTATTATTAATAACCATAATAACAACCAACCAACAAAAACAACCATATAAACATAATACCAACCAAAAACATAGATAACAACCACAATACAAAATCAAATATATCAAACCATTTTACTCTCGCAAAGTCCTCCAATTATCATAATCCCGCCCCTTATCCCTCCCATCCCAGTTTATCCTGTTTATCATAAACAAAATCCACCTCAATTTTCAACATAAAGCATTACACAAAATCAATACCTCAACACTCCATACTCAACAACGATAATTCACAAACAGCCAGAACATGTAACTACACATTCCCAAACAGACCTAATTTCCATGGCCCCGCCCCTTATGCAAAACCAACATCCCTCCCCTGTTCTCTCTCTCCCCTGGCGGTTGTAATTGTTTTTATTTTCAAATAAATTTTAGCAAAGTCATGTATTTTAAAAATCTTAAGATTTTTATATTTATGTCTTTATTTAGTGGTTTCATTAGTGACAAAGGCTAAACTTTCTTGGAAAAATGTCTTTTATGTAAACCATGTTTGCTATTAATTCATTCAGGGCTAAAATATGTTCATTGTCTTCTAATGAAAGAAGGGTTCCTTTCGCCGTAGTCGGGTTGAAATTAGAAGCTTGCCACGCCCAGACTGTTACACCAACGCATTAGCATGTTAAAGCGATTTCATTGAGGAGCCTAGCCTTTAACTAGTAAGTACTGTACTTACTGGGTTTTTGAGGGGGGGGAGGTGTCTTTCGCTGGAAATCTCGCCTCCTACTTTGAAAATACCCGTGAAACCGGTTCAATTCGTCACAGCCAGCACTCCTGCAGAGAGGGGGGTTGTACTTGCAGTGTATACAGTACACGCGTTATGCTCTTCGTTAATGTCTAAGCCGGAACATATTATTATATCTCATTTTGTATTTCTTAAAAAAAAAATCGTTTTCCCAGCCTAACAGTATTGTTTTTAACCTGTAAAGCGCTTTGAAGAGCCACCTTTAAAGGCGCCATATACAATAAAGTTCATTATTATTACTATTGTAAATTTGCTGGACAGAGAGGTGAACATTATTACACAGAAGACAAAGATAGCGATTTACGTCGCATTGTGTATCGTGCTGCTTTAATACAGTTTTAAATAATTAAAAGTCTAAACAGTATCAGCTTTATTTATGGGTTTTAATTAAAGGTGATTTAAACGCGATTTAAATCAATATAAATGTTTATATTGTAACGCATAGGTGACTATTCATTGTTATTAAAATGACTTAAATTCGATCATGTTGTGATATTTAGAAATATACATTTGTTTGGTGCGAGTGAAGTTTTATTTAATCTCTGAGCCATACTGATTCTTCTGGAAGCCAGTTTCCGCCAGGGAGTAAAAAACAAACACACTATGGTATTCTCTCCAATGCAGTGCAGTTAAAAACATACCTCTGATGCTGCTCCTAAATGAATATCGTTTATGACCATCAGAAGCTTTATGCTCCTTTTCTTTTTTCCAGTGGATTGAACAGGGAGAGGCATTTCATGATGTACTTTTCACTGATGAAAGAACAGTGGCTCTGGAACAGTTTTCAACCATGTCGTTTTATACAAAGGGGAGATATGTACACGTTACTGAAGCTAAAAGATTAGCCTTTGTCACTAATGTAACCACTAAATAAAGACATATAGAAATCCCTACGTTACAGACTATAACAGAATATGGCTGGTATTGGTAGTTTAAAGAAAAAATACACACCAGTATTCCACTTTCTCCCTAAACATTTTAAGCATCAGAGTCTTACATGTGGTTATTTCGGAAACGTTTGTACGTGCTCCTTCTGACCATGTTACTGTTTACTGTTACTGACCATATTAAGTTTAAGTGCCTGTGGGCCGTGCCAGGCCACCACTGCGTCACGCCACACAGCTGCCAGCACACCTCACCGTACCAGGCCACCACTGCGTCACACCACACAGCTGCCAGCGTACTTCACCGTACCAGGCCACCACTGCGTCACACCACACAGCTGCCAGCGCACTTCACCGTGCCAGGCCACCACTGCATCACACCACACAGCTGCCAGCGTAACTCACCGTGCCAGGCCACCACTGCATTAAACAGCTGCCAGCGCACCTCACCGTGCCAGGCCACCACTGCGTCACACCACACAGCTGCCAGCGCACTTCACCGTGCCAGGCCACAACTGCGTCACACCACACAGCTGCCAGCGCACCTCACCGTGCCAGGCCACCACTGCATCGCACAGATGCCAGCGCACCTCACCGTGCCATGCCACCAGCTGCGTCAAACCACACAGCTGCCAGCGCAACTCACCGTGCTAGGCCACCACTGCATCACACAGCTGCCAGCGCACCTCACCGTGCCAGGCCACCACAGCGTCACACCACACAGCTGCCAGCGCACCTCACCGTGCCAGGCCACCACTGCGTCACACCACACAGCTGTCAGCGCACCTCACCGTGCCAGGCCACCACTGCATCACACAGCTGCCAGCGCACCTCACCGTGCCAGGCCACCACTGCGTCACAACACACAGCTGTCAGTGCACCTCTACATACCCGACCACCACTGCATCACACAGCTGCCAGCGCACCTCACCGTGCCAGGCCACCACTGCGTCACATAGCTGCAAGCGCACCTCACCGTGCCAGGCCACCACTGCATCATACAGCTGCCAGGGCACCTCACCGTGTCAGGCCACCACTGCGTCACACATATTTCAGCGCCATATATTTCATGGATATTATGGAATATAATGGATGGATATCTTAGTTATCTTTCTAGTTCACAGGTTTGCATGCATAATTTAATTTTGAAAGCCACTGAGACATAAGGTACTACTGTTGTATTTATGAAAAAGAAACAAAACAAAAAACATACTAACAACTGTGCCATCCTACTCCTTAGTTAATACATTTTATTATTCATAAACAGTTAACATTGTTAGCAAAATATTATGAATTATATTTAACCCTATTTTTTCTTTAGTTTTGTATTTAACTTATTATATGATAGTCAGACTTAATGTATATTTGAACAATGAAAATATATTTTTACAAGATTTTACATTAAGCACTTAAAATTAATATGGTTAATAATAGTAAACTGTAACATGCTGTAACAAGATCGGTTAAACTGCAAAGAAAATGCTTTCAGAGAAAATGTTTCAGGTGTGAAGAACATAGATCTCCAATGCAATTTCAACCAAACCTGTTCCCAAACACCCTGCCCCCACTACCATTAGAATATACACAAACATTTTAGCGTTTCATTCTGAGCAGAAGACCCTCACACCTGAAGAGTGCTGGCTGTGACGAATTAAACCGGTTTTACAGGTTTCAATCACAGACCATGTGACATGGGAGTCAGGAAACTACAGTAACACACAACCAAAATCCGCAATATGGAAACAGAACCTGTGTAATTGTTGATAGATGATGTACTCTTAACATTTTTACAAGACGAACTACAACATTTAAAAAATGACTTGTATGTACTTGATATCTCTAATCAATCCACGGGTCCCAGCACAAAACGAAACTAAAACGCATACCGTTTCGCGCTTCTTATTAGTTGCTCTAAAGTAATTTGACCGTATGAAATGCATAATATAAACCTAGAAACATATAGGTGAGCAGTACTTAAGCACTGTAGTATCGGTGTTAAGACATACCTCTCAAATACTGTAAATCAAGTTAAAAATATCTCAAGACCGATTCTGGTCATAATGAAACCATGTTTCGTGTATGTTTTCTTTTTCATCTTGAAATAACTCATTGTCCGTTGCAATTCTTTTGCAACATGAATATAGTTATATCGTTATTAATTTCTTGAGATACGCGATTCCATATTATATTCCCTTTTAATCAAATTCTAAAAGTATGCTTGTTGACTCCGGTATCACGTTAGTTAAAGACTTCGAAGCTTACAATGTTTAGGGAGAAATGGAATACTGGTGTGTATTTTTTTCTTTAAAGTGCCGATTCCTGGAACACCCCTCTGAAGTGGTTCCATAAAATCTGGTATACGGAAAAGAAAGCATTGATAAATACAAGTGTCTTTTAATACACTCTTTGCTGTGCTCTTGAGGATCCTTGTGATATTTTAAGCTCTAGTTGAATGATAGGTGTCGCATTTTAAATCATTTTCGTAGTTAGAAATTATGAAACGCCCTGTTAAAAGCAAGGAAGTTTTTATGCCTGTTGAAGTAAAACAAAATGCCTGACAAAGTATGGCTTGGACAGATTCCAAGTGCTTGTACAAATGTGCTAAAGAAATTATATTTTGAGTATACAGCTTGTCCAAAGTCATCCATTATTAATACTATTAGTAATATCTTCAGTAAAGGTTTTGATGCATAAATATTTCTGATAAAGGTAGGTTGTGTACTTTTGTCCAACTGAGCAATCTTGCTTTCATAAAATATACCAACATTTTAATGACTGATGATTAACATGCTGTAATACACAGTTCAAAATTAAAGGCTCAAATGCTGTACATGAGAGGTTAAGCTCCCCCTGGCGGTTTTACAAGGCGACGCCGGATAGTTAGTCACGTGACACACGTGAACTGCGTGATACCCCGGTGGGCGTGTCGCGGTATGCCGCGAAATACCTCACCCATTTTGAATGGCTGCATCTGTACATATATCAAGAGGACATAAGTTCAGTATATCAGTCATTTAGACCATTTCATAAAGTGAACTTGGTTACAACTTCTACATTAGATACTGAAAACAAGTACATAACTCTTAGGAATTAAGTTGATATCAACAGGTTGGGATAACATTTGAATTCTCAAGCTGTAATGCATTGAAGTTGAATACTCATCCAATCTCTGGGGATTCAGATCTCCTGCGGGCTCTTTGGCTCGGTGCCAGGCTGTGCTGTGCTGCAGATGCTCACTGACCGGCTAGTTAGTGTTGGCTTTAACAAGCAAAGTTTGTGCACAGGAGAAAAATTGACTGTGGGTCCCAGCAAGTCAGGAAGAGGACCGGTTCATTCAGCTGATTCAGCTGTCCACAGTTCCGACCTGTTCACGAGGCTTGCTGCTGGTGCTAACCTCAGGTGGATCCTCTGGTTACTCTCTGGCAACCTCCGCTCTAGACTCTTAGAACAAAGGAAAGTTCTGGCACTCGGACACACTGGCCGTTCCGTGGTTGTCCGGGCTGAGTCTCAGGATGGCGCACTGCGCGAATGTCCTGCCCTGGGAGCCTTTTGCTCCTGGGCTGTCCTGCCCTGGAATTCTCCTTTGAATTCCCTTTAGAAAAGTCCACGGAATAGTCTCTCAGGCCCTCTGTGTTGCCTGTTTTTACCTGGAGGAACTTCAGCTCGTTCATTGGCTGAAAGTTCCATGGGCATCAGAGTCCCACGTGGGTTACTCAGCCCTACCAGTCCCTGATTGGTTGATCAAGGTGAGATATGAGTCACTTACTCCTGACACTTAGGAATGCAGTCCAGATTTCCATCTGGCACACCCTACACAGATAGGCGCCAATGGATGACCATTGATCATGATAGTCAGGCTTAGCTAAGTGCATCCCCATTTGGGAGCTGTCCCTTAACAAAAGAAAACATCTTTAAATCAGCCTGCATGAGTAGTTTCTCTGTAGCTGCACCACAGAGATGAACAGAGAGATGGGGCCTCATTTGGAAAAGCACGGCAACACTTAATTCTGTCTTATTAACAAGCATTGCCGATACAAGTGAAAGACCAGGTACTGTAAGCTTTTAAGCGCAGGAGGCGCCCTATCCCCGCTCGCTCGCTCATTCCCCTGTTCACACGTGCAGTGCGGCTTTTCCGTCTGTTTATTTGTCAGCTTTGGCGAGACAGGAGTGCTTGTGTATTAGCGTGAGCGTTTTTTATTCTGATCATGAACAGTTTTAGGTTTATCGCCAGCTGAAAAGAGACACAGCGCTTCCGCTGTGGAGACTTGTACGGCTGGCGTTCTGGGAGTCGCGTTTTTCAGAATTGTATTGAGATCGTTTTCCACAGAGCTCAGATGTCAAAACACAGCAGCAGCTCTCCACAGCGATCCTCTATAGCGCCCTTTCTCCCACAGCTCCGTCCTCATTGGAAGGAAGCAAGAGTGAAAGGCTAAAGTGAAATAGAGCGGGGACGAAGGCAGTGAAGAGAGAGAACGTGGGAAGAAGAGAAAAACGCAAGGGAAAAAAAGCAGCGTCGTAAAAGAGGTGACGGAGCTGTCCTCTCTATAAGAAGGGAGCCAGTGAGCCTTGCTCTCGCTTACAGCCACACGTCCTTGAGCACGCCTGATCTCGTCTGATCTTGGAAGCTAAGTAGGGATGGGCCTGGTTAGTACAGATGCAGCCATTCAAAATGTGCAGGCGATACCGCATTATTTTCCGGTACGCTGTACGCAGTCTACCGCGAGTTACCGGTAAATACCGCTAGCAAAATAATAGTATCCGGAATTTCCGCAAGGTGGAGCTAATAAAGCTCAACCTCTCATGTTTGAGCTGTAGCCATCAAAGTCTTTAACGAAGATTTTACTAATAGTATTAATAATGAATGACCTTGGACAAGCTGTAAGTGTAAACTCAAAGTATTGTCCTGGTCCACATTATTTTTTTCATTGACCATCTTTGTAAAAGTAACACCACAGCATTTCGCAATCACGCATTTGTTTCCAATCATGCAAAGTACAGTAATTTTTGAGAATCGATTCACCATGCCTTTCACATGCTCATAAAAGAGATTGATTTAGGAACATAAACATATTACCGTATGCAAACTGTACTGTATACAGTATGTATATGTATATTTAATGTCTTAACTGTGCCCGTTTAAGTATTGAATATTTATATGGAATTTTACCACTGAAGGGAAATCTTAGTGCCTGAGCATAAAAAGAATAGGAGCATACTGCAATGCGTGTGAAGGCCATAAACGATATTAATTTTGGAACATAAACATACAGTATATGGCTGGTCTCGGTACTTTAAAGAAAACATACACGAAACATGGTTTCATTATGACCAGAATCGGTCTTGAGATATTTTTAACTTGATTTACAGTATTTGAGAGGTATGTCTTGACACCGATACTATGTAAATACTGCTCATGTATATGTTTCTAGGTTTATATTATGCATTTCATACGGTCCAATTACTTTTGAGCAACTGATAAGAAGCGCGAAACGGTATGCCCAGGGCGTTCTAGTTTTCGTTTTGTTTTAATGCAGTGCAGTGGATTGATTAGAGATATCAAGTACATACAAGTCATTTTTTAAATGTTGTAGTTCGTCTTGTAAAAATGTTAAGAGTACATCATCTGTCAACAATTACATAGGTTCTGTTTCCATATTGCAGATTTTGGTTACGTAATATTATTTTCTAATTTCACGTTGTGAATATATGATTTGGGCAAAGAGAGCCGCAAAGAAGTACATTATGGGTTGTTGTTTTTTTTTGCAGTTTTATCTAGAACAAGCGATGCTTAAACCTTTGTCTGATTCTTGTGAAACTATCCACACGACAGTTACAGTACCTAGGAGTTGACTTCAGTGATGTCACTGATGGGATGTTTCTAAAAATCCATCCTCTGTAAAACGTCTTCTCTAGTTGTCCTGCATATGTATTCGCTAATGAAGCCGTGTGTTCTGAGCCTGGTTCTCTACACTTCTGTATGAACCAGCTTAGAGGGCTAAAGACAGCTTGTGTTTAAATTGAGTGTAAGGTAATTTATGCTTCTAAAGTCATGGTCAGCATTTATTATTGTACTGTGCTGTAAACTTGTTCTGTGCCTAATTACATTATTTTATAACTTTATCAAATCTGTACATTGTCTGTCGATAATGTTTCTGTAGTGCTTTTTAAGCCCTCAGCATGTGACTGCACTGGTGGTGCTGTGGGTTAGTTTCCTGACTCCCATGTCACACGGTCTGTGATTGAATCCCATGTAACTATGACTTTATTTTTTAACAAACATTTCTTTGAAAAAATGAAACGTTTCCCTTTGTCAGAGATTAAATAAAACCTCACTCGCACCAAACAAATTTATATTTCTAAATATCACAACATGATCGAATTTAAGTCTTTTTAATAACAATGAATAGTCACCTATGCGTTACAAAATAAACATTTATATTGATTTAAATCGCGTTTTTAAATATATGTGTTTAAAGGCGAAATATAAAAGCGCTGATTCTTATGGAATGTGTTCGGCTGGGGATTCAAAAAATTAATTTTTTTTAGTCGCGTATCTAAGGAAAATAGCAGTATAACGTTGTTTATGCACATCATTATACAGTATCTCATTTTGTATTTCTATAAAAAAAAATTGTTTGCCCAGCCACTATTGTTCTTATTGTTTTTATCCTGTAAAGCCCTTTGAGGAGCACAGCTTTCTCACCACTTAGATTACTTTTTGACACCTTACACAAAGCAGAAACTGATTGTATTTTCCGATGACATACCGTACAAGTGCAAAGATTACAGATTTTAATCGTCTTTTTTTCTGAAGCAGGGAAAATCTGATCATGTTTCTCTATAACAATAATAAAAAACTTTATTTTACGTATCACCTTTAAAAGTGGCATCTCAAAACAATACAGTAGATGTAAACCACAGATTACAAGGTAAATACCCAGACAAATGCAAACGCGTTTTTAATAAAATGCTTTCATTCATTCAACAGAGAGAGCGCAAAACCTGGGTGTAACAGCTGTTCCTTTTTCTGTTCACTCGCTCTCTGAGATACATGGGAATCCAGGCTTTTTTATCAACACTTTCTTTTCCGTATACCAGATTTTATGGAACCACTTCAGAAGGGTGTCAGCCAGTCAGATTCCAGGAATCGGTACTTTAAAGGAAAAATACACACTGGTATTCTATTTCTCCCTAAACATTTTAAGCATCGAAGTATTTAACTAACATGTGAAATAGAGTGTGAAAAAGTGGTAGTTTTACGCTTTTCTGCTAATATAATATGGAATCGCGTATCTAAAGAATTTAATAACGATATGATTATATTCGTGTACTGCGACAGGGCTGTGTAGGGCTGTTTCACCTCTCTCTTCATGCGACTGTACCAGGAAGAGGATTTCTTTCTATTCGAAACGTGTATTTTAAAAGTTTAAGAAGTCAAAAACTTACAGCGTACACAGATTTCTAAACTGATCAGGATCGTTATCTTTGTCTTATGCATAATAATGTTCACCGCTCTGTCCAGCAAATTAATAATAAACTTTATTTTATATAGCGTTTTAAACGAATAAGTAATTAGATTGCTCATAAACCTAATCACTTGCTTTTTCTTTTTATTTAGGCTCAGATTTCAACTATAGATCGTATTATTAATAACCATAATAACAACCAACCAACAAAAACAACCAAATAAACATAATACCAACCAAAAACATAGATAACAACCACAAATACTGTGTTTGCTGTGAACCGATTCGATTTTTAAGAACTTTATTTTCTTTTCACAAAAAAATACAGGACATCACAAATTAGAAAGCTTTACATTAATATACATACTTAAAACAGTATATTTGATCACATCTCATTACATTTTGACACGGTACCAGTTACATAGCAACAATTTCTTTTTTTTGGTGCAATTCACATTCTTTACTTAAACATGATAATGTTTTTCACAGTTTCTTGAGATATTGACCTATGCCCTCTATTTCCCACAGATTTTCTGCTTCCACCCTCCCTTCTCTCCACAGATCTCTGAGGTAATAGTTCTCTCGGGTGATGAACAGGGCCAGGCTACCTGCTGCCTTGACTGGGATCTCGATGCCTTTGAACAGCCCCATGTTCCTCACTCTCCACAGGGCGTCTTTCCCACTGTTCACCACGGCCCAGATCCTGTCAAACACGTCAGGAGGAAGTTTGACCGCAGAGATGCCGTATATGACGAAAGCAGCGGTCAGGGTAAATTGGGGCGAGAGAGCCTGCAACCAATCTTCAAATTGTGCCTAGAAGGCCTTGGCAAAAAAGCAGGACCACAGGAGATGGGTCACAGTCTCCTCCTCGCCGCAGCCCACCCTAACGCAGCGAGGGCTGGGGGTGAGGCCCCTACGGTACAAGAAAGTTCGTACCGGTAAGCACTGGTGGACGACACTCCAGGCTAAATCTCTGTGAATGTTGCACAGAAATTAGAGGATGTGTGTTTCCACACCTTCCTTCTTTGGGCTGATGTTAAAATGCCCACAGGGGTCTGCCTATTGTTCTGGGGTGCAACGAAATCTTCCAGTTTTTGGACGCTGACATCTCGGAGGGGAATATGGCCAATTGGGTGAGATCTTAGAAAACTTTTAACTGTCCCATAAATTGCAGGGCATGTGTCAGAGAGTGGGACGTCCAGCTTGGGTCTGACACCCCACACTCTGAACACCTCCCTACCTACCCAGAGCCTGGAAAAAAAAGTCCAGGTACGCGCTGCAGGTGCTGTTGCAAAGCCTCTCAGCACAGAGGCCAGGAAAATGCACAGCAGCTTCGTAGCAATATCTGGGACAGACTTCCACCCTGAGGGTAGCGGCCTGTACATTATTTCCCTTCTGAGTCTTTCCTGCTTCCCACCCCATAGAAATTGAAACATCAATCTCCTCAGCACCGCCGCAACATGGTGTGGGATTGGGAAGGTAGAAGCCAGAAAATTCAAGACAGGCAAGAGCTCGGCTTTGATGACCAGCACCTTCCCTGTCATGGTGAGGTCTCGGTCCTTCCAGTGCATCAGTTTTTTGTTTAAGATTGGCAATTTGTTCTGCCAATTTACTGTTCCCATCTCTTCTCCAAAATACACCCACAGGACCTTAATTCTCTTCTCTTGCAGCCTGAGATCATGTCCTTCTTTTGGCTCCCTCCAGTTCTGACAAAAAATCTTACTCTTAGATTTGTTAATTTTTGCAGAGGAAGCCAAAGAGAAACGATCACAGCACTGCAGAGCTCTGCTAATTGAGGCATTGTCAGAGAGGAGCAGGGTGACGTCATCCATGTATAGAGATGTCTTTACCTCTCCTCCCCCACTTCCAGGCACTGGTATCCCATTAATGGCCTGATCCTGACGCAAGGCACAGGCTAAGGGCTCCATAGCCAAAACGAATAACAAGGGGGATAATGGGCAGCCCTTCCTCACCCTGAACAGACTTCAAAGGGGCATGATCTATTGCCATTAACCATGACTCTGCTGTTGCTACCTGTGTACAGCAGGTTAATTCACTTTCTCATGATGGGGCCAAACTTCATGTGCTCAAGTACCGATGTTAAGTACTGCCGGTTTAGGCGGTCAAAGGCCTTTTCTAGGTCTACACCTAAAATGCACAGAGGGAGGGAGCGATCCTCTGAGTACAGACAGACATCCCTCAACAAGGCCAGGTTGTCGCTCATCAGGCGTCCTGCTATCCCACAAGTCTGTTTTTTCCCTACCAGTGAGGCCACTACATTTTGTAGGCGCAGGAAAAGGGCTTTGGACAGGATCTTAGTGTCCATGCCTAACAGGCTGAGGGGTCTCCAGTTCTTTATGTCATTATTTGCTCCTTTCTTAAACAAGAGAGAGATAGTGCCTTCTCTTAAGGAGTCAGGCAGCAATTCTGTCTTATAGCTTTCCTCGAATAGGAGCAGTAGCGGATCCTGAAGCAGATCCCAAAAGGTGCAATAAAATTCTTTAGTAAGCTCTCCATAGCCTGTCTCAGCTCTTCTACTGTCAAATCCCTCTCGAGTACTTCCCTAACTTCTTCATTCAAAACTTTTTCTAGCTTTGAGGTAAAAAAATGAATTTCTTCATCCTTTACCTCTGTAGAGATGTACAGTCTTGAGTAGAAGGCCTCGGTGCAGGAGAGGATAGCACTCTGCTCTGTTCTCTCTCTTCCCTCCTCATCAACTACACATTCCATGACAGACTTGGAGTCTACCACTTTCCTGAAAAAGAAGCGAGTACACTTCTCATTTTCTTCCAAGAACTGCACTCTGCTTCTTAACAGCACTCCTCGACTACTTTCTTCCACTATGCTCCGGACGTCCTTTTTTAAAAATGTGATATCCTCAAGCACATCGAAGCCACTGTGCAGCATCGTGTAGAGACGCTGCAGCTGCCTCTGTTTCCTGGCTAGCACTCCTCTCCGTCTGGCAGCAGCCTTCCTTCCCTCAGCCATGAAAAAGGCCTTTGTCCTCACCTTCACCTCCTCCCACCACTCTCCTACTGACCCGTACAGACACTGCAAGGACAGCCACTGTGATAGTTTCTTCTTGTAGTGGGATACTACCCCCTCGTTCTCTAGCAGCTTTGTGTTGAGTTTCCAGAGGCCTGGGCCAAAGACAGTCCCGCCCTGGAGTTCCACTCTACACCCTAAAGCCTGATTATCTGAGAAGAAGACAGGCTGAAGAGTGACCCCAACAACTGTCACTCTCTGTGAGACAAAGCAATAGTCAATTCTGGAGCTGCTATTCCTCCCTGACCATGTATATCCTGCTGTTGTAGGATAATACATTTATATGTGTCTGAGAGTTTAAAGTCTTGAACTCAGTTTTGCAGGGCCAGTGAGCTGGAATCCAATTTTATCGGAGAGCTAGACTGCCTGTCTGTGTGCTCTAAGATACAATTAAAATCCCCTTCCACTATCACGTCTGTGCTACTTAACAATAGGGGAGAGAGTGCTTTGAGTAGCTCCACCCTTCCTCCAACATCAGTAGGACAATACACATTGATTAGCCGCAGGTTAACGGTCCCCCATTCCACATCCACACACAGCAACCTGCCATCTATGACCCTCTGAATACTTTTCAATTTGAATGCCCATCCTTTGAAAAGAATGGCCACGCCAGAGGCTCTGTTGTTATTGTCCCCTGACCAAACAGAAGGCCCTTTATCCCACCTATCTTCAAAGCTTTTATACCTCTCTTGATAGGCTTAAGCACACTCCTGCAACATCAACACATCTCCCTCTCTCTGCTGGAGGTAATCAAAGACAGACTGGCATTTAACTCTGTCATTGATACCTCTGGTGTTAAGAGAAATTATGTATAGAGCCATATCACATAAGAAAGTGGAACCAGTCTTTACAAAACACATTTCTCTTCTGTCTCACCTGTTACCTTCTTCTTTTTCTTTTTCTTTTTACCAATTTCCTGCCAGCCATCCTCTGAATGAGCCTTCATCAGGGTGGCAGCAGTCAAAGCGTTCAGGGAGTCCATCTCAAGGAAGGGGGTAGAGGGAGGGGTGGAGGGGTTCCAGCTGTCCCCATCGCCATGCTCTCCTTCCTCCTCGCTCGGGGAGAAAATAGAGTCATTTTTCCTTTTCCTCAAGTCCAGCTCCTGGGAGCACTGAGGGGAAAGGGGTGCAGCCGATGCACCAGTCTCCTCTTCCCCCTCACCCACCAGCTGCTGTAGATCCTCCGTGATGGACTGAATGGAGGAGAGGAGGGCATCTGTAGCACTTGCAGAGTCTGAGAAAAGTAGCTCCGCTGGATCCTGGGTATCCTCGCTGGACCCGCTCCACCGGGGGGCCCCACACTGGCCCTCGTTCTGAGGAGCAGGAGTGGGGGAGGGGTCCTTGCTGTTCTCAGGGGTTTTTAAACCCTCGTGCTTGTCTGGCGCAGTCTGCGGTTGAGGGGGCGTAGTGGATTTCTCTTCCACCGGCCCCGGAGCCACAGCAGGACTGATCCTGGCTGGAGGCTGAGACTCTTTGTCCAACAAGGGTTCTTTGTTTGACTTGTTGTTTGCTTTGGATTTTCGGGCCGGTTTGGCTGAAACAAGCACTGCCTCATCCTTTCTCATTTTGAGTTTATTGGCGTAGGCGTGAGGGCAGTTCTTAAAAACGTGTCCTTCCGAGCCACATAAATTGCACTTTGGCAGCATTGAACAGTCAGAGGCTAAATGTCCCTGTTTGCCACAGGTCTTGCAGCATTTCACAGTGCAGGACGATGCCAGGTGTCCCACAGCTCCATAGCGCCGACACACCTTTGGTTGTCCCACATAAAAAACATAGCCTTTGCAGGCACCCAGCCAGATTGTAGAGGGCAGGTGCCTTAAGCCTCCATTTACATTGTCCGGTAGCAAGCGAACCTCGAATTTCCTTGCTACTGTTTTTATACCGTCAACATCTCTAACCTCAGTTCCATGGTGGACGGTGCAGTACTGGCTAAGCCAGGTGTGAATGTCCTCTGACTTTGCCAGTTCCGAGAACATAACAACATGCACCGTTTTCCTCTCTCTCTGTGTCAGAGGCTGCAAGTTGATCTTCTCAAGGGCAGGAACTTTCCCTCTTTTTGCCTCAAACACATCCACACATTGTTCAAACAGAGAATAGGTAGCAAAAACAACCTCAAATGCTTTCTATCCTGGGAGAGCGAAGATGAAATCCAAGTGCCGAGGTTCAAAGCCAAGTTCCTTCTGCAACACTTTTCTGCTGAACTGCATACAATCCATTAAGAGGTCATCCAAAAGCTCAAAACGCACAGCATTCTTGCGGGATCCAAAAGGTGCCATTTCTTAAACTGCAAAACAAACACTGCTTCCACAAAACAAGAAAACAATCCAACTACTCCACCTACAAGCTGATCAAGGTATCTCCCCTGCCAGGTAAGTATGAGCTGTACAAGCCCCTGCAAGCGGCTCGCACCCAGAAGCACAAATCGCGCAGCCTTGGCCAGCTCTTCGCCCCGCACGCCACCGCTTCCTGCTGGGCCCACTCTTTCGCACACTCACACGCCACACTAACACTCAAAAGGGTGAGCAAAACGAGAAAACGAGCGCGCCGTTTCCTACACATCTGCAGTCGCCAATGCGCATTCGCATTGCGCATTCGAATTGTGGGATGCAATTCGGCCTCATTTGCATAACACCAGGCCCACAAATCGCTACGCAAGCTCGCGTCGTGCGCCTGCCACGCACCGAACAAACACCGGAGCCTTTTCAGCAATTTCCAAAAAATGGGCCTGCTCGCCTGCCCACAAGGCTCCGTCTCTTACCCGCTCTCCAGAGCCTGCTGCCTTCTGTGCTGTTCTCTTGGCACCGCTGCAGCGCACACAACTCCGCCGAAAGTTTCCACGCTCCGCCGCAGGGAAGGCTCGCTCCGTGCGCACACGTCCTTTCAATGCCAGTTCAACAAGTGCTCCGCATTAGCAGCGTCGGGGCTCCGGCGTGTCGCACCTCACCTCACCTCGCACAGCCCCCTCCTCGAATGTCTGGCGCTGGGCATGCCCCGCTCTCCTCCACCTTATCTTATCGCGTGTGACCACCGACAATGGCCACAATACCTGGGAATGGCACCTGTAAAGTGTTAATTGGGGCACAGGAACAGCCCGTCTCGTCTCGGGGGCCGGCTTCAAAGACAATACAGCAAACACAGCGGGGTGGGGGAAGTAGACGACACGACACATGCAGGTACATTCAGCTCCGGCGGGAATGAGTCATTTGTCGGTCTTTTCAAGTGCTGGGAGCCGAGTAATCCTTCACTTGTATCGTTTCTCCCCAGTGACTAGAGCTCACCCTGCGACTCTCGACTGGGCTCACCCACGGCAGCCCAGCAGGTGTGAGCCTAGCCGGCACCCGGATGGGAGATTCCCCCCGGAAAAGCTCAGGTTGCTGCTGCTCCTACAAGAGGTGTGACTGGGACCAGTAGGGAGCGCCCACCCTGTGGTCTGTGTGGCTTTCTTATGCCCCAGCATCCTGATGGCGACACTCTGCTGCACAAACAGGCGCCGTCCTTCGGGGGAAGCGTAAAACCGAGGTCCCGACCCTCTTGGCCATTAAGAAATCCCAGGGCGTCTCTCAAAAAGAGACTCTGGGGGTGTCTCTCTGGTGTTAGTGTTCCCCTTTACCAATCAGTCGGGGTCTCCTCCTAATCCCCGTCTCATATGTAACAATCAATGACGAGGCCCCCCTGTCCCGCGATATTGTATTTGTCTCCTGGCCGCTGGCTGGCGCCGTGAGATTTAGTACTCGTGCAAGAGACCGGGGGCAGAGCGCGAACGCGGTCCCCCGCCCCCCACAAAGTGTGCGCTCCAGGTTCCCTCTCGGGGCTCTGCAACACAGTGGAAAGGCAGCGAGAAGGAGCCTCTTGCTCTGACGCCACAAGGCCACAAGAGGGCGGAGCCGCCGCGGGCCCGGCCGACGTGTTGGACTGGTGCGCTTTATGTGCTGAAATAAACACGCGACAGCCCAGAAATGTTTTCAGAGTGCTGTGCACTGGAGGTTTTTGTCTTGTGAAGACTTGCCTTGTGCTCCTCCGTGCAGTTTGTTTGTTCTCCTCCAGTGCGGGACAAGCCAACACAAGGGAGCACATTCGCTAACATCCAGGTACGCAATGCGATTTGGAAAGAGGCTCCTTTCCAAAGAGTTGCACAAGAACGATCCTTCAGTCCCGCTCAGGGGGCACGGAGCCCCAGCCACACACAGCTTCAAGTAGCGAGTCAGGCACCACGGCTTTTGCTTGCGGCCACACCACCCTGAATGTACCTGATCTTGTCTGATCTTGGAAGCTAAACAAGGTTGGGCCTGGTTAGAACTTGGAGACTTCCTGGGAATACCAGGTGCTGCAAGCTCTTGCTCTCTCGGCCAGCAGGGGTCGCCGTTGGTACCGTAGGCTTTGGGAGGAAAACCTGGAGGATGGAAAGGTGATCTATAGCCTCATCTCTAGAGATGTTTTGTTGCTATGGTTATATGTTATATGTTATATGTGGTTATATGTTATATATAAAAAAAAAACCCGTTAGTAAAACGAATATCGAAGCTACCTCTAAATCTGCAAATGAAGATGAGTCGATAAACCACTTGTTTTTCGTATAACTATACATATATTCATTTATTACTGATTTCATTCATTGAGCACAGATACAATAGAGGTAAAGCCATTCACTGTTTGACATGTCTGCACTGGTACAGAACCTAGCAATCAGAAAACGGGTGAAACTGTCTTGAGAATTAGCATACAGTACCGAGGCCCCCATGACCAAATAAAGGCTAACCTCGATAATCAGCCTAAATAATGCAGACTACAGCAAAACGACTTTGAAAGGGGAATGATTGTCCAGAAGGAGTAGTGTAACCAGCTTGAAATGCTTCTCCGGACCTCTAACTAAAAGAAACTGGGAACCAGCAGTGGCATCGACTCCTTTCGAACTGGGATCCTATCGCAGCTCGTGGTGTCGTAACTCTTCCCTATCTGATATTGGACCAAGCACATCAGGGGATAGCGCGAACGCAGTCCCCCACTACCAGAAATGATGCAGTCGAGATTCCCACATTTGGGGAATTCGCAGGGGTCAGCACAGCCGGAGTGCAATGGCCGAGCCTCGCTCTGGGTGAACCAATTTCGATTTTTAAGAACTTTATTTTCTTTTCACAAAAAAAATACAGGACATCACAAATTAGAAAGCTTTACATTAATATACATACTTAAAACAGTATATATGATCACATCTCATTACATTTTGACACGGTACCAGTTACATAGCAACAATTTCTTTTTTTCTGGTGCAAATCACATTCTTTACTTAAACATGATAATGTTTTTCACAGTTTCTTGAGATATTAACCTATGCCCTCTATTTCCCACAGATTTTCTGCTTCCTCCCTCCCTTCTCTCCACAGATCTCTGAGGTAATAGTTCTCTCGGGTGTTGAACAGGGCCAGGCTACCTGTTGCCTTGACTGGGACCTTGATGCCTTTGAACAGCCCCATGTTCCTCACTCTCCACAGGGCGTCTTTCCCACTGTTCACCATGGCCCAGATCCTGTCAAACACGTCAGGAGGAAGTTTGACAGGAGAGATGCCATATATGACGAAAGCAGCGGTCAGGGTAAATTGGGGCGAGAGAGCTTGCAACCAATCTTCAAACTGTGCCCAGAAGGCCTTAGCAAAAAAGCAGGATCACAGGAGATGGGTCACAGTCTCCTCCTCGCCGCAGCCCACCCTAACGCAGCGAGGACGCTGACATCTCGGAGGGGAATATGGCCAATTGGGTGAGATCTTAGAAAACTTTTAACTGTCCCATAAATTGCAGGGCATGTGTCAGAGAGTGGGACATCCAGCTTGGGTCTGACACCCCACACTCTGAACACCTCCCTACCTACCCAGAGCCTGGAAAAATAAGTCCAGGTACGCGCTGCAGGTGTTTTTGCAAAGCCTCTCAGCACAGAGGCCAGGAAAATGCACAGCAGCTTCATAGCAATATCTGGGACAGACTTCCCCCCTGAGGGTAGCGGCCTGTACATTATTTCCCTTCTGAGTCTTCCCTGCTTCCCACCCCATAGATATTGAAACATCAATCACCTCAGCACCGCCGCAACACGGTGTGGGATTGGGAAGGTAGAAGCCAGAAAATTCAAGACAGGCAAGAGCTCGGCTTTGATGACCAGCACCTTCCCTGTCATGGTGAGGTCTCGGTCCTTCCACTGCATCAGTTTTTTGTTTAAGATTGGCAATTTGTTCTGCCAATTTACTGTTCCCATCTCTTCTCCAAAATACACCCCCAGGACCTTAATTCTCTTCTCTTGCAGCCTGAGATCATGTCCTTCTTTTGGCTCCCTCCAGTATATTTTGTAGGCGCAGGAAAAGGGCTTTGGACAGGATCTTAGTGTCCACGCCTAACAGGCTGAGGGGTCTCCAGTTCTTTATGTCATTCTTTGCTCCTTTCTTAAACAAGAGAGAGATAGTGCCTTCTCTTAAGGAGTCAGGCAGCAATTCTGTCTTATAGCTTTCCTCAAATAGGAGCAGTAGCGGATCCTGAAGCAGATCCCAAAAGGTGCAATAAAATTATTTAGGGAGCCCGTCAGCACCCGGAGTTTTCCCCTTCTGTAAGCTCTCCATAGCCTGTTTCAGCTCTTCTACTGTCAAATCCATCTCAAGTACTTCCCTATCTTCTTCACTCAAAACGTTTTCTAGCTTTGAGGTAAAAAAATGAATTTATTCATCCTTTACCTCTGTAGAGCTGTACAGTCTTGAGTAGAAGGCCTCGGTGCAGGAGAGGACAGCACTCGGCTCTGTTCTCTCTCGTCCCTCCTCATCAACTACACTTTCCATGACAGACTTGGAGCCTACCACTTTCCTGAAAAAGAAGCGAGTACACTTCTCATTTTCTTCCAAGAACTGCACTCTGCTTCTTAACAGCACTCCTCGACTACTTTTTTCGGCTATGCTCTGGATGTCCTTTTTTAAAAGGGTGATATCCTCGAGCACATCGAAGCCACTGTGCAGCATCGTGTAGAGACGCTGCAGCTGCCTCTGTTTCCTGGCTAGCACTCCTCTCCATCTGGCAGCAGCCTTCCTTCCCTCAGCCATGAAAAAGGCCTTTGTCCTCACCTTCACCTCCTCCCACCACTCTCCTACTGACCCGTACAGACACTGCAAGGACAGCCACTGTGATAGTTTCTTTTTGTAGTGGGATACTACCCCCTCGTTCTCTAGCAGCTTTGTGTTGAGTTTCCAGAGGCCTGGGCCAAAGACAGTCCCGCCCTGGAGTTCCACTCTACACCCTAAAGCCTGATTATCTGAGAAGAAGACAGGCTGAAGAGTGACCCCAACAACTGTCACTCTCTGTGAGACAAAGCAATAGTCAATTCTGGAGCTGCTATTCCTCCCTGACCATGTATATCCTGCTGTTGTGGGATAATACATTTATATGTGTCTGAGAGTTTAAAGTCTTGAACTCAGTTTTGCAGGGCCAGTGAGCTGGAATCCAATTTTATCGGAGAGCGAGACTGCCTGTCTGTGTGCTCTAAGATACAATTAAAATCCCCTTCCACTATCACGTCTGTGCTACTTAACAATAGGGGAGAGAGTGCTTTGAGTAGCTCCACCCTTCCTCCAACATCAGTAGGACAATACACATTGATTAGCCGCAGGTTAACGGTCCCCCATTCCACATCCACACACAGCAACCTGCCATCTATGACCCTCTGAATACTTTTCAATTTGAATGCCCATCCTTTGAAAAGAATGGCCACGCCAGAGGTTCTGTTGTTATTGTCCCCCGACCAATCAGAAGGCCCTTTATCCCACCTATCTTCAAAGCTTTTATACCTCTCTTGATAGGCTTAAGCACACTCCTGCAACATCAACACATCTCCCTCACTCTGCTGGAGGTAATCAAAGACAGACTGGCATTTAACTCTGTCATTGATACATCTGGTGTTAAGAGAAATTATGTTTAGAGCCATATTACATAAGAAAGTGGAACCAGTCTTTACAAAACACATTTCTCTTCTGTCTCACCTGTTACCTTCTTCTTTTTCTTTTTCTTCTTACCAATTTCCTGCCAGCCATCCTCTGAATGAGCCTTCATCAGGGTGGCAGCAGTAAAAGCTTTCACTGGGTCCATCTCAAGGAAGGGGGTTGAGGGAGGGGTGGAGGGGTTCCAGCTGTCCCCATCGCCATGCTGTCCTTCCTCCTCACTTGGGGAGAAAACAGAGTCATTTTTCCTATTCCTCAAGTCCACCTCCTGGGAGCACTGAGGGTAATGGGGTGCAGCCGATGCACCAGTCTCCTCTTCCCCCTCACCCACCATCTGCTGCAGATCCTCCGTGATGGACTGGATGGAGGAGAGGAGGGCATCTGTAGGACTTGCAGAGTCTGAGAAAAGCAGTTCCGCTGAATCCTGGGTATCCTCGATGGACCCGCTCCACCAGGGCGCCCCACACTGGCCCTTGTTCTGAGGAGCAGGAGTGGGGGAGGGGTCCTCGCTGTTCTCGGAGGTTTACAAACCCTCGTGCTTTTCTGCTGCAGTCTGCAGTTGTGGGGGCGTAGTGGATTTCTCTTCCACTGGCCCCAGAGCCACAGCAGGACTGGTCTTGGCTGGAGGCTGAGAGCCTTTGTCCAACAAGGGTTCTTTGTTTGACTTGTTGTTTGCTTTGGCTTTTCGGGCTGGTTTGGCTGAAACAAGCACTGCCTCATCCTTTCTCATTTTGAGTTTATTGGCGTAGGCGTGAGGGCAGTTCTTAAAAACACATCCACACATTGTTGCCTCAAACACATCCACACATTGTTCAAACAGAGGATAGGTAGCAAATACAACCTCAAATGCTTTCTGACCTGGGAGAGCAAAGATGAAATCCAAGTGCCGAGGTTCAAAGCCAAGTTCCTTCTGCAACACTTTTCTGCTGAACTGCATATGATCCATGAAGAGGTCATCCAAAAGCTCAAAACGCACAGCATTCTTGCGGGATCCAAAAGTTGCCATTTCATAAACTGCAAAACAAACACTGCTTCCACAAAACAAGAAAACAATCCAACTACTCCACCTACAGGATGATCAAGGTATCTCCCCTGCCAGGTAAGTATAAGTTGTATAAGGCCCTGCAAGCGGCCCGCACCCACAGCACAAAGCGCGCAGCCAAGCCCAGCTCCTCGCCCCCCACGCCACTGCCTCCTGCTGGGCCCACTCTTTCGCACACTCACACGCCACACTAACACTCAAAAGGGTGGGCAAAACGAGAAAACGAGCGCGCCGTTTCCTACACATCTGCAGTCGCCAATGCGCATTCGCAGCATGTCCCGGGACGCAATTCGGCCTCATTTGCATAACACCAGACCGGCAGATCGCTACGCAAGCTCGCGTCGTGCGCCTGCCACACACCGAACAAACACCGGAGCCTTTTCAGCAATTTCCAAAAAACGGGCCTGCTCGCCTGCCCACAAGGCTCCGTCTCTTACCCGCTCTCAAGAGCCTGCTGCCTTCTGTGCTGTTCTCTCGGCACCGCTGCAGCCCACACAACTTCTGCAGCGCGGGGAGAAAGTTTCCATGATCCGCCGCAGGGAAGGCTCGCTCAGTGCGCACACGTCCTTTCAATGCCAGTTCAACAAGTGCTCCGCATTAGCAGCGTCGGGGCTCCGGCGTGTCGCACCTCACCTCACCTCGCACAGCCCCCTCCTCGAATGTCTGGCGCTGGGCATGCCCCGCTCTCCTCCACCTTATCTTATCGCGTGTGACCACCGACAATGGCCACAATAACGGGGAATGGCACCTGTAAAGTGTTAACTGGGGCACAGGAACAGCCCGTCTCGTCTCGGGGGCCGGCTTCAGAGACAATACAGCAAACACAGCGGGGCAGGGGAAGTAGACGACATGACACATACAGGTACGTTCAGCTCCGGCGGGAACGAGTCATTTGTCGGTCTTTTCAAGTGCTGGGAGCCGAGTAATCCTTCGCTTGTATCGTTTCTCCCCGGTGACTAGATCTCACCCTGCGACTCTCGACTGGGCTCACCCACGGCAGCCCAGCAGGTGTGAGCCTAGCTGGCACCCAGATGGGAGATTCCCCCCGGAAAAGCTCAGGTTGCTGCTGCTCCTGCAAGAGGTGTGACTGAGACCAGTAGGGAGCGCTCACCCTGCGGTCTGTGTGGCTTTCTTATGCCCCAGCATCTTGATGGCGACACTCTGCTGCACAAACAGGCGCCGTCCTTCGGGGAAGGCGTAAAACCGAGGTCCCGACCCTCCTTGGCCATTAAGAAATCCCAGGGCATCTCTCAAAAAGAGACACCGGGGGTGTCACTCTGGTGTTAGTGTTCCCCTTTACCAATCAGTCGGGGTCTCCTCCTAATCCCCGTCTCATATGTAACAATCAATGACGAGGCCCCCCTGTCCTGCGATATTGTACTTGTCTCCTGGCCGCTGGCTGGCGCCGTGAGATTTAGTACTCGTGCAAGAGACCGGGGGCAGAGCGCGAACGCGGTCCCCCGCCCCCCACAAAGTGTGCGCTCCAGGTTCCCTCTCAGGGCTCTGCAACACAGTGGTAAGGCAGCGAGAAGGAGCCTCTTGCTCTGACGCCGCAAGGCCACAAGAGGGCGGAGGCGCCGCGCGCCCGGCCGACGTGTTGGACTGGTGCGCTTTATGTGCTGAAATAAACACGCGACAGCCCAGAAATGTTTTGAGTGTTGTGCACTGGAGGTTTTTGTCTTGTGAAGACTTGCCTTGTGCTCCTCCGAGCAGTTTGTTTGTTCTCCTCCAGTGCGGGACAAGCCAACACAAGGGAGCACGTTCGCCAACATCCAGGTACGCAATGCGATTTGGAAAGAAGCTCCTTTCCAAAGAGTTGCACACGAACGATCCTTCAGTCCCGCTCGAGGGGCATGGAGCCCCAGCCACACACAGCTTCAAGTAGCGAGTCAGGCGCCATGGCTTTTGCTTGTGGCCACACCACCCTGAATGTGCCCGATCTCGTCTGACTTTGGAAGCTAAGAAGGGATGGGTCTGGTTAGTACCTGGATGGGAGACTGCCTGGGAATACCAGGTGCTGCAAGCTTCTGCTCTCTCAGCCAGCAGGGGTCACTGTTGGTACCGTAGGCTTTGGGAGGAAAACCTGGAGGATGGAAAGGTGATCTACAGCCTCATCTCTAGAGATGTTTTGTTGCTATGGCATGTGTGTGACCCATATAAAAAAAAAGAAACGTTTGTAAAACGAATATCGAAGCTGCCTCTAAATCTGCAAATGAAGATGAGTCTATAAACCACTTGTTTTTTGTATAACTATACATATGTAGCGGCAAGGCTTATTAATAAGACAGAATTAAGTGTTGCGAGCTTTCCCAAATGAGGCCCCATCTCTGTTCATCTCTGTGGTGCAGCCACAGAGAAACTATTCATGCAGGCTGATTTAAGGTTTCGTTTGATAAGGGACAGCTCCCAAAGGGGTATGCACTTAGCTAAGCCTGGCTATCATGATCAATGGTCATCCATTGGCGCCTATCTGTCTAGGGAGTGCCAGATGGACATCTGGACTGCATTCCTAAGTGTCAAGAGTAAGTGACTCATATCTCACCTTGATCAACCAATCAGGGACTGGTAGGGCCGAGTAACCCATGCGGGACTCTGATGCCCATGGAACTTTCAGCCAATGAACGAGCTGAAGTTCCTCCAGGTAAAAACAAGCAACACAGAGAGCCTGTAGTGGAGAATTCTGTGGACTTTTCTAAAGGGAATTCAAAGGAGAATTCCAGGGTAGGACGGCCCAGGAGCAGAAGGCTCCCAAAGGCAGGACATTCTCGCAGCGCGCCTCCTGACCATCTTGAGACTCAGCCCGGACTGATGAGGGTTGCTAAGAGAACACACATTTCAAGGGTTTATTCATTGCGAATCTCCAACCATCAATCAGAAAGATGATCTTAATGCATACAGATGCACAGACCATGAAAATGACTGATATTAAAAGATTCGTGCAGAAAGCCTGGGAGTATGATGTCCAAAGTCGCTCTAAGCAAAAAGCTGCTAAAGCAACTGTGTTCGCTGTCAGAGCCAGCAGGTTTAATTCCCCCCTGCTCGAAGGAGCACAGGCTCCTGAGCTGGATAAGCCCCGTTCCAAAGCAGGCACACAGGACCGCACCCAGCGTCCTAAGTGCCATGAGAACACCGGGGGAGGGAAAAGGCTAGATAAAGCTGAACAAAAGGATTCAGTAGCCGCCCGCCTGGCCAGGCTTGAACAAGCTTTATTAGGACAGGGACAACCGATCCCCAAGCCTGCCGGAAGCGTGAATGAGCTGATACTCTCCATTGGAGGAGGCAGAGACCCACCCCCTCTCCCTCCCTCAGTCTGTCTGATTGAGCGGAAGGGTTCCTGCCTGGATGAGGTCAGCCACTCCCAAGTGAGTGCTGACTCCACCCCTGAAGTCACAGAGCAGGCAGTAAAACACAGAGGAAAAGCAGGAAGCTTTTACCTCAAGGCTGCCATGGGAGATGTCTTATACAGTGAGACACTGATTGACACTGAGGTTGAAAGGTGTTTGATGTCACACAGCAAGCTCAAACGGGTTGAAAAAGAAAAGGGCATGCAACTCAGAGAGGAACCTTTGGTGGATCACCAGAAAGGCAAATTGTGGTCAAGGCTCCTAAGCCTTCTGTACAGAAGGAAAGGGGGGCCAAGAGGCAGACTATGCTCACACAGTGCCCACCGAGCACAGAAGCCTATGTAAAGATTCCTTCTGTTCCCTCTGGACAAGAAATACAAATATTTTCTTGTTCCCCGGATATACAGGGAAGTTGTGTCCTGGCTGAGGTCACAACAGCCTCCATGCCACAGGAACGGTGCTCCGAGCAGCCGCCTGATCCACCAGGTAAAGCACATCCCTTTTACATCCCTTAAGAGGAGCTGATCTCCCCACCTGGTGATGAAAAGGAGCTTTCCCTGTGCATCCTGGCACCCAAGAGGGGTCAGGACCACCACCTTGCAGTGGTGGAAGGGATCCAGATGGCAGGAGAGCAGGTTGGTGATGTAGCCCTCACCCTTAGCCCTGAGAGGTCCTCTATTAGTAACGATCTGCTTGAGCAGCTGTCGCAGGGCCACCGCCAGGTGTCCCTGGTGCAACATTCACAGGTTAGACAGGAGGTCCAGCTGGACGCTGAGACTACTGCGCTGTGGACACACCTGATCCCAGATGCCGATTCCCTCTGCTGTGACCCAGGGAACCTGCAGTCAGGTAACATTATTTCTCACAACTACCAGGTAGTGAGTGAGACTGACCTGATTGTTCCTGCCTCAACGGCAGGGTTGCCAACACACCCAGTCCACAGGAAGGGACAGGGAATGAAAGCCGAGTCGGTTTTCTCACAGCCACCAGCTCAGTCTTTCAGTCTGAGTCTGACCAACAGTGGTTCACCCAGACTGGAGCTGGATGGTCAAGCCACCAGCCTGCCAGTGCAGGACATCGCAAAGAGAGGTGTCAGAATCCCCGCCTGCACTGACATGGGCCTGGTGAGTGATAGTAAGTTCAAAGACAGTGAACTAGCTATCCCAGTGCTGGGGCAGCTCCCTGAACCCCTAGCGAGGGAAGGGGGGAGCGAGCAGGTGTCCTACACCTACCCCCAGCGAATGACTGTAAACATGCCGATAGAGGGATTCCTCAATCAGGAAGTGTGCAGGGTGGACCGGATCAGTGAGAATGGGGTAACAATCCCAGATCACTCAGGTGCTCCAGATGACCACTCAGCCGAGGGTCAGGCATGCTCCACCGCTGCACCGCCCCCTGCAGGGTTCCTAGAGCACAGGCATGAACAAATCGAAAAAGCAGATACCCTGGAAACGGAGGAGCAGCATCAGCAGCTGCGTCAGATCTCCCCAGATTTCCAGGATGGTGTTGCCCAAGATGCCACAGGGCATACTGAGAAAGACACCATGTACACGCTGCGCCAGCTTAGAAAGGCAACAGTCACTCAGAAGGAGATGACTGGGATCAGACACCCGAAAAGACTTTTGGGAGGACTGATTGCTGCCGCCACTGTTGCACGTTTGCTTTTTCTGGTAGGTTTGTGTGCTACTGGCACTCTCCCCCTGACTGCCCCAAGAAGGCAGGTGTCAGAGATGCCAGAGGGTAGTGACAGACTGTATCAACAGCAGCAAAAGTTGGAAAGCTTAGGAAAAATCCTACAGGCAACTTCCTATGCAACAGGGTTAAACCTTATCCCCCAACCAGTGGACATGATTGCCGGTGTTATACAGTGGGTTTATGCTTGTGTGCAACAGGCCAGAATGTTGACACAAGACCTGTTAAGGGAGCTTAGTGCCACTGTAGCCAATCTAACCATGGCACAATTCCCAAACACACTTGATTCCACTCTTCTCAGTAGAGGAGTATGTGACATTCACCCCATCGTTCATAGCTCACCCAGAAGGCAAACCAAGATTGAATTCGGTTCCAAATCGTGAGATGGGTATGGCTACCAAAGCTATCCATTGGCTGTGTCTAAACAATTCACCAATGAAGGGTGTAAAGCTACTAATGAGCAGAGGGAGGTTAATGAACCCCATGAAGATCAGGTGGGAAGTAAATGGCTGGTCAGCACACCACATTTAACTGTCACTATGACTTGTGACAGGCATGATACAGCTACCGCAATGCAGCTACCTAATCAAACAGTTTTCTGCAAGTTCCCGAGAAAGCCATAGTACAGCTTGAACTTAACACTGTACGGTCTGGAACCAGACAATATAAGACCAAACTTGAGGTCGTGGATGCCTTCAGGTGCCACACTATTGAATTGGATGGAAATCCAAGAAACAGTATGCCCTGAAGAGGTACAGGTAGTTAGTTTGCTTTAATGGAACAAACCTCCAAACCACCCTAGCAGATACCCAACACAGGTGTTGTGGTTTATCGGGGGGCTGGGAACAGGAACTGTTGTTATTGTAACACTACTGCCGGGTAGCTGGATCATGACTGGATGTACTCTGAATGCTCTACACTCACATCAAGATGTACTCCGGGTAGCACGAATGAGTCAAAGGTAGCATGTCAAAAGAAAGGAAGTGAATTCTCCCCAAATATCTACTACTGAGGTATTAGATATTGACAGTGAACTTCCTGATGTGTAATGCCTAGACTGAGACGATGTCTCCTACCGTGTTTATACATACTCCAGATGTTATTCATCCTGTTTGTATCCAATGCTGGTTCCGGTATGAATTCTCGAGGAGTAATGTGGACATTTAAGGTTAATGTTCTAGTGGCAAGGGACATCACTTAACTGTGTTTTGTTTTGAAGGCAACAATGCCTCAGGACCTCGTGACCTTCAAAAAGGGGGGATATGTAGTGGCAATGCTTGTTAATAAGACAGAATTAAGTGTTTCTGTGCTTTCCCAAATGAGGCCTCATCTCTCTGTTCATCAGACCAGGCCGACCTCTTCTGTGACTCTTGAACACTGAATCTCAAGGTTGTGAATTGAAGCTCCACGCTGGCGGGAAATTCCATAGGGAATGATCACATTTTCTTGCATGCTAATCAATAGAAATATTAAGAAACTTTTCCTGATACCAGTTTTTTACAAAAGTAAAGGCACACGGCACATGTGTGCCACATCACGTCCGAGTTTAGTGACAACTACCTCAGAGATTGTAAGCTGGATAGTTTCAGATCAGATCACTTTTTTAGCAAAGGTTCAAGCAAACCCGAATACTTTTGCAAGAGACATTTCAGAATCCCAGTCAAATCCAGTACGATTGCTGGATCCTTCGAATTCGACTGAACTATAGCACAGATCTGCAGTCCACCATTAGAATACTGTGGGTGTGTTGTATAAGCCATACTGCCCAAAATAGTTCTAAAACAGGAGAAGCATCCTCGTTTAGGAATGTGGTATAAAGTGAAATGATCTGGGAAGAGTCCTACGTTTGAACAGTTCAAAATAGCCGTAAAGGGGTATTTACGGACTCTTTCGAAATGTAAGAACAAGCTGTGCGGACCTTATCTTTATTTACCTTGTGTAATTGTTTTTCATAAAGTGTAATTGTATTATAGCATGTGCCCCTGACGATTTTCTTGATACGTTATATGTGCTCTTGTTTGTATTGTATGTAGTTTTGTTGTTCAAATAAAACGTAAAAGACACAACTTTCCGGATGCGGCTGCTGTAAAAATAAAATGACATCAAGGGTGCTGTACGCAGAGGTCTGAAACCTGCTCCACAGAAGATCTTTCTCCAGTGGTGTTAAAGAAGTCGAGATCTCACCATGAGAGGGGAAGCATCTCAGAAAAAGCAGGTGCACTTGGTTCCATGGTCATAACGCCACTAAGTCGGGCGACAAGAGCAAAACTCACCCGGCCTCCTCCGGGCAAGTAATGAGACAAAGAGACAGCACACAGCGGGTAGCGTGGCCAAGCGGTCTAAGGTGCTGGATTAAGGCTCCAGTCTTTTTGGGGGCGTGGGTTCGAATCCCACCACTGTCAGGTGCTTCTGTCAAGACCCCCTTTCAGCTGGCTTCAGACGAAAGGGAGGGAACTGCTTTTTGGCAGTCTCTCGAGAAACTAAGCAAAGTGTTTAAAGATACTTTCTCAGCTTGACATCAAGGCACAAAACAAAAACCTTCTTGCGTCCTCTCAACCCAAAAGCGCTTTGCCACTTTTTGCGTTATGCAGGGAACGACGTCTGCCCAGATCACTTTTGTGTCAATGCAAATCGTAGTGTGCCCTCCGTTTTAATGTTGGCTGTGCTGGCGTGCTGCTTCTGTCTGCGAAACTTGAATGTTCTGATTCTTCACACCAAATCTCGGCGGGGGTTGAGCTTGTTAAATCTTTGCGCATAGCGCTCCTTTGGAAGTACTTTGTCCAAGTTCAAAAGCGATCGTGGGATTTACTTCATGCGTGCAAAAAGCATGCCTCACACAACAGATTTAAATGGGGAATGGAGCCTGCTTCTTGCTGTTTTTCCTGTGGTTGCAGTTACAAAGTTGATCGTGCTTTCACATTCTGATAACAGTATTCACTGGCTGAGCTTTATCAGTTGGTTCATAAAGGAATCTCTGCTTCGGTTCCAGAAAAGTCATCTGTAGTGTGTTTTTTTCTGTGCCCATGGCAGTCTTTTAAAGCTGGTAATAATGGCGGCGAAGTTAATTTTTTATCCTCTTTAAAAGAATAAGGACGGGCTGGGGCGAGCTCCATTTACCACTCTTTCAGCTAACTGCCGAACTCACGAACTGATTACACTGCAGAGCCACAGGCGCCTCGCTTTTCTCCATTCTCTGGGTTAGGGTGAAAAAAAAACGTTGCTAGTATTAGCTGGCCTGCTGGGAGTACCTCTTCTTCACTGATAAGCAAGATTTGTGTTTCATCTTTCGCAAGCTGTATAGATTTCTTTCAAAACAAGTTGTTCCAGAAAGGAAACGAACACTTGCATTCATCGGAATTAAAAGGCATGGGATTTGCCCAAAAGGATAAATTCTGTACAGTAAGACAGGAAGAAAGGCACCGCTGGGAATCGGACCCAGGATCTCCTGTTTACTAGACAGACGCTTTAGCCAACTAAGCCACAGTGCCGGCAAAGTGCTGTTCTTTGACAGCCACTTGGACACGTCTCAACTGCTCTGAGACATCTGCGTTCGGTGTGCACCGAGCCTGCTCGCCTTGCAAGTTGCCTCATTTACATGCGATAGCTCCACCACTAAGAGAAAGGATGAGAAATGGCTTTTATCTGGCACTTTTCATGTCAGAGGATCTCAATCTGCTTTCCGTGTACAAGAGGATGTCCAACTCATGTAGCTAAAGACATAGACGACAGTGCTCCACTGAAATCTTGATCTCACAACCCTCGGCATGACTCCGCTGTGTTCTGCTTTAGACAAAGGGGGGAAAAGACTTCTTTCATCACACGTTTTGCACTGTTTACGGTGTTTGCAGTGCTCTTTCTTAAATGAAAACCAGGAATCGGCACCATATGAGGTGAGACTAGATAATATTCGAACAAGTAGCCTCGCCATTCCATGCGTGACGTGAGCAAAGTGTAATTCCTGTCTTTATAGTGTCCTTGTTAGAGACTTAGCTGGCACCCAGAGCGCTTTAAATCCGGGAGTCAGCAGCCCAAGACAAGAGAGCTTCCTTTGTCTATGTTTTTTGCGTGAAGGGGGAAACCATGCGTGTGCTGCAAAAGATCTTAGTATCGAAGTGCCGTCCCACATAACCGATCCGAACAATTTGCTTTACAGAGAAGCACTGCCGGAGCTTATCGTTGGCAAACTGAAGACCAGGCCGACCTCTTCTGTGACTCTTGAACACTGAATCTCAAGATTGTGAATTCAAGCTCCACGCTGGCGGGAAATTCCATAGGTAATGATCACATTTTCTTGCATGCTAATCAAAAGAAATATTAAGAAACTTTTCCCGATACCAGTTTTTTACAAAAGTAAAGGCACACGGCACATGTGTGCCACATCATGTCCGAGTTTAGTGACAACTACCTCAGAGATTGTAAGCTGGATAGTTTCAGATCAGATCACTTTTTTTATCAAAGGCTGAAGCAAACCCGTGTAGCGGCAATGCTTGTTAATAAGACAGAATTAAGTGTTGCGGTACTTTCCCAAATGAGGCCTCATCTCTCTGTTCATCTCTGTGGTGCAGCCACAGATAAACTCTTCATGCAGGCTGATTTAAAGATGTTTTCTTTTGATAAGGGACAGCTTCCAAAGGAGGATGCACTTAGCTAAGCCTGGCTATCATGATCAATGGTCATCCATTGGCGCCTATCTGTCTAGGGAGTGCCAGATGGACATCTGGACTGCATTCCTAAGTGTCAGGAGTAAGTGACTCATATCTCACCTTGATCAACCAATCAGGGACTGGTAGGGCCGAGTAACCCACGTAGGACTCTGATGCCCATGGAACTTTCAGCCAATGAACGAGCTGAAGTTCCTCCAGGTAACAACAGGCAACACAGAGGGCCTGAGAGAATTCTGTGAACTTTTTTGGACAATTCAAAGGAGAATTCCAGGGCAAGACGGCCCAGGAGCAGAAGGCTCCCAAGGGAAGGACATTCTCGCAGCGTGCCTCCTGACCATCCTGAGCCTGGACAACCACGGAACGGCCAGTGTGTCTGAGTGCCAGAACTTTCCTTTGTTCTAAGAGTCTAGAGCGGAGGTTGCCAGAGAGTAACCAGAGGATACACCCGACGTTAGCATCAGCAGCAAGCCTCGTGAACAGGTCGGAACTGTGGAATCACTATTCAGAGCTAGCACTTCATCAGGAACGAACCGGTCCTCTTCCTGACTTGTTGGGACCCACAGTCATCTTTTCTCCTGTGCACAAACTTTGCTAGTTAAAGCCAACACTAACTAGCCGGTCAGTGACCATCTGCAGCGCACCGTCGCAAGCAGCACAGCACAGCCTGGCACGGAGCCAGAGAGCCCGCAGGAGATCTGAATCCCCAAAGATTGGATGAGTATTCAACTTCACTGCATTACAGCTTGAGAATTCAATTGTTATCCCAACCAGTTGATATCAATTTAATTCCTAAGAGTTATGTACTTGTTTTCAGTATCTAATGTAGAAGTTGTAACCAAGTTCACTTTATGAAACGGTCTAAATGAATGATATACTAAACGTATGTCCTCTTGATATATGTAACTCTTTGTAACTGATTGTATATATACCTTTTGTATTCTGATAACCCTCTCAATAAGATCTGTTAGGTTTATATGCATATTCTATGTATTAATAAATGTATCCTCGTGTATTAGTACCCGTGTGTGTGCGTTGTTTGAGTTATATCGCGTGGTTTGATTCTGAGGCCATCAAAAGAATCATTTTGTGATTTACGGCTACAATTAATAAATGTCCCCGTAAATGCCCAAACCCTACAGAACTGGTGCCTTCAGAGAGCACACTACATTTATTGGCGTCCCTGGACTCATTTCAGTCATACCTGGGCTATGATAAGACTGAAATGAGTCAACCAAGCATAATTATTCAATATAAAATGCCGCGGGTTTCATACACGACAATACAGTGTGCTGAAAGCCGAAAGGAAAAAAGTTCCCCTTGCTCTTTAAGCAGTGCTTGATTGTTTTGTGATCTTTTGCGATCTACCGGGTTGATTGCATACTTGATCTTGTGGTTTTCTGTGGTAGAACTGTGATTTCGTACTTAAAAGTAATACTCTTTAAGTTTAACGATGGTTGCTAAAAGGTCTGAATTCGAGTCGCTATTAAGCACTCTCTCTAGCAGCGACAGGTCTGACCACGATCTCCGTCATATCTCCATCAGCGGAGAAGCTAGGAGAATAAACCTCCATTCTCTGAGAGAGCTAGCGAAGGACATGGAGAGAATTGACCCTGCAGTGTCAGAGAATAATATCGAGAGTTATATTCAAGACCTCAGGTATACCCTGCAGTACCTGCCAAACGCTACAGAACAGGAGAAAGTGTTTCTGGTCAGGAAAACTAGCAGCAGAGCTGTACATGAGTGGATGGCTAGGCAGATGAAGAAAGTCTGTGATGACTTTGAAGAGCTGTGTCAAGCACTTATCCGAGAATACAGTGCGTTTATTGACCCGACTGCCGCGATAGCCGCCGTCCTTAACATTAAGCACGAGAGAGCAGAGTCCCCTCGCGAATATTACGAGAGACTTAGAACTTATTTTGCAGGGGGAAATGATGAGGGTTGCGAAGAGAATACACATTTCAAGGGTTTATTCATTGCGAATCTCCACCGGTCAGTCAGAAAGATGATCTTAATGCATACAGATGCACAGACCATGAAAATGACTGATATTAAGAGATTCGTGCAGAAAGCCTGGGAGTATGATGTCCAAAGTCGCTCTGAGCAAAAAGCTGTTAAAGCGACTGTGTTCGCCGTCAGAGCCAGCAGGGTTAACTCCCCCCTGCTTGAAGGAGCACAGGCTCCTGAGCTGGCTAAGCCCCGTTCCAAAGCAGGCACACAGGACCGCACCCAGCGTCCTAAGTGCCATGAGAACACCGGGGGAGGGAAAGGGCTAGATAAAGCTGAACAAAAGGATTCAGTAGCCGCCCGCCTGGCCAGGCTTGAACAAGTTTTATTAGGACAGAGACAACCGCTCCCCAAGGCTGCCGGAAGCGTGAATGAGCTGATACTCTCCACTGGAGGAGGCGGAGACCCGCCCCCTCTCCCTCCCTCAGTCTGTCTGATTGAGCGGAAGGGTTCCTGCCTGGATGAGGTCAGCCACTCCCAAGCGAGTGCTGACTCCACCCCTGAAGTCACAGAGCAGGCAGTAAAACAGAGAGGAAAAGCAGGAAGCTTTTACCTCAAGGCTGCCATGGGAGATGTCTTACCCAGCGAGACATTGATTGACACTGAGGTTGAAAGGTGTTTGATGTCATACAGCAAGCTCAAACCGGTAGAAAAAGAAAAGGGCATGCGACTCAGAGAGGAACCTTTGGTGGATCACCAGAAAGGCAAGGTGTAGAAACAGGTGAAGGCTCCTAAGCCTTCTGTACAGAAGGAAAGGGGGGCCAAGAGGCAGAGTTTGTTCACACAGTGCCCACCGAAAACAGAAGCCTATGTGGAGATTCCTTCTGTTCACTCTGGAGAAGAAATACAAATATTTTCTTGTTCCCCGGATATACAGGGAAGTCATGTCCCGGCTGAGGTCACAACAGCCTCCATGCCATAGGAGTGGTGCTCCAAGCAGCCGCCTGATCCACCAGGTGAAGCACACCCCTTTTACATCCCTAAAGAGGAGCAGATCTCCCCACCTGGCGATGAAAAGGAACTTTCCCTGTGCACCCTGGCACCCAAGAGGAAGTGGAAGGGATCCAGATGGCAGGAGAGCAGGTTGGTGATGTAGCCCTCACCCTTAGCACTGAGAGGTCCTCTATTAGTGAGGATCTGCTTGAGCAGCTGTCACTGGGCCACCCAGTGACCCAGGGAAACTGCAGTCAGGTAACATTATTTCTCACAACTACCAGGTAGTGAGTGAGACCGACCTGATTTTCCTGCCTCAACGGCAGGGTTTCCAACACACCCAGTCCCCCAGAAGGGACAGGGAATGAAAGCCAAGCCGGTTTTCCTACAGCCACCAGCTCAGTCTGTCAGTCTGAGTCTGACCAACAGTGGTTCAGCCAGACTGGAGCTGGATGGTCAAGCCACCCGCCTGCCAGTGCAGAACACGGAAAAGTGGGGTGTCAGAATCCCCGCCTGCACTGACATGGGCCTGGTGGGTGAAAGCGAGTTCGAAGACTGTGAACTGGCTATCTCAGTGCTGGGGCAGCTCCCTGAACCCCTAGCGAGAGAAGGGGGGAGCGAGCAGGTGTCCTACACCGGCCCCCAGCGAACAACTGTAAACATGCCGATAGAGGGATTCCTCAATCAGGAAGTGTGCAGGGTGGACCTGAACAGTGAAAATGGGGTAACAATTCCAGATCACTCAGGTGCTCCAAATGACCACTCAGCCGAGGGTCAGGCGTGCTCCACAGCTGCACCGCCCCCTGCAGGGTTCCTAGAGCATCGGCATGAACAAATCGAAAAAGCAGATACCCTGGAATTGGAGGAGCAGCATCAGCAGCTGCGTCAGATCTCCACAGATTTCCAGGATGTTGGTGCCCAAGATGCCACATGGCATACTGAGAAAGACACCATGTACACGCTGCGCCAGCTTAGAAAGGCAACAGTCACTCAGAAGGAGATGACTGGGATCAGCCACCCTAAAAGACTTTTGGAAGGACTGATTGCTGCCGCCACTGTTGTGCATTTGCTATTTCTGGTAGGTTTGTTTGCTACTGGCACTCTCACCCTGACTGCCCCAAGAAGGCAGGTGTCAGAGATGCCAGAGGGTAGTGACAGACTGTATCAACAGCAGCAAAAGTTGGAAAGCTTAGGGAAAACCCTACAGGCAATTTCCTATGCAACAGGGTTAAACCTTATCCCCCAACCAGTGGACATGATTGCCGGTGTTATACAGTGGGTTAATGCTTGTGTGCAACAGGCCAGAATGTTGACACAAGACCTGTTAAGGGAGCTTAGTGCCACTGTAGCCAGTCTAGCCATGGCACAATTCCCAACCAACTTGATTCCACTCTTCTCAGTAGAGGAGTATGTGACATTAACCACCCCATCGCTCATAGCTCACCCAGAAGGCAATCCAATATTGAATTTGGTTCCTAATCTTGAGATGGGTATGGCTACCAAAGCTATCCATTGGCTGTGTCTAAATGATTCACCAATGAAGGGTGTAAAGCTACTAACGAGCAGAGGGAGGTTAATGAACTCCATGAAGAGCAGGTGGGAAGTAAATGGCTGGTCAGCACATCTCACTTAACTGTCACTATGACTTGTGACAGGCATGATACAGCTACCACAATGCAGCCACCTAACCAACAGTTTCCTGCAAGTTCCCGAGGAGGCCATAGTACAGCATGGTAACTTAACACTGTACGGTCTGGAACCAGACAACATAAGACCAAACTGGAGGTCGTGGATGCCTTCAGGTGCCACACTATTGAATTGGATAGAAATCCAAGTAACACTACGCCCTGAAGAGGTACAGGTAGTTAGTTTGCTTTAATGGAACAAACCTCTAACCCACCCTGGCAGGTGCCCAACACAGGTGTCGTGGTTTATCAGGTAGTTGGGAACAGGAACTGTTGTTATTGTAACACTACTGCCGGGTAGCTGGGTCATGACTGGATGTACTCTGAATGCTGTACTCTTACATCAAGATGTACTCCGGGTAGCATGTCAAAAGAAATGAAGTTACTTCTTCCCAAATATCTGCCTACAGAGGTATCAGATATTGACAGTGAACTTCCCGATGTGTAATGCCTAGACTGAGATGATGTCTCCTACCGTGTTTATACATACTCCAGATGTTATTCATCCTGTTTGTTCCCAATGCTGGTTCCGGTATGAATTCTCGAGGAGTAATGTAGACATTTAAGGTTAATGTTCTAATGACAAGGGACATCACTTAACTGTGTTTTGTTTTGAAGGCAACAACGCCTCAGGACCTTGTGACCTTCAAAAAGGGGGGATATGTAGCGGCAATGCTTATTAATAAGACAGAATTAAGTGTTGTTGTGCTTTCCCAAATGAGGCCCCATCTCTCTCTTTATCTCTGTGGTGCAGCCACAGAGAAGCTATTCATGCAGGCTGATTTAAAGATGTTTTCTTTTGATAAGGGGCAGCTCCCAAATGGGGATGCACTTAGCTACAGATGCAGCCATTCAAAGTGCGCGGTACAGACACGTACCGGAGGTAATTGGCTACGGCGTCGCGCATCGTGACGCAAGATGACGCAGGGTACGGCGGTTCGTGATTGGTTGACCGACAGGGGCACTCGTGGTCCGTTGGTCTGTTGTAGAAAGGTTTACAGTAAACGTCTTTACTGTGTCCATTGTAGTATTTAATATTTATATGGAATTTTACCTCTGAAGGGAAATCTTAGTGTCTGAGCATAAAAAGAATAGGAGCATACTGCAACGCGTGTGAAGTCCATAAACGATATTAATTTTGGAACTTAAACATACAGTATATGGCTGGTCTCTGTACTTTAAATAAAAAATACACACCAGTATTCCATTTCTCCCTAAACATTTTAAGCATCAAAGTCTTTAACTAACGTGATACCAGAGTCAACAAGCATACTTTTAGAATTTGATTAAAAGGGAATATAATATGGAATTGCGTATCTCAAGAAATTAATAACGATATAATTATATTCATGTTGCAAAAGAACTGCAGACATAAAAACTCCCTTGCTTTTAACAGAGCGTTCCATAATTTCTAACTCCGAAAATGATTTAAACTGCGACACTTATCATTCACCAAGAGCTCGAAATATCACAAGGATCCTCTAGAGCACAGCAAAGACTGTATTAAAAAAATCGCGTATCTCAAGAAATTAATAAGATATAATTATATTCGTGTACTACGACAGGGCTGTGTAGGGCTGTTTCACCTCTGTCTTCATGTGACTCGATTCAAAAGCCATTTAGCAAAGAGGGGATGAGAAGAGTGACAAACTAGTATACGGTACAGTACTTCAGATCAAAGCATCTTATTAAAAACGCGTTTGCTTTTGTCTGGGTATTTACTTTGTAATCTGTGGTTTACATCTACTGTATTGTTTTGAGATGCCACTTTTAAAGGTGATATGTAAAATAAAGTTTTTTATTATTGTTATAGAGAAACATGATCAGATTTTCCCTGGTTCAGAAAAAAGACGATTAAAATCTGTAATCTTCCAAGAAGTTTCCGCTTTGAGCTAAGACATTAACGAGTACAACCCCCTTCTCTGCGGGAGGGCTGGCTGTGACGAATTAAACCGGTTTCACGGGTATTTTCAATGTAGGAAGTACAGTAGCACAGCACAAAAAAAACAGACATTGTGTGGTACAGCAAGGAGCTCAGTCAATTCAAACAAGTTCAGTTTCAAAAGAACTGCAACGGACATAAAAACTCCCTTGTTTTTAACAGAGCGTTCCATAATTTCTAACTACGAAAATGATTTAAACTGCAACACTTATCATTCACCAAGAGCTCGAAATATCACAAGGATCCTCTAGAGCACAGCAAAGACTGTATTA